>NW_024062806.1:1331059-1996589 GCF_006381635.1 Hibiscus syriacus | reverse complement strand
TTACCTATTATATTGAAAGTGTCCATACTTTTTATAAAAGGATCGATACTTTTTTTAAAACTTATGTTAATTTATGTTTCAATTTTTAACAGTGTTTCATGTTTTCCACCTACAATATTGATTTATAATTTCATTTGCACAAAAAATTATTTGATTGTTTTTATATTTATAAAATATTATTTAGAATTTTTAATTTAATAATAATATATACCGTAACGTAAAAATAAATCTTAGACGCCTATAATTACTAAATTAATATCTTAAAACTCACTCAAAAGATAACCTTAATTAATGTTTTCCACAGTGAAAAAAGTATGGACACTTTTATAAAAAGGATAGACACTTTACAATATAACCACTACCTATTACATTATATAAACGATACCTATTACATATAAGGGCTACCTATTACATCATATGTTTACCTATTATATTGAAAGTGTCCATACTTTTTATAAAAAGGATCGATATTTTTTTAAAACTTATGTAATTTATGTTTCAATTTTTACAGTGTACTGCGAATTTAAAATGATAATATACTTGTAGTTATTGTACATACCTAATATTGTACTGCGAATTTAATTGTACCCACCCTTTAACTACCACTACCAATGGCCACATCCTATTGAAAGCAGCACGACAGAAAACATGTTCAAAATGAACCTTCGTTACATATCCATCAACTCCTGGAGCACTGAACTTGCACAACAAAATTTTTGCCATGGATAATACTGATGTAGACAATGTTAAGCCAACCGAGGAATGCCATGAGTACATAATGTTGATGAATCTGACAGATGTTGGTCAGCTCTTCTGTTCACGTGATCAAGCTTGGCACTTTTACAAGGGATTCGCACGGGAACATGGGTTTAGTGCCGTAAGGGAACAACACGGCTTGACGAAGGGAATGTGAAGACCAAGAATTTTGTTGTTCCAAAGAAGGGTTTTGAGTATCAAAAGTCAATACTGTTGATCGTCAACGTGCTCATACGCCAGTCACAAGAACAGGATGTAAGGCTGGAGTCGTAGTTACAGCAACAAATACAACGATCAGTGGGTTTATAAGTAAGTCTGATCAGAAACATAATCATGCATTGTGCACATGCTATGACACCATTTATGCGTTCTAATCGAGCTGTAAGTAAGGCTGATATCGATGAGGCAACAACATTGAAAGAGGTCGGTTGGCACGTCACAAGTAATGAACTATTTAACGCAGCAGGCAGGGGGCTATCATAATGTTGGATTTACACATAAAGACCTACAATGCACTCAAAGAGTTAAAGCAAAGGAATCGTCGATGGGGATGTGAATGCGCTTATTGCCTACTTTGATTATAAGAAACATGATGATCCCGGGTTTTGTATGACATACTCGGTAGACGAATCGGGGCATTGTATAATCTTATTTGGTCGGATTCTACATCGAGATCGGATTACACATGCTTCGGTGATGTAATTGCGTTCGACACAACGTACAAAGATAATTTGTATGGTCGACCAATTATGCCTATTGTTGGTGTCATCATCACCATAACACAATGTGTTTGCCACGCCATAATCGCTGACGAAACGTCTCAATCTTTCGAGTGGGTGCTACAGAATTTTTAGAAGCCATGATGATAAATCACCTATTTCTGTTGTAACCGATGGGGATAGGGCAATGCAGAGGCTATCAAATCTGTTATCCCTTATGCTAAGCACAGATTATGTTCTTGGCATCTTTCTCGCAATGCAAGCTAACATTGGTGACCCAAAGTTTACAGCAGCATTCTCAAAATGCATGGCTTCCTGGTGGACAACCAAGGAATTTGATATTCAATGGCGTTCGATTGTTCAGAATTCAACGTCCAAAAGCATCCATGGGTGATTGAGAAGGGAAATACACGACACTTATGGGCACAAGCATATCTAACCGGTCATTTCTTTGCCAATATTCGCTCAACACAAAGGTGCGAGTCATGAATGCTTCACTAGCTATTGCACTGAAACACAAGAAGACATATTTAGATGTTGTTCGTGCAATTGAAGATGGAATTAGTAGAATGCGTATGAACGAGTTGAAAGCGGATTACTTAAGTTCCCATACGAAGCCCTTCCAGATCAAAAAACTGGTCGACCTTGAAAGCCATGCCGCTGCGATTTTTACCCGCGAATCTTTTCGTGTGTTCCAAGATGAACTTATACGGGAGACATTGTACCGGATTGAGGCAGAGATTAAGTCCTTATCAGATGAATGTCAACATTATATTTTGTCAAAGTACGCACAGAAAAAAAATAGGAAATTTGAAATTATTTTGATTCCGTACGAAAACTCTAATTTGCTCCTGCAAAAAATTCGAGACCGTTGGACTTCCGTGTCGCCATCAACTTCACATTTTGAAGCAATTGGACTACACATATTTGCCGGGACTTGATTCAAAGTAGGTGGACTAATGATGCGAAGGCTTCTGCACCCAGCTATGTTGATTTGAATGTGTCTCCAGAAGTGATGCAAATGGCAAGGTTCGCTGCTCTACGTTCAACGTCAAGTAGGTTATGCTACATTGCCTCAAAGACAGACGAGTCTTTCAAAACCGCAAGAGATGGATGAAAAAAAACTAATAGAAGAATTAGAAAACTCGTTTGTTTGAATCATTCAGTCAACCAGAGCATTGTAGTAAACAATGTTCGTGACCCTCAACGAAAACAACGCAAGCAAAAAGAAGTGCCGAAGAACAAGGTCGAGAAGAAAATTAGGCGATGTGGGTACTGCAACGGTGAGGGGCATAACAAACTAACATGTCCTCAAGTCAAGCTTAGTTTGAGGACAAGCACACAGCCTACATCAATGATTTTTTCGAAGACGGAATGGAATGACAACGATCTCCATATAATATATCGTAAGTATCAACATCACTCCTATTGTATGTACATAAATATTTTGAATGAAGGAAGAAAAACCGCGTTACTTCAAATTACCGACACTTTTTTTAAATGGTATCGACACATTTTATTCCAATCTGGACATAAGTACGAACAACATTATAAAGTGTCGATATAGGTTGTAGACCTATTCGCTCATAAAACGGTATATTTATACCGGTTATATTACAAAATTATCTATTACATTATAATTATGGGTTCCGATGTGTAAAATGTCGACACTTTTTAATCGTATCGACACATTTTCTTCCAATATGGACCTATTTTATTATAATATGTTGAAAGTGTCCATACTTTTTATAAAAGGATCGATACTTTTTTTTAAAGATATGTAATTTATGTTTCAATATTTTTTAAGTATGTTTCATGTTTTCCACCTACAATATTAATTTAATAATTTCATTTGCACAAAAATTAGTTGAGTGTTTTGATATTTTATAAAAATATTAAGAATTTTTAATTTATAATAATATATACCGTAACGTAAAAATTAATCATTAGACGCCTATAATTACTAAATTAATATCTTAAAACTCACTCAAAGATAACCTTAAATTAATGTTTTCCACAGTGAAAAAAGTATAGACACTTTTATAAAAAGGTATCGACACATTTTTATACGGTTATATTACAAAATTATCTATTACATTATAAATCTGGGTTCCGATGTGTAAATGTCGACACTTTTTTAAATGGTATCGACATTTTTCTTCCAATCTGAACATAAAGTACCGACACAATATTAGAAAGTGTCGATAAAGGTTGTAGACCTATTCGCTCATAAAACCGGTATTTTATACCGGTTATATTACAAAATTATCTATACATTATAAATCTGGGTTCCAATGTGTAAATGTCGACACTTTTTTAAAGGTATCGACACATTTTTCTTCCAATCTGGACATAAAGTACCGACACAATATTAGAAAGTGTCGATATAGGTTGTAGACCTATTCGCTCATAAACCGGTATATTTATACCGGTTATATTACAAAATTATCTATTACATTATAAATCTGGGTTCGATGTTTTTTCAATCGACACTTTTTTAAATGGTATCGACACATTTTTCTTTCATTCTGGACATAAAGTACAGACACAATATTAAAAAGTGTGAAAACTTTGTGTGGATATCGAAAACAATGCTATAGTCATGTGTTTCGATACATTTGCAAGTAGATGTAAAATATATTAGTATTGATATTTCAACAATCCTCAAATGTATATGTACACATAGAAGCGAATATGGAATAATTAATGAAAATATACACACATATAATCACACCAAATTATAAATACACAAGAATGTTCAAATAATGTACCGACAAACAAAATTAATCCGATGAAAAGGGTTGTTTCTAACGAAGTCCGGAAATTAGAGGCCTTCAACAAATTTTCCAAATACTCTCGTATGTTTCCGCCTTTTCTGAGGACATACATAAATAATTTCAATTATCAACTAATGAGGTGCAATTTTACTAACAATAAATTAAATTCGCATAAGCATGAATAAATTTGTGTCATACCTAGAGCTTTGTCGTTCGAATGGGAAGCAGCGTCAAAGGTATGTGGACATATGTAATTGTATTTCTATATAAACACATAAGTTGTTAAAATAATCAATGTCTGAACACTGTTCAACTGGAAAAACATATTGCATAAATGCAACTTACCGGATTATAAATCATTTTTTCCGCTGAATCATCGACCAAAGTGTATTTAGCTCGTTAAAATCTGGACACGCGTTCCAAACATCATTGAGATCTTTACAGTAGGTAACAAAATCGTATGTTTTGCATTTTTTTTGATCCTGTTCACAAACAGTCGAACATAAATATGTAGGAATCATAGACAACGAAAAGTCAGCAAACTGTAATGACATTCATCTTACCCACACGAATAGAAAATGCTCGGAAAATACAGGTAGTTTCTCAAGTACACGGTCGACGTTATGCCTGAGATTGTAATCAAGTTTGAATGTTAACATTCAAATGTATATTAACGATTTTGACTACAGTAATTCAATTGCCTCAAACATGTTCTAACCTCATCTTTGAAGACAAAGGGCAACAACAAAATTGTCGACACAAAATTGCATAAATTCAAATAATCCTCTTCTGAGGACAACATCTACAACATGAAGAAAATGAGATTAAAGTTCTACGCTTATATGTTAAAATAATGGATACAAAAGAATAGAATTAAAACCTGCCGGCAGTCTTGGGATGTAGGCAAGGACACCATTGAGATCAAAATTAAAAGTTTTCTTGAAGGCGGCGTTGCAGACACGATATACTTGTTTGGATCATCATCTTCATCATCATCATCATCATCGTCATCATCTTCATCGCCAGCTTCATCGTCATCATCATCATCATCGTCAGCTTCATCTTCTGCGACCGCTTGGTTGTCCACATCTGTTAAAAGAAAATAAAATAAAGTTCAGAACGTGTAAATGTTAAGAAACATAGATAATGAATTACCTAACTCGTTTGATGTCGTTGACGTAATTCGTTACGCAACATGGAGACTTCACGTTGCAATGATGAAATATCGGATCGCATTCCACTCACAAGGGAATCAATATGCTCCCGAAAATTGACCATGTATTCCATCACGGTCTTAATTGTGACATCCTCTGCAACTGGAGCTTCTTCCATCATTGCGTCTCCACTTGGTTGCTTCTTCATGGCCAACGGGGGTCCATTTCCTCCCTCTCTTGATCTAATCCGACCTCCTTGACACGCTTCCAACCGAGTTTTTCAACAAAATCATATCCCGCTTTTTTAATAAATACCATGTCAATCTTGCGGGTTAATCGAACAGGGGCGTCATGCGAAAAATCAACTTCCTTCTTCTTCAACAGATGGGTGATGACACATCCATATGGTAGTGTAGTTGAAATTGTTGCTCCCTTTGTGACCATATATACAATTGTATTAAATATGAGTTTTGCAATGTTTGGAGCCGTTTTGGATTTATACTTTGCTATCCACCAATAATCGCTGTCTCGAAGCGTTGAATGTTTTCCCCCACTAGGCCGGATATACCATGTGAGCATTTTGTGAAACACTCTCGACTCTACATCGAGGTGAATTGGGCTATTTCTAGTAACCCGTTTAATTGTAGACCAATCTACACCATTTTCATCTGAATCCCCTGTATTCGCTACACCTAAACCCTCCGCAATCGTTTCTGGAGATATATATATCCTTCCCCATGACAGTGTATTAATTCCTATTATATTAGTCTTATTAGGCTCGTGCTGTAAGGAAGCATTGTTGTAGAAGACTCTAACTAGGTTGGGATAATATCTTGGTTCTACACCAAGGAATTCAAGCCAACCCCAAGATGTAAATGTGGATTTAAAACTAAATGCATATTTATCATCAAACAAGAAACCCAGGTCAATGACACGTTCGGGACGAATCTTCCTTACTTTAAAACTCGTATGCCATCTTTGTTTCTCCATGTCGAATCTAAAGTTCAGAGTTTCGAAGGACCTGATTTCCTCAGAAGAATCGTTTGTTACAGAAGGAGGTGGTTGAGAAGAACTGGGTGAGAAGAGCTTTGAGAAAGACCTCGCTTCTGACGCTGACGTTTGGAGCCATTTTGGTTGGATGCTACCCCTATTACAATGGAACACAAACACATTCAGGATAAAAACTCCAATATAGAAATCAATCAAACCCATAGAATATCGATAAATTTACCTGAATATCTGATCGTCACTTATGATAACGGTAGAAGAAAGAGGAAGATCTGCATGCTTGCATGTTTAGGGTTTCTCGATTAAGAGTACTATATATCGTAAACGGTGGAAAACACTTGATATTTAAATTAGTATCGACACAAACTATATTAGTGTCGACACATTATTTAGACATATTCTCTCATAAAACCGGTATAATTGTACCGGTTAGATTGAAAAATTACATATTACATTATACTTTTGGGTTCGATGATTTTGGGATCGAAACTTTTTATATATGGATCGACACTTTATGGGTGCACCTTGTTTTCCATTCATTCTGGGAAAAAGTATCGACACAAACTATTAGTGTCGACACATTATTTAGACATATTCTCTCATAAAACCGGTATAATTGTACCGGTTAGATTGAAAAATTACATATTACATTATACTTTTGGGTTCGATGATTTTGGGATCGACACTTTTTATATATGGATCGACACTTTATGGGTGCACCTTGTTTCCATTCATTATGGGAAAAAAGTATCGACACAAACTATATTAGTGTCGACACATTATTTAGACATATTCTCTCATAAAACCGGTATAATTGTACCGGTTAGATTGAAAATTACATATTACATTATACTTTTGGGTTCGATGATTTTGGGGTCGACACTTTTTATATATGGATCGACACTTTATGGGTGCACCTTGTTTCCATTCATTCTGGGAAAAAAGTATCGACACAAACTATATTAGTGTCGACACATTATTTAGACATATTCTCTCATAAAACCGGTATAATTGTACCGTTAGATTGAAAAATTACATATTACATTATACTTTTGGGTTCGATGATTTTGGGATCGACACTTTTTATATATGGATCGACACTTTATGGGTGCACCTTGTTTCCATTCATTCTGGGAAAAAAGTATCGACACAAACTATATTAGTGTCGACACATTATTTAGACATATTCTCTCATAAAACCGGTATAATTGTACCGGTTAGATTGAAAAATTACATATTACATTATACTTTTGGGTTCGATGATTTTGGGATCGACACTTTTTATATGGATCGACACTTTATGGGTGCACCTTGTTTTCCATTCATTCTGGGAAAAAAGTATCGACACTAACTATATTAGTGTCGACACATTATTTAGACATATTCTCTCATAAAACCGGTATAATTGTACCGGTTAGATTGAAAAATTACATATTACATTATACTTTTGGGTTCGATGATTTTGGGATCGACACTTTTTATATATGGATCGACACTTTATGGGTGCACCTTGTTTTCCATTCATTCTGGGAAAAAAGTATCGACACAAACTATATTAGTGTCGACACATTATTTAGACATATTCTCTCATAAAACCGGTATAATTGTACCGGTTAGATTGAAAAATTACATATTACATTATACTTTTGGGTTCGATGATTTTGGGATTGACACTTTTTTATATGGATCGACACTTTATGGGTGCACCCTGTTGGCCATATTGTAAATTTTCCTTTTACTTCCAAGTATCGACATGACCCTTAATGTGTATAAGAAACATGTACAACAACATACTGCTAACTTTTCTCATCTCATTCATAATTATATTCACATACAAAATATAAATCGTATACAAAATTATAAATCTTATACAAAATTAACTCGACATTTACATCATTGCATCCTTTTGTTATTCTTATGTAATATTGCAGCTTTTGTTATCTCCTGTCTTCGTTCATTTTGATTGTGGCTTACGAGATCGTTTAATACTCGCGATCGATCCCAGTCTCCAACAACCTATATTCAAATTGTCAGAACGTTAAGTATTGTCACTACAGCATTCAATCTACGACTTTTAACAATTTTACCAAAAACAATTTTTTCTATCCACTTACAAAATCACCAGTTGCCCCTGTAGAACCGATCGATTCCATCCACATCATCACATACATGCCGCATCATATCTGTTACAAAATTTGAAAACCACACATGTCAATTATGATGAATACTGCATAAATTAAGCTTTCTATTTGTGATAACATCTCATACCCATTCAATTGCTTATTCTTCTTATGCTCCACAAATTTGAAATTTTTCAAGGGATACTTTCCTAGAGATCCACATGACTCAACCCAAATGCGTTTCTATTATAAGAATCTAATATTTTAATCTGCATTAAAATAGAAGAAGTTATGCACCAAAAAATTATGCATTATTTACATAATGTCCTTTCATACAGACATACATACCAATCTCTTAGCATCCTTCACTCTCTGTTTAGCTGCTTCAGTTGTAAACATACTATCATATATTGTTACAACATGATCTACCATATCCAACACCAACAGATACCAATGTGAATTATGGTAGTTTATTGTGATCATTATCTGCAACAAATTTCACACCCAATTTGACAAAATTCAACATTCTATATCCGAAAACATCATTTGCAATTGGTATGGTGTCTTACCTTCTCACAGTCGGTGAATTTCACATAGTTATCCAATATGACACCCCAGAAGGTAGAAATATTCTCAACACTTTCTTTGTTGTTGGCTTCCAACGCCTGTTGCTGTAATTACGCAACAAACATTATTAATTTACCGTCTATAACACTACTTTTCAATATTTATTAATTTAACTCACCACTAAGAGGTATGGAAGGTAGCCAATCCTCCGGTGTGACTTTTGAGAATCGTAGCATATGGTCCAGGCGAGCAAATCGATAACCTAACAAAATTAATTACACAATCAGAACATATTCAATAAGTTTTATTTATTTTCTACTTTCTACTTACCACACCGCCAACCCATTCCGTAGGCTTCAACGTTGCAACGTCGTATACAGTAGCGAATTGATTTCCCATTGATATTACAGAATATCTGTATGAATCATTAGGATTAATATCTTGTCATGAAATATTTAAATATCACTCACAAAACAATATATTTCACTTACCCCGATTCTAACTCGCTATTCCATAAATAATCACAAATTGCAGCTTCGATGTCATCAATTCCGGTTGGAATATCCGCTTTTTCAACCTACAATTTTGCATACAAATTTTTGTCACAACAACATAATAAAAATCAAATTAAGTATTCTTTTATTAAACTTACCTTCTGCTTCTTCTTCTGGGGTGCAGGACATTCCGAATCCAAAACTGCTGCTATAACACTCTCCGGTGTATAAATGACATCGACTTCCTTCCTCCTCATTTCTTCCATCTCTCTTCTTCCTCCCCTCTTTCTTCTTCATATTTTTCAGTTCATCGTACTTTTTTTCTACATAGCTCTTCATATCTTTTATTTCACCCTTCAATTGAGCTCCTTCATCCGAGTATTTATCAACCACCCCCTTCACCCCCGTAAGTTCACTCCTCAAATCAACAACCTCCTTCACCACTCCCTCAAATTTTTCTCCCGTCACCATCTTAATATCACCCCTTAACACCCAACTTCTTTCACCACTTCACCCCTCAACACCTCTACTTCTTTCACCACTCCATCTATTTTTCCTTCCACTACCCCCTTATTCCTCTCGAGTGTATCTTCGACTCTCTCGAGTTTCTCTACGACTTGATCAAGTTTCTCTTCGACTCTTGATTGTCTTTGCATGATTTCAAATTGGATTTTTTTGATATCAGCCAATTCAGACATCAAAATGTCGAAGTTACTCTGTTTTGCTTCACCGTCGTCCCACTCACCTTCATCCCCCAATACAACCATCCCTCCTTTCTTCTCCTCTGCCTCCACTGCCTCCTCTACATCCTTGCCAATAACCTTCAAAAATTAAATTACAATATTAAGACATTGATTATATTCTTAATATTATTTAATTACATTTATTACCATTTCTTGCTTCTTCTCTCTATCCAACTTCAACTTCACCATCACTCTAACCACCTCTTCCTTCCCCCATGCACGGATGCGTGCCACTCCGGTTCTTTCATAAGCCGGCACTGCCTCACAGCCCGACCAAAAATCGAACAGTGCAACCTGCATTTATAATAAAATTTATATTTTTATATAAAAACACAAAAAAGTGATTCAACTCATTTACCTCTAAGATTGCTATGCACCCTTTGAGGTATCTCTGGCTGCCCTTTTTAAAGGTGATTATTGATTCAATCAATCTCGAATGGATATATTCAGCCCAATTGAATTCACCCTTCAAGCCTTCATCGCAAATGAGCTTCATATATTCCTTGTTCGTTGACGTATCACCCGTTGGACAAAGAAATATCCCGACAAGGTACAATAGAACTCGGGCCTTCAGCTCATCCCCCAAGTAAGATCCACTTTTGATATCCTCTTCAACTTCAGTATATGTCACCTTATGATTCAAACCATATTTGGAGGCAAGTGCTTTCCAGTTCTTACTCCTACAGACTTCTATAACACTTTGCCTTTGTTTTGTACCCCCAATACGGCTGCAGCAGTCGATACCCCCAGAGGGAATGAATAATCACCATACTTAGCCATACATTGACTGACGTCAAATTGTGCCATCAAGGATCGACACAATTCCCTCCGAATAGGTCGATCCCTTACTCCGATCAACGATCCAAAACCTATTTCTCCCATCACATTCAACTGAACCTTCTCCTTAAGGTGTTTAATTAATAAATTCACCCTTTTAATGCTGCATCTTGTCGACACTTCCTACATTTTTTAACAATATATAATGTTATAGTTCTTATATATTTTGTATCAACGTATTTACAAGTTTAATGAATACCTTATTTTCATGTGCTTTCCTCCGTTCTTTGTATTCTTTACTATCATTCCTTGACTGTGTGATGTAAGGTTCCTTTTCAGCATCACTCATTGAATTCCATTTGGACCTCACATCTTTTTTCACCTAATATAAACATAAACGTTTCTTAATCAATACATTAACACTAAATACTAATACTACTCAATGTCAATTTCATTTTACATACCGAACCGCTCTGTGTGCCATCTCCCTTCATCCTTTTGCATTCGGCCATACTGTTAACATTTAAAATTTGTAATCAATTTAAAGTTTATCGATACTTTAATCCAATTACCATTTCAACAATAATAACAAAAAGACATTGATACTTACTAGAAGTACATATATCCACCCTTTGGTTGCTTTCGAGTCTCGGCCTCAATTTCAAAGTCATCTGCTCCACCAACAATTTTCCAACCCATTGACTCCATTTTCCTTCATATATCAGTTTACGCAAATCAAATTATTTTGTTACATACACTTTTCAATATACAAATATAGATAACTACTCTTGTGGTAAAACGGTTTTCTTCAAAAGAATTTGAATGGCCACACCAAAATGTGTCGGCACATTTATACAACCTATAATATCATTTTCTACCTATAATATTTAATAAAAGTATCGACATTTATATTTTCCTTGAATATCTATTTCTACCTGCAATCGGTCCCAAATGCTTCCTTACTCCAAAACCCCAAACAACACATAAAATGCCTATCGCGATTACTGTAATAATAAAAAATTAGGGTTTCGACAACATACTTTTCGATTCGACTGCAGCAACAAACAAACAAACTTCGCTTTAGAAACGCCTTCTGAAATGCAGCAACAATTACTCTTCGATTTCAAAACTCGTCCGTTCTATCTTTTTTCAGAGGATATTTAGCTATGGCATTTATATTTTCATCGGATATGTTATTTATATTTAATCGATACAAATACAAAAGTGTCGATACTTTTATGTCAGGTGTCGATACTTTCGAAAGGATAATTACCTATTTCTTTGAAAGTGTCGATAATTTATTACACGTACTTACGAAAGTGTCGACACTTTCAATATATCCGGTATCATTTTACCGGTTTTATCATTTTTTTACCGGTTTTATCATTTTTACCTGTTATATCGTTGTGGATCGATATATTTTTTTAAAGTATCGACACATTATAGGCGCTATAACTGCTTCTCTTTTAAATTCACAAAGTGTCGATCCTTATATAACGTATCGACACTTTTAAATTTACCGGTTTTATCATTTTGTTACCGGTTTTATCATATTTTTACCTGGTATATCGTTTTGGATCGATATATTTTTTAAAAGTATCGACACTTTTTAGGATTTAAAACTGCTTTTAAAGTTATGTAATTTATGTTTCAATTTATTTAATAGTGTTTCATGTTTTCCACCTACAATATTAATTTAATAATTTAATTTACACAAAATTATATTTGATTGTTTTGATATTTTATAAAATATTATTTAGAATTTAAATTTAACAATATTAACCAAATATAATAATAAATATGTTTTCAACAGTGAAATAAGTATGGACACTTTTATAAAAATGATATATACTTTTTTGAAAGTTATGTAATTTATGTTTCAATTTTTTTAATAGTGTTTCATATTTTCCACCTACAATATTAATTTAATAATTTCATTTATACAAAAAATTATTTGATTGTTTTGATATTTTATAAAATATTATTTAGATTTTAAATTTAACAATATTAACTAAAGATAATAATAAATATATTTTCACAGTGAAATAAGTATGAACACTTTTATAAAAAGGATAGATAATTTACAATATAACAGGTAAAAATATGACAAAACCAGATTCATTATGACAAAACCGGTAAAATTTACTTGATATGTTAAACGTATGGACACTTTTATAAAAATGATAGATACTTACCGATAACCAAAGTTTACCGGTTACCAAATTTTTTAATAGTTTTTCATATTTTCTACCTAAAACATTATTAGTTGTCAACATAATAGGTACCGCTAAACCGAATTTATTAAATACATTTTAATGTATCCGGTAATGCTGTATATTAGCCGTATATTAACCAGCCTTTCCTGAGACAATCCCAGAAAATGGCCTTTCACGTTTCCTATTTCTACCGTCATGTCATCCCAGTTTTTCCCCTTCCTAAAAACCTTTCACCGTTAAAAGCCGTTAATCGCTCCAATTCTTTTGTCTTGCGTACCTAAAAGAATTACTACATAATGGAAGGATTTATTCTAAAATAAATGTATTTTTAAAAAAGTACTTAATATTTAATTATGAAATTATTTTAAATTTAATCTATTATGTCCGTTGAAAAAAAGTTAGTTTATTGTTGACGTGAAATTATAAAATTTAATACCACATAAAATTATGTTATAAACTAACATACAAATAAAATATTTAAAATATGTGAGAATTTAAAATTTATAAGAAGTGTAGTTGTCTCTAATAGTCTCTTAGTCTCAATAATTAGGGATGATGATAAATCGGGTTGGGTCAGATTTTTGGTCAAATTGACCCTACTCGACCCGATATATATATATATATATATATATATATATATATATATATACACGTCCACCTGAATTTGACCCGATCTGACCCGAAAATATATATTTTTCACCCGACCTGATTTTAGAATATAAATTCGATATGACTTTACCCAACCCGATATAAAATAAGAACCTAATTAAAAAAGCTATAGAGAGAAGAGTATTATAACAATTATACATAAATTTATATGAAAAAATTACACAATTACTTTTGGGTGGGGTCAGATCAGAGATTTTTAACCCTTCACCCGAATCCGTTCCGATCGGACTCGAATCTGAATTTTTTATGAAAAAATTCAATCCTATCAGATTGAATCAGATCAAGATCTGTCGATTTCAGATTAAATTGTTATCTTGCTAATAATATTTAAGTAATAATAATGACCTAGAATTTTAAATTCTAAATCTAAACTTTGATATTCTAAAATTTTATAATTTATTTGGTTTACACTATTTATATATCAAAAAATTATTATATTAATTCTAGATTATTTTTTTTAGAGAGTTTTATTTTTTATTTTTTTTATTTTTATTAAATTTAGACATGTTTTGGATTTCTTGAAAAGGAAAAATACATTGGTGGGAGAACAGTCGCCTTCTAAATTGCTTCATATTCCCCCACACCAATAAATATAATATTTACACCAATTTAATTTGAAATTCCTAATATTCCCCCTATAATTTTCAGAAATTACCCAATTCCCCCCTCAATCTTGTATACATAACAAGTTGACACATATGTAATATATATATAAAGCCAACATAGATATAGAAAGAAAGACATTGCACCACCCCATTTCTACTAAATATTAAAACCCAAAGGAAAATCATTCATTTAATCCATGTTCTTTCCTGCAAAAGAATTCTGGGTTTTCTTCGTTTAAAGCAGCTACCATAAAAGGTATGAAGCATTTCAAGTTTATATCTCTGTATATTCTGGTTGTTTATAGCTTTCTTTTCCTCAGTTTGGTTGATCATTGAATTAGACAAATGATGAAATGGGATTTTTATGAGTTTGAAATTGAGTTAATTTGTGTTTAATCATAGTTTTTTGAAATTTGATTTCTTTTCAGCAAGGAAACAATGCCTGGATTAGCGATGGATGCAAGGACTGGAGAAACTGGAGTTGAAGAACTCAACGATGGAGTTTCCACTGCTTTTAAAGATGGTTTTGTTGAAGAAAGTGCACTCAGTCGAAAGAGTCAACACAGTGATTTGGTTGATTTAGCCATTGATGGGGTAATGGAAGCCTCCATTGAGCAGCTTTACCACAATGTCTACGAGATGGAAAGCTCTGAACAATCTCCTTCGGTGACCTGTTACGGATCATACGGTGAGGAATCGAGGATCGATTCCGAATTGCGCCATCTCGTCGGGGATTTCGGCGACGGTGAAATGACAAAGGAGGTGGTTGCAGAGAGGAAAGAAGAGGAAAGTGTTTGTGACTTGGCCTCTAAGAAACAACAAAATGGGTCTGGTGAGAAAAGATTGTGAAGAAGAAGAAGAAGGGGCAAACTCGAGCTGTTAAGCATCGGTTGCAATCGGATTCCGAAGCACTGGAAAAATCGAGTCCCAAGAGCAAATCTTCTCAAGAGAAAAATCCAGTTGAAAAGGAGAATAATGCTAGAAAAGTAAACGCAGCTTCCTCTTTGGGGAAAAAAAGGAATTTTGCTTTAAATGGTGCAAAGTTTCAGGATGGGACTGGGGATTCTCTTGACGATGAATTGGAGAATCCGGACTTAGGGCTGTTTCTGCTAAAACAGTCAAGGGATATGATGTCTTCGGGTGAAAATCCGAAGAGGGCGATTGATTTGGCATTTCGAGCAACAAAATCATTTGAGAAATGTGCTGATGGCAAACCGAGTCTCGAGCTCGTAATGTCTTTGCATGTTCTGGCTGCATTGTACTGCAACTTAGGCCAATACAACGAGGCGATTCCGGTTCTTGAGCGCTCGATTGAGATTTCAGTGATTGAGGATGGCCAGACTCATGCACTTGCTAAATTTGCTGGATGCATGCAACTAGGTGATACATATGCAATGCTGGGTCAAATTGAGAATTCAATATTGTGCTATACAGCAGGTTTGGAGATTCAAAGACAAGTTCTGGGAGAAACCGATCATCGAGTCGGTGAGACATGTCGATATGTAGCTGAAGCACATGTCCAAGCACTGCAATTTGATGAGGCTGAGAAGATTTGTCAAATGGCTCTTGACATCCATAGGGAGAATGGTGCGCCTGCTTCAATTGAAGAAGCTGCCGACAGAAGACTCATGGGACTCATCTGTGACTCGAAAGGAGACTACGAATCAGCACTCGAGCACTACGTTTTAGCTAGCATGTCCATGGCAGCCAATGGACATGAACTGGATGTGGCTTCAATTGATTGCAGCATTGGAGATGCATATTTATCATTGGCTCGGTACGACGAGGCTGTTTTGGCCTATCAGAAAGCACTCACAGTGTATAAGTCTGCAAAAGGAGATAATCATCCAACAGTTGCTCTGGTTTTCGTTCGTTTGGCTGATTTGTACAACAAGATCGGAAAATTAAGGGATTCCAGAACTCATTGCGAAAACGCACTCCGGATATATGGAAAGCCAAACCCCGGAATCCCCTCTGAAGAGATTGCCAGTGGCCTCATCGACATTGCAGCTATATATCAATCCATGAATGAGCTAGATCAGGCACTGAAACTGCTTAAGAAGGCTTTAACCATTTTCAGTGAGGCCCCGGGGCAACAAAGTACGATTGCAGGCATTGAAGCACAGATGGGAGTCATGTATTACATGATGGGGAGCTACACTGATTCCTACAATACCTTCAAAAGTTCCATTTCAAAGTTTCGAGCTAGCGGAGAGAAGAAGTCCGCCTTGTTCGGGATTGCTCTGAATCAGATGGGGCTTGCCTGCGTTCAAAGATACTCGATAAATGAGGCAGCTGATCTATTCGAAGAAGCAAGGAGCATATTAGAGAAGGAATATGGTCCATATCACCCTGATACATTAGGGGTGTATAGCAATCTTGCTGGTACCTATGATGCAATGGGAAGGTAACCACCTTTACTTTCACTTTCCGGTGCTAATGGTCCGATTACAGACATGTAAAATGCTTTTGCAGATGTTGAGATTCGATATAGAACATTTCTTGTGTTTTTACAAGTTTAATTATATTTCACAGATTGGATGATGCCATTGACATCCTGGATTATGTGATTGACATCCGAGAAGAGAAGCTCGGAACAGCCAATCCAGATGTCATTGATGAGAAACGGAGGTTGGGGGAGTTGTTGAAGGAAGCAGGCCGGGTTCGGAGCCGGAAATCAAGATCACTAGTGACCCTTCTTGACACCAGCACTAAGATAATCAAAGATGATGGTATTAAAGTATCATAATGTTTTTGATGTAAATATTAAAAAAAAAACATGGTTTCAATATTTGTCTTGAAGGGTCAAAAGCAAATTATATGATTCAATCATTGATTATGGAATTGTTGAGATTCCTTTGTAACATTCTTATTTGTATGCTTCAATCTCTTACGTATGTAATAAAGAAATGGTGACATTTTGTTTTCTTATACTTCCACTGTTTTATTTTTCAATAGCTATCTATGTTACTCGAACTCTTATATATTTATAGGATTCACAATCACATTCATGTCCCACACGTATTCGTTAATGAATATGAGACATAATTATCCTTCAAATACATGAAAAATACTTATGAAGAAATGAGTATGTATGCGTTGGTCGGATGCATACTCGAATTTGACACCGACCCGAGTCTTGGGTCACATCGGCTTATTGTTGGTAACCACTTATAGTTAGAATTTTCTTGATTGGGAATACCAATAGAGAAAGGAACTTGCAAAGGTAAGTTGCCTTTCAAGGCAGTAGTTGGTTTTGATGTTTATATGGATGAAAGTGAAAGAATTGACTAATCTGCCAATTTTGAAAGTAATTTATGAGCATCCTTAACCCTTTCCCTTTACTATAATCAATCAACCTTAGATTGCTGCATAATGCCAAAGAAAGAAATCATAAAATACTCAAAGTATTCGAGTTTTGTCTGACACGAAACACAGATGAAGTTATGATCCTTTAAATATATGAAAAATATTGAGCATGCTAATGTTAGATATATATGCCGTCATTTGATACTCAATCTCGAATCCGAATAACATAAATCGAGACCGGCTTATGAAGAATTTCTCTATCAAATGGTTAAACTTGAGCATGCTTACACGGAACAAAAAGCCTAAGGCCAACTATATTTTACTATTTGAAGTATTTTACCTAATCTCTAAGCTAATATTGACAAGAGACAGCTCTCCTTAATGGTGGGTAAAAATGACCCATTGAGAATGCAATTCGAAGTTAAGTTGCACTAATTTTTCATTTTTTTCGACTATTTATATTTGAAACTTAAGCTTGACATGTATTATACATGAGCATGATAACTTTCTTAGCAGAATTATGTTACTCTAACTCAAGCCTGAAAATCTACATAGCCAGAGATTATGCTAAAGAACATGAACTGAAACATTTAGTAAAACAGTCAAAAGCATCCAAGTTCTTGAAACTGTCTCGTCTACAAAACTCAGTTCAGAATTCAGATTATGATGTCAGCAAATCATAAGAAAAGAGGGTAAAACAGTTGAAGATTCCAAGCCTCATCTTTGCTGTGATGATGATCTTTAAGCTCATGTTCCTAGTAGAGCTTCCAGTGGAGTATGGTGGCCACATCTTTTACATAACAAAGATGGCAGTGAATAAAGTTATATGAAAGTATGCTTAAATGAGGAATTCATAGGTCAAAAGAGCCACCACTGCCACTGGAAGCGGTGGCGGTGGCAGCCCAGTGATATCTATCTCATAGATATATTTATTTATCGTAACAACTTATTAAGAAACAAGACATTAAGTACATTGTAATGATTTTTAAGGAACAAAGATGGTACAGTGATGGTGATGGAGATGGTGGTGTTTTCATACAGAGAGAGGGTTTGAAAGCTGAAACTCAAGACTCCATAGCTCAAAAGTTCCATTAATGAAATCGTAGTATCCGCCCTTGATAGCTAGCGTTTTCTTCACCAATCCGCCTCTTACAAATGGAGAACTCAGCAGGTTGCCAAGTGATACATTCACGGCTTCCTGAAGAAAAAAAATGAAATTCACCCCATTAGTTGTTTAGCATAGCCAAATTGTGGATTTGCAATTGAAAGAATCAGCCGATGCTTGAATAGAAAAAACCCAGATCGGAAATCAAAACGGTGTGACCTTCAAGTCATTGAACCGTTTTCTTTCAGTTCAGTAAATCCCTGGTTCTTGGCAATGTACCAGAGTAAAAGGGCTATCGCTTCCCCATTGAGCCCGTGTGTTCTTGAACAGTTCTTGTTCGGTTCATTGAATCCCTAGTTCTTGAGAATGTGCCAGACTGAAAGAGCTATTAGTTCCTCATTGAACCTATGTGATCTTAAGCTGTTCCTCATTTACAATTTTATAATTTTGAATCTTGTATCTATCCTATTCCATTTTATAAAGATAACTGTATGAATCAACTACAATAATACTTGAATTTGAAGCCGAGATTTGAGGTGTTTACCTTCTCACAGTGTGCACATTGACCTCCAAAAGGCTCACTACCATGTTCAGCTCGCACCTTGGTCTTAGCAGGCATTCCAATCTTAACCCAATCTTCAATGAAATCACTGTAAAAAATCTCAATTGAATTAGACTAAATTTTACTTCATAATACCCATCATTTTTCTTAAACAATCTCAAGGCCTTCCGTCGGGGTGTTTCCGTCGTATGGGAAAGACATAAGCCCCTTGATTCCACCACGGGCACTATGCCCAATCACCACAATCTCTTGTACCTATATAAAAGATATTAAAACTTTCATTGGCATGAGATTGCCTCCTGTGATGTATTATCCGTTTTAACCCAAAATTCTTACAGAATACTTCACCTTGAGATGCAAAACTGCATATTCGATAGCGGATCCGATTCTGGCGTACTTAGTCTGCCATATAACATGGACAAAGAGTCAGCAACATGTTTCTAATACATCTATGAACTGAAAAATGAGAGGTAATATCAAAATATGTGTGTGTATATAAGCAGCTAAGAAATTGGGTCTGAAAGGAACCTGATCATATGGTGGCACCATCCGGGCTGCATGTCCAGCACATGAGATGGGCAGACCCTGGAGTCTGAGCAGGCAACAACCATACACTGCAAGCATTTATTCAAACAGTTAGTAGACTCAAAACATATAAACTATCACCAAAGTTCAAACCGATTCGAACCCGGATTCGAACTCGACATTTTGTTATATATAATACACCTTCGGGCTTTGACCCTTGACAAGCTCACCATACAAAGCAGGATTCTTACTGCAAAAGAAGGAAGATTTGCAAGGGATTCAATAAAACCGAAAGAAAAATTGATGAAAATAGATGGGGTGATGAGTGAATTACTCATATTTTTCTTTCTTGGAAGTAAATGAATCCTTCTTTCAATCTCTCGACGGAAGCATTCGGTACCCCATCAGCTGATAGTGTAGTGTTTAACGAGGCTGTTATTCCATCAACTCTAGCTCCTGCTTCACCTTTCTCCCTACAATCAAATGTTCAAATTCGTAGACATTTCAATGTCTACTGAGAACTGGTAGCAGGTTTAGAGAGAGAATTTCCTCTCCCTTCTTTCTAGTGATTTCTCTTGGTTCCGTTTCTGTTTCTTCCTTGTTGAGGCATGGAGTTCAGGTCTATGAGGTCCCCGGTGGACATCAAAACGGTTATGGTTAAACGGTTGTGTCATGTTATTAGGACATGGTAGAGAGTATCTTTTCCGGTGTCACTTTTGTTCTTCATCTTTTGAGGGAAGAGATGACGGTAAAAGTAATTATGTTTGCATTTGGTGTTACTTATTTGATCCATGTTTTGGGCAGGATTTCCTTAAAATGCGAAGGTGCCGAAACTGGTTAGAGAGAGGTGAAGTTGATAACAGGAGGCTCCAGTGGATGTTTCAGTTTGCTAGATATTCAAAGGGAAGAAAGGCGGAACTTATGAAGGAGACTGAGTGCTGGAAGTTCTACTATAAATGTAACATCCCAAATCAGGGATAGTGACTAAAATGTGAATTTTTAAAGCTTTGTGTTCAATTTTGAAATAAGTTAAAAGTTCAGAGACTTAATTGGAGAATTTTGATGTTGGATTTAATAATAAAGTTTGAAAGTAATAAAGGTATTATGGTCCTTTCTAAGAGAAGATTTTTATTCTCTCTTTTTAAGGGATATTACATGTGGAAATGGAGGAATGAAAAGGAAAAGTCTAGAAAAATGCAAGCTTCTTCTCCTCCTCCTCCTGTGTCTCCATAGCTAAGGTAAGTTGATTTCAAGTTGGTTAATTTTTTCGTTTTAAAGTTGGGTTTAATTCTTGGAGTGATAGAAAAGCTTAAGGAAAGCTTCAGAGTGCTTAAAACTCAAAGAGGATTAAGTTATGTAAGATTGAAGGTAAATAGTTTTTAAAGGAATTATTGAGATAGAGTTAATAAATAAGTTTTGAAGTGAAATTTGACTTGTCAAGGATCTAACTAAGAAATTCGGAGTGTTAGAAACAAATTTAGAACATGTTGATTTATTGGCTTGATTATTGAATTCAAGTGTGTATGTAGGATACTAGAGATTGGGATGAATTTAAGTGATATAAGTTGATTTGAATAAGTATAGTTAAGTCTTAAGGGTTAAAAGGAGGTTATGGAAGCAAAATTGAGTTTGGTATGATTTTCGGGTTTAAAAAGGAAAATATGGGCAAGGGGTATTGGTACTGCTTCATCAGGTACAGATAGCTCAAAAGTAAAATAACGAAGGCATTCAAAGGGTATCGATACCTGGGAAGGTGGTACCGATACCATAGGTAGCGATACCATAAGGGAGGTATCGATACCAGGGAAATATCGAATGTAATTTCGGTACTGATACCCGTCTTGGTACCGATACCTCAGCTAGGGTAGTATCGATACCCTATAGTGGGTACCAATACCTCTTCAAAGGGAAAATGAAAATAGACTTCCTTTTGTTTAAGAATTGAAGGATCAGAGTATGATATTTGGAATACTGATATGTATAAATGTATGATTGTGTAGATATCGATCGAGAGAAACGTTGACTAGTGAGGCCAGGTGAGTGTATATTAATTATTATATGATGATGAATGGAAATAAGACTTGCGATAAGTCTATTTCATATATTAGAATACATGAATTAATGATTATAAGCATGTGTTTGATATAAGTATATGTGATATATGCTATTGTGTATGTTATATGATTGTTGTGAATACATGTTATGTGAGGATGATATAAACCATGTGATATTGAACTATGTGACTATGTATAAATGATATAAGTTATATGATTTTTAAGGCATGTGAATACATGTTTATGAGATAAATTAGGTAATAATATGAGAATATGATAAAAGTGAATTCATGAGAATTAATATGAGCTAGATAAGCAAATGTAAGGATATATAAATAATAGGAACCTGAGTTGGACAAGTATATAGTTGTGTGATCATTTATGTGAATTAGTATAATAGAATTTTAGGAGTAAATGAGAAGTGAGATAAGCTAAATAAGATTGACCTATCGAAGGATATGAGAATAGTATATCAATTAGGAGACTTGAAATAAATGATGATACAAACATATAAGATAAGCTATAAGCGAAATATTCATGTGCTTAAATAAAATTATCACATATAGATTATATGAAATGGAACTAAGTAAATAGATTAGATTAATATATATAAATGAAATAATAGAAGTGATATGTGTTTATAAGTATGACATAGGTTACATGATATAGATGAACATTAGAGAATGAATCATAAGTTATATGAGATGACATAAGTTATTAGATACATATATGATATATGCTATTAAACAGAATATATGTGATTATGAGGAGAAGAATATAAACCATGGGAATACAAGTATAGGTAAAATGATATATGTATATATATATGACTATGAGTTATAAGTATGTTGAGAATACATATATGAAATGAAATGAGTTATATGAGTATATATTTATGTGATGAAATGGTGGACTACCTGAACATGTGAATATATGTCTATGAGAAGACATAAGATTAAGATATAAGAAATGTGACAAGAAATGTGAAATGACATGAAAGTTGATATAAATAATGTAAAGGATCTATGTGACTGTTTGTATATGTGATCCAAGTTATGTGACATAAGCTACGTGAAATGTGAAAGTGAATTATGTGTTTATGTGAATATGTGAAATGATATAAATGATAATGCCCATGTTATGTGTCATGAGAGCTAGGTGTATAGTTGGCATGCCAAGAGTCGAGGGTTCTACGTGGTCCTTCGGGATATATATGTATCATTTGGAACATTCATAGGGTCTTTTGAGACACATATTTGGTCCATTGGAATATGTATATGGTTCTTAAGAAATGGTCCTTTGGGACATATATGTTACATGTGGTCATTCGGGAAATTTTTACATGGTCATTCGGGACAAAGTCTAAGTGCCCATAGTGGGAATTATATGAGCTGTGGTGGAAACATAGTGCACAACCTCTATGTACTCACATACCTTAAGTTCTAAGTAATATACATGGGCAAATAAAAGATATTATAAATAAACTTGATATGATAATGCGTTGAATTTTATGTGAAGTGGTATATGTGATATATGATGTGCATGACTATAGTTGTCATATGAATGGTTATATGATATTTGTATTAAGTTAATATTTGAAATATGTTACAGAAACATGTATGATGATATGTACATATTTGGTTAACAAGGTTAGGTACAAGAGCTCATAACTAAGAAATATGATGGTTAATCATATGAATAATGATAAGAATAATAATAAGAATAATGAAATGATATGTATATGTATGTGTTTATGTTTATGTTTTGATGGATAATGCATTCTATAGTTTATGAGGATCATATGAAATTTGCATAGTAGGAACTAGTAATGATATGTCATAATACATTTATTTATGCCTCACTAAGTCATCGACTTGGCATGTGAGTGTTTCACACGTAGGTTTCAAGAAGCAATAAGAGGAGTAAAGCAAGGGTAGGCAATGCAAGACAGGTCAGCTTCTACTTCCCGATTATCAGATCAGAAAAGTCTTTTATTAATATGTATTTTGTGAAACTATAGTTGGCATGTAAGATAAACGATTTGAATTGTATATGCTCTGATAAGTTTGTAAACTTTTCTTTTGAAATAATATGAAGTTTTCTTATAGCAGGAAATTTTCATTATTTTAAAAAAGTAAAGGTTTTGAAATTTGATGTGACACCTCAGACTCGAATCCGGATCAGATACGGGTTGGGGGTGTTACAATTAATGGTATCAAAGCTAAGATTTAGCTGATTCTAGGCTTAAACTGAAATTAAACGAGTTTTAACATGGTATACATGGCAACATAAAGTGAAAATTTCTGATCTGATAGTGTAAGGAGTGTACCGTCTTACTAATAGAATTAGACTGATACGTTATAATAGAAGTATGATAATAAGAGTTTCGAAAGAAGTGAGAGGTGATAGACCTGATGGTGGTAGCAATTTACCTGCCCTAACCAGGCAGGATGAAGAGCGGACACCTCAGGAAGTGCCTCGTAAGATCAAAGGTGGATTTCAGAAAGTTAAAATCATGTTAGAATAGCGTTAGAGGGTTTTTGTAACACCCCAACCCATATCCGACCCGAATACGAGTCCGAGATGTCATATTGACTTTTAAAAATGATATTGTTAAAAAATATTAGAACATTTGAACTCTTTTTAAGAAAAATACGATAATATATTGTTGAATCATGTTTGTTATAACCAATTTAAGAAAATATACGTTTTATGAACAGTAAAATACGATATGAACAATGAACATTACCCAAATGTTAAAATTTTCTAGAATGTCAGAGGGGAACTGATTCCGCTTTTACAGGGAACCGATACCCTGCTACAGTACTGCTTCATGTCTGCTTTTTGTGAGTACTATAAATGGGTGCGTATATATGTGCAAGTATACACAATCGAACAAGTAATACAATGATAAGTTGAGTATCATCTCCATAGGGAATAGGGGAAATCAAATAGGTTTGTCAAGGCACTTTACTTTTTCACCTCAGTAAAATTAGTGATGGTATGTACAAATGAGAATGTTGTGGCAAAATGGAATGACTGATGTGAAAATGGAATGGTGGTAGTGTAGTCGCAATTGAATATGTCGTGGCAAGTTGGATGAAATGTTGTGGCAAATTCAATTTTGATAAGTGCAAACAAATGGAAATGTCAAGGCAAAATAAAATATAAATATACGACTTGATTTATAGGACTTTAGCCTTCTCACACGACAAGCTGCTATGGGAATGAGTGATAGGAGTCACTAGGAAAATCTAAATCTATTTCTCCGAATGATATTTATTTTATGCCTAGCCTGCCTGACAGAGTCTACTAAGGTTCCCTATGCTATCTCTAGTAAGGGAATCGATAGATTAAAGATGCCCTCGCATAACCAATTGGCGAAAACCCCTGCAGTGAACCTATTAGTCCAGATAACAGGATATGTCTCGGCAATACCTTTTCGTGGCAGCATTAGCATCTAACCTATCATTTTTGCACAACTCCTTTTAGTCGAATGAAATCCTAACCTTATCTCTAAGGTGGATTAGGCCTAGTTACTACCTAGAACCCCTTGCTTATGTAGTTCCTCCCTAGTTTCTCTTGAACACTAAGGATAATTTGCCAAGGCATTTTCTCGAACCCTCAAGACCTCCCAAAGAAAGGCTACTCTCGTAGCTCCTACAACCTTAAGGCATTAAGTTTTATAAACAAAACAAGTTAAAGCATAGAAAAGCAACCATTCATTGAAATATAAACTTAAACATCCAAGCGAACTCCCACCAAATAGGATTAGTTCATGGTGGGGTTCAAAATAAACAAGCACAAAGAAAGTTTCATCCGTTCCTTACAACCCAATAACAAAATATGAAAGCAAAAAAAAAATGGGAGGAGAAAAAGCCTTCGACGTGCACTGCCTAATGCTTGCCTTGGCCACAAAAAATGCTCCCAGTGAACTGGCTCCTCTCGGATGCTCAGGACACCATTCCCTCAAGCTTGTCTTGAAGAAATGCCACAACAAGTAGGATTGACAGAGAAAGATGAGACATTTTCTCTTTAACTTTTTAAGCTCAAATCTGGGTGGAACCAAAGTCTTCAACAATGTGGCTTCATCCTCTATTTATAGGGGAAAACTAATCCTAGGACTTGGTGTTGACTTTCCTAAAAAACCCCAAAACCATGGTTAAGTTACTTGGGAGTCGGGCAGAACAGGCTATAATACAGCCTGGGTAGCTGGTTGAGTGACCGACATAATCCCGTTGTAGGCACCCTAGGACAGATAGGATCTGCAGGGTCAGGCGGCGTCATCAGTAGAACCGGTGGTTGTAGTATCGGTCCCTCCAGGCGGATCTTTGAGGTGGATTCCTCGGGCATAGCTCTCGGTAAGTCGAAGACAGCTGGCTTCAAGAATATCTTCTAGCACTTTAAGCGCTATCGAAATGCCAGTCGAACTTGGCAATTTCATTTTGCTCATCAATCACCTTATGTCACAGTATTTTCTTTCCTTTTCTCATTGCTTTCAATTCCTACACATCATCAAACAAGCACCCTTCCCATAAGGTAGCACCGCTTTAAAAATAAAATGTCACGGCAAACTGAATTCCACCACAGGTAACTAAATGCTTCTAAATGCATCTACATGGTCCTACATGAGCTATTATACACTCAATAATTTAAGTGAAAATGTCCCAAAATATGACCTTTTACGGAGTTATCACACCCCAAACTTAAGCTATTTCTTGTCCTCAGCAATGGATAGTAATAAGCAAAACAAAAATACCATGACAAGTTCAAAAGAAAAATAGTTTATGGGATAAAATTTCAGCCCTTAGCGCACATGGCTTCAACATGCTAGACTAGGTTGAGAAATCTAGTATTGTTCCCTGGGGCAATATTCTTTATGTGGGTGTGTGCGTGTTTGTATCCAGTCCATGCTTAACAAACTTAAAAAATTTTAAGCAAGCTTTCTTAATTTGCCATGATATTTATAAATTTTTACTCCCACCTTGTTTTCTTTCCTTTATTTCTACTACGAGGGGAGTCAGCCTATCACTTTACCATCCCACACTCTAGATGAAAGGGAGCATACCTTCCACCCCCGAGCTAGTAAGGTAGAGTCATCCCGTGACTACTTTCATTCACTCATATGCCCTAGCATAGCGGAGTGTCCCTCTACATATATGCCGAGGCATTTATTCACAACTTTATCATCATTCATTCATCTCATTTTTTTACAGGAGTTTTCATCATTCAAATTTTTATGCCACGACATTTTAAGAATTCTCTTATAAAAAAATTTCTAAGTTTCTCAAACATTGAAAACTTACACTCGTGTTTTCAAGGATTTCAAAGAAACAAGTCCTAGAGTTGGTTAAATCATCCTCAACTAGTCATGTACATTTTATCCTTGCCATCAGGAATTCATCATCATAGGGCATCCTTAACTAATTCCAGAAAACTATTTAAACACCTACTAATGTCATGGCATATTTATTTTACTTAATACTATCATGCAATGATATGAGAACCATACTTCCCCCAAACTTGGGAGAAGCATTGTCCTCAATGCTTGCTAAGACTAAGGAAAATAAATACATGCTATGAATGCAATGCAATGCAAGGTACCTTGACTTAAACGGGTGGTGGTGCAGCGGTCGCGCGATGAGTGCGCTTTTTTAGTTTGGCGGGATTGGAGTGTTCGGAGTCAGAAGTGGGTACGACCGGAGGAGTACTGGGGCTCCTCACGTTTAGATATCTTTTTCAGGCGGCATCGGCTCCTACGCAAAGGTGCTTGCCGTGGCTTCTCGGATTGGGACTCCTCTTTTGACTCGGTGGGCTGCGGTACTTCGGGGTGCTCTTCTTCCATTAGGGTAGCAGGTTGCGGCATATCAGAATGTTCTTCCGCCAGGGGTTCAACAAATTGTGGGGATTCCGGGCGATGAGTGAGTGAAATCTCGTCGAACTGCTCCTCAGTAACTTTCTTTTTACGGCATAAAGCAGTGATGAGATTAGGAAATACCAGGGCACTTGCAGATCGCTTCAGGCATAAATGGGCTTGCTCTATAATGATTTTTCCCACATCAATGGGGCGACCGAATATGATGGAGTGCAGTAAAAGCATCCGCTGGCAAGACACGGTGGTGTTGTGGAAAGTGGGCAAAAGTTTGTGCTTCATAAAATGGTTCCACAACTTCACTTGCGGGAGCAGCTTCTCTAGGTCCACGGTCCTGCGACTCAGTTGCTGGCCGTTTCATTAGGTGTTGGGAAGACAGAGGTCTTCTAGAATGCCTTGGTATGTTTTGTTGTCTGCATCTTGCGCGAAAGTGGCATGGCGATCTTCCAGAACCTACAATTTAAAATACCGATTAATATCAGTATTAGTGAATCAAATTGAAATGACGCGAACCATGACGACATGCTGGTTTGGCTCAGAGATGTTAGAGTAAAACTCCTTTACTATCGATGTGTTAACAGTGGCTGGATGCTTTGCAAATTTGTGCCACTTGTGCTTGTTAACCACATCAAACACCTCACTTCCAAATGCAGCATCCTCCTCCTCAGAGAAGACAAATCCCAACTCGAAAAAGACTCACCAGTTTTTAATGGTTTGGAACCCAGTCCTTGGCTGCATCGTCCACAAAATATGGTGGTCCAGAAGGAGAGGGCCGTGATCAGACCATTGTTCAAAGAGAAAACAAAGAAAAGTTGAAAAAGCTTGGAGTTTTTTGGCGGTTATGGTGGGTTCGACAAAGGATGGAAGAAGATGATGAAGGAAAAAGAAAAAAAAATTAAAGTGAAGGAAAATAAGAAGATAAGAACAAAATAGAGATTTTGTGGGTGATAAAAAAGTGAAATGGTGGGGTCTAGGCGGGAAGAAAACAAAAAGAAAGAGTAAAAATTTTAATCCTAAGTAAGAGTGAAAAGTGAAAAAGTTTCCCTTCTTTTACTATTCAAGTTTGCCAGCTAAATTTTCACAAGCTTCCACCATACACCGCACGTGCTAGCCATGTGGAATACCTCTTGCAGCAAAAATAATATAAAAGAAATTGATTAAAAATAAGAAAGACTAAAATAACGGCAAAGTAAAAATTATTTATGCACATGAGTAAGTTGAAAATGTCATGGCATCCTTAAGATGCTGGACCAATATCGACGTCATGCAAGAGAAGCGCCAACTTGTCACGCAATGGTGGGACTCCTTGGTAAGCCTTTAGGCACTGGCCATTGACTTTAAAGATGGACCTATCGTCCATGTTCTTAATATCAACAGCACCGTATGGGTAAACATGGTGGACTTCAAATGGTCCCGACCACCGTGACTTTAATTTGCCTGGGAAGAGTTTGAGCCTAGAGTTAAACAACAGTACTTTCTGGCCCTCATGAAAATACCTTGGTAAAAACATTTTGTCATGCCACTTATTGGTCTTCTCTTTATAGAGCTTGGCATTTTCATATGCTTGAGCTCGAAACTCCTCTATTTCATTTAGATCGAGTAGTCATTTTTCCCAAGCAAGTTGCGCATCAAAGTTGAGCTTCTTTATCACCTAATATGCCTTGTGTTCCAACTCAACTGGTAGGTGGCAGGCTTTTCCATATACCATCTTGAAGGGAGACATTCCCAAAGGTGTTTTGAATGACGTCCGGTATGCCTAAAGTGCTTTATCGAGTTTTGGGGACCAGTCTTTCATTTGTGGGTTCACCACCTTTTCCAAGATTTGCTTGATTTCACGGTTGGACACTTCAGCTTGCCCATTTGTTTGCGGGTGATATGTCGTGGCAATCTTATGTCACACTCTGTATTTCTGTAATGCCTTGGCAATTAGCTTGTTATCAAAGTGGGTGCCTTCGTCTCTGATAATGTCCCTTGGTGCTCCAAATCGAGTGAAGATGTTTTTGTGAAGAAACTTGAGCACCGTCTTTGAGTCATTCCTTGTTGTGGCAATCGTTTCTACCCACTTAGAAACATAGTCCACCGTAAGCAAGATGTATAAATCTCCAAAGGAATATGGGAATGGTCCCATGAAATCAATGCCCCAAACATCGAATAACTCTATCTCCAAAATATTTTGCAGCGACAATTTGTGTCATCTGGAAATGTTTCCAGTGCGCTAGCATCTGTCACACGCTTTGCAAAATGCATGGGCATCCTTAAATAGTGATGACTAATAGAAGCCTGATTGGAGGACCTTTGCAGCAGTTCTCGTACCTTCAAAATGCCCTACGCAGGGTGTTGTGTGGCAATGGTGTAAGATATCGTGTTGTTCTTCTTCGGGGACACACCGTTGAATCATTTGATCGGCACATTGCTTGAACAAGTACGACTCGTCCCAAAAATAAAACTTGGCATCATGCAAAAACCTCGTTTTGCCCTGGCTGTTCAGTTCATAAGAAAAAACACCACTAACAAGAAAATTAACAAGTTCAGCGTACCACGAAATTACCTTGGCATATAAAATTTTCTCGTCAGGGAATTCTTCTTTAATATCAAAGATGTCATGGCATTCTGAAACGTTCTCTAGCCTAGATAAATGGTCTGCAACCTAGTTTTCAGTAACTTTCCTATCAATGACCTCTATGTTGAACTCTTACAGCAGTAATATCCACCTAATAAGTCTAGGCTTGGCATCTTTCTTATTCACTAAGTATTTTATAGCAGAATGATCAGTGTGAACTATGACTTTGGTGCCTATCAAGTATGGCCTAAACTTGTCAAATGCAAATACCACAGCAAGTAATTCTTTCTCAGTGGTAGTGTAGTTTAATTGTGCCTCATTCAAGGTACAGTTAGCATAATATATAACATGAAAGATTTTACCTCTATGCTGCCCAAGCACAGCTCCCACAACAAAATCACTTGCATCACACATGGTATTTCTGATCAAACACGAACAGTTGGTTCTATTGTAGCAGGGTGCACAAGGGCTTGGATATTGTGGAGAAGTCCTTGATAAATCGTCTATAAAATCCAGCATGTCCAAGGAAGCTCCGTATACCCTTGATAGAAGTTGGTGGGGGTAGCTTCTCGATCACCTCGATCTTGGCATTGTCTACTTCAATGCCCTTTGAAGAAATCTTATGGCCTAGAATAATGCCCTCGGTTACCATGAAGTGGCATTTTTCCCAGTTCATCACTAGATCAACCGCCTCACATCACTTCAGCACTTTTGCGAAATTGCCAAGGCATTTTTTAAAGTCATCTCTGGAAACATAAAAATGGTCCATAAAAATTTCCAGAAAATCCTCAACCATGTCTGAGAATATGGCTTGCATGAAGCGCTAAAAAGTTGTCGGGGAATTACAGAGTCCAAAAGACATTCTTCGAAACGCATATGTGCCATAGGGACATGTGAATGTTATATTTTCCTGGTCCTTTGGTGCGATGGCAATTTGGTTATACCCCGAGTAACCGTCCAAGAAACAGTAAAATGCCCTGCCAGCAAGTCGATCCAGCATCTGACTAATAAACGGCAAAGGGAAATGATCCTTCTTGGTGGCCTTGTTGAGCTTGCGGTAGTCTATGCAGATTCATTATATGGTGACTGTGCGCATAGGTAATAATTCATTGTCTTCACTTGTCACCACGGTCATGCCTCCCTTCTTTGGTACACATTGAACGAGACTCATCCATGAACTATCCGAGATGGGGTATATTACTCCAACGTCAAGCCATTTGAGAATCTGTTTCATCACAACTTTCTTCATGATTGGGTTCAATCTTCGCTATGGATCTATGGATTTTCCATGGTATTCTTCCAGCAGGATCTTGTGAATGCAGATAGTTGGACTTATTCCCTTCAGATCTACCATCGTCTATCCCAACGCTTTCTTATGCTATGACAAAACACTTAACAAACTCGATTCTTGGTTAGGAGTAAGAGCAGATGAAATAATCACAGGCAAAGTTTCGTTACTACCCAGATAAGCATATTTAAGATGTTGTGACAAATTCTTAAGTTCTAGGGTAAGTGCATGTTGTAATGAGGGCTTAGGAGGAACAAACTCTTCAAAATTCAAAGGTTCAAAGCGCGTACCTGGGCTAGTTTTGAGGAAGCTAACCTGATGTTCCTTAGTAGAAAATTCATTAGGCTCTTCCGCCTTTAAGTCTTCGAATAGCCTCTCATCAGGTTCCAGCTGAATGAAATTGTCTTGGCAAAATTGAGATGTTTCTTCTGCAATTGATGTATCTACTTCAAAAATACTCTGGCATTCTTCAGAGTCATCCATGTACTTGAGCGATCGGAAGACATTCACAGTGACTTGTTGATCAGCCACTCACATGGTCAGCTCACCCCTCTCACAGTCGATGAGAATACGACCGGTAGCTAGGAAGGGTCTTCCCAAGATGATGGGTATTGTGGCGTCATCCTCACAGTCCAGAATTAAAAAATCAACAAGAAAAACAAAATTTTCAACCCGCACGATGACATCTTCAATTCGCCCTTCAAGACGCACATGTGAACGATCAACTAATTGCAAGATGACAGATGTGGGTCTCGCATTTCCTATCCCAAGCTTCATGAAAATTGACTTAGGCATCAAGTTTACACTTGAGCCAAGGTCACATAGTGTCTTCCCAACAAATTTATCTCATATCGAACATGGGATGATAAAGCTGCCTGAATCATGTCTCTTTGGTGGCAGCTTACTTAATGAAGAGCGAAATTCTTTTACCTTGGCAATTGTCTCATACTGATCCATTTTTCTCTTCTTGGTAACAATTTCTTTGAGGAATTTAGCATATGTTGGCATTTGTTCCGTATCCTCCAAAAAAGGAACATTGATTTGAAGTTGACTCAGAATGTCAACAAATTTTTTGAATTGAATATCCTCGTTATGCTTCTTCAGTCTTTGCGGAAAAGGAGGTGGGGGTCTAACTTTTTATACTGACGGGGTGCGAACATAAGTTGCCTTGCCATTTTTATTTGACCCCTCAGTTTCTTTACTTGACGAATCCTCAGCCTTGTCCTCTTCCACTGGTACTTCTTCTTGCACTTCTTGATCAGCTTTCATGGTTACAGGGGGTAAATCATCCTTCGGTCTTCCCCCAAACTTATCTTCAACATTAATTTGTGTACCACTTTAAAGAGTTAGCACACTGAAGTTCTCCTTGCCATGAGGTTTGGTGACTTTAGTGTCACTCCGCAAATGTCTTGGTTTGGGTTCTTGTAATTTCGCGGTAATTTGACCAACCTGACTCTCCAGCGCCCTCAATGACGAACTATGGCTTTGAAGCAGGGCTCCTTGATTTTTGATGGAGGTCGCATGATCTTGCAGCATTATCTTTGTTGTTGCAATGAACTCTTACATTGTGGCTTCCAACGAACTGGTATTTGATGAAGATGGCCATCCCTTGTTAGAACTATGCCAAGGCATATTCATTTGAAATCCCTGGGAGTCATTGAAATTCTGCTGCCAAGCTGGTTGATGAGCATTATTGTTTCCTTGATTTTCCCATGAAAAGTTTGGATGTTGACGTCATCCAGGATTATATGTGTTGGAATAGGGGTTATTGATCTTGCAGTCACTCTCATTGTGATTACCGTGGCATAATAAACATGTTGAATGAGCTGCCTTCACTTCTTTCACCTCGCTTGGCCGTTGCAAGTTCTTTAATATATTGGTGATAACAACAAGTTAGGCTGACACCGAATCCTTAGAATCTAGCTTAAAAGCTCCATGAGATTTGCACCCAACTCCAAGTCTTGTGGATGAAAACTGATAATCGTTAGTGGCAATCTTATCCAGAATCTCAAATGCCTCTGCTGGTGATTTGTCAAGCAACGTCCCATTTGCCTAGGCATCTAGCATCATCCTCATGGGTGCGTTTACTCCATTGTAGAACATCACCACTTGCGTCTAATCTTGAGAACCATGATTTGAGCACTTGCGAAGCAATGCCTTGTATCGATAGCACTCATACATCGACTCGTCATTAGCTTGACGAAAAGAAGCAATGTCGTTCCTCAATTGGGTGTTCATGTTTGGAGGATTATACCACAGTAAATTTTTTTTACACAGATCAGCCCACAACTCTATAAAACCCGCGGGAATGCCACTTAACCAAGCCCTTGCTCGGTCACGCAAAGAATATGGAATTAGCTTTAATTTAAGAACATCTTCGTGCACCCCCTTGTTGGCGAAAAAAATCACACACCTCCAGGAAGTTACGAATATGTTGTCTGGCATCTTCATTTGACATGACCCTAAACTACCCTATGGAGTTTAGCATATTGAACATGTCAGATTTAAGCTCGAAGTGGGCTGCCTGAATCTCTGGTGCCACAATTCCAGGATTTAAATTGTCTAAAATCGGGTTTAAGTGATCAAGAATGGCACGAGGTCTGGGTGCATTCCCAGCAAATGGATTTGCCTCGACATTCTGATCCTCCTCATGACCAATGCCTGGATTTCCAATTTGGTACATAGTTACACGTTGAGCACGTCTTCTTCTCCTAAAGAGCCTCTCGATCTCAGGTTCAATTGGTTATAATGGCTTATCAGGGTTACTTTTGGTCAAACACCATGAAATCCTGAAAAAGATAAGAAAAATAAAGGGTAAAACTATATAAAAGAGATATAAACAAGTAAAATAAAAATGTTATGACAAAACAATTTAACTTCCAATTGCCAATTCCCTGACAATGGCGCAAAAACTTGTTTATTTTTTGTGAGTACTATAAATGGGTGCGCATATATGTGCAAGTATACACAATCGAACAAGTAATACAATGATAAGTTGAGTATCGTCTCCACAGGGAATTGGGGAAATCAAATAGGTTTGTCAAGGCACTTTACTTTGTCACCTCAGTAAAGTTAGTGATGGTATATACAAATGAGAATGTTGTGGCAAAATGGAATGACTGATGTGAAAAGAGAATGGTGGTAGTGTGGTCGCAATTGAATATGTCGAGGCAAGTTGGATGAAATGCCGTGGCAAATTCAATTGTGATAAGTGCAAACAAATGGAAATGTCAAGGCAAAATAAAATATAAATATACGACTTGATTTATAGGACTTTAGCCTTCTCACACGACAAGCTGCTATAGGAATGAGTGATAGGAGTCACTAGGAAAATCTAAATCTATTTCTTCGAATGATATTTCTTCTATGCCTAGACTGCCCGACAAAGTCTACTAAGGTGCCCTATGCTATCTCTAGTAAGGGACTCGATAGATTAAATATGCCTTGGCATAATCAATTGGCGTAAACCCCTGCAGTGATCCTATTGGTCCAGATAACAGGATATGTCTCGGTAATACCTTTTTGTGGCAGCATTAACATCTAACCTATCATTTTTGCACAACTTCTTTTATTAGAATGAAATCCTAACCTTATCTCTAAGGTGGATTAGGCCTAGTTACTACCTAGAACCCCTTTCTTATATAGTTCCTCCCTAGTTTCTCTCAAACACTAAGGATAATTTACCAAGGCATTCTCTCGAACCCTCAAGACCTCCTAAGGAAAGGCTACTCTCGTAGCTCCTACAACCTTAAGGCATTAAGTTTCATAAACAAAGCAGGTTAAAGCATAGAAAAGCAACCATTCATTGAAATATAAACTTGAACATCGAAGCAAACTCCCACCAAATAGGATTAGTTCATGGTGGGGTTAAAAATAAACAAGCACAAAGCAAGTTTCATATGTTCCTTACAACCCAATAACAAAATATGAAAGAAAAGAACAAATGGGAGGAGAGAAAGCCTTCGACGTGCACTGCCCAATGCTTCTCTCGGCCACCAAAAACTGCTCCCAGTGAACTGGCTCCTCTTGGATGCTCAGGACGCCACTCCCTCAGGCTTGTCTAGAAGAAATGCCAAGGAAAGTAAGATTGACGGAGAAAGATGAAACATTCTCTCTCTAACTTTTTAAGCTCAAATTTGGGTGGAACCAAAGTCTTCAATAATGTGGCTTCATCCTCTATTTATAGGGGAAAACTAATCCTAGGACTTGGTGTTGACTTTCCTAGAAAACCCCAAAACCATGGTTAAGTTGCTTGAGAGTCGTGCAGAACAGGCTATTATACAACCTGGGTAGCTGGTTGAGTGGCCGACATAATTTCGTTTCAGGCATCCTAGGACAAACAAGATCTGCAGGGTAAGGCGACGTCATCAGCAGAACCGGCAGTTGTAGTACTGGTCCCTGCAGGTGGATCTTCGAGGTGGATTCCTCGGGAAGAGTTCTCGGAAAGTCGGAGACAACTGGCTTCAAAAATATCTTCTAGCACTTTAAGCGCTATCGAAATCCCAGTCGAACTTGGCAATTTCATTTTGCTAAACAATCTCCTTATGTCACATCATTTTCTTTTCTTTTCTCCTTGCTTTCAATTCATGCACATCATCAAACAAGCACCCTTCCCATAAGGTAGCATCGCTTTAAAAATAAAATGTCGCGACAAACTGAATTCCACCACAGGTAACTAAATGCTTCTAAATGAATCTACATGGTCCTATATGAGCTATTAAACACTCAATAACTTAAGTGAAAAGGTCCCAAAATGTGATATTTTGCGGAGTTATCACTACAGTACTGCTACAGTACTTTTATAAATACGTATAACTTCATAAAAACCTAAGCTTTCATCCGTATAAAATTTATCAATTACATATACGTATTTAAAACATTACAAAACTCAATCGTATGACTTTTCGAAACTAATTAGAACATATCAGATTTAATCCTTTATTTACATGCCAACCACTATCCTTATTACAAAATACATACTATATATTTCTTTTCTGATCTGATCTTTGGAAAGGAGAAACTGACCTGTCTTGCATAACTTTTACCAACCTTCCTTTTCTCAAAAACTACGCGTGAAACAATCACACGCTAAGTCGTTGACTTAGTGAGGCATATAAAATATAATTATATGATAACTGTAACTTCTACAACGCTTGAACATTTGATATTACCTTATCATACCAAAGTATATATTCTTTTATGTAATATATACATACATGCACATATCATACAATATAATATCATTAACATGCTTATCATTTCTCATTTTATCATCACTAATTTCTTTATATACCATATCAACATATAATTCCTATAACATTTCATATCATCAAAAGCATATACATCACATATATTATATTTGTGTTATCTCTTTAATTAACCCATGGTACACTTGTGAGAACTAAGGATATGTGAATGCATTGAGGTTATGCACAAATGTTGTCATCGTAACTCGTAAAATTCCCACTAGGGGCACTGAAATTTGTCTCGAAGGACCACTATGTCTCGTATGACCACTGTATTGTCTCGAAGGAGCACTGTATTGTCCCGAATGACCATTATATCCTGTAGGACCACTGTATCCCTCGACTCTTGGTATGCCAACTATACCACTAGCTTTCATATCACATAACATGGGCAATATCATTTATATAATTTCACATATTCACATGCACATTTCATTTTTCATATGTTTTCATAATCATATGTCACTTAGCTTATAACACTTCTCTTGTGTTCATATGACATGTAAATCATTGTCATCTCTTGTTATCATATGATTCACATACATCACTTATTACATATATTATATGCACATACTTCAATATCATTTGACTTATTTCACTTTATTACATTAAAGGATAGACATATAGTCTTATGTGCCCTATCAATAGTATCTATTCATATAATCTTCTTTTACCTTATCAATAAATACTACTTATTTTATCTCACCTTTTCATTTATTTACATAAGCCACTTAGCACTTACAAGAACATATCCACTAATATAATCAAGCATACACACACACACACACATATATATATATATATATATATATATATATATATCACATACCATAACATTGGAGGAATTATTTCTTACCACAATAATTCTGTCACTGGCTAATCGCAAGCCAATGTTTATTCAATAACATAAGTACAATTAAATTGCACTCACCTTAGCCTTACTTTGATTCGATCCTAATATTTTGATTATTCCAGACTTGTTTAGGCTCAATATCTACATAAATATAACATTTCAAAACAATTATCAGAAGCCTAAACCTTAAACTTGATGTTAATAACTTAAGTCGATTTAATGAACCAAAATTCCATTTTTCCAATAGGGGGAATCGATACCCCCAGACTTCCCTCGTTCTAATTTTCTTGAAGCTAGACTGAGGGACAGATACTCTTATGCGTGGGCAAGCATTCTTAAGGCCAATGATGCTCTAAATGAAGGCTTCCTCTGAAGAGTTAGGATTAACAGCTCCAAACGGGTGTTCCTGGACAGATGGGGGGACTCAGGCCCTCTTTGGTGGAATGGAAGATACATGGATAACAATGTTGATCCTGTTAAGGTGGCATATTTTATGCTTCCTGATTGCCCCAAATGAGATGTGAATAAAGTTCGTTCGGTGCTATCAAGGAAGATGCAACAAAGGTTCTGGAAACGTTGATAGCAACCATTTATGGGGATAAAATCCTCTGGTGCCACCATAGCTCAGGTTCATACTCGGCCAAGTCAGGTTATAATTGGTTGAAGCTTCATAATAGCACGGCTATGGTCTCCGAGAAAATTTGGAATACTATTGCTAAGGCAAATGTTCTCCCAAAAATTCTAATCTTTGGTTGGAGACTCTGTCATGAAGCCCTTCCTTCTGGGGAAAAACTTAAACAGAACAGACTCGACGATGGTATGTGTAGCCTCTGTAACGGTTCGATGGAGTCAGCTCTGCATGCGATTAAGGATTGTCCTAAGTCGAAATCTATCATCAGTCTATCGGGACTTCCCCAAGCTATTGTTAAGTGGGAAGAGACCTCCTGCTTTGAATGGATTAAATTCTCGTTCCCTATACTAAACCGATAAGGATTTGATTTATTCCTCATGCTACTTTGGAATGTTTAGAATCATAGGAATAAATGGATCCATGATGTTGAGCTGTAAACGGATAAAGATGTCATCTTAAAAGCTTGGAATCTTCTTGGTGAGTTTAAACAGGTTTCCAATCCGTTCGCTTGCCTTAGCAGAGAGACTCCTCCCCACCGAATTCGCAAGTGGAGTAAGTCGGCGCAGGGATTTATTAAGATCAATGTGAATGGAGCGTTTAGTCAAGAATCTTATAAAGCCGTTATGGGGGTCGTGGCACGAGATTCGAACGGAATGGTCCATGGAGGAATGGCCAAACAGATTGATCCTCCTAATACGACTGAATCCACTAAAGCTTTTGCGTTTACTCAAGGAATTAGACTTGCTATCGAGAATGGGTGGAACAATGTGTTAATTAAAGGAGATGCTATCTCGGTGGTGAACAGACTGTCAAATAGATTATTGAACAAGACCCAGGACGTCTCTACAATCAGATTGTTGCTCAATGAGGCTCGTTCCCTTCTTGATGATTCCCCATCCTTCAAAGTGCATTATGTATATAGGGAAGCGAACAGAGTGGCTCACAGGCTAGCTCAATGGGCTTTATCAAACCACAATCCGATTTGGTTTTTCCTGGATGAACCTGAATGTATTAAACAACTTGTAATCGTTGATGCCATTGGAATATAAGTCATTTCTTTCCTCAAAAAAATGTTAAAATTCAATGTTGTTAAATGATTTTACTAAGGCTCAAACTTATAAAATTTTAAAAACGAAAATAGGTTATCAACACAAAATATATAATTTAAAAATTTTAAAGATGATTCTCTCAATGGCTTTATCGATCCATTAATGGATGTTATTGATGAAAGGTAGAAAATGATAAGAAAATTTAAAAAGAAAAAAAATTATATTAATATCGTTTTTAAATTTTTAACTGACGGTGATTAAAATAAAATAAAAAGATAGTGATGTTTTTAGAAGAAAAAAAAGTTTTGTGACCAAAATAGGGGAGAAATAATATGTTAATGACTAATTATAATTTATCCTATTAATAAGTGACTAAGCCGAGAAGTGACATAAACCCACAATTAGTATAATTTTTACTTTAGTCCCTTAAAAGTTATGAAATTTTAATTTAGTGTAATAATTAATTGCATTATGAACCTCTAAAATTTTATATATATAAAAATGAGGATGTTACTACATTATTTTGAGGTAGAGAATACCTGGGAAGTTTCTTGAGAGCTTCAACGGCTTCCTCGTAGGACTTGTTTCCCATGTCTTCTCTCTACAAAATTTCAAACCCTCAAATAAATTTTACAAGTTAAAATTTGACTCGTTATTTTATGATTCAATAGATCAGAGCGGAATTCGAAAAAAAATTCGGATTAGAATAAAATATAAATTGTGGGGTTAAAGACGAAATTTTATATTAAAAGGACTGGATTGAATTATTTATTTTAGAGAGGGATCTAAAATACAACCAACCCATTTTATCCAAATGTGTAGAATTTATTCACTAAATGAAGATTAAATTGTGAACGCCGATTAAAAGGGGGAACTAAGCGTTATTTAGCCAAAAGGGGGTGCATTTGATAGTGCGGCTTTTGGTTAATCAACGCCATACACGTGTCAGCAGTTCAGACAGTATGTTGCCATATTCACACAACTTAATTCTATTATCAGGATGAGGGAATAAAATATTGCAACGGTTCGAAAGTACCCTCAATTATTTAACGATAAAAGTTATATATTTTTATAGATGTCGTACTCGAATCTAAAATATAATCTCTTAATCATTGAATTTGTTTGATTCATGCACACAATTTGTTTTTATATATGATTTTTTTAATTACTTCAAATTATTATAAAACTATCATTAAGTGTCTTAAATAGTTACAAAATAGTCATTAAACTTATCAAATTATTATAAAATAATGCTTAAATTTATTAAAATTCATTATTATTTATAGTGTCACAATCAATAAGTTTGATAACCAAAAAAGATCATTGTTGATATAATTATTTAACCTCTGATTTACTTTATTGTAAAGGGACTAATGACATATTTTAATCAGAAAAAAAAAGTGAAAGCTTGGTGAATGAGAGCTTCTACTTCTTGTAGATGAGGTTTGAAAGTTGGAGATTCTTTTTTTTCATTTATTTATTGCATGTTGGACTTGCATTCAACGACCTTTCTCCACGTATACTAAACCCATGGTTTTTGTTGTAACCGTAGAAATATAAATTATATACTATATATATATTAATAGAAACGGACGCATGATTTCATATTCGGAGAAACAAACTTATAAAATTTTAAACAATGAATAACTTATAAAATTTTAAGAAGACGACAACATATTTTTAATAGAAAATACAAAGAAACTATCTAAAATATATAGTAATTTGAAAATTTTAGGGGGACGACCGCCCCCTCTAGGTCCATATATATATGGGTTAGAATCTACTTACACAATGTAAAACTCTTTAGTTTTGCACATATTTAGGACCGTTGGATGAGTGAAAATAGATGACAGATATTGACTCTTTTTTTCCAATGAATATCTTCTCATTTTCTATTGTTATCTCAACCGTTTATTTTCACTCATCCAACGATCCTAAATATGTGTAAAACTAAAAGAATTTTACATTATATAACAAGATCATATCCCTATATATGCAAATATATAAGAACGAAATCGAGATGGAACTTCATGATAAATATAAATATGAATAAAATGATGGTTATAATCAGATTGTTAAATCATCGATTTAAAATTAAAAATAGAGAGCTTTTGAACTAATTTATTTAATTTCAAAAATAAAAGGACCAGAAAGTTTAAACCGAAAAAATGACAGGTCAAGGTTCAATTTGTGTAATTTTAAAATTAAGGGAGACATGCAAACCAATTGTATCAAACAAAATGAGAGGCTGAGATTTAATTATCCCAATTTCAAAACTAAGAGGATCTAAATTGCAATTGAATCCAAAAAATTAGAGGATCAAAACTTAATTTTTCAAAATTTAAGAGGACCAAAAAAGCAATTAAAATCCAAAAATGAATAGAGGTCATGTCCCCTCCCACATTACACATAGCTTCGTCCCTCAATATAAACATAAAATTTAAAACAGGAAAATATATATTACTATTTAATTATTTTACTAAGTTTCGTTGTGACCGGTTAACCGATCAATAGTTCAATTGAAAAATAACAAAACTCTATATATTTTAAAGTTTAATGTAAATTATTTTATGAATATTTTTATCCTTTCCTATCTTTATAAAAAATTTAAATGTATTACTTCGAATTAGTACACATAACCAAAATCTTTTATAAATAAACATTTTACCACTCCACTAATAATCTTTTATTGATTTAATATAATTACTTTTAATGAATTTTACATACATAAAAAAATGTATTATTCACACACATATGCGTATCTCAAATACAAATAAAAGAAAAAAATAAGTAAAATATAGATTTTTCACCACTGATAACCCGCACATTGCAGACACAACTACTCGAGCTCATGATCTATAGGGAGAACAATAATCCTTTTAACCACTGAAAACACTAATGAATTAAAATAAAATATATATTTTTAACCACTAACAACGTACATATATTTTCAGACAAAATTGTTCGAGTCCATGACTTCTAGGGAAAATAACAATCCTTTTAACCACTGAAAACACTTAATGTATTCAAATAAAATATAGATTTTTAACCACTAACAATGCACACACATCTTGTAGACACAACTGTTCGAGCACACAACCTCTAGAGAAAACAACAATTTTTAACAAATGAAACCATCAAATGAGTTCAAATAAAATATGGATATAAAAGTTTGGTATAATGATCTAAAATATAAAAAAAAATTGGAAAAAGAAAATCAATGGTGGAAGAAGAAAGGAGATGATGGGTGAATATGGGGAGTTTCATGGAGATAAGGCCCTATCTCTAAAACATGGCTCACCTCTTGTTTTTGTTTTGAAATATTGTCTCCATCTTGCCATGAAGGGAAGGGTTTTGAGTTTTATGATATTGAGATTCGAATTTTAAATTTCCTTTTTTATATATTTTAAAATATTATATGAATTATGACCATAATGATTCAACATATTGATTGATAATTTAATCTTATAACTTTAATTTTAGAGGGATTAAAATTAAATCGTAACTTGAAAAAAGAATTTAATTTATCAGACACAGAGATTCAAACTCAAAACTTTACCGATACTGATATTTAAAAAATATTGCTAAACAGACATGAAAAATATGGGAAAAATGGTTTGTTAGATGTAAAGTAAGGTTTAGAGCTTACCTTCTTCGTGATGAATGAAGATTAGTCATATCCTTGTGAGATGGCCATTTTTTATCCAACCCAAGTAAGATTTTCCATCAAGTTCTTGTTTCTGCAATGAAGATGGCTCTCAATTTTGCAGATCTTCGAATTCATGGCATAATTTCCTCGAATGAATGTCAGTTTGCGTTCTTGACCGTGACAAATTGAAATATCGACACTTCTGTCTATGAAAACATCTGTCTATGAAGTTGTCAAAAAACTTAAAACATCTTCACCTTCCCTTTAGATTTGATTGAATTTGATTTTGATGGATTTGATAATCTTTGTAATAATGTCTACATTTTTAAGCCATGAAAATAATATCATGTTGACATTTTTGTCGTCTTCTTTCTACGTATATAATATTTTTTGGATAGATTTATAAGGAAAGTAATTATTTTTTAAAATATTTTTTCTAAATATATTTATATAAAAATTATGAATATTAATATTATTAATTAAGTCTAATAACTTAATGAAATGATTATATTATATATTTAAATGTAATTATATAAATTTTATAAAAATATTTAAGATAAAAAATATTACTTGATTTTAAATATTAAAATATTATATCAAATGGTACAAATTAATGTGCCGAAATGATCAAAATATATATTAAAAAATTGACCAAAATAAAATTGAAAATATTTTTTGAATGGTATGATGCAATTACAAGTTGGTATCTATTCATAATAGAATTACACACCCTGTAGATGCGATTATTCGAATTCATAACTTTAAAAGAGAATAACATTCTCTTTAACCATTGAAATCTCTCAAAAGGTTCAAACATAAAATATTTTATACCGACTTAAGATTAAACATAATATATATATATATATATATATACCTATCCAAAATTTTAATTATCCATCTAATTTAAGATTAAACAAGGTGAGATTAATTTTGAACTGACCTGGATTAACTTATTTTATGTTGAAATTTAATTATAAAAATACTATAATTATTTAAAGATTAAGTGAATAATAAAACTCGTAAGCTTGAACTGGACAAAAGGGACCTAAACAAAAAAAATTAAATATAAAACTTTTTAAATATAATATAGTCTAATTCGATCCATAAATAACTCTAATTCAAAATCTACATGATTATGACTTTTTGAATAATGTTGTCATGTTAATGTCATTTCCTCGGGGGCAATAGAAGACTATACACGCCTATTTTAAAATAGGATAAAGTAAACAAATGGTTCTCCGATGATAATATATTATTTTATTAAGTCCCCTAATTATTAAAAATTATAAAAGGATCTCCAACTATAAGATAAAGTTTGTTAAGTCTATCGACTATTAAAATTTATAAAATGATCACTCGACTATTCATATATTCTAAAATCATCCTTTTTCGTTAAAAAATTGAAACATGTTTGAGATGGACGTTAACATGCTGACTGAGATATGATAAAATCATATTTTAGTGATGTTTACTAGCATCGACGTTGCTTTCAAGCACTAACTCACCAACATAATGTTGCAAGCATTGCATTGATGATATAATGTAAACGAAGATTCGATCCATAAAATACAATTAAAACGATTCTAGGATCATTTTAACATTTCTTTGTGAATGGGTTATGTCCATCTCAAATGGCCTCCAATATTCAACATAAAAGGACAAGTTTGGAATGATTATTTTTTAATTTTTAATAATCGGGAGACTCAATAAAACAACTACATATAGTTTTAGAATTATTTTATAACTTTTAATAGTCAGTAGACTCAATAAAACAACAGTCTTATAGTCGGGAGACCATTTATGTACTTTACTCTTTAAAATATATTACTCTTAGAGGAAAATAAAACAAGTCTGCAATAATAGTATAGAAGTAATATTATTCGAGTCTATTTTTTTATTTTGAGTGTATAAAATTTAAACGATTATGTTAATTTTAAATACCGCGTTCAATATATTAATCTAAATAAATTTGTTTCTAAAATAATAACTTATATGATATAATAAGTATGTTTCTTATTTTATTCTATTATTTATGACAATTAATATTAATATTTTTATTTTGCAGGAGTAATTTTACTTAATTACAATATTTTTATAGTTTTTATTAATTGTGATAAGTACAAGATATATTTTGTTTAAAGATAATTCAATCCTTTGACATTTAACCTTCGTACCTCTGATATTTTTAGTGCTTAAACCCGAGATCTAAAAGAATAAAAATATTTTTTTACCACTGTGATCATCAGGGTTCGTGATTTTATGTTTAAATTTAATTAAAATAACGTCCTATGCATATTTGAAAAATATTTTTTTAATTTTAAAATATTAAATGAATAGCGAAATTGCTTTAAATTTGAGGTGGGCCGAAAACGAACCTATGACAACAAGCCCTTGACACCTCCTCTTGGATGGGGAAAATTGCTTAAAGGCCATATTCAGACTTTCATCCCCCAAATTTGATTATATGAATATGAAAATATAGTACCAACCAAGTGATTTAGTGATTAATAGATTTATTATTATTATTTTAAATTTTGTATTCGAGCATTATGTATATAAAAGTATGAGCGTTCATTGTTAAACGATTAATAATTTTTAAATAGATATTATCTTATATTTATGTCATATTTATAAAAAATATATAGAAAAAAACTACACGGGTAACCACCAAACTATTATCCATTTTTATTTTGACCACCGATGTTCCAATTTAAACGATCAAACCATTCAACTATTTAAATGCTTCAATCAAGTCACTTTCCTTTAACTTTTAATAGAAGGGTTAACAAAATTAGTATAATTACATATTAAGTCCTCAATACTTATATAGTTTATCATTTTGATCTTAATTTTAATTTAATTCAATAGATATAATATTCTAATCAAGTGGTGACATACATCATCATTTTATTAAAGGATTTTTTATAATTTAAATTTATTTAATTTAATTTTTTTTGTTCAACCAAATGGTGACATGTGTCACCATTTGATTGAAGGTAAAATAAATTTTAAAGAACAGCAATATAGAAGGGGTTGAGAGGGACTCGAACTAGATATTTAAGTGTGGATGCGCGCGCTGCAGCCACTAGGCCAAACATAGTTTTGTATTACTTTTACACATTTATATGCAATATATTTTATTTAATGGCAAAAAAAAGGAAGGAAGGAAAATTAGAGTAACTCAAACCTAGGCCACTTAAATAGCTTAGAAGCACAAAACCACTTAAACAAAGCTTGCATTTGATAAAAAAATTGGATAGATTATATATATATATATATATATTAAACACTAGTTTGTACAAGATTAAAAAATGAATTTAAGATTTATATATTTTAAAATTAAATATAATATTTTATTTTTCACATTTATAATTTAAGGATTATATATAATCTTAAATTGAGTCTTTTTAATTTAATTAATGATTTTATTTTTATTAAAAAATAAAATGTACAACTTTAAATTATACATTTTCAATTACACAATCCAATAAAAATAATTAAATTATTAAATTATAAATTTTGAACTACACAATTCAATAAAAATTAATTAAAATATAAATAATTTGTACATTTTATTATTTAATTAATATCAACATTAAATTATAAATTTTCAATTACACAATCAAATAAATAATTCATTAAATTATTAAATTATACATTTTGAAGTACACTTCCAATAAAAATTAATAAAATAAAAATGATTTGTACATTTTATTATTTAAATGTAAATTAAAAAGACTCAATTTAAGATTGCTATATGATACTTAAATTATAAATGTTAAAAATAAAATATTTAATTTAATTTAAAAATACATAAATATTAAATTCATTTGTATTAACCATGTATAGGATTTGTTCAAATGGTTTGAATGCTACTTAATAATCTTAATGGGCTGAGTTCAAATCACATTATTGTTATTTTCTGTTGAAAATATTTTGATGTTTAGATATAACAAATAAAGTACTATTGAATTTTAAGATTTTATTTGGTTAAAAATTATATATTCGATTAAATTATTCGAATATAAAAAATATTACTCCAAGTTTTCAAATATCAATTTTAATCCTTACTTAAGTGTAAAACTGTGTTTTAGTCTTAAAATATTTTTGAAACAATTTTTACAAAGTATTTTGAACCTCAATCAGGTCAAAAATGATTTTTACAAAGGGTGGTACTGATACACTCTTGAATGTATGGATACACCCCCAACATCGAATGTAATTTGGGTACCAATACACTATTGGATGTATCGATACACCCCCTACATCGAATGTAATTAGTGTACCGATACACAGACGATGTATCGATACACTCCTGGCTCCGAGAAACATCGAATGTAATTAGTGTACAGATACACTTGGGATGTACCGATACACTAAGTCAACCAACAGTCGAAATATTTGAATTTTACACTGAGTGTACCGATACACCTAGAGAGTGTACCGATACACCCACGCTCCTAACAGATTTGTTAATGATAATTACACTATAACGATTCTATTAACTTCACAAATGATCCTCAACGTTCAGAAGTGATCCAAGGTGTATTTAAACAAGCTGAGGTGCCATTGATCAATAACAAAAAACAAGAATTGAGAGAGAATCAAAGAGAAAGCCTTAAACTTATCGTTTGGGCATTTTTCAAGCCTATTTCCATTCAATATTCTTTTTGCTTTCAAGAACACCATTTTTACTCAATTGTATTCATTCTTGAGTGTTATTTCTTTGTTCTAGAATTGTGCAAACATCTTGCCTTGTGAGGTTTTTCTGTAAGTTTGCGAAATTTGTAATTTTCTCTTTGGGAGAGAATGTTCTTAAGAATTTAGGGTATAATTCTTGATTGAGTTGTAAGGTTACTCTTTGTCCTCAAAAGAAAGAAAAAAAAATAAGTGAATTTATTGGAAAATCCTTAGTGTGGATAGTTAAGATAGTGGACGTAGACTTTGGTTGAGAAAGTCGAACCACTCTAAATCGCCGTGCAAATATTTTCAATTTTCTGTAAAAGATTCCACCAAAATTTTTATTGCCAATTCACCCCCTCTTGGCCGATTCATCGATCGATTAACTCAACAATTGGTATCAGATCTACACTCATTTGAAGGTTTAACCACCTCTTGAGTCGATTTGGGAAGAGTTATATCGATATTCAAGTCATCAATGACCTCCACTTCAAACTTCGCCTTCGGTCTTGATTCAATGTCCGTCAACAAGCCTCCTTTCTTATATGGAGCTAATTATGCTTATTGGAAGAATATAATGAGGTAATTCATTCAAGAAAGTGACATGTGAGCATGGAATATCGTGGAAGACGGATACATCATACCATATACTCATTCAAGATTGTGGAGTGAAGAAGAGAAAAAAATGTTTCAGCTCAACTCAAAGGCTATCCATATTATATTTTGTGCTCTTGGACCAGATGAATACGGGAGAGTTTCATCTTGTACAACCACCAAGGAGATATGGGATAAACTACAAGTCACTCATGAAGGCACAAACGAGGTAAAATAATCTAAAATTAGTCTTCTAACTCATAGCTATGAAAATTTCAGGATGAAACTGGATGAAGATATCAAAGCTATGACGGATAGATTTTCCATGATTGTCAATGGTCTCAAATCATATAGAGAGATCATTCCAAATGTGAAGCTTGTAAGGAAGTTAATATATTCTTTTCCTAAAGCTTGGCAATCGAAGAAGAATGCGATCATCGAAGCTAAAAATCTAAAGTCTTTAACTCTCGATGAACTCATCAGTTCTCTCCTCACGCACGAAATGATGATTTAAGATAAGGTAGACCTCAAGAAGAAGAACGAGATAAAGAAGGAGGCAGAAAAGAAGAAAAATGTTGGAGTTGCTCTCAAATCCACAAAAGTTGAGAGTGATTTTGATGATGACGACGATGAAGAAATGACATTATTTGTCAAACGGTTCAAAAAATTAATGAAGCCCGATAGAGGAGGAAAATTTAAAAAAAATGAAGGCTTCAAAAATGAACCAAAGGAGAAGGACCCGATCATTTGCTACGAACGCAAAAAGCTCAGGCATGTCAAATACGATTGCCCGCAACTAAATAAAAAGGGTCAATCCAAGAAGAATCACAAGGTACACGTGGCTACTTGGAGTGATGATGATGAATCATCAAATGATGAGGAACAAGAAGTAGTGAACCTGTGCTTGATGACCACCGGGGAAGATTCTCAGGTAACCTCTAATTCATATGATTTTGAAGATTATTCTTTTGATTAGTTAGTAGAAGAATATATTGGGTTGGCTTCGGATTATGAGAAATTATTTTTGAAATAAAAAAATGATATTTCAAAATTGAAAAAAAAATGATCTCATATCCAAGAACAATGATCTTGAAGGTAAAATTAAAGAATTACAAATCAAAATCGAAGATTTTGAAAAGAAAATTTTTGATTTGCATAATTTACTTTCAAGAGTTCATGACGATCATCAAAAAGAAATTGCTGATCTTAAAGCTTCTTTTAATAAAGTTGGAACAAAACGTTTTGAAAATGAAGAAAGTTCGAAATCCAACTTTGTTAGAAAAAGTTTTAAAAACTACAATCATAGAGGTCCCCAAAGAACCTCTAATGGTAAAATCGTTAGAATTATATGGGTTCCTAAAGAACTCATTACTACTAAATATAAGAATATCCTACAAAAATGGATACCCAAGGGGACTACAATTTTAGAAACTAATGAATATAGACCCAAAAGAAATTGGGTACCAAAAATTAGAAATTAATTTATGTTTGTAGGAAAAGGAGAAATGCTACAAGGCGCAAAATACAAGTTCAAATTCATGGTTACTTGATAGTGGATGCTCAAGACACATGACCAGAGACAAGAGCCGGTTTATAGAGCTTAACGACAAAAATAGAGGAGTGGTAGCCTTTGGTGACAACTCAAAAGGTTACTGTTGAAAACATTTTCATGTTTCGATATAACAAATTAAGTTAAATGAATTTTAAGATTTTACAAATGATTTTCTAAAACTATATTCGATTTAATTACTCGAATATCAAATTATTACTCCAAGTCTTTTAAGATCAATTTCAAATCTTACTAAATGTGTAAAATTGTGTTTTATACTTAATATATTTTTGAAATAATTTTAACAAAGTATTTTGAACCAAAATCAAGTCTAAAATCAATTTTTCAGAGTGATGCACCAATGAACCAATTCATGCATCGATGCACCATGAATTAAATTGAACATCGAATGCATTTCATGCATCGATGCACATACCATGCACCGATGCACTGAGAATGTTATGAAAACATCGAATGCATTTGATGCATCGATGCACCAGTCATGCATCAATGCACTCTGGCTATTTTGAAACATCGAATGCACTTGATGCATCGATGCACTCTTAGTGCACCGATGCACTAAGGGTCCAACGATCAAAATATTTGAATTTTACACTGATGCACCGATACACCATGGGTATGCATCGATGCACTGACGCTCTCAACTGCTTTAATTAATTATTTTCATACTTAAATGGCTCTATTGACTCCACTAATCATCCCCAACGTTCAGAAGTGATTCAAGGTGTATTTAAACAAGCTTATAAGCCACTGATCAATAACAAGAAACATCAAGCAACTAGAATCAAGAGAGAATCAAAGAGAAAGCATCAAACCTCAAGTTTGAGCATTTCAAGCCTATTTTTCATTCAATATTCATTTTGCTTTCAAGAACACTTATTGTGCTCAATTGTATTTATTCTTGAGTGTTCTTTCTTTGTTCTAGAATTTTGCAAACATATTTGTCTTGTGAGGTTTTTCTTGTGAGTTTGCAAATTTGTAATCTTCTCTTTGAGAAAATAATGTTCTCAAGAATTGGGGAATATTCTTGATGGAGTTGTAAGGTTATCTCTTTGGCCTCAAAAGAAATAATAAATTAGTGAATTTGTTGGAAAATCCTTAGTGTGGATAGCTAAGGTAGTGGACATAGACTTTGGTTGATAAAGTTGAACCACTCTAAATCGCTGTGCAATTACTTTCAATTTTCTACATTCTGCAAAAGCTTCCACAAAATTTTAATTGCCAATTCACCCCCCTCTTGGTCGATTCTGTCAATCGATTAACTCAAAAATTGGTATCAAAGACTCAATCATTTGAAGGTTTAATCGCCTCTTGAGTCGATTTGGGAAGAGTTACATCGATTATCAAGTCATCAGTGGCCTCTGCTTCAAATTACTACTCCGGTCTCGATTCGATGCCCGTCAACAAGCCTCCTTTCTTCAATGGGGCTAATTATGCCTATTGGAAAATTAGGATGATGTACTTCATTCAAGCAAGTGACATGGGAGCATGGAATGTCATAGAAGAAGGATACATCAAGCCTCTCACTCATCCAAGATTGTCGAGTGAAGGATATATAAGAATGTTCCAGCTCAACTCCAAAGCCATCCATATCATATTTTGTGCTCTTGTACCAGATGAATACGGAAGAGTTTCATCTTGTACAACCGCCAAAGAAATATGGGACAAACTTCATGTCACTCATGAAGGTACTGATGAGGTAAAAAAATCTAAAATTAGTATTCTAACCCATAACTATGAAAATTTCAGGATGAAACCAAGTGAAGATATCAAAGCTATGACGGATAGATTTTCAACGATTGTCAATGGTCTCAAATCGTATGGAGAAATCATTTCAAATGAAAAGCTTGTGAGGAAGTTAGTCTACTCCCTTCCAAAATCGTGGCAATCAAAGAAGACGGCAATCATCGAGTCTAAGGATCTAACGTCCTTAACTCTTGAAGAACTAATTGGTTCCCTTCTTACTCATGAAATGATGCTTGAAGATGAAGTGGACCTTGATAAGATTGACGAGACACCAAAGGAGAAGAAAAAAAAATTGAGTTGCTCTCAAATCCACAAAAGATGAGAGTGATTCAAATGACGATGATGATGACGAGGAAATGACGTTATTTGCCAAACGATTCAGAAAGTTGATGATGCCCAACCGAGGAAGAAAATTCAAACGTCATGAAGGCGTCAGAACTGAATCGAAGAAGAAAGACCCAATCATTTGCTATGAATGCAAAAAGCCTGGGCATGTCAAATATGATTGCCCACAATTGAAGAAAAAGGGTCAATCCAAAAAGAAGCACAAGGCTCATGTAGCTACATGGAGTGATGAAGAAGGTTCCGATGAAGAGGAACAAGAAGTTGCAAACTTGTGCTTGATGGCTATCGGGGAAGATTCTAAGGTAACCTCTAAGTCATTCGATTTGGATGAATTATCTTATGATGAGTTATTAGAGGATTATAATGGGTTGGCTTCGGATTATAAGACTCTATTTTCAAAATACAAAAATGATATTTCAAAATTGAAAAACAAAAATAGTCTTATATCCAAGACCAACAATGAGCTTGAAAGTAAGATCAAAGAATTGCAAATCAAAATTAATGATTTTGAAAAGAAAAATATTGATTTGCATAACTTACTTTCAAAAGTTCATGATGATCATCAAAAGAAGATTGATGATCTTAAAACTTCTTTTAATAAGGTTGGAACAAAAAGTTTTGAAAAAGGTGAGAATTCGAAATCCAACTTTGTTAAGAAAGGTTTTAGAAGCTACAAACATAGAAGTCCTCAAGGAACCTTGAATGGTAAAATTGTTAGGAGTATATGGGTTCCTAAAGAATTCATTACTACTAAAGATAAGGATGTCCTTTATAAATGGATACCAAAGGGGACAAGGATTTTAGAAACTAATGAGTATGGACCCAAAAGAATTTGGGTACAAAAAATTAGAAATTAATCTATGTTTGTAGGAAAAGGAGCATTGCTACAAGGCACGGGAAACAAATTCAAATTCATGGTACCTTGATAGTGGATGCTTGAGACACATGACCGGATACAAAAGCCGGTTCATAGAGCTTAACGCCAAAAATAGAGGAGAAGTGACTTTTGGTGATAATTCAAAAGGTCACATTGAAGGTATTGGTACTATAGGTAATATCTCGTCCATAAAAATTAAAAATGTGTTATATGTGAATGGATTAAAGCATAATCTATTGAGTATTAGTCAACTATGCGATAAGGGATTCAATGTCATGTTTAAAATTAATGTTGTAAAGTCGTTGACATTGCATCTTATCGGGTTATGCTTGTTGGTCATAGAATAGGAAACATATACATGGTGCATTTAGATTCTATTGATATGACTAATTTGTGCCTAGTTGCTAAGGATGAACATGATAGTTGGTTATGGCATAGGAGACTAGGACATGCTAGTATGAGTGTTTTGCAACGGCTAATTCAAGGTGATTTAGTTTGAGGGTTTCCTAAGCTTAAATTTGATAATGATAAAATCTGTGATGCTTGTGCTAAAGGAAAACAAAAGCAAGTTTCTTTTAAATCCATTAATGATGTGTCAACTAGTAGAGTATTACAATTGATACATATAGATCTTTTTAGGCCAACTAGGACTACTAGCTTGGGTGGAAAACAATATGCATTTGTCTTGGTAGATGACTATTCTAGATATACTTGGGTTTTATTATTAAGTACTAAATATGAAGCATTAGAAAATTTCATCACATTTTCAAAAGTAATACAAACCGAAAAAGATTACTCTATCACTAGTGTTAGAAGTGATCATGGTACTGAATTTGAAAATCTTGGATTTAATGAATTTTGTAATTCTAATGGTATTAGCCATAATTTTTCAGCACCTAGAACCCCTCAACAAAATGGAGTTGTTGAGAGGAAAATCGAACTTTAGAAGAAATGGCTAGAACCATGCTTTGTGAAAATAATTTGCCAAAATATTTTTGGGCGGAAGCCATAAATACCGCTTGTTATGTTGTAAATCGAGTAATGATTAGGCCAATTTTAAAGAAAACTCCATATGAAATTTTCAAAAATAAAAAGCCTAACATTATCTATTTTCATCCTTTTGGATGTAAATGTTTTGTTTTAAACAACGGTAAAGAAAACCTTGGCAAATTTGATGCTAAAAGTGATGAAGGAATTTTTCTGGGTTATTCCTTAAATTCTAAAGCTTATCGAGTATTTAATAAAAGAACTTTGGTTGTATAAGAGTCTATACATGTTGTTTTCGATGATAATCTCCTTCCGAGGAATGATTCTTGTTTGAATGATGATGTATGTATTATAAATACAAATGACGTTAGACATGACGTTGGAGAATCATCATCAAAGGAAGATACGAAAGATGAGGAAACTCATGATCATCTTGAGAATCCAACCATTGAAGAAAGGGAAGTATCTTATCCAAGAGAGTACAACTATGTCAAGGATGGTGAGATTATAGGTGATCCATCCAAAGGGGTAATAACTCGATCTTCTCTTAGACATATTTGTAATTATGTTGCATTTATTTCATGCATAGAGCCTAAGAATATTAAAGAAGCATTAAATGATGAACATTGGATTATGGCTATGCAAGAAGAGTTAAATCAATTTGAGAGAAGTAAAGTATGGACATTAGTTGAGAGGTCTAGTAATAAATCTATTGTAGGTACTAGATGGGTATTTAGGAATAAGCTTGATGAGAGTGGTAATATAGTGAGAAACGAGGCTAGACTTGTTGCTCAAGGGTATACTCAAGAAGAGGGCAAAGACTATGATGAAACATACGCTCCTGTAGCTAGGATTGGAAGCAATTAGAATGTTATTAGCATTTGCATGTTTTCATGAATTTAAACTATATCAAATGGATGTTAAAAGTGCATTTTTAAATGGTTTTATAAAAGAAGAAGTGTATGGGGAACAACCTCCAGGTTTTGAAGATTCAAAATTTCTGGATCATGTTCTTAAATTGACAAAAGCACTTTATGGTTTAAAACAAGCTCCTAGAGCTTGGTATGAAAGATTGCCAAACTTTTTAATTGAAAAAGGTTTTTCAAAAGGGAAGGTTGACACTACATTGTTTTTAAATCATAAAGGTAAAGATTTATTAGTAGTTCAAATTTATGTTGATGATATAATATTTGGTTCTACTAATGATGTTCTTTGCCAAGAATTTTCAAAGTTAATGCAAAGTGAATTCAAAATGAGCATGATGGGGGAGCTCTCATTTTTCTTGGGACTCCAAATCAAGCAAAGAAAAGATGACATCTTCATCAATCAAGCTAAGTACGTCAAAGATATGCTCAAGAAGTTTGGACTGGAAAATGGGAATCCTCATGACACTCCAATGAGCTCTTCTACAACTTCTCATAATTATAAAAATAGCGTTTCATATAATTTTAGTTAAATTTTGATAAAAGTATATGTAAAAAATTAATATACAGTAACTATAACATTAAATTACATTTTAATTTAATTTTGTGTTATTAAATAAAAAAATTAGGTTAAATTTGATTTGAGGCTCATATAAATTTAAATACAAGTAAATTTAAATGTCACACCCCAATTTCTGGGGCAAATAATAATAATAATAATAATAATAATAATAATAATAATAACAACAATAATAATATGGTTTGGGTTATAACCCAAAAAACTAAACCCCCGGTGAACTCTAACCCCATTCCCAATATAAACCCCGTCTTCAAGTTTTCCGTCTCTGATCCACCCAGGTCCGGTCGCCATTAGTGTGCCCTGCAACCAGCAACTGAACCGACGCCCCTCTACGAGCCAACCCCATCAGGTAACCACCCGGATCGACCATCTTTTTACTTGAATAGAGAGAAGAAGCCAATGTCTAAACCACCCTCATTGCCACGATGATTTCTTGTTTTTTGATCGTTCAAGTAGTTGTTTCACCACACCGTCACCTCAGCTAGACTCCTCGCGTCTTTCTGGTCAAGGCCTAATCGAAGAGTCACCGTGTCATCGCCAATTTTCCTCTATCGCCGGCGTGGGTAAGTCTCAGATATTTTCAGTTATTTTGGCTTGCTTTGGTTGATGTTTTTGGTTAATTTTTGGTTGGGAATGTTATTTGGTTGCCTGGGAGTAATCGACAGACAGCCCCGAGCCTATCGTCGCCGTCCCACGATGCCACGCGTCGTCGTGCGCGCGTGGGCTCTTCCCCAGATAAGAAAACCTTCTGGAATCGATTGGGGTGGGCCGAACCGACATGACCCAATCTGAATCTGGTCTACTTGACCTGAACCGGTATGATTATTAACCGTTGACTTTGACAAAAAAAAGTCAAATTTTTCGAAAAGTCATATTTCATGTTTTGCAATGTCCTGAGTTTGAATCCAAAGTCAATTTCCATAAATTCAAACTCGATAAGCTATTTTTCAGCATTTTACATTCTGATTTGATCCATTTTCTACAATTAAGCCTCGTTTCTGATGTAATTTATGTTTGTATATATCAGAGATATTATTGGACGTTGGATTCAAGTTTGAGAGTGATCGAATTAAGTTTAAATGTTCGATCGATGGAGCAAGAAAATCGAGGTAATACAATAATACCTTATGCATGCTTAATGGAACATGTTGGTATTTGTAAATGCATGGTTGATATATATATATATATATATATATATATATATATATATAGTTACTTGTGTGTAATTAAAATTTCTAAAATCGATCCGAATATGAAATAAAGTAAATTAAACTGAATAAGGCTCAGACTACATGCATAGACACAAGAATACTGATAAGAAATTATTTCAAGTTCGGTGATTATCTAGAAAAGAAAATAACCACATAATCTCTAAATTATATTTGTCCTTGTTAAAAACTTTAATACCAAAATTATATGGTTATGAAATTATGAAATTACACCTATGAGGTAAAAATGGGTTGGACTGACACTGACAGTGAAAATACCCTGAGAATTCATAATTAATTCGACAAACTATTGATTTACCTGTAAAATTCCTTATCTATTCGAATAATCACTTATAATCAAATCCTAACATTCGAGAAGGTACAAGACCTATAATTATTGATTTATCAGTAAGCACCTATGTAACACCCCAACTCGTATACGACCCAAATACGAATCCGATGTGTCACATTGACTTTTCAAACTCTTTGACTCTTTTTAAATTACGATTAAAAACATGAAAAGGAACATAAAACTTAATAAATCATAGTTAAAATACATATCATAGTATCTATACTTTACTTTTATGGTACATGCCAACAACCTTCTTGTGACACTATCACATACAATATCACATTTCTCTGATTTGAAAATCTGCAAAGATATGTTATCATGCCCTTGCTTACTCTGCTTACATCTCACATACTCTTGAACCTACGTGTGAAAACACTTACACGCTAAGTCATTAACTTAATGAGGCATTATGAATAATATGAAACAATACAACATTTGTATAAATTTATAAAAGAAAGTTTAAAATTACAAACACCACAAGTCTTATAACTTATAACATCTCTTATTAAACACTGATGAATTTATACATATTTTATTCTTGATTATATCTTTCATGTCATTAACAATATAGACTTTTAAACAATGTACACTTTCATAATCATTTTTAAATTTTATATAAAAACTACATATAACTTACACACTTTTCATTTAATATCTATTTGTTTAATCGGCCCAACGTAAAATACTGAGAACTCAAGGTATGTGAGTACATTGAGGTTATGCACTAATGTTGTCACCACAGCTCACATAATTTGCACCGAAGTGCCACATATAATTGCACCGAAGTGCCACATAGGTTTGTCCCAAAGGACCATGTATAAATGTCCCGAAGGACCACATAGATTGTCTCGAAGGATCGCGTAGAACCCTCGACTCTTGGCATGCCAACTATACCTCTAATTCTCATACATGTACCACGGGCTTTAACTTATAATTATTTTGAGTTTCACTAATTAAAGTGTATCTTATTCGCATAGAGTACATTCTTGTAGTTTACTTTCACGTAGGACAGTTTCACGTAGATCACATTTTTCACTAGAACATTTTTCTTCATATCATTTATGTTCTATAAAACATATACACTTATCACATATTCACATATGCTTCACATAGATCTTTTTCATATAGAATTATCAAATTTTCTTATTTATTCATATTCAAACATTTACTCAAAGTATTTCATTTCTCATAGCATTCTTCAATATTTTCCTTTAATCACATAACATATATTCATAGTGATTCACATAACTATTTCATATTACATATCATTATTCCACTTATTCATTTACTTATAGGAATCATACTCATATAGAAAATATTTACATAAACTCATGTCATTTCATTTTATTTAAAACAATTTTAGGTTGGCTCATCACAAGCCTTCCTCCCATCATAAATTATTTAAATAAATAACACTCATCTTTACCTCACTTAAGCCCTAAGAAACCGCTCTTTCACTTTAGCTTACTAACTCTGCATGTCCATTCGTTCAACACTTGCTTCCGATCAAATCTACACATTAATATGACACATGAATGTCAGAGTTCAATTACACCTACCCAATTAATCTTTACTTAAACGAAATAAAACACTTAATTTAACATTTCAGACTAGTTAGTATCGATAATGTAACATTTCAGACTAGCTAGTATCGATAATGTAACATTTCATACTAACTACTATCGATACTCTGCCTACAGTACCGATATTTCTATGGTACCGATACCCACTTCAGTACCAATACCATTTTAGCATTCTGGAAATTCCCTTTCAACTACAGTATCGATACCGTCCTTTTGGTATCGATATCTCCACATCAGTATCGATACTAATTCAATTAGTATTGATACTGATCTTCGGTTCATACAAAATTCTTTACTTTAACCTTATAGTATCAGTACAGTTCTTCCAGTACCGATACCCTTACCTAGAATTCTTCTGTTTCATTTTGAAAATTTACCCATCTTCACTTAAATCTACTACTTTATACCCCATTCATGCCTTTAAACTTACTTACACTTACCCAAACTAACTTATATACAATAATCTCCTTTAGACATCCAAATTTATCCATATAACTCTTGAGACTAAAAACCATATCACTTCTTCAAATATGTTCTAATCATTTTTTATACTTTTAATCCCTTAATTAAACCCTTGACAAGTTAAATATTCCTTTAGAATTCAAATATTCATCATTTCTTAAAGATTCCCTAAAAAACCCATTTTACTAAATTACTATTAATTTATCATCTCTTATTATCTACTCATCTTTAAGCTTTATTAAGCTTCTATGTTACCAAAAGAACCAAAACCAAATAAAAAATGAAGGAATGAAACAACTTCAATTAACTTACCTTAATCATGGAAGCATACGGTGGAAGATAAGAAGAGAAGAGAATGGTATCCAGAATTCGCATTTCCTTTTTCCTCATTTCCCACATGCTTAAATAACCTTATAAATGAATTTTTAATTCCTTTCATGAAAAAATACCACTTTGCTCTTCCAACCTTCAATCTTTAATAATAAATCACATATACAAATTTTCCAAATTAGTTCTTGAATTTTTCTAATTATCAAAATTAAACCACTAACTTTTAAATCTTTATACTTTAGTCACTAACCCGATATTTGGGGTGTTACAAATCTCCCCCTTAAGAAAATTCATCCTTTAATTTTCACTGTACAATGAGACAAGAAATTTGTTTCCTTAAGTCAATTTTACGCTTCTATGTTATTTCTTCCACTTGTGAATTCCCAAATAACTTTATCTAGCAGATTCATTTCATTTCTTAGTTATTTACTTCACCTACTAAAATTCCTACTCGTTATTCTTTATGGATAAAAACAAATTAAACTTCTATTTCTTCTCGTGCTATGATTTGAGAAATATTTAATCAATATTTCTTAAATATCAAAACATGAAAGACATTGAACTTTTGCCATTTCCTTGAAATTCAAATTCCTTTGTCTTCAACCAGCATATAACATTTATCGATCCTTATCTATCTTAAGATTATCCTTGACAATCTTCACTTATCTTCAACTTCTTTAATCAAATCTGGTCGCACTATGTCTCAATCTTTCAATTCTAATCAACTTAATGATGTCCCACATCTTCTTCTACAAAAACGTCATATAAAGTTATCTTGAAAATTTCATAACTTGCAGACATAATATTCATTTAAAATCATCTTGATGTGAACTCTTTTTCATGGCATGCAACCATTCCACAGACTTTAAATCTTTAATTTATCCTTTTTCTACTTATTCTATATTTGACCAACACTAAAATTTATCTTTCTTTTAAAGACCATCATATACTCAACACTTTTGAAAGTAAAAATTATCTTATAACTTTGTCATACCCATTATCATATTAACCTGCCATGTTGCAACTAATCAACATTTCATTATTCTCCAGATAATTAGTCAATTTCCTTTCTTTGCACTTCTTCACAACAAAAAATCTACAAGTACTTCTAATTCAAGATTAGAATTCAGATATTTCTTACTAATTCTCTAATTTCTTTGCATCAAAATTATAACTTTTCCAAATTCTAATCATACTAACTTTGGAACTTATGCCAATATTCCTTGTATATCTTAACATTTTCTTGATACTTATCATTATCCTCTTAACAGAGTCTACATGGTAACGAAATAAAACCTTAAAGAATCCACACTTATGCTTGTTCAACTTAGTATAACATTTTTCTCCTGATCCTTTAAACTTGATCACACATGTCTTAACATAACTTTTAAAAGTTGATTAACTTTATTAGACCAACCAATTACCTGCGAAAGGACAATAGCGCCAAAAATTTGATCAAATTCCGTAGACCTTGCTCAAATAATTCCAAAACCTTGAGGTAAACCTTAATCCCCTCAGATACAATTAATATTGGCACTCCATATAGTCTGACTATCTCCATAAAAAAATCAGTTCGAATATGAATAGAATGTGTAGTCTTTATTACTTACACCACAATTACTCAGATTGAATCCTTTTTATTCGATCACAAAAGTAACTCAGTTACGAAATCCATTGAAACTCTTTGTCATTTCTACTAAGAATTGAAATTGTTTACTTTCATTCCAAATTTATTTAACACCTTATTTTCAACATGTAAAGCTTATCAATTACACCTCTATAAGATCCTTTAACACATTTGGTTCTCTAAATCGTTTACTTATATTCTTTATGTCTTTATATCTTTACATAATGAAATTATTTCTTTATTATCTTAACATATGCTATACTCTTAAATTTCCCTCAATTTTCTTATCTTATCATCTATGTACTTATATATTCCTCCTTTTTTTTTAAAATCTTGAACTTTCCTCATCCTTCAAGGTACTATCTTTTTCTCCCAACAGATCAGGGGATAGGATTACTGAGAATGTTGTGTTTGGTTAGTTTAGCAGGAATGTAAAATTACCGTGTTTGGTTAAAGGAATAAAAGATTATTGGAATATATATTTGACCAAATTGTCCTTATTATATATTTGTTTTTTAACAAGTTGGAAAATATTTATATATTTTCTTTTAAAATTTAAATTCATAAAATTTATATATATTTTTTTACAAAATTGAAAATATAAAAAGGTTTAATGAAAGGGTAAAATTTTATTTTAACCTCTGAACTTCATATAAAATTTTAATTATAGACTTTTTTTGTAAATCTAAAATAGTTTAAGGATAAATTTGTAATTTAATATTTGTAGAATTTTTATTATTCAATGACAGAATAAGGATATTTTTGAAAGAATTTTTTTAAGGGCATTTTAGTCCAAAATGTCGATAATCCAACAATACCTAAGGAAATGGAGGTAATGACATTCCCGGTAATATACCCCAAAAATTCCACTATTGGTAATGTAAGATTATCGGGAATGACATTCCCGGCCAACCAAACGGGGGAATGTGAATTCCATTCCCATGGGAATCTCACATTCCCCCAACCAAACACGCCCTAAAAGTCTTAACCTTTTTCTTTATCTTACTTTTGACTTTATAATTTGACCTACCCTTCAGATTCCCTTCTTTAACTTCAATACAGTCAATCCAATACTTTTTCCATCGTTTTTAAGCAAGTATAATATTTGTTAACTTTTACTCATAACTTAGAAACTTCCTTTTTTATTCAAAAACTTACATGTAACCTAGATCATCTCTTTTTCTTATACTTCAATATTAATTTCATATCAATAGGAGAAATGACATCTTACTACTTGTACTCATTACTGCTTACCTATTTTATTGCACATACCTACTTTGATAGTTTACTCTACTTGTATAGAGCACTATTCATTTTTAATCATTACTTATATTTCTCCACTTGAATCTTCAAGAACTAGATTCAAATATGCACCTAATCATTTACGATGCTCTTTCTTATGAGTCTTCTAATCCAATTTATATAATTAACATTTAAACCTGACTTCTTATCGATTAACAATTTTTAACTCCTTGTTTGTTTATCGAAATAAATTCTTTTACTTCGAACAAAACCCAATTATTTTTCCTATAGATCTTATTATTATTGATCTTGTATTTCTTTATTTCTTGCAATCCAAATAATTATTGTCTTCCCTACTAATAACTTGCTCAGTGGGGAGGAATCTTGGAGAATTTGTAACACCCCCAACCCATATCCGACCCGAATACGAGTCCAAGATGTAACATCAACTTTTCAAATCATTTTCTTGTATCAAATGAAAAAAATTCCAACTCAATATAAAACATACTAAATAATTTACATATAACTACTTAAAACGTTTACAAAATTGTTCAGAGCTTATATAATTTACTCCTTTAAATACATGTCAACTAGATTTTTATATACAAAAATACACATTATTCATTTCTCTTCTGATCTGACCTTCGGTAAGGAGAACTGGCCTGTCTTGCTTCTCTTAACTACTCTTCTCAATATCCGAGACCTACGTGTGAAATAATCACACGCTAAGTATATGACTTAGTGAGGCATAAAAACACGTGTAATGTAATTTATATTCACTAACCATGCATGACTATTTTATGCTATTAAATTATACAACTCATATAACTTTCATGTAACAAATACATACATACATACATACATACATACATACATACATACATACATACATACATACATACATACATACATATATACATACATACATACATACATACATACATACATATATACATACATACATACATACATACATACATACATACATACATACATACATACATACATACATACATACATACATACATACATACATACATACATACATACATACATACATGTCATCATTTATGTTTGTATCATACTCATACCCTGTTATCATTCATATTTATTATCTCTGGTTCGCGTAATCTCTTATGTTCATATCATATATCTTAAAACTCATTCTTATAATAGATGCAACAACCCATAACACACATATATCATTCCATACAATTCATATCACACATCATATATATATTACATACATTGTATCCAGGGTTATCTCTTTATTAGCCTATGTACATTATTGAGAACTCGAGGTATGCGAGTACTATGAGGTTGTGCACACATATGTTGTCACCACAGCTCGTATAAAATCCACTAAGTGGCAGAGTGTCCCGAAGGACCTATCCATATATTCCGAAGAACATAGGTAATTGTTCATATGTCCCGAAGGACAAAGGTAATCATGTCCATATGTCCCGAAGAATATAGGTAACCCTACACTCTTGGCATGCCAACTATACCTATAGCTCTTATCTCATATAACATAGACATTTATGATATTTCATATCACTTATATCACATAGACATATGCATATGCATATATACATAAAATCATGTAGCTTATTTTCACGTAGTTCATGTCACTTTTCCATATGATCTCCTATTTATATATCGCATAGCTTAAATCATTTCTCAAGTGTTTATATAAACATGGATGTCATATCTTGTTTACATATGTTTCCCCTATTCATGTCTTGTGACCATGTAAGCACATTACTTATTTTCTATGATTTCACATTCATACATCACATATAACATATCACATATAGTTCACTTTTCCATGTTATCAAACATGCATATAAATTTTCCTTATATCTCTTATCTTATAGATTGGTATCAATATTTATACTCAAGTCTCCTCATTAATATATTGTTCTCATATTATCCTATATTCTAATCTTATTTAACTCATCTTACTTCTCATTTAGTCATATGATTATACTATATTGATTCCCATAATTGATCATATATATATATCATGTAACAAATATGAGCACCTATCATATGTTCATACAATTGGGTATGTCCCTATCATATAATTTATTTCATATTCTTATATAATTGTATAAATCATTTGTACTATTTCACACGATTTATCACACTAACATATATTCATGCACACATATAAATTATAACAAACACATTCTTCTATTTATGAATTCGTGCATTTTACTATCGAAAATAGACTTGTCGCAAGTCTTATTTCCATTAAACATCATGTACTATTAATATGCACTCACCTTAGCCTTGCTTGATTCTAGTACTTTCTATCTCTCGACCGTTTCTAATTCTTTGATTGTTTCGGAACAGGGTTACGCTCTATATCTACATAAATCATAAATTGATACATATCAGTATTCAAATAGGCATACTCTAATATTACATTTCTTAGACTAAAAAAAGGAAAATTTCATTCTTAACTAAGGTAGGTATAGGTACACTCTATAGGGTATCGATACATCCCTCACTGAGGTATCAGTACACTGCCTGTGTATCGATACCCAAATTATATTCAAAATTTCTCGTTTTAAGGGGTATCGATACACTCTTGAAGGTATCAGTACCCTTTGAATATTTTCCTGAATTTACTCTTGAGGTATCGGTACTTGATGAATGGGTACTGATACACCCTTGCCTAGAAATCAATTTTAAGCATGAAAATTCATTCTTTTCAACATTAATACTTCATGTTCTATCACCTTTCATTTACTAAACTCAAATACACAAACTTAAGCCCATTAATACTCATTTATCACATCTTAAATCTCAAAATCCTATCTTCCTAAATAATTCAAGGATTACACCAAATTTGCAACATATTCAAAATTCATTTCCTATGCTTCAATCTTCTTAATGCTTCAATCTTATTAATCCTTCTAATGACAAGTCAAATTCATCAATAAAACTTTAAAAACCTCTTTATATAAGGAATTCATTTCTTAACCCTTATTGAAATTTCCTTTCAAATTATCTCTATTTGGTGATTTAAGCTTTCCTTAAGCTTATATAACACCCAACTAATCAAAATCAACTCATAAATTCAAGAATTGAACAGCTGAAACTGAACTCACCTTTAATTGAGGCCTACGGGAAGAAGAAGAAGGAGAATGAGAGAAGAAAATAAGCTTCCAGATGATTCTCTCCCCCACAAGCTTATCTCTTTAAATAAGATATAAATATCTTTTACATAAAAAGACCATAATACCCCTTCAAACTTTCCATAATTACCATTTAATCAAATATGAAAATATTCCTATTTAAGTCCTTGAACTTTTCAATTTTTTGAAATCAGACTTCAAAGTTTCAAAACTTACATTTTAGTCACTAGCCCTGAATTTGGGATGTTACAAATCTCCCCTCCTTTTAAGAAAATTTTTCCTCGAATTTTCATTATACACATTGATAAGAACATATCTTCTAATGTTCTCATGTTGCCTCATTTACTTAATATTTCCTTCTTTTAATTCTTCAATTACCTTTTTCCTTTATACAATCATCTACTATCACTTATCATAAACACAGTAACCAATAACCTCAATCCATTTCTTTTTTTTCTCTCTTTCGATTCTGAATTTTCCTTTGACCTTTCTAAAATCCATATAATGTTACTCATCACATAGACAATAACATCCATTTTTATCACTCAAAATCATAAATCCATCTCTAATTACCTTATGACAATAACCAACTCTTATTCCATCATCATTTGACCAAGAACACAACCTTAAATTTTCTTCAAATGTGATTAAACATATAATTTACAGAATAAAACAATCTTTTCACATCACCTTGCACATTTTTCTTACTTCTATATCAAACTTATCATATACGCTTTCATATAACCTTTATCATATCTGATCATTTAAACTTAATCCTCTCATTTCTTTACCCATTCTTAACTCCTTTATTACCTTACATTTTTATACTCAGAATACACCATCATATCCAAATCCACATCATACTTGGTTAACTTACCCTGACATCATATTCTAATATTTTTAACACTAATATACTTACTATCACATAATTTAGTTAGCCAGCACCAGCACTTCCAATCTAGAACACAAACTTTCCTCAAACCATTTATATACATTCTTTCCAATCAGAATTAATCTACCAATAATTTACTTAACTTATCAAACCCACATTCTTACTCATCCACTATGAAATTTCCTTAACTCAAACTCAACTTTTCAACTTCCTTTATCTTGTAGGCTAATCATCGATGTATACATTCTTAAACTCTTTCGAAATAATATTCACAATACTTGATCCATTTTAAATACTTTTTCTTTTTCAATTTACATCATTTCTAACAGAACTCTTAATTCATTTCCCCCACTTTCATATCACTTTCATATATTAACTTCATATCTATCTTTAACTCCTTATTTACTTTTCCAGTTCCAGACTCTTCTACTAAATGAGTCTGACTTTCATCAAATTTGATATTTTTAATGTTCTTATGGTGACACTTGTTCATCATATTCTATCTCATCCACGCAATAACAAAACTACTACATATCACTTTTTGATTCAAAATAGTAGAAGCCCTCTAACGCTATTCTAACACGATTTCAACTTTCTGAAATCTACCTTTGATCTTACGAGGCACTTCCTGAGGTGTCCTCTCTTCATCCTACCTGGCCAGGGCAGGTGAATTGTTACCACCATCAAGTTCACCTCTCATTTTTTCTTTGGAAATTCCCATAATCAAATTTCTACTATATCATACTAATCTTATTCTATTAGCAAGACAGCATATTCCTTACTCTATCAGATCAGAAATTTTCCACTTTAAGTTGCCATGTACACATTTCAAAACTCATTTAACTTCGGTTTAAGCCTAGAGTCGGATAAACCTTAGCTCTGATACCATTAAATGTAACACCCCTAACCCGTATCCGACCCGAATACAAGTCTGAGATGTCGCATCAACTTTTCAAATCATTTTCTTGTATCAAATGAAAAACAAATCCAACTCAATATAAAACATACTAAATAATTTACATATAACTACTTAAAACATTTATAAAATTGTTCATAGCTTATACAATTTACTCCTTTAAATACATGTCAACTAGATTTTTATATACAAAAATACGCATTATTCATTTCTCTTCTGATCTGACCTTTGGTAAAGAGAACTGACCTGTCTTGCTTCTATTAACTTCTCTTCTCGATATCCGGGACCTACGTGTGAAACAATCACACGCTAAGTCTATGACTTAGTGAGGCATAAAAACACGTATAATGTAATTTATATTCACTAACCATGCATGACTATTTTATGTTATCAAATCATGTATAACTTTCATGTAACAAATACATACATACATATATACATACATGTCATCATTTATGTTTGTATCATACTCATACAATATTTTCATTCATATTTCTTATCTCTAGTTCATGTAATCTCTTATGTTCATATCATATATATTATAACTCATTCTTATAACAGATACAACAACCCATAACACACATATATCATTCCATACAATTCATATCACACATCATATATATATTGTATACATTGTATTCAGGGTTATCTCTTTATTAGCCCATGTACATTATTGAGAACTTGAGGTATACGAGTACTATGAGGTTGTGCACACATATGTTGACACCACAGCTCGTATAAAATCCACTAAGTGGCATATGAAATATGTGTCCCAAAAGACCTATCCATATGTTCCGAAAAACATATGTAATTGTCCATATATCCCGAAGAACATAGGTAATCCTGTCCATATGTCCCGAAAGACATAAGTAACCCTCGACTCTTGGCATGCCAACTATACATATAGCTCTCATCTCATATAACATGGGAATTTATGATATTTCATATCACTTATATCACATAGACATATGCATATATACATGTAATCACGTAGCTTATTTTCACGTAGTTCATATCACTTTTCCATATGATCTCCTGTTCATATATCACATAGCTTAAATCACTTATCATGTGTTCATATAAACATGGATGGCATATCTTGTTCACATATGTTCCCCCTATTCATGTCTTGTGATCATGTAAGCACATTACTTATTTTCTATGATTTCATATTCATACATCACATATAACATATAACATATAGTTCACTTTTCCATGTTATCAAACATGCATATAAATTTTCCTTATATCTCTTATCTTATATATTGGTATCAATATTTATACTCAAGTCTCCTCATTAATATATTGTTCTCATATTATCCTATAGTCTAATCTTATTTAACTCATCTTACTTCTCATTTAGTCATATGATTCTACTATATTGATTCCCATAATTGATCATATATATATCATGTAACATATATGGGCACCTATCATATGTTATACAACTGCGTATGTCCCTATAATATAATTTATTTCATATTCTTATATAATCGTATAAATCATTTGTACTATTTCACACGATTTATCACACTAACATATATTCATGCACACATATAAATCATAACAAACACATTCTTCTATTTATGAATTCGTGCATTTTACTATCGGAAATAGACTTGTCGCAAGTCTTATTTCCATTAAACATTATGTACTATTAATATGCACTCACCTTAGCCTTGTTTGATTCTAGCACTTTCTCTATCACGACTGTTTCTAATTCTTTGATTGTTCTAGAACATGGTTACATTCTATATCTACATAAATCATATACTGATACATATCAGTATTCCAATAGGCATACTCTAATCTTACATTTCTTAGACTAAAACAAAGGCAAATTTCATTCTTAACTAAGGTATGTATCGGTACACTCTATAGGGTATCGATATATCCCTCACTTTGGTATCGGTACACTGTCTGTGTATCGATCCCAAATTACATTCGAAATTTCTCATTTCAAGGGGTATCGATACACTCCTGAAGGTATCGGTACCCTTTGAATATTTTCCTGAATTTTACTTTTGAGGTATCGGTACCTGATGAATGGGTATCGATACACCCTTGCCCAGAAATCAATTTTAAGCACGAAAATTCATTCTTTTACACTTTAATACTTTGTGTTCTATCCCCTTTCATACACTAAACTCAAATACACATACTTAAGCCCATTAATGCTCATTTATCACATCTTAAATCTCAAAATCCTATCTTCTATATGTAATTCAAGGATTACAACAAATTTGCAACATGTTCTAAATTCATTTCCAATGCTTCAATCTTATTAATCTTTCTAATGACAAGTCAAATTCATCAATAAAACTTTAAAAACCTCTTTATATCAGGAATTCATTTCTTAACCCTTATTGAAATTTCCTTTCAAATTCTCTCTACTTGGTGATTTAAGCTCATATAAGCTTTCCTTAAGCTTATATAACACCCAATTAATCAAAACCAACTCATAAATTCAAGAATTAAACAGCTAAAACTGAACTTACCTTTAATTGAGGCCTACGGTAAGAAGAAGAATGAGAAAGAGAGAAGAAAATAAGCTTCCAGATTATTCTCTCCCCCACAAGCTTATCTCTTTAAATAAGAGATAAATATATTTTACATAAAAAAAACATAATACCCCTTCAAACTTTCCATAATTATCATTTAATCAAATACGGAAATATTCTTATTTAAGTCCTTGAACTTTTCAATTTTTTGAAATCACACTTCAAAGTTTCAAAACTTACATTTTAGTCACTAGCTCTGAATTTGGGATGTTACAAAATTTCTCCATAAATCTGTTGAATAATCAAAGAACTCCAACATATTTCGAATTCAAAATAACTTTTTCACTTCCAACCAATCGTAACTCGTACTTATTTTATACTTTCTACCATTTCAACATTAACTTATTTTAGAAGTTTAAATCATTAATCAAGATTATACTTCATGTCTTTATTATTATTATTTTCTCACCAATCTATTTGGCTTAACAACCAAATATTTCTAATTTGCAACCAGGATTATTCTAAATCCCCAGAAGAGGATATTTGTTCTTCTTTGCTACTTTATTTTGGGAACTATAATTCATCCATAATTTCGTAATAATTACCTCTAAACATCTTCGTTGAAAACCTCTTAAATCTCTTTATCACGTGTGATCTATCATACACGTGCTCAACCTCTTAGTAGTGAGACTACTCCATTCAACTTATTCGTTTCATAATAGTAGAGACCATCCAACCAAATTTTCTCTTTATTAACCAAATATCTGCATAATCAGGACCTTCTTCAACTACTTCATTTAACTCAGGTACTCATAAACTTTCAACTCTTTAACAACATTTATTCTAATAACATGAAGAATTAAATGATTGAAATTACTTCAAAAACACATTCATCATTCGGAAAGTACTCACTGAGGCGTCTGTTATTCACTTTACCTTATTACTACTTCACTTATTAACTCTAATTCTTCATTCACTTCGGAAGACCCCTTAGTCTTACATCTCTTAATATTTAATCACTTAACTATACCAGCAAGGTCATCATACTCATTACACTATCAGATCAGAGATACTTATTATTTTGTTGGCATGTACAAACCAAACATTTTTTTATAGTCGATCGGCCGGTCTATTTTAAAAAACTTGACTCAACCTAGGCTCTAATACCATTAAATGTAACACCCCAACCCGTATCCGACCTAGATACAAATCCAATGTGTCACATTGACTTTTCAAACTCTTTGACTCTTTTTAAATTACGATAAAAACATGAAAATGAACATAAAACTTAATAAATCATAGTTAAAATACATATCAAAGAATCTATACTTTACTTTTTTGGTACATGCCAACAATCTTCTTGTGACACTATCACATACAATATCATATTTCTCTTATCTGAAATTCTACAAATATATGTTATCATGCCCTTGCTTACTCTGCTTACATCTCGTATACTCTTGAACCTACGTGTGAAAACACTCACACGCTAAGTCATTGACTTAGTGAAGCATTATGAATAATATGAAACAATACAACATTTGTATAAATTTATAATAAAAAAAGTTTAAAACTACAAACACCACAAGTCTTATAACTTATAACATCTCTTATTAAACACTGATGAATTTATACTCATTTTATTCTTGATTATAACTTTCATGTCATTAACAATATAAACTTTTAAACAATGTACACTTTCATAATCATTTTTAAACTCCATATAAAAACTACATATAACTTATACACTTTTCATTCAATATCCATTTGTTCAATCAGCCCAACGTAAAATACTGAGAACTTAAGGTATGTGAGTACGTTGAGGTTGTGCACCAATGCTGTCACCACAGCTCACATAATTTGCACCGAAGTGACATATAGGTTTGTCATGAAGGACCACGTAGAATTTGTCCCGAAGGACCACGTATAAATGTCCCAAAGGACCATATAGATTATCACAAATGACCGCGTAGAACCCTTGACTCTTGGCATACCAATTATACCTCTAATTCTCATACATATACCTTGGGCTTTAACTTATAATTATTTTGAGTTTCACTAATTAAAGTGTATCTTATTCGCATAGAGTAGATTCTCGTAGTTTACTTTCACGTAGAACAGTTTCACGTAGATCACATTTTTCACTAGAACATTTTTCTTCGCATCATTTATGTTCTATAAAACATATACACTTATCACATATTTACATATACTTCACGTAAATCTTTGTCACATATCATTAACAAATTTTCTTATTTATTCATATTCAAACATTTACTCAAAGTATTTCATTTCTCATAGCATTCTTCAATATTTTCCTTTAATCACATAACATATATTCATAGTGATTCACATAACTATTTCATATTACATATCATTATTCCACTTATTCATTTACTTATAGGAATCATACTTATATAGAAAATCTTCACATAAACTCATGTCATTTCATTTTATTTAAAAATAATTTTATGTTGGCTCATCACAAGCCTTCCTCGCATCATAAATTATTTAAATAAATAGCACTCATCTTTGCCTCACTTAAGTCCTAAGCAACACTTATTTCATTTTAGCTTACTAACTCTACACGTTCATTCATTCAACACTTGTTTCCGATCAAATCTACACATTAATATGACCCATGAATGTCAGAGTTCAATTACACCTACCCAAATAATATTTACTTAAATGAAATAAAACACTTAATTTAACATTTCAGACTAACTAGTATTGATACTCTGCCTACAGTACCGATACTTGTCTTCTATGGTACCAATACCCACTTCAGTACCGATATCACTTTAGCATTCTGGAAATCCCTTTCAACTACAATATCGATATCGTCCTCTTGGTATCGATACCTCCACATCAGTACTGATACTAATTTAATTAGTATCGATACTAATTCAATTAGTATCGATACTAATTCAATTAGTATCGATACTGATCTTTGGTTCATACAAAACTCTTTAACTTTAACCTTATAGTATCGGTATTGTTCTTCCAGTACCGATACCCTTACCCAGAATTCTTCTGTTTTATTTCAAAAATTTACCCATCTTCACTTAAATATCCTACTTTATACCCCATTCATGCCTTTAAACTTACTTACACTTACCCCAACTAACTTATACACAATAATCTCCTTTAGACATCCAAATTTATCCATATAACTCTTGAGACTAAAAATAATATCACTTCTTCAAATGTGTTCTTAATCCATTTTTTTTACTTTTAATCCCTTAATTAAACCCTTGACAAGTCAAATATTCCTTTAGAATTCAAATATTCATCATTTCCTAACGATTCCCTAAAAAACCCATTTTACTAAATCACTATTAATTTATCCATCTCTTATTATCTACTCATCTTTAAGATTTATTAGGCTTCTATATTACCAAAAGAACCAAAACCAAATTAAAAAAATGAAGGAATGAAACAACTTCAATTAACTTACCTTAATCATGGAAGCATATGGTGGAAGAGAATAAGAGAAGAGAATAGTATCTAGAATTCTCATTTCTTTTTTCCATATTTTCCACATGCTTAAATAACCTTATAAATGAATTTTTAATTCCTTTCATGATAAAAGACCACTTTGCCCTTCAAACCTTCAATCTTTAATTATAAATCCTATATAAATTTTCCAAATTAGTCCTTGAACTTTTCTAATTATCAAAATTAAACCACTAACTTTTAAATCCTTACACTTTACTCACTGACCCGATATTTGGGGTATTACAACCTAAAGGCTAAAACATTTGAAGTACTATTCATGTTTGAATTATTCAGAAAAATTAAATTAAATGGAAAGACTGAATGGAAGGAAATGATTGGAATACCCTTGAACTATAAAATGCCCCTGGAGTATAAACAACCTAAGATACCCCAAGTCATGGAATGGTTGAATACTTGTTTGTCTCCTCAAGGTTCGTTCAATGATAATTCTTAAAATGCTCAGGTCATCTCAACTCAACTCTATGGAACAATTAGTATTAAGAAGTGAATATTCATGAGACTCCTCTACCCGCAAACTCTCGGTAAGTATCGCATTATTGGGATATAATTAGTTCGAGTTAATTTGGAAGCTGGATAAGACACTTGAAATCTGAAATACTATAAATCGCTACTTGCCTTTATTAAATTGAATTACCAAAATTTCTTAGGAATTTAAATGAATATAAAGCCCTTACGTGTGAATGATTTATGAAATCACCACGGGAATATCTGAATCTTAAATAATTTTGATGTAGCAGTTTCTGACATATCCTAGGGTTATATATGAATATTATACGATATTAATGTATCACTTTCCTAATGTTTGATCAGTCTGTTAGTAATCCAACTTTTTTTAAAAAAAATGATCTCATTCTTCAAGTTCGGTCACTTGAAAACGTTTCATGCTTACCTCACTGGATAATTACCAAGTTCCTTCGGAAAATAACTGGACCCACTAGTGTGTTTCCTAGGTGTTATATGATTGTTTTATCTGTTTTGAAATGTGTTTTACCGAGATTTCTAAGCTACTGAAGTTTTAAGCCTGGCTGTCTGATTCATGATCTTTGTTTCTACTGAATTGATATGTTTGAACTATGATTTCTCTGCTACCGTAATATACTATCTAAAAATTAATTTCTTTGAGGCACTCTGGGATCTGGTATGAAGTCTCTGTAGGTTCAGCTCTGATCAAGCTGGTAATTCCTTATATAGGTTTAGCTCTGATCAAGATAATAATTCCTTATACAGGTTCATCATCGATCGGTTGGTAATTCCTTATATAGGTTCAGTACCTATCAACTGGTAATTCCTTATGAATCTAAGGAGACCCTTGGGTGGGCTCCTAGGCCCAATGGGCCTAGTGGTAAGACCTTATGGACCCTAAGGTACTCCCTTAGGGTAGCACCTCTGCTATGTGCTTTGGGCAACTCCTTATGGATCTAAGGGCATACCCCTTAGGTGGACACCTAAGCTTTGGCTAGGGTAAGACCTTATGAACCGAATATGCTCCCTTATATTGGCACATATGCCCAATAGGCCTAGGGTAAGTCCTTATGGATGCAGTTATGAGGAACTGCATATTGGTGTTCGGTTGGAGGGTTTTACTATGGTCTTAAAAATATGTTTTAAATTGTTACTATTTTAAAAAAGATATGTACCTTTTCACTGGTTTTGGTTAGAACACACTATACATCCTATTATTATCTACTAAAGATGGTCCTCTGAAATTTTCCTCAGAACTATAAGCTTCTTGTCTTTTACTCGAAGAAATGTCAGTGGAGCCTCAGCTCATCCCGAAAACCTGTAGACGTCTGAATCAATAAGGAAAAAAATATGTTTTCCATTTATTTGCATGTCCTTCAGCATCACTTGGTAGTTCTGTATTACTGAGCTTCCCAAAGCTCACTCATTTACTCACCATTTCAGGTTAAAAGAATTGATCCAGCACAACTATTGACATCTGTAGTGGGAGTTCCTTTGGCTTGGGTTTAAGAGTACAATATAAGTGTAATTAGGGGGCATGTAGGTCACATTTGATTTTTTATATTGAGTATGAAATTTGTATGATTTTAATTCTGTTTGTAATATATGAATGATTTTCTGAACTTATATTTTAATTATAAATTGTTTTATGATTTTACGTGTTTTAACAAAAAAATTAGTTTTTCCTGGATTTTTATTGTGGGTCTCTCCGGTGGCCCTAACGTAAAACCTCGGATCAGATCGGGTCACCCGTATTGGTTTGAGGGTGTTGCATTAAATCTTTATCCCTTAATTTTCTTTATTTAAATATTTTTAAATTTCTTATATAATTTATCCTCACCAAGATTCAATTTTAATCTCATTCATGTTTAAAATTAATCATTATACATTATATAATCACATTAACAATTAAAATATATTTAAATAAAACTTATAAATAGCAAAATTTAAAATAACATATATATTTACGTATTATTAGACTTTGAACGTAGAACGTCAAAAATGTCATAACTTAAATCTTTATATTAACTCAATATTTCGGTAGTTGACGGATTATTGTTATTTCTTTAAAATTTTGAATTTGAGTATGATGTTTGTAAGAGTATATAAATATTTTTTATTAAATGATTTAAGAATCTTTCGAATAAATGTTATATTCACCTCAAACTAATAAAAATTTTCATTATAAATATTTTACAAATTTACTTTTATTATATTTTTCTTTTAATTATTTTCTCTCTCATTTTATTCGAATAAAATATTATTTAAATATTATTACTTAAATTTTTTATTTTTTTTACTTATTTCCTTTGCAAACTGTGAAACTAGGAAGATTCGATCAAGGACCTTAAACAAGAAGATTATTTATTTATTTATTTGAAAATTATTATTATTATTATTATTATTATTGAGTTTATAATATTTGTCGACCAATAATTATCATCGCCAAATCGTCATCGTTAGAGTCGTCTTTGAAGAAGAAGGGGTGAAAAGAGGAAGAAGGCGAAGAAGAAAGAAGAAAATTGAATATAGTCTTAAATCGAATTGAAGTGGTGGGGATTGAGTTTCGATTTGTTTAATGCAAAAACATTTATTCGTCTTCTCAGATTCAGCTCGGATTTGAATCTGCTGAAACTCTAGGTTTGTCTCAAATCTGGGAATAAGTTTATCTTACTTTGTTTTGAATTGATGAACTTTGATTATGCTTTTACTATTAGATTAGTTGTTTTGTAGAGGAAATGTGGAAAGTTTGTAGAGATTTTTTTAATGCTATGTTATTTGATAGTTAATGAGTTCGAATTTGCTGTGATAGTTACAGTTTAGCCTGTTTTTAATTTTTGTTCAAATTCTGGAAAAAAAATTAAAAAGAACTACCAGTTGTTTGTACTGATTCGTAAGATTAATTGTTGTAAAGATGGGTACTGAATTTCCATGTTTTTTGTTGGAATTTTTTCTCCTATAGCATCTTATAGTTTTGTTTTCTGTAGGAAGGGGATTTTTGTAAAGAAGAGTTAATTCAATTCTGTATTGGGGTTTGTATACATTAAAACAACCCTACTACCAACCACCTTCCATGCAATTTGATTCTTGGTTAGTTTACACCGACTTTTTCTTAGCTTTCGAGTGCATCTACTAGTTTCATGCCATGCAAAATTGGCTGTCTTTAAGTTTCTATTTGCTATATGAGGAAAATCACTTTTCTCATAGGCTTTGCTAGCTAGTATGCTTCTTCAAATAGTTCTCTAACAGAGTACTTGGTGTGACATGCAAGGTCTTCTCTGCTATTAACTAAGATTTGGGCTTAAACTATTTCTGCATTCACGGAAGCAGATTGGGTAAGCCAATTACCTTGATGAAGTCAGTGAACTTGTACACTGCTGCACCTTAAAGAAAAGGATATGCTACCTAATTGGGAGAAGTTCCGGAATAGATTGACAGTCCAATCTTCAGTTGATTATTTGCTTTTGTTAATTGGACCATATAGGAGTAAAGAGGGAGGGTGGTAATGGTATGCTGTGAAAAAAAGTCATGATGCATCCTTTGGAGAAACGATTTCCAGTCAATGCAAATGATTACAAGTTATACGAAGAAGTTGGAGAAGGTGTCAGTGCCACAGTATACAGGGCATTATGCTTTCCAATTAATGAGATTGTTGCTATCAAGGTTCTTGACTTGGAAAAGTGCAATAACGACCTCGTAAGTTTGGTATTTCGTAATCTATTGCTTGGGGATTGTGTTTACTTATGCATTTCTCTTGCAAATCCCTCCAACGCTTTGACATAAACAGTTGACATCAACATAAAATTTCTGTTCTTGAATAATGCAGGATGGCATTCGAAGAGAGGTCCAGACCATGAGCTTGATTGATCACCCAAATTTATTACGGGCACATTGTTCATTTGCTACTGGTCACAACCTTTGGGTTGTGATGCCATACATGGCTGGGGGGTCCTGTCTTCATATAATGAAATCTTCTTATCCTGAAGGTTTTGAAGAGCCTGTCATTGCTACCTTTTTGCGTGAAGTTCTTAAAGCTCTTGTTTATCTTCATGCTCACGGGCACATTCACAGAGATGTGAAGGTTTCTGATTGCCACTTCTTTTTCTTTTTTGTCATGTTTTTTCTTGTTCATTTCTGCATATATTTTTATATTCTGGTACCAAGCCATTTGGATATCTACTGTCTTCAGTAAAGACACTGCTTAAGCTATAATTTTTAACTATCATTAAGAATAACTTATGGTTCTTATAATGTAATTGACAATGTATGAAAAATGCTGGAAAACTTGCTTCTTGCTTCTGTAGTGAAACCTTATGCTAATAGTAGTACTCTATTGAATCTCTTAGGCCACTTAGATGGGTGGTGAGATTAGCTCCAGTGAGATTGATAACAACAATAGCGGTGAGACTTGAAATTTTCTCTTTTATTCTTATCTACATTAATAACTTCTATTTGCAGGCTGGGAATATTCTAATTGATTCTAATGGGGCTGTCAAGTTGGCAGACTTTGGAGTATCAGCATGCATGTATGATACCGGAGACAGACAGCAGTCCAGAAATACTTTTGTTGGAACTCCTTGCTGGTATTTGTTTTCCCTTGGCACTTCAATTGTCTGAGATTTTACTTATTTGTGTGTGTTTTATTGTAACACCCGCAGACCGATGCGGATAGTCCGATCCGATCCAGAGTGTCACATTAGGGCCACCGGAGCGACCCACCGTAAAAATAGCGGAAAATTTAAAACTCTTCTTAAAACATGTAAAATCATAAAATGATTTATTATTTTTCAGAAATAAAACGGGTTTTATCAGACTCTGATATAAAAACAAAATACAATCTACATGCCCCTGATTACATGTACCATACTCTGCAAACAACGCCGGAAGAGCTCCTTTACTGAATTCGATAGATGCACTGGTACAATTCGTTTAACCTGCAATGGTGAGTAATAGAGTGAGCTTCGGAAAGCTCAGTAATACAGAACTACAAGATGATGTTACATGACATGCAGATAAATGGGAAGCCATAATTTCCTTATTGAATCAAACGTATACCAATTGCAGAATAATCTGGGTTCCATTAGTAGTTCATCGAGTAGAAGCCATGAATCTCAGTTCATAAGAAACCTTTCATACTATCACGTTTTCATGAGGTCGAATAGGATATCTAGTGTGTTCTATCAGTACGATAAAATCATAATAGGTACACTAATCAAATGATAGCTCAGTAAAATCCCATAAACCATACTATAGTTGAGCTTTTAAACTCGTATTTTAAAACCATCTTGCAAAGAGTTAACCTAAGGGAACATCTTAGGGCCTGAGAGCCTACCCAAGAAAGTTCGGGGTTACGGGGCCTATTTAAGAACACATCTTAGGGCCGCGGGGCCTACCTGAGAATGATCTCAGGGACGTAGAGCCTACCTAAGAGTCACATTAGGTCCATAAAAAATTTCCAGCTTGATCAGAGTTGTACTTTGTAAATATGTATATCCAAGATATAATTTATATCGTGATGCAAATCTATAAACCATCACCATTAAGTCGGTGCATCCATAAAACAGTAACCAATCTAATCAAACATTTAAGATTGATACTTTAGAATTCCACTAAGTTTCCATGTACATCCGGAAAACGTTCAGGAACCTTTATACATAATAATTATAAATTCAGATTTACTACGAGTGATCTCATTACCCAAACAATCAGGGGTATTCATGAATATACTTTGAATTCATACGATTTCAGCCCAATTGAACCAAATGAGGTATTCAAAATCTTTTCATTATGCGTTACTTGCGTTTTCAAACATGACCGAAGTGATTTTAGATGAAAATATAGAATCGAATATTCAAGTCATTTACAATCTATGACTATCGATCGTATTATCAAACAACTCGAGTTACACAACTCCCAAACTGATGCATGTCAATAAGTCAATTCATTATCCTTCCAGTGTATTCACTCTTTAATACCATAATGCAGATCCATAGATCATCCCCATAATCATCGCTGAATAGATCTTCCAACAGTCTTTATTTCATTTCCACGTTTCAACGATATCAAGAAATACGGACGTACTTGATTCATGGTTCATAACCCATAAGGACAATTCATCATGTAAGTTCAACAGTGTTTTCAAACTCATCCAATCACCTATTTAATCCTCAGTCATTGAGGTTACTTAGTTCGTTTAGTAAGCAAGTCTATCCCAGTTACTTTAGAGTTTTTTAGAATAATTCAGACGTTTCTGAATTTCAAATACATGTTGTACTTCCTTTCAGTTCAATTTAGTCATATAATTAAGTCATTCTGGTATTCGTGGTTGATTTGTCGAACAAACGTCCAATTCTTAGTACTGAATGCGATCTAGAGTTAAGCTGAGCTGAATACTTCCAAAATTTATCATCGAGCCAAACTTGAGAAGATGAACACGCATTCCAGTAATATCTATGTCATTTAGGTATTGATATAGTCTTAGGGTTGATCTACTCACTTAAATTGTGTTCCATTACTTTTAAAGGTAGTCCAACACCTATGTTTATTTAGATTTTTTTTAATTAATCCAAGACATTTTCTTAGTATAGGTCATAAGGGTTTTTTGGTCATGTTGGTATTTAGTTTTATTCCAATCATTACAGAGCTCAAGGATATCCCATCATGCCTGAGTTTAGTGGTATTCTAGGGTCATTTCCATTATAGGGGTATTTTGGTCATTTTACAGATTCAGTGTATTTTAATCCTTTCCTTTCGTTCTGTCTATTTATTTAATTCCAACTTATCATTTATTCCAGACCTATCAAATAAATTCTGACAAAAGAGCACCCTCGATAATTTATTCTTAACTCGGAGATTTTCAAGTCAATTGTCTTCTCAGAAGTTACCAACAGGTTATCAGAAATTTTCTGTACAAAGACATGATCTTAACAATTAAATCCGTAATTCATTAAGTACAAATCCTCAAAGTACTTTCTCATTCAGGGTCAACTCGAGTTATTTTTACCTTTCAAGGGCATTTCCGTAATTTATTAAGCAGATGATTTCGGTAGTAACTCTTAACGAGCATACTTATAATTTAGAGATTTTATGGTTAGTTGTTTCCTCGAACATTCTTTGATCTTGAAATGATTCCTTAACAGACTTCTAGTATCTTGCATAAACCCTCTTGGGGTTAAAAACCGATTATCCATAATTTCCAAGTAAAATAACATGTCTTATGCATATCAATACATTTATCAGATCAATATGTCTTTTCAGATTTATTAATCCACTTCCAGAGACAATTCTTGTCATTTTCCAATATAAGGGTAATTTCGTAATTTTACCTAATCGAAATATTCTCATAATTTCCCATCCAAGTACCTTTAACATGTACCTTTGATGATATAAAATATAAGTTACAAACCCAGGGCTGATTTCTTTATCACTAATCACAAACTTGTAATTTAATTCTAACAATTCCTCAATCTCTTATATTAGTCATTAAATCCGTATTCAGTTACGACATTTCTACCACATTCATATCGAGAGAATAAATTATTCAACTCCACAAAAGTGACCAACATTATCTTATTCATGCATTTACCAATATCAACATGTTCCATAAAGCATAAAGAGGTAGTAAAGTATTACCTCGATTCTGTGACATACTGATCGACCATTTAAATTTCATTTGAACGCCCTCGATCTTTAATTCAACTTCCAATAATTCCGGGTTCGAATTTGACGATATAAACTTCGGAATCGGACTCAAGACGTCAACAAAACCCAAAATATGACTTGAATTTAATCTCACCAACTTGATTTCTAGCTTCCAATCTTTTTCTCGCGAAACGAACCTTCAAATATACTAAACCAAATATAAAATAAATTTCCTCGTCATAAAAATAACTTATTAAAAATTCTTTTTATAATAGAGGGACATAACTAACAAAATTAAAACTCAAAGGGTCAATTTAATACTTAGCTACCAAAGTTAGTGACCAAAATAAATCTTATTCAAACCATTAGACAATGTTGTGATTTACCCTTCATCCATTATTAGCTTTTTCAAACAACCCACGTGCTCTCTTTTCTTTTCTTATTTCCTTCTTTCACTGCAACTATTTGCATAGCTCTCTGAAATTTCTTTAACATTCTGTACTTCATATAAATAGCATCACGCATTAGTTGGACCTCCTCATCCTCAATATAAGTCAATTGCTCCAACAACACTAATAGATTTTGCGATATATGATGAAAGATTACATAGAAAGAAATAATGTAATTAAGCAGTAATAGAACCTTGAAATAAGGTATAAAAGCTCGGTAGCCAAAAAGAGTAGAGTAAAATACACATCCGATTGCAGAAGTAGTTCGACACTCCGTTATGGAAAGGCGTGCGCAGGTGATGCAATAGCCATGAGAGATGAACAAAAAGGAAACAAATGAAACTGTCTGAAAGAGCACTCTAGTTATATACACTCCGAATGACATCCACAGGGAGCATAGCTCAAGATAAAAGCACGAATACCAGAAAAAGAAAGAGAGAGTGAGTTGCAAGGCTTTAATCAATGGTACAGATGCAAGAGTCCATTGTAAATTATTTATCTGGATTTGGAAAATGGGTTTTTTTTCATTCCAGTTGGCATGAGCATAAAATAATACCAAGTCTTTGGTGGATACAAAAGTTGGCCGAAAGTGAAATCTAAAAACAATGGATTACAACCATGGCTGCATTATCCTTACTTAAAAAAATATCTCTTATTGAGTGGCCCTCAATTTGTTTACTAAAATAATAGTATGATAACACCATTATTTGCCAATCAAACTTTATATCATTTCATATATTTTAAACTGAAAGAAATCTAACCCCATATTGGGGTGTGACATTTATTGTGGAAATTCAATTTTCGAGAGTTAATGATGGCCGCAATGTGTCTCCTTGGTTTAATATCAGGATGGCTCCAGAAGTTATGCAGCAATTACATGGTTATGATTTTAAGTGAGTTGATTACCTCTCTGATTTATACTTTTCATTTCTTTTAGTTCGTTTTCTTTGTTATACCTTTTAAATCATTCTGTTCCCTCCTTTTCTTTCTTGTTTACAGAGCAGACATCTGGTCTTTTGGAATAACAGCTCTCGAATTGTCTCATGGCCATGCCCCATTTTCCAAGTATCCACCGATGAAAGTAAACATCTTAGTTGTTTGATAGTTATATCTGTTGGTTATTGTATGTATTAGGTTACCATTTTTGAGTTCTTAGTTTGGTTGTTTAATCCCATTTCTGCTGCAGGTTTTGTTGATGACCTTGCAAAATGCTCCTCCTGGTCTAGACTATCAAAGGGACAAGAGGTTCTCAAAGGTTTGTGCTCTCAATTGTGTCTTATTGACTGGTATCACTTGTTTGTATCCGATAGTAACATCGTGAGAGCTTTATAATTCTCTAGTCTTTCAAGGATCTCGTAGCTGCTTGCTTGGTGAAGGACCCAAAGAAACGTCCAACTTCAGAGAAGCTTTTGAAGCACCATTTCTTTAAACATGCACGCTCATATGATTATCTAGATTGTACCATTCTTGATGGCCTTGCTCCATTAGGTGAACGTTTTAGGATGCTAAAGGTCTCTTACTTGCCCATTTTGTTTAACATACGACCTCTGTTAATCTGAGGGACTAATTTAGAACTCTGATCTGGTCCTCTACTCCTCTATGTTTCAGACAAAAGAAGCTGATCTTCTTGTACAGAATAAAGCTCTCTATGAGGACAAGGACCAATTATCACAGGTGAATGATGGGGCTTTTTACATTTCTCAACAAAAACTGATAGTACTAGGTTCTATCCTTCTTGTCTTACTAGTATTTTTGTTTTTTATTCTGAGTGTTCTTTTTCTGTCATTCCACATCCATATCAAGTCTTAAAGATTAAAAAAAATTGTTGTAGCTTGCTCTACTTTGCCTAATGAATGCCCATGGCATATAAAAACTACATGGTTACATGGTACCATATTGAATACGAATTCCTTTCACCTTGCAGCAAGAGTATATAAAAGGGATCAGTGCTTGGAATTTCAACCTAGAGGACTTCAAATGTCAGGCTGCACTTGTAAGTAGTTTCAATTATCCATGCAAGTTTTTGTTATTATTTATCTGAAGATAGTCCTAGATCTGCTTTATAATCTTAATATCATCATAAATGCCGAGTGTTTTACCTGCAGATTCAAGATTATGATGATGCGCCAGATTCGGAAGATCAAGATGGGAGCAGAAAACAAAGGGACCAGCATGATGTAGTTGGATTATCAACTGAGAAGATGTCTTGTGAAATGGCTAGTAATTCCATTGCTGCAAGCAGCCAGGAGGTACCAGTTATAACCCTTAAATGCTTTCCATATAATTAAGTTGTCAGCCCTTCCATTCTTCCTTTAAGCTTGTACTTCAGATTTACATCCTCTTTTACTTGTTTCAGGATGGGCTTAATGATCTTCATGATTTGGAGAGTTCACTTGCTTCATTTCCTAATAAGCCACTTCAAGCACTCAAGTATGGCATTTTTATGCTTGCATGACCATGTTAACATTTCATTATTATAACATACTTAGGAGGATATCGTTATTCACATTTGTCACATTCAAAGGACTTGTGAGCCGTAATTGTCTCAAATAGAAAGCAGTATCCTGTCACAAGTATCATTTGATTTTAAAGTTATCTGCTTTTTTGCCATATCCTTTTCATGTATTTTAAGAACATATTTTTTATCTATTGGACTAAACTATTTTTTTTCTAAAAACAGAAGGTTGGCAGTGTAATTGTTTTTTGGTAATTAGTTTTTTTCCCTTTGATTTTGCCACTTTTTAATTGATGCAGAGGCTTTTTTGACATTGGTAAAAGTGAGGGTGTGAATGGTCCAAATTGGGAAGGTGTGCCATTGGAAAGTGATACAATGTCATCAGGACCCACGGATCAATATGCTGGAAAACACGAGGGTGAGTATTCTGGGTAAAGTGGCTCTTTTACACGTCAGGTCGTTCCAGAGCTTAAAAAGTACTTGAGCGGTTCACTAATACCTGATAGTGCCTTTTCTTCTAACAAAGTTACTGGAGATGAGGACAGGTAAGTTTTCTTCTTAAGTGAAGTTACACCAAACCCAAAACTGTTATCACCAAACATACATTGCTTGAAATGACTTTTTCTGAAATATAGAAATATCATTTTCCCATTATCATGCACTAGATATGATGAGTTTCTGGATTCTGTTGATTGCAAGTCGAGAGGAATCCTAGATTATGATGATGTACACTGGGACTTCTTGTCTTGGTTTTTGTTCCTACCATTCTGTAGTTAAATGGAACATTTGTTTGCCATCATTGCCTTTCACTTTACTAGAAAAGCTTTGTATGTCAATTAATATTAAATTGGATTTATCAACTTTGTTTTGCAGGGACTTCCCACAGCCTATTTTTCCATCTGAACGCAACTACAGTGGTCCATTGTACCGCCAGAGGAGAGAAACAAATAACACTTCATCTGGTATTTCCTGGTTTTATTATCTTTCATTTCTTCTTAGAAGTTCTGCTACTACTTATTTGTATGCTAGTGAACTCTGTTTGTTATCTTTACCTCTTGCCTCTCAGAGGATGCTTCAGAAGGAGCAGTTGTTCATTGGGGACGATTTAAGATGACTTCAGCAGATCTCAGTCCCAAGGTACGTCTGCTATGTATTGAAACTTTTACTTTGTATAAAGAAACTTTGCAGCGTATTGGGTTCAATCTTCTGCTATTATTATGCAATAAGCCACCAACATGCAACTCTGTACTGATAAAGAGCCTTTACTTGAAATATATGGCACGGTTAGTAACTGACACATATATCGAGAGTCTATATCTCTACCTGTCTGTAATAATTTACCGCGTTATCTGTTTTGATAACTATCTACATAGCTGACCATTTATTAGGCATCATGTAACATACTGCATCAACAAAATGACATGCACCTAATGCTATCAACTGTTACTAAATAAATCAAACTTCCGCTGAAGACTATGACTATATTCTAAATGATTCCACTGCAGATGTTAGTTTCATATCTTTTTTTGTTTCTTTATGTATGGTTGACTTGTGTCTCTTGTCCTCGTGGATACATGTAATCTTCTTAAACTCTGTTTTTCATGCAAGGCTTCAATGCTTTTGGTTAAGTTCATCCGGTAATATATGGATTGTTACCTTTGAAAATTTGGTGGCTTATACCTTTGAACAATAAGGATGGAACATAGCAATTAATCATTTAGGCAATGGCTTTTTAACCATTGCCATTATTTTCTGTCATTCAGGGACCTACTAACTACATGTTTAACCCGGCCACTGGAGGTTCAACCAACCCAACATCTCTACAAAGCATCTTGCAACAGAACACCATGCAAAGGGTACGCTTGTTTTCTTACCTTTCACCTCATGTTATAGTGGGTGCCTGTCTTAAAAACAAGTTTTTTTATCGATGATTGTTGACAGGAAGAAATAATTAGACTGATAAAGTATTTGGAGCAAAATTCTGGTAGTGCCTCTACACATTTTTTTTTTGGGTGCTTGGGGGGGGGGGTTTTGCTTCATTGTGGCAGAAATAACGATGTTAAATTCTCTCTTATACAGGTAAGCTCGGGGATTTGACAGAGGTAGGCATCAATGACCTTTTGCAGGTAATTAGTCAACCCTAACTTCTCAGTAGCCATATGACCTTTCTTAATGTAATGTTCCATGGTGCCAATTAACCTGTTAGTTATGCTTTCTTATCACATGCATTCCGACTTATGCCAGTGCCTGATTTTTCTCATGCAGAGATTTATTCTCTCATACAGGCAACCTTTTTTTTTTTAGAAAAAAGATTTTTTTTTTAGAAAAAAGAGGTCTCAGCCTGGGGAAAGGGGAAGACACTGTGGATTCTGGGATTTGAATCCCAACCCTGCTAAATATCCCCACTTAAGTGTGATTAGAACGAACCAACTGGGCTATGCTTGCGTTCTTATATAGGCATATATTTGTTAAATATTTTATTTTCCTAAGGAATGATGATGTTGTAATTGTATCTTCCAGATACCGTCTTCTTCTGCAAGGGAAAGAGAGCTGCAATCTCAGGTGCTTCAGCTACACCAGAGGCATGTGTAGACACCCGTTTTGTCCGGGATATAATAATAATTATTATAATAATATTATATTATTGTTAATAATATTAATATTATTTATGTTTTATCATTTTGCAGACCAAACTACAAAGCAGGCCCAAACCGGACCCCATTACATCAAACCAAATTATGACTCGGATCCAGAATTGAATCGTTTAGATGCTGCCACCATCAATGCCTTTCACGTGAAACCTGCAGCAAATTTGACACTAGCTCAAGCTAAGTCACTGCTGCCAATCGTGCCACCATCGAAGCCTACTGCACAAATAATCCACATGCCAAAGTCAAAAATAGATTCCACCTACCCAAACCTAAACCCATCAAAATTTCACCAAATGAAGAAAATCAAGATGCAATGATAAAGGAATTTGGTGAAGAAAAAGGAAATAAAGGAGGACTCGGTGACCATTCGAAAGGGGGGACGAACAACAAAGGGGGGCTCTCGCACAGAAAAAAACAGAGGAGAGCATTCGGGAATTCACAGAAAAAAAAAACAATAATAGAGGGAGAGCAGGAAAAAACAATAGGAGAAAGGGAGGGTTCTGATTTTTTTCGAAGGCAAAAGTTTTTTTTTCTCTTTCGGAGAGATTGAAGCTGGAAATCAATGTAAAAGAAAAAGTATAATCATCCCATTAAAACAGAGATAAGCAATCGAAAGAGGGAATTTTCCTAGCATCCATATATCATTCGTCCAAGGTTTTTTTTATTTATTTCTTATTTACACTAATATTTTCTTTATTTTTTTTAATCACTTTCGAAGTAATATACTTAGCCTTTTTAAAATGCATTTCTTTCTAACATTCTTCGTTCCTAGCATAGAAAGAATTAGATATAGTGTAAAGGAGGGGTCGTTTACCTTCATGGCCAGTCCTCTCATCGCGAAAGTAATCGAGCCATCAGGGTTAAGGAAGATCGATTTCCCTTAGTCGTTATTTGTGTTTTGCATGTGGGTTTCAAACCTTCGTTTTGAGTCTTAGATCTTCAGCGTGAGGGGGTCTTGAGGGTCTCGGTTAGGAATAACAAAGAGAAGGGTTTAATGAATATCAAGGGTAGTATAATTTACCTTGTTGACACAGTAAGGGGTTGGAGCGAAGAGTGACCACAGAGGGTTGTCGTGGTCGGCGTTAGCTTTGTTGGCTTTTGAAATCTCGGCCATTAGTAGAAGCCATGAATCTCAGTTCATAAGAAACCTTTCATATATCACGTTTTCATGAGGTCGAATAGGATATCTAGTGTTCTATCAGTACGATAAATCATAATAGGTACACTAATCAAATGATAGTTCAGTAAAATCCATAAACCATACTATAGTTGAGCTTTTAAACTCGTATTTAAAACCATCTTGCAAAGAGTTACCTAAGGGAATCTTAGGGCCTGAGAGCTACCCAAGAAAGTTCGGGCTACGGGGCCTATTTAAGAACATATCTTAGGCCGCGGGGCCTACTTGAGAATGATCTCAGGGAGTAGAGCCTACCTAAGAGTCACATAGGTCCATAAAAATTTTCCAGCTTGATCAGGTTCATCGAGTAGAAGCCATGAATCTCAGTTCATAAGAAACCTTTCATACTATCACGTTTTCATGAGGTCGATAGGATATCTATTGTGTTCTATCAGTACGATAAAATCATAATAGGTACACTAATCAAATGATAGTTCAGTAAAATCCATAAACCATACTATAGTTGAGCTTTTAAACTCGTATTTTAAAACCATCTTGCAAAGAGTTACCTAAGGGAATCTTAGGGCCTGAGAGCCCCAAGAAAGTTCGGGCTACGGGGCCTATTTAAGAACATATCTTAGGCCGCGGGGCCTACTTGAGAATGATCTCAGGGAGTAGAGCCTACCTAAGAGTCACATAGGTCCATAAAAATTTTCCAGCTTGATCAGAGCTTGTACTTTGTAATATGTATATCCAAGATATAATTATATCGTGATGCAAATCTAAAACCATCACCATTAAGTCGGTGCATCCATAAAACAGTAACCAATCTAATCAAACATTTAAGATTGATACTTTAGAATTCCACTAAGTTTCCATGTGCATCCGGAAAACGTTCAGGAACCTTTGTACATAATAATTATAAATTCAGATTTACTACGAGTGATCCCATTACCCAAACAATCAGGGGTATTCATGAATATACTTTGAATTCATACGATTTCAGCCCAATTGAACCAAATGAGGTATTCAAAATCTTTTCATTATGCGTTACTTGCGTTTTCAAACATGATCGAAGTGATTTTAGATGAAAATATAGAATTGAATATTCAAGTCATTTACAATCTATGACTATCGATCGTATTATCAAACAACTCGAGTTACACAACTCCCAAACTGATGCATGTCAATAAGTCAATTCATTATCCTTCTAGTGTATTCACTCTTTAATACCATAATGCAGATCCATAGATCATCCCCATAATCATCGCTGAATAGATCTTCCAACGGTCTTTATTTCATTTCCACGTTTCAACGATATCAGAAATACAGACGTACTTTCATGGTTCATAACCCATAGGATAATTCATCATGTAAGTTCAACAGTGTTTCCAAACTCATCCAATCACCTATTTAATCCTCAGTCATGAGGTTACTTAGTTCGTTTAGTAAGCAAGTCTATCCCAGTTACTTTAGTTTCAAGAATAACTACTACTTTTTATGTTTATGTTTTTGGTATATCTTCACAGTGTAGTTTTTGGTATATCTAACTTGGTATGTTTATTGTTTTTGTAGAAATTTTTTTCGGCTCAATTGACCTTGAGAAATAAAGTCAGCCTGCCACTACAATTGCAAAGAAGCTTCACCTGCTCAAAGACAATTGTTTGAGGAAACCTGCTTCGGGCCATGGCTGAGAGTACAGCATCCGGTGGAGATGCTAATTTGACCCATTTGTGGCTTCAACCATGACATCAAATCTACCCGACAGTATACAACGTGGTGAGGAAGAGATATGGTTTCATTTTCCACCAGCGTATACTTGTTTTTGGGCGGAAGGAGTTCTGCTTAATCACTGGTCTACGATTCGGACACGATGATGTAGGCCGGTACACTCGTCATATCGCCCGCCCATCATGGTTATCCCGGTTTTTCCGGATGAGTCAATGGAGAAGCCGAACCTACATGTCGACGACCTGAAGAAATTGTTTAATAAGAAAGCTGGTTTCACTCGATGGATGACGTCGATGTTGTCCGATTATGCCTTCTACTACTTGTGTATGCCGCTTTTTAGGCAGAGAGGCCAGACAACCTATTCATCGGGAGCTAATAATATTGGTAGAGGACCTGAATGCTGGAATCTGTTTCCGTGGGGTTCGTATATATAAAGCTACCTGGACTAAGTTGTCGTCTGCCTTTGATGACCGCAAAAGTTTGCGGGGCGATGGGTCCAAATACACTTTGTCAGGCTTTGTTTGGCCTTTAAGGTAAGAATTCTATATAAGTTTCTAAAATTATAATTAATTATTTAACAATTACTAATTTTGTTATTATATTGTTTGTAGATTTGGATATTCGAGGCTTTCCCAGCATGCGTACATATGCAATAAAAACGTCAAATGATATTCCCAGGGCTATTTCCTGAAGAGGAAAACTCTGTTGGATTGGGAAGACTTAATACCATATGCCACAATAATAATGTAATTAACACAACTTTCATATAATTAAACAAGTTATTAATAGTAGACGTTTAACTTGTTTGAGTTTTTATATTTTAGGAGGCTAACATTCCATTACAAAGACTGACACCCACGGAGGAAGAGCTTGCCACTGATTGGTGGCAAGCTAGTCAGAATTTTTTGATGGCACGGATGATGAGCAGCATCCACTTCCTCCATTCGAGAGCTATCACCTCACCTAGAGCCATCACCCGATCGACCCGACTATACACCTCTAGAACGAGAGCCATCACCTATCCCGTCACATCGCCTCTTTCTCCACCATCACCTCATGATAGGCGACCGGCAAAGATGCCACGACTCCTATCTCCCTGTTCTCCACCTCTCAACGGGATGAGTCAAGGGAGTACGTGTGAGGTCATGCCTTGCGTGAGGAGATCGTACTCTACGCGATAACGATGGTGCATGGCGTGTGGAGGTGTCAACTTTACGTGGTGAGGTTGCCGCTCTACGTGAGATGATAGTATCGTTGCAGAATGAGTTCATACTCTACGCACGAGGTAAGTTTTAAGATTTTCCATATTTAACTTAATGATAAATTTACTCGTAATTTCACTAGATTAGCCATTTCACTAGATTGCTTAGTAAATTTATTCGGTTGCTGCCAATTCTGCTAAACTGTGTATTCTTTAACACTGTGAAATAGTATTTGTCTTTGTTTTGTCTTTTGGTTGAAAGTAAATTTGTTCGTTGCTGCCAATTCTGCTAAACTGTGTATTCTTTAACACTGTGAAATAGTATTTGTCTTTGTTTTGTCTTTTGGTTGAAAGTAAATTTGTCGGTTGCTGCCAATTCTGCTAAACTGTGTATTCTATAACACTGTGAAATAGTATTTGTCTTTGTTTTGTCTTTTGGTTGAAAGTAAATTTGTCGGTTGCTGCCAATTCTGCTAACTGTGTATTCTATAACACTGTGAAATATTTGTCTTTGTTTTGTCTTTTGGTTGAAAGTAAATTTGTTCCGTTGCTGCCAATTCTGCTAAACTGTGTATTCTTTAACACCCTTTGAAATAGTATTTGTCTTTGTTTATCTTTTGGTTGAAAGTAAATTTATCCATTCAAGTTTCAATTTGCAGAAGAAGAAATAGTTTACTTTCGCAACACGAAACTTAAAATCGCAACGCGAAACCAAAATCGCAACGCGAAACCAAAATCGCAACGACAGATCGCAACGCGAAACCAAAATCGCATTGCGATTTTCATTTCGCGTTGCGATTCTTTCGTTGCGATTTTCATTTCGCATTGCGATTCTGTCGTTGCGATTTTCATTTCGCGTTTGCGATTTTGGTTTCGCGTTGCGATTTTAAGTTTCGTGTTGCGAAAGTAAACTATTTCTTCTTCTGCAAATTGAAACTTGAATGGATAAATTTACTTTCAACCAAAAGACAAAACAAAGACAAATACTAACTTCAGGGTATTAGTTTGAAACATATTTTTCTTTGTTATCTGATGCATTTTGTGAACTATGATAGAATAATGACTTGGGTGAATACAATGCAAGTTTGAAACATATTTGTCTTTGTTTTCACTGTTTAAATATCATGTCTGTTTATTTACTGATTTTTGTATTTAATTATTTAGTGGCCCGATAGAGTGGATGCTTTACGTCGGGTTATGCTTGCACGACGGAGTTCACGCATCAGACAGCGTGCACGTGCTATTAAGTCTCCGTACACCCCAATAGTGCGAAGACACCGCAAGAAGAAGCCCGACTCGCCTGTCATCCCTCAAGAGTCCACTCCTATCGTTGAAGAGGCCCCCCTATCATTCCTCGAGAGTCCCCTCCCACCGTTCAAGAGGCCACTGTCATCATTGAAGAGGTCCCTCCCACCATTCAAGAGCCCGATTCACATGGCGTCATATGTAGGCTTCTTGAGAAACCCTCTGACGTGCCGGACATGATGGATTCAAGTTGGCTCTTGTATGAGTTACCGGCCAGTACCATACCGGTATCTGAAGAGGAGAGGGAACAACTACCGGACACAATTCTGGATAACACCCTTGGGCTAAGACCGCTGTTGATTTTATCTACATGAGCGGAGCCAGGGGTGTTTCACTGACATATGCAAGCTCACCGATGATATCTATTTGTTGCTTGATCGGTCTTGGTGGGGCGTATTATTAGGGGTCGAAGACAATGGCTATTTCGATGGGGGGTAAGTCTTATATTTTTCTTATATTTCAATTTGATTAATTTTTTTTTTAAATTTATGTAAGTCACTAATATATGTCTTTTTTTGTAAAACAGCATATCGATGCGTGGTGACACGTCTAATAATAAGAAAACTTAAAAAATAAAAATATACGATATACAATTATGCCGACGTCTTTTCACGCCGTTCACTTGAAGAATGCACGAAATGAATCATTTGATTTGGGCAATGGACAAGCTAAACTTTATCCTGCATGGTGGAGGTCGATAAGGTTAGTATTTATTTTAGATTGAGTTAAAGGTTTTATAAAATAAGTGCGCAAATGAATGAATTATTACTTATGATTGCAGGTGTTTATCCCTGTTTGGAACGTAAACATTGGATTCTCGTCGAGCTTCAGCTCCCATCCCTTAAGACAATAGTGTATGACAGCATGATAAATTACATATCATTGGCTGATTTAAGAGATGTTATTAAGGGATGGAGCTCTCATTTGGCTAAATTCTTGGATGCGATCAATATTGGACTCGTTCTGGAAACAGAAGCCAAAGAAGCTCAATATTACAGTTATTAGAGACGAGACCGCGCCACAACAACGAGCGGAGCCAGAGGAGATTGTGTCCTCTCGTATGCTTGGCGTTGGAGCATTTGACGACGGGAAGCATCAAGTATCTACCTCCCACCGATAGAGATAGCTGCAGTAGGCTTGTGGTTTCGGCATTATATGGCTAAATCGATATATACGAGACGCTGCCTACCTGCATCCGCGTTATAAAAATGTCCATAAACAATTGGTAAGTTTATATACTTTTGGTTTGAAAATGTTTGGTTAAGTACCTAGAATTCATAATTTGCTGTTTGTAGGTTTTAGATGTGTAGAAAGTGTTGTTTGAGCAAATGTTTGGTTTCTGCAGGTTAATCTCAGAAGTGAACTGCGTGAAAATGATGTATGGCTGCAAAAGTTGATTCAATAGTTTAATTGATTGTTTTTTTGATTGTTTAATTGATTTGTAAAAGTTGATTCAATAGTAGATGATCGGAAATAGAATTATTGCTTATTTTTTGATTGTTTAATTGATTTGTAAAAGATGATTTGTAAAAGTTGATTTGTGTAATTGATGCGAATATAATTCTTATTTGTGCTTGTTTAATTGATTGAAATGTAATGGTTGATTTTGTTGATTTCAATCTGCATTATGTTGAAGGCAAAATTGACTATCGCAATGCGAAATGAAATCGCAATGCGAAATGAAAATCGCAACGAGAGAATCGCAATGCGAAATGAAATCGCAATGCGGAAATGAAAATCGCAATGGGAGAATCGCAATGCGATTTTAATTTCGCATTGCGATTCTCTCGTTGCGATTTTCATTTCGCATTGCGATTTTCATTTCGCATTGCGATATCGTTGCGATTTTCATTCGCATTGCGATTTTCATTTCGCATTGCGATTCTCTCGTTGCGATTTTCATTTCCGCATTGCGAAATGTAATGGTTGATTTTGTTGATTTCAATCTGCATTATGTTGAAGGCAAAATTGACTATCGCAATGCGAAATGAAAATCGCAATGCGAAATGAAAATCGCAACGAGAGAATCGCAATGCGAAATGAAAATCGCAATGCGGAAATGAAAATCGCAACGAGAGAATCGCAATGCGAAATGAAAATCGCAATGCGGAAATGAAAATCGCAACGAGAGAATCGCAATGCGATTTTCATTCGCATTGCGATTCTCTCGTTGCGATTGTAATTTCCGTGTTGCGATAGTCAAATGCATGCCTAATAGTGATAACAACTGAATAACAAGAGTTGGTTAAGTCAAAATGGTTGGCCTGAGTCATAATTCAACTGAAATGTTAAAAGTTCACACATAAATCCACATAATACAACGTTTGCATTTAAAAATCACCTAATTAACAGTCCCAAAAGGTGAAGCCAATTGTGATTGGGATTTTGAAGATGGTTGCCTTTTTGCTTGACACCATATGAGCTTTGGATTTTGATGAGGATCCATATTTGGTAGAGGAAAAGATGATTTTGATGGCACTGGTGATCCACATGTCAACCTTGTATGACCACTTTCCTTGCACCGACTACATGTCGATCTCTTCTTCTCTTCACCCTTAGACGTATACGATCGTTACTTTTTGGTCGGCCAGGTAGCCTTCTGTCCATGGCTGGTGGCAAAACTGTTTGTAAGTCATGGTATGTCCCACTCAGAAGGATGTGGAATAGGGTAGACAATCTCGGCATAAGTCTGTCGATAAACTTCTGTAGTGTAGCAATCCATAGCGTATGCGCTTGAATCATCTTGGTTTAAATGAAGAGCAACTTTTATAACATGGCCACACGGATAACCAGATGTTTGCCATTTCATACAACTACACGTCTTTGCATTTAGATCGACTAGCCCATTTAAGTTATTATCCAGTACTTGAAACAAAGTGTTTGAACATGGTTCAACTCTCCATGACGTTGACTTCACAACACGTTTCGTTATCTTTTTTCAGTCCATGGTGTAACACGATGTTCCAATGTTCCTGTAAATTTAAATAAACAATACTTGTAAAATATAAATATGATAAGTTACGAATTCAAAGAAATATACCTGCATGGTTTTCTTTTCGTAGTACCACTGTTGAATAGAGGCTCGAAAAAAACTCCATTAACATAGTAATGGGTAATTTCCGGGAATGACGACTTAGAGCGTTGATTGATTCTGCACTATTAGACGTCATGAAACCATATCTTGCTCCAAGTTGATGTACTCTTGACCATCTTTCAAACCCGACATCTTCTAGTGTTTGAGCACACTGAGGCAAAACACGTCTTAAACAATTTATAGCTTATTGAAATCCACTTCCCGATAAGCTTTTACAGCCTTCCAGTATGTCCATTTGTGCTTTTTTATACCAGCAGACCTTGATTTTAGATTTCTATACAATGAACACCACAAAGTCCATGAAAAGCATCTGGGAAACACCTTCTAACAGCGTTGTCAATTGAGTTTGCCCTATCGGATATGATTGTCAGATTGCTAATAGGACCTATGCAATCCCTAAGATGCCCCATAAACCATGTCCATGAATCAGAGGTTTCAGATTTGCCAACCCCGTAAGCTATTGGCAATATCCCATTGTTAGCATCCATGGCTACTGCTAATAAGTTTACTCCAAGGTATCGACCTTTCAAATGTGCTCCGTCAACTATAATAACTGGGCGCATGCAAGTAATAAACGAACGAATCTACAAATAATACACACAAGAAATATAATCATTTAAATGTGAAATGCATGTAACTAACAAAAATGAGTCAACAAAATTATATTGATTTACTAACCGTAGCACCAATGGCGATAAACAGCAACTCAAAGCGTCCATCTCTATCTGTTTTGATATGAGTTACCGACCCAGGATTTTTCAGCTTTAAATTGTGACAATAAGCTGGCAGTTGGGCAAACGATGCTTCTGGCGACCCCCTCAACAATTCCAAGGCATAACATTTGGCTCTCCAAGCTTGAGAATATGATATACTAATCTTGAACCGAGCATTCATGTCAGTCATAATTTCATGTCCCCGATATACCCTGCCATTCAAAAACATTAACTCAGCCAAAAACCACCCAACACCTTTTTGTTTGCCTGTCTATGGTGAGGAAAAACTTGGGTTCTTGAACATGTATGTTTATCAATAAAAGTCCTAACTTGAAACATTTTGCAATCTTTTATTCTCTTTGCAATCATACGCCACGTACAGTTTTTTGTCAATCATACACCTTGTTTCGAAACGATCTTTGCTTGATTTGTTAACTTTTAGTTGATAGCCATCTTCCATACATTTCGTATACAAAGCTATCTTCAGTCTTCCTTTGTATCAAAACAATCATCTTTCTTGACACGAATAACTTTTGTGTAACAATCACTGCTTTCTTTGCCAACTCTTCTTCCGGTAACTGAAGTAATTCTGGCATATTCCAGTTATACTCCCGTGGCATTTTCTTTTCTTCGGGGACTTTTTTCTTCTTCTTTTTCTTCTTCAGGATTATATGAATTACAGAAGGATGTTCAACATGTTCATTCACAGTCGTAACTTCCTCCTCATTATCATCAACAACATCTTCCTCGCAACGGGTGTTTCATCATCAAAATTCGGTATTGACCAATATTAAAATCATTACACACATGGTCTGTTTCTTCTTCTGAAACATCATCAAAATCCGTGTATTGACCATATCAAAGTCCGGATATTGACCAAGACCAAATTTCGAATACTGACTAGTACTCACAATTTTTTCTGTTGGCTCATCATCGTCTAACTGGTCAATACGAAAACGGAATTTGGTGCTGAAAGTTGATTGGGATTTGGATTAGAGAAAGGTTGTGGGTTTTGAGAAAACTTAGTTGATTACTACCCGCTACTGACCCAACAATACTACTTCTAGGTTCAACAACATACAATGTAACATCATCTTGTGAAACACTAATGTAAGCAATGAATCGTTCAACATCTTCATTGTCGGTTAACAAATAAACTTTACCATTTCTCTGATAAGATAGCCTAAATCCACTTAGGGGCTCTAAATTCAATTTATTTGAAACACGTAGCATTAGAGTTTCATAAGTTAACTTTTGTAAAGACAATTTTAGTTGAAGATTCATGGGTAAAGGCATATATTGTAAAACACCATGAACATTATCCCATGACCCTCCAAAACACAAATCTATCCAAACATGATCAACATTAGATGATTTCATGGTTGTAAATTAATTTACTAAACAGACGAGCTGCGAAACTAAAACCTGTTGCCGGATTGGGAAGGATGTCGTTGGATATAGGAACGGATGTCGCCGGAGAGAGTGATAGATGGAGATGGAATGAGTTGCGATTAGGGATTTAGTTTATGATTTCAGTGTTATATACCCAAAATTTCAGTGTTGTGATTTACAGATTCTCGTTGCGATTTACGGATTCTCGTTGCGATTTACGGATTATCGTTGCGATTTACAGATTCTCGTTGCGATTTACGGATTATCGTTGCGATTTACGGATACGCGTTGCGATATACGGATACGCATTGCGATTTACGGATACGCGTTGCGATATACGGATACACGTTGCGATTTATGTGTTCGCGTTGCGATTTTCATATTCGCGTTGCGATTTTGGAAAATCGCAATGCGAATCCGTATATCGCATTGCGATTTTCAAGAATCGCGTTGCGATTTTGGAAACTGATTTGCGATTCTGGGGATCGCGTTGCGATTTTTATTTCGCGTTGCGATTTTGTTGGTCATTTTGGCAAATCCAAAAAAAGTTGGTTAAAATCGTATATTATAACTTTTTTTTGGTCACTGAGGCGATTTTCTCTAAATTATATATGGTTGTATTCATTTATATATATATAAATTTAGGCGTAATTTATCTTTTTAAAATATGTATGCTATCCTCACGTGCATAACTCAACATTATTACATAATTTGATTAAGGGTAATATCCTTTTAATTAAAAATTATTTTAAGTGGGTTATCTTAACTGATTAGATATCCGCTTTTAATGATTTTAAATTAGAAGTATATCCCATTAGTGACACCTAAAAATTGATTCATCACTTTAAAATTTGGGAATTAAAGAAAAAGAAATGTTCGGCTATTTAAATTTATCGAGAAAATATTGTTATAACTATTTAAGATCTGGTCTCGATATTTTTTAAATAATCGAACATTTTTTATCTTTCTAAAGACTTGGTAATTTTAACTTAATCAATTTCGGTGCTTTTGAATATAATAAAATTCGTATGTTGTTGTATTGTTGGGGATCATAAATCAAATTAAACTCGAATTTGTAAATTTCATTGCAAAGACATTAATTAATCGATTAGGTACCGATTTAGGGAGCTGTGGGGGTGCTAATCCTTCCCCACACGTAATCGACTCCCGAACTCATTTTCTGGTAACACATACCTCAAATTATCGTTTTAATTAAAATTAAATTTTATTTAAAATGACGAAACATTTTTGGGTGTCCAATCACACCCTAATCAAAGATTGGTGGCGACTCTTCGAACCTGTGTTTTTATCGTGAATGAATTCCCAAATTTTCGGAACGAGAGGTTTTCTAAAATCACATTTTTTTAATAAAAAATCAATTACAAAGAGGATAATTAAAAAATTGATGCGGTTTTCAAAATCTCCCTCACTCGAAAAAAAACCGTTTCGACAACTTGGTGACTCTACTAGGGACTCTTTTTTAGAGAGTCGGGCCGATAGTCGATTAATTAATTGTCTTTGCAAACGAAAGTTATAAGTTCATTCTAATTTGGTTTTTAATCCCTAGTTTGTTTTAAATTGTTGTTTGTATTTTAATTTGCGATTTGAGTAACAAATAAATAGTTGTACTAACGTGTGATTTACATGTTTCAGTTTTCTGACCTTCATTTTAGTTTGTTGATTTTCTTGGATCGAGGCAAAGGATTATGGGTTTCCCTTTATTGTCGCTATAACCTTTCGATATTCAGAGCCTTCTAACTGTGCTCTGTCCCGTTAGGTGGGGGTGAACGCTACGCTTACGTGAGAAAAATTACTTTTCTCCGTATAGGCTTTAGCAAGTAACCTCTGGGGTACATGCCTTATGTTTACGAGCGAAACATTGAGTTTCCTCGCATGGACATAGGGAAATGTATCCTCTCGAATTGAACTTGACTCGTTTAAGCCTATAATGGGTGAGGGTCGAGGGTCTGGCAAGCCCAAGGGGGCACCAGCAAAGGACAATTTGAGGACCCTTTTAGTGATACCAAAACTCTGCTCATCTTATGCTGAATCTCTGTCCGCAGACACAAAGGGGAAACTCATTCTAACCTTTTCCTCGAATTTATTTTTACAATAAGTATGAGAACTAGAAAAATATGCGGTTAGGTTTTATATTTTTGTACAAAGCATGTGAATTAGATACCATGTGGTTATGGTTTTTTGTGAACAATAAAGCATAAGGGTAGATATCATGTTGGGTAGGATCTACTAAAGCATGATTGGGTAGCTAGCATGTAAAGGTAGGTTTTATTTGATGTTTTTATTACTTAATTATCTTGTTGTTTATCTTATGTGTACTAACCCATTTTTGTTATGTGTCTATATTATTGTGATTTTATTGCATTTTCATATTCATGTCATCGAGGGGTATTAATTCGCAAGTGATTGACTAATAAGAAGGCTGGTCATATTGAAGCAAAAAATTCTCATCCATGTAGTCAAAATTGGGAGATCAGAATTTGTTCAGGCGATCCATGAAGAAGGACATCCGATGAATAAAGAAACCTGAAGCTGATTGGAGAATTCCTTTAAATGTGCAAAGGCCAAGATGCTGACTCGGAAGATAGATATAGCCATACCAAGGACGAGAAGACCCTTCATTAAGACATGATGACCACTTTGCATCGGAGGTAAGAATGAAGATTTCAAGATTCAATTTAAGAACATCCGACGTCATCAAAGGTAATAAAATACGCCAACAACTTTGGGGTGCAATATTGGATTCCATGAAGAGTACGGCTCAAGGAAATGAAGAGATGAAGAATCACATTTATATTTTGACTACATGTTGTACTTATTGAATTTTTGTCGTCTAAATGAAGGTTGTTCTATAAGTGGTCACTTTCAGAATTAACACCTCGTGCATTTGCATTTGTATTCTTATTTTTGCGTTAACTTATTAATTTATTTTACTATTGTTGTTTTTTGTCATTTTGTTGCCTTATTTGTACTAACTTGTTTTTACATTGTCTGCATTGCATGATCATGACATAATCAAAAGGTGTCAATTTGTGAGTGGTCAGCATAGTAGAAGGTTTTCATGATGGACAAGGGGTTTTGTGATCAAGAAGACTATAATACAACTGAGAAATGGCATCCTGAGAAAGCTTCGAGAATAGTGGGCAAGATTTGCACCTGAAGATCACATGGCTGACGATGAGCAAAATGAGATAAGAGAATTGAAAGAGCATATGTCAAATATGATGGATAAGAGAGACCTCTACAAAAGAAAAGAGAGAGCTCAATAAGAACGATCTTGAGGTGTCAAATATGCAAGAGACTACCTTAGAGCCTGTTGATTCTAGCCAGTATGGGAAGCCACGCACAATCATTGTTCATATCAACAAGCTATTTGGAAATGACAGGGAAATAATGACAACTCTAGAAGTTCAGAATGATGAAAAGAAATCGTGCAATCAGAACTCGTTGGTGTGAGATAGTCTACTCCCAACATCAGAGGAAGTAAAGCTTGAAGCTCCAGTTCAATCCAAGTCGAGAGGTGGCTCTCATTTTGATTTTATCCCAATATCATATAAGGAGTTGTATGATGAACTGTTAGAAGCCCGAGAAGTAGCCCCACATTATGTGAAACCTTTGCGGCCTCCATATCCACGTTGGTATGACGTCAACGTTTGTTGTGATTATCATGCTGGAGTTCAAGGACATTCTATCGAGAATTGCTCTACCTTCAAGCGTCGAGTTCAACATCTTCTAGATCATGGAGTATTGGAGTTCGAATTAAAAGATTAACCTAGTTTGGTAATGAATTATCATGTTAAGTTTGAACCAAAAGAGACCAAAGGTAAGGGTATCAGTGAGGATGTCCAGGAGGAAAATTGTTTTCCAAAGTACGAAGCTCAAATTCGTCATCTAGGAAGTGAAAATGATAAATTGAGTAGAGAGATGGAAACCATGCAGGATGTTTTCCAAAGGATTGGTCAAGCTTTTAAATTTGTTGGTATAGGAAATGTCCCAGAGGAGTGGATAGCAGGGGTCGCTAAACTAAAGAATGACGCTGAACAGTGGAAAAACAATTGCAAGATGCACGAAGGTCAAGCCGAGAAGTTTTATCATGATCTAAAGATTGCATAGAAAATGCGCGATACAGCTATCATTGATTTGGGTAAATATCAAGTTGAAAATCAGACGTTGAACAGGTCCATTTCCAATATGGAAATTTCATATCAACGCCATAAGTGGGAGACTGACGCTGAGCTATAAGTCACTAGAGCCAAGAACAAGAAGTTGATGAAGATGGTGGATGACTGTAGTGGTCTTATGAAGGAGTTTCATAACCACAATGACTTTCTTACAAGGAAAAATCAACAGTAGTGTCTGCAACTCCAAGAATTGGTGCTCAAGATAGAGAAAAGGGACAAAGTCATGAAAGAAGCTATGACCTAAGCAAGCAGTGTGGCTCACAAATTGGTTGATTTAGCTGGCTTTGTAAGAGAATTGAAGCAGATTGACAACTCAACCCCCGAGCATGAGTGGAAGTTAAAATGGCTTTTGAAGGAGATATAAAAGCTAAGAGTGGAAGCTGTCCATTATCTGTAAAAGTTTGTTTGATGTACCGAAACCTTTGTGTTCAATGAAAGTTGTTTTAAAGATGGTCACTCTGGAATGACACCTTTTGTGCTTACATTTAGCATTTGCATTGCATGTATTATTTAAGCATTTTTATGGATTAATTATGAAAACATTGAAATAACTTATGGGAGTTCATGTGACAGTAATAACAAGATCATTCATACCACTTCCTCTCATCATGAATAAACAAATGAAGCAATAGAGCATCTAATGAGAAATCAAAAGATCAGTACAAGAACAGTTGGTCGGGTTAGAACAAGACAAGGAATCAAGCATCAGGTTCTCTGCAAGGCCCATCGAATCAAATGATCCAAGTACTGGTACCAGGCTGCTGGTAAAGATAAAATAGAGGATAAAGGAAATCAATCTCATCATACTGGTACATCAAGAATGATAATTAGCCCTGAAGCATCTAACTCAACCAAGGAAGAGCCTCGTCAATCTTGGGCAGTTTGAGAATGAATTCAAGTGGTTGAATGAAGCCGTTAAAAATATGAAGTTGTCAATGCCACTCACAAGGAGTTAGAAGCCAAGAACTTAGTTTGGTTCCTGATTTGGTCATCCCACATGAATTTAGGGTGCCTAGTTTTGAGAAATATGATGGCACCAGTTGCCCCCTAATTCATCTGAAATAGTTTACAGAAAGATAGAAGGGTACTTAGATGATGATAATCTGTTGATTCATTACTTCCATGATAGTCTGTTGGCAAGTTGTAGTATGGTACAATCATTGAAAGAGCATATCAAGACATGGGTCAGCCTAGCTGATTCTTTTCTGGGGCAATATCATATGTTAAAGGCTTAGCCCCAAACTTAATCACCTTCAAAGATGAGGATGAAACTACTAAGAGCTTTAAAGAATATGCCCCAGATGGAGAGGCGTGGCAGCACAAGTTCAGCCTCCTTTGGTAAAAGAAGAAATATCACATATGTTTCACGATTCTCTTCCAGCTCCTTTCTTTGAGTTAATGCTGGGAAATTCAACGAATGACTTCAAGGATCTTATGACAGCTGGGGAATTAATTGAAGATGCAGTCAGCAAAGGAAACTTGAAAGTCACTTCAAAAAGCCCAAGAAATCAAGAGGGAAGAGCTGAGCTAAATGAATGTCACGTCCAGAGCTCCCATAGCCGTAAAGAAAAGGGATACAGGTTGTTCAAGTCGTCCAAAGAAAGTCCCAAGATCGAAAATGTTTTGAAAGTGTTCCAAACTTCTATCTCGGATCTGTATCCCCATTTGGTTAAAGGTCTATACCTCACACCAAGGCCAGTGAAAGTGCAACCAGACCCTTCTGCTCACAACTATGATCAAGACAGTGTTTGTGATTTTCACTTGGGGGAATTGGGGCATTCTACGGGAAATTGTAGGCTGCTGTTGAAAGAGATAGAGATGCTTGTGGAAAATAGGACGTTGATACAAGAATTGGTGAAACAATAGATGATAAGATCGAGTGGGGTATCAGAGTGTAATGTGTAGCACCCGATCAAATCAAACGCCACTGCATCAGAAGAATAATGGGATCATCCTAATTATGCAGAAATCATTTCGTTCATCATGAAACTTTTTATCATTTGTAACATCTTGTTTGAACATGTTTTTTTAACTTTCTCATCAGTTTTGCAATGATATTTAAATGAATTCATGTTACTTTAAGGATGGTGAGCATTGAATCAAATTCATGACTTGAAATTCTTTGAATTTCAACTGAATTAAAAGCTCTTTAATAATTAGGGTTATAAATCTTTGACGAAATGACAAGGTTGAAACCTGATAAAACAAGGACCTTGACCCTATCCCCAAAAGATACAATCGAGCACCATACCTTTTTTACAGGGACTGATATAGCATTCTTCTATCATAAGGGAATAAACCATAGGCTTGGTATTCAGGTATGTATAGGAGCGGACAACATGGGGCATCTTTTGTGTATGATGTTACAAAATTGACTAGACCATACTTTTGTTGACGACGTTCGATGATGATTATGATCTTTACGGATGGAATAGTCGAGTAGGTGAATTTAATTTAGGTCAGTTGCTTTGAAATTGAACTCTAACGATGAGATTTTCTAACTTTCAACAACACCTAGACCATGACAGGTTCTTCTTGACAAGCTTAAGAAATGAATCTGCATACCCAACAAATATATATATATATATATGAGTATACAAAAGTTGAGTATTCCGCTAAGGCAATTGGTTATAGAGGAAACTCGAAAGCCCGGCTTTATGAATAGATTATACTCAACCATGACCTTGATCGGGTACCTGGCAATTCGGTGTATGCTCCACTGTGATTGTCAAGTCAAGACTTTGTGATGAGATGAACCCTTCAGCTACCCGATAAGGCAAATTACAATAAAGCTGATTTCAGCTAGCCAGAAAATGGAAAATTAAATCAAGTTTATAATAAAGATATCGGTAAAGATGGACTAAGGGAGTTAAAGAACACCTGTTATAGTCAATTTCACACGAGCACTCAAAAATTTCATTTTTAGACCAATTTATGTACTGCCTTTGTTAGAGGAGCTTATGAAGCTTGAACAAATGAATATTTCAGAGAACTGAAATGAAAGTGTTCTAGAAAGTCTAGTAATTAATTATGCTAGTTGTGTCATTTTGTCCGCATCCTATTAAATACTAAACCAGAAAGAGGTGCATGTCATAATTTTCACAAGGATCGAGAAAGAAATGAAATTTTGGTGGCCGAAACCTTAGAAAATAGGAAGCCAACCTAAAACCAACCCATCAATTTTTAACACTTGTCAAGGAGTTATACCTCTGAAAATATTAAAGAGCTATTGATTCTTTTGATATTTTGTGAACTCATGTTTATGATTTGATTTGATTGTGAGCCTGAGTTAATGGCAATGTTTTATAAAATTCTTTCATTATTTGATCCCTAAATAAGAGAAAGAAAAAAAACATTTTCAACATGACAGTTTCAAATGTGAAAGGTCCTTGAAGCTGGTGAAGCTCATTATGCCTCTATTGGAGAAAAGGAATAAGTGATGCCAGAACATGAAGCATTCCACAATCTTAAAGCAGATGGTCCAAAAGATCAGAATGGATGAAGGATAGAACTTGTAACATTTCCTTGTGACGTTTTCAGTAACATGTCAAGAAGAGGATGATCTCATTATTCATAAGGGGCACATATTACAGCTTGTATAAATGTAAGACATTTTGTTAGAAGAATTGATCATTTCTTAAGTGTTTATGATAATATGAAGAGAAGCCCTCAAACTATTTGACAACACTACTATGTAGTGACACCAGAATGAGAACATTCAAGTTAGGATATGTTCAGCACGAAGAGATCCTTGAGTACCCACTTTGGGGCATGACCAGAAACTCAGATCATGTTGAGATGACAAGATTCAGACCAAGAAGATATTGAGAATGAGTCTCACAACTTGAGTGTGAGGGAAAACCGTGAATTTGAGCAGAGTTTACCTTATAAAGCAATGAACTGAGCATCGATCAATGGCAGTCCTGGAAGAGCAACTCTGAAAACGTAATTGAGCTAAGGACGGAAATGGGGCAACACAGTCATATTTCTGACTATAGCGTGATGTTGAGAGAAAACGTTTTATCCAAATAAAGATAGAAGACGAAGACGACAAGATGGAAGAAGATCAGAGGGCTCTTCCAAAATGCAAATTGGAAATTATGAGTCGTTACACTGATATCTAAAGCATACCTTTGAAAAGAATGATCAAATGGAAGAAGATCGAGCTCACCACTCTAGAGCCAAGTGAAGATTGATTCAACATTTATGCATTCATGAAAACATCATTTGCATAAAAGAAAATGCATTACACTGATACATTGAATTACATTTGTGTTTCATGCATAAATACATGATTTTGACAGATCTTTCAGTGAAAAGAGAATAAGCAGAATGTTAGAATCCCAATGATTGAAATGAAGATTTCAAACCTCAAATGCAAAGAGTTACATTTAAAGAGAGAGTTGCATTTAAAGAGGCATACCCTGAAGAATTGAGAGGTTTAATCCATAGAAGAAACATTACTCTGAAGTGATGACCATCAGATAGAGAAGAAAAACAAAGATTTTTGTGTATGAAGAAGCGAATCGATATATTGGAAAGACTTGCGCACATGAGATTGGGGCAATTCAATCTTAAGCCTTCACTAGAGAGTAGTGAAGCAAACAATCTGAAGCCTTCACTGGAGAGTAGTGAAGCAAACCGTCTTAAGCCTTCACCGAAGAGTAGTGAAGCAAATCCATCAGCAAGCCTTCCGAGCATAATGATTAAGTCCTCATGGCAATCTTAAGCCTCCACCAGAAGGAGTGAATCAATTTCATCTTAAGCCTTCACCTGAGAATAGTGAAGTAAATCCATCTTAAGCCTTCACCTGAGAATAATGAAGCAAATCCATCTTAAGCCTTCACCTGAGAATAGTGAAACAAATCAATCTTAAGCCTTCACCAAAGAGTAGTGAAGCAAATTCATCTATAAGCCTTTAGAGCAAGACGATAAGTCCTTTGGGCCATCCATAAGACCCTCGGGTAGGATGTTTTCACATGAATTTGAAAGTGAAAAAATGATGTCTTAAGAAGTTGAAATTTTTGAAAACTAAGAATGCGATTTTCAAAATTTCACAATTTATAAGTCCTTCGGGCCATTAATAAGTCTTTCGAGCATGATGCTTAAATCCTTCGGGTCATCTGTAAGTCTTTAGAGCAAGATGATAAATCCTTCGGGCCATCCATAAGACCTTAGGGTAGGATGTTTTCAAATGAAAAAAATGATGTTTTAAGAAGATGAAATTTTTGAAAACTAAGAATGAGATTTTCAAAATTTCACAATTTATAAGTCCTTCGGACTATCAGTAAGTCTTTCGAGCATGATGCTTAAATCCTTCGGGTCATCTGTAAGCCTTTAGAGCAAGATGATAAGTCTTTCGGGCCATCAGTAAGTCTTTCGAGCATGATGATTAAATCCTTCGGGTAATTTGTAAGCCTTCACCAAAGAGTAGTGAAGAAGAATCACACCAGAAGATTGTTCGAGTTCATACCCCTTAAAGAAAGAGGGAGTGAACCCATTTTCAGAAGATTATTCTAGTTCTGTACTCCTTGAAAAGAATAGGGAGCGAACCCATTTTGAGAAGATTTCTCGAGTTATATACTCTCTGAAAGAATAGGGAGCATACACGTTTGCTGAAGATTGTTCGAGTTCTATACTCCCTGAAAGTAATAAGGAGCAAACTCGTTTTCAGAAGATTTCTTGTACTCTCTGAAAGAATAGAGAGTAGAGACGTTTGTTGAAGATTATACGAGTTCCATGAACCCTGAAAAATAGGGAGCGAACCTGCTGATCGAAGGTTGATCAAGTCCTATACTCTCTGAAAGAATAGGGAGCAGACATGTTTTCCGAAGATTTTTCAAGTCTCACTTACCCCGAAGGGGGAGTGGAGCAGATCTCTTATTAAAATTTTAAAAAGTATAGATGGAATTGGACTAAAACGCGTTGTCTTTTTTTTTATCTTTGCCCTATTCTTGTTAACACAAGAATGAGCAAAGATGGACAGCTGTAGACACCCGTTTTGTCCGGGATATAATAATAATATTATTATTATATATTTTATTAATAATATTAATTATTATGTTTTATTATTTTGCAGACCAAACTACAATGCAGGCCCAAACCGGACCCCATTACATCAAACTAAATTATATGACCCGGATCCAGTATTAAATCGTTTAGATGCTGACACCACCAATGCCTTTCACGTGAAACCTACAGCAAATTTGACACTAGCTCAAGCCAAGTCACTGTCGCCAATCGTGCCACCATCGAATCATACTGCACAAATAATCCACATGCCAAAGTCAAAAATAGATTCCACCTACCCAAACCTAAACCCATCAAAATTTCACTAAATGAAGAAAATCATGATGCAATGATAAAGGAATTTGGTGAAGAAAAAGGAAATAAATGAGGACTCGGTGACCATTCGAAAGGGGGGACGAACAACAAAGGGGGGCTCTCGCACAGAAAAAAAATAGAGGACAGCATTCGGGAATTCACAAAAAAAAACAATAATAGAGGGAGAGCAAGAAAAAACGATAGAAGAAAAGGAGGGTTCTGATTTTTTTCGAAGGCAAAAAGTTTTTTTTTCTCTTTCGGGGAGATTGAAGCTGGAAATAAATGTAAAAGAAAAAGTGTAATCATCCCATTAAAACAAAGATAAGCAATCGAAACATGGAATTTTCCTAGCATCCATATATCATTCGTCCACGGTTTTTTTTTATTTATTTCTTATTTACAGTAATATTTTCTTTATTTTTTTTAATCAATTTCGAAGTAATATACTTTGCCTTTTTAAAATGCATTTCTTTCAATAACATTCTTCGTTCCTAGCATAGAAAGAATTAGATATACTGTAAAGGAGGGGTCGTTTACCTTCATGGTCAGTCCTCTCATCGCGGAAGTAATCGAGCCATCAGGGTTAAGGAAGACCGATTTTCCTTAGTCGTTATTTGTGTTTTGCATGTGGGTTTCAAACCTTCGTTTTGAGTCTTAGATCTTCAGCGTGAGGGGTCTCGAGGGTCTCGGTTAGGAATAACAAAGAAAAGGGTTTAATGAATATCAGGGGTAGTATAATTTACCTTGTTGACACAGTGAGGGGCTGGAGCGAAGAGTGACCACAGAGGGTTGTCGGTGGTCGGCGTTAGCTTTGTTGGGTTTTGAAATCTCGGCCATTTGTGTTGAAAGAGAGAAATAGAGAGAAACGGCGCTGATGGATTTGATTTAGCAAAAGTAGGGGTTTAGTTATTAGGGTAGAGCTTAATTTAATATTTAGGTTTTTTTTTGAAACGGCATAGTTTAAATAAGGTACATGATTCGTTTTTGAACCGTTTTTAAGCGCATCACATGTTAGTTACCATTTTTAGTTCAATATTTGAAGTTTTATTGTTTCATTGTGATTTCATTAACCAATTTGATTTAATGTGTACGTATATAATGCCTCATATTTATTTTTATATATATTTTAATTGGATTATCATATACGTATGTTTCATTAACCAAATTTGAGTATTATTAGTCCATTTTAATATGTTTATAAATTATATATGGTTGTATTCATTTATATATATAAAATTAGGCGTAATTTATGTTTTTAAAATATGTATGTTATCCTCACGTACATAACTCGACATTATTACATAATTTGATTAAGGGCAATATCTTTTTAATTAAAAATTATTTTAAGTGGGTTGTCTTAACTGATTAGATATTCGTTTTTAACGATTTTAAATTAGAAGTATATCCCATTAGTGACACCTAAAAATTGATTCATCACTTTAAAATTTGGGAATTAAAGAAAAAGAAATGTTCGGCTATTTAAATTTATCGAGAAAAAGATTGTTATAACTGTTTAAGATCTGGTCTCGATATTTTTTAAATAATCGAACATTATTTATCTTTCTAAAGACTTGGTAATTTTAACTTAATTAATTTTGGTGCTTTTGAATATAATAAAATTCGTATGTTGTTGTCTTGTTGGGGATCATAAATCAAATTAAACTCGAATTTGTAAATTTCATTGCAAAGACATTAATTAATCGACTAGGTACCGATTTAGGGCGTTGTGGGGGTGCTAATACTTCCCCACACGTAATCGACTCCCGAACTCATTTTCTGGTAACGCATACCTCAAATTATCGTTTTAATTAAAATTAATTTTTATTTAAAATGACGAAATATTTTTGGGTGCCCAATCACACCCTAATCAAAGATTGGTGGCGACTCTTCGAACCTGTTTTTATCGTGAATGAATTCCTAAATTTTCGGAACGAGATGTTTTCTAAAATCACATTGTTTTTAATAAAAAATCAATTACAAAGAGGACAATTAAAAAATTGCTGCGGTTTTCAAAATCTCCCCCACTCGAAAAAAAAACCGTTTCGACAGTATGAGATGCAGCACACAATTTGATTTTCTTGCTTTATGCACATTTTACTTAAAACTTAATGTCTCTCGTCAGTATCGGGAATCTGGTTGAGGAATTGCAGAGACAGAAAATGAAGAACATGCAGGTTTGTGCTTGAATCTTAGAAATTAAGTTTATAGTCTCACTATAATGGTACAATCCTCCGAATAGAGCAAAATTGAGCATACATGTTTCTAATGCATAGTTGTATCTGACATTCGCTCACCTGACTCGGAGGAATTTTCATGCATACCCAAACATTTTTGTTGTTTCGATCTGATGTTACTTGCACGCATGTATGTGTCAAACCCTGGTATGCTCAAACGTTTTTCTAGATCACCCTTGTATTCTCTTACTCATTTCCTAATAAGTTTAACATATCGATTACTATATATATATATCATACTGAGTGGAGATGGAGTTGATTTTCTTCTTGTGTCATCCTCTTGCAGTTAGAGAAACAATTAAATAAAGCATTGGCCAACAACATAAAGTGAAGGGTTTGAAACAAACAGACAAATCTCTGATTATATTTGGTCAGTGCTTTAGGGTTCATAAAGGTATTTGAGTTGAGGAATAGTACTAAGGGTACCTTGTTCTTTTTATTGTATTATTTTCGAGTGTACCATATATATATATATATATATATATATATATATATATATATATATATATATATATATATATATATATATATAGTTTAAATGCATATGGCCCTGTGTTGAAAAAGGCCCTCAGACAGGGATGCCCCAATTTTGTGATGCCATGATGCTCGACTTTGAGTTGAGTTGAGTTGAGGTTTAGTCTCTCATGTAATGTAACTTTGTTGTAATTTATTCACATCCACATGATATTGTAATATAGAGTTTATTTGTTTCACTAAAAATAGTTTCTGGAAAATTATTTTTGAAAATTTAATATTTTCTAATGTTTGGATAATGTGTGAATTACTTTCCGTTTCGTAAGTTTTACTGAAAACATTTTTCTGAAAGTTGTTTTCAATGGAAGAAATACACATTACTAATTTTCTTGATTTTGCATATTTTATTCTGCTATTGAGGTAATTTTATTACTATAATATTATATTTTGTAAAACTTTGAATATATATTATAATGTTTTATTTTTATAAGTACATCATATTAATGTCACTATTTTTTCATAATTGTAACTAATATAAATAATTTATGTTAATTGTGTTATAATTATATCATTTTTATTAATTATTTTCATGATATATTTGCAATTTCTGTTGTTTGATAAAAGACAAATATTATGTAAAGTTTTACAAAAATCCATTTTTATTGTTCAAAAAATATGTAATTTTTTTATAATTAAACTAGAAGACTAAATTTGAGTGTCAATTAAATTAATAAAAAAAATTAATTTAAAACGCTTTTTTGTTTTATTATCATAATTTAATATAAATTATATAATAATTATTTATTTGATACATAGATTTGTTATAAATAATTTCTGCAATAATTCCAACTAATTTTTTTTAACAATTTTAACTTAGGGAGAAAGGAAGTAGAATTTGTATATTAGTAACTGCATTTGCTTCACCTCTCATATAATGAATTTGTATATAGCTGTTGTGATATTAGAATGTCATGTTACGTCATCAAACTATTTAAGGGTAAACTACTCATTTAGTACATAAATTATCAATTTTAATCCGTTTTAGTATCTAAACTTTTAATTTTTTTCAAAATCATACCTAGAGTTCAGTTTTTGTTTCATATTAATATCATGCCGTTAAGTTTTTTAAAAAATGAAAGTCTAGGTACCAAAACATGTTTAGTACCTAAATCATACTTAAGTTTTGAAAAATAATTAAAAATTTAGGTACTAAAACGGATCAAAATTGATAGTTTAAGCATTAAACGAGTTAAGTTTTTAACGACAGGGTATTAAAATGAAATAAAAAGTAAACTTTAGGTATGATTTTGAAAAAATTGAAAGTTTAAGTACTAAAATAGACTAAAATAATAATTTAAGTACTAAATATGTAATTTACCCTTTATTTAATTATCCGTTTATCGTTAAAAATTAATTTTATAATAATTTTAAGAAATAACTTTTAATATTTTTTCCAAAATATACTTTTAAAAAAATAAATAACAGGAAATAAATAGAGTTTAATCGAGTTTTATTTAACACGAATAAAATCTAAAGACAACGTACGTGAAAGTTGATAATTATTGGTTGTTGATTTTGATAGCAAAATATCTAATCTCGGATTTCGGTTCGGACTCAGGGATGGAGATCCGCCACATCTGACTCGACTGAGTCTGACAAGGTCAGTGGTGGAACCCAAACCCACCGAGCCAGGTTCCGGTCGTGGTTAGGACCATCAGCCCCAAATCTTTCTTCGGTCAAAAAAGAGCTTTGAAATTTGAATGTGCAGGTGATTGCACATGCGTGTTCACGTGCATGCACGACTCGTGCAAAATTTCCGATCAAACCCATTTAATAAAAATAAATTCGAACGAATGAAATGATCTCGGTAATTAAATAAATGATTATTAGTTTTAGAAATTTTGGATTTGAGCATGTCGTTTGTAGAGAGAAATATTTAAGTATTCATTATCAAATGATTAAATTTTTTTAAAAAATATATCATCTTATAATTACTTAAAATTATTTAATTAAACAAATTAAAAATATTATTGTATCAAAAAATTTAGGGACACAACTCTTCTAACTTACTTGATGATGTGGTCTTTAAATTTATCCTATTAAAATATCAACCACTCCTAATATTTGTTTAAATAATCACTTTGTCACATCCAAATAATAGTTCAATCGATTTCTGAGTCTTAGGACGCACCCTTTAACCAATAAATGCCTTTTGTCATTATTTATCAACTCAAAACATCAAATAAGATAATTTGACAAATTCAATTATCCCATCATCCGGGGCGGAGGCACTAAGTCCCTAACTCACTTACTTGATGACATACTCTTTAAATTTATTATATTAAAATATCAATTACTCCTAATACTTATTTAAATAATCACTTTGTCATATACAACTCACGATCCAAACGACCTTAAGAGTCTTCGGACACACCCCTAACCAATAAATGCATTTTTTTTCATTATTCATCAGCTCAAAATCGTAGATAAGATAATTTGAAAAATTCAATCATCTCATCGTCAGGGACGGATGCACTAAGCATTTTAAGGGCCAAGTACATCTCATTATTTTAGATAAGTTATTAAATTTAGTTTAATATATTAAGGGAATCAAAAAAATTACATACACATTTTGTTATAAAAAAATATTAAAATTTCTAATCTCATTTTTAAATTTTTGTATTCGTCATTACTTATCGTCATACAAATGTCGGACAAATAAGATAGATTCAAGATGACTAATATTGCCTATCGGTAGACATTGTCCTCCCTTTATCCAATGTTGCCATATGACATCAAGGACATATGATACATAAAAGGACTTTTTTTTCTTCCTGAAGTTTTTTTTCTTTTTTTATACAAAAAATTTAACTCAAGTCTCATCCCTATTATTATCGGCCAATAATTCCCCACTCACATCAAAATAGGTGCATCGTAAATCATTATCTTTGGTATACATCAACATGTAAATCATGATCTTTACATATCAAATAAAAACTTAAACCTAGAATCTCAAAACCTTAGTATTCACCCAAGGTTCAATTGATGAAGGGGTTTAAGAGAGAGAGAGAGATGACAATTTCCTATATTATCTGTCATCGGTACTCATCAAAAAAACAAAAGAAAACATAAAGAGATGCACAAGCAGATCTCTAATCTCAACTCACTCTGCTCTAAACAAAGCCTTTTTTTTCCTTCGAGTTTTTTAATACTTTATCTCGATTAATTTGGATCGACCCGTATTATACACTTTATTTTAATGGGTAAGTTTCTCAATGAGGATTTTCTACCTACACAAGATTTCAAACTCGAAATTTATTTAAATGATATGATCAAGCTGATTATCACTTGAACTCGTTGGTCAAACAAAACCCTTTTTTTAATGCTCCTTTCTCCATTGTTTCTGCATAAACTAATTGTTTTTTTTACTGTTTTTAATAAAGGTTTTGATATTTAAAAGATCAAAACCAAGAACCCAGAGCTGCCTCAGATTCCTTTTCATTGGAAAATGTCGGACAACCACCGCTTTAAATATCGTTACCATCTTGAGTTCAGCTCAAAAGCTTTTTCACACTCAACATACTTTCCCGAGAAAATCTTCAAAGTTTCCAGAGAAAAAGAAAATATCAGCCCAAGAAGAAAGGTAAGCAACGTTTTACTGCTTAATGTATTTCCGGTTGTTTCATATATATTGGAAATAATAGCATCAACTTGGGTTTTCTTTTCTGTAATCTGTTGAAAATAGTACATTAGGGTTTTTCATTAATTAAAATATAAATCTTTTGTATGTTTAGGGTTTTTTTAATAGAGAGAATTAAGTCTATTAATTCACATAAAACCTAGACTTTGAAATGCTCCCAATATATATATATTATCGACTGTCTATTTTTACTCATACAATGATCCTAAATTTGTATAAAACTAAATAAGTTTTACATTACATAAACAATGCATCATTTGCAGGAAAAAATAAATAAAAGAATGAGTAACTTTTAATCCTTGAACTCGATAATTTTTTTCGATTTAGTCTCTGACTTTTTTTTTATCTATATTAACCCTTCAACTTGAATTCATCTCTTATTTTTAGTCCTTCTGATGATTTGTCATTACGAGTGGATTCAACATGACATAATTTCCGAACTTAAATTCGTGTTTTGCATGCATTTTAATACTTTTTGGAAACCGATTTTGTTTGAATTTGTTTGAACATCCAAATTTTAGAAAATATTAATCGAATTAAGACTCGGTTAACTGATACGTATAAAAGAATTAAATTCGAATCCGAGTTGGTGATGCATTTAGGAAAGCTAGGAATAGGAGGATGAAATGTCCATTCATGAAAATGGGTGACTGAAAGAGTTGTTGCAAAGCTTAAAATGGAGAGGAGAAGGAGACATCAAGTTTTGATTCTTTTGTGTTACATTTGCATTCCGGAATGGAAATTAAAGTATATTTTTCACTCCCCATCGACGGTGTCGTTTCACTGTATCGTCTCAGTCACATTTCCATTTTCTAACTCTTTCTCCCACCGCCCCCCTTTTTCATTTTCATTTTCTTCATTATGTTTGTATATTTCTTTTCTTTTTTATGCCTTTTTTCCCAATAATTCATTATAATCCGAAATCAAGATCAAATATTAAGACGGATAAATTATTTTAAGGCACAATGTTAAAATTAGCTCCTAATATTTATTAAAATTGTCATTTTGTCCCTTATTTGACTTTTTGGAGCATTTTGGCCCCCAATATTTCACTTTTAAGGCAAAAAGGCCCCGAACATTTGACATAATAATAACTTTGTCCTTTATTTATTTAGGCATTTTAGCCATCAACGTTTCATTTTAGGTAAAAAAAATGCTCATTTTTTGAAGCATTAATCGTGTGTTAACTAATGATTTTCATCCATAAAGGAAGTTTTTTTATCCCAAAGTGAAATGTTGGGTGTCAAAATGCTCTAAAACAGGAATATGGTCCAAAATGACTATTTTGATCAACATTGAGGGCTATTTTTGGCATTATGCCTTATTTAAAATGTTTTTTAAACTTTTTAAAATTCTATTTTGATCCCAAAAATATGACTCTCATTCTAAATTAGCCCTTAAACTTTTGAATATTCTAATTTTATCAATAAACTACGATCCTCTTTTTAAATTGGTCCCCCAAATTTTTGAATATTCCAATTCCATCCCTAAATTCAATCAAATATGTAATTAGTTTCAACTTTAGTTTAACCTAAAAAATTTCTTTCAAATATATAGTAATATAACTTGGCCTAACTATTTTATTAACAAGATATGTATTTAGTATATGCATATAGTTTGAAATGAAATTAGAATGTTCAAAAATTTTGGAGACTAATTTAGAATGAAGGTCATAGTTTGGGGATGAAATTGAAATGTTTAAAAGTTTGAGAATTAATTTAGAATGATAGTCATAGTTTAGGGGTGAAATTAAAATATTTAAAAATTTAAGGACTAATTTAAAATAAAAATCGTAATTTAAAGAGGCGTGATATAATTAAATCGAAATTAAGGATGAAATAAATTTTTTATCTCAGTAAAAAGTATAAGGGCTATGTATAAAAAAATTGTGTTAATACGGACATGGACCGAATGGTGCATTTGTTTGTGATGACCTAATCCTAAAGTTGTGGAAGACATAATCTTTAAATTATCAATAATTATCGATGATTTTAATTTTTTATTATATTAAACAATGATTTTAGTAAATATTTTATTTTATAAAATTAATTTCCGAAAACATTTTTTCTTTATTTTTCAAAACCAATATTTTTCTAAATAAACGGATATTTATATTTGTTTTTATTATTAAAAATGATTTTTTAACAAAACAAATTACGAGACATAATAACCGTTTTGGGAATGGAGAGGGTAGTTTGGTAGTTTACGAGCCTCCCCGTTGTTATCGTGTCAACCTACCAAAACAGGGAGCTTTAGCCGTTTAGGTAATTTCAGAAATAAAAAACAAAAACAAATATCAAACTCTCCACGCGCCAAAACCATAAACTCTCCCCATTCGCGGACTCCCATTGGTATTTCCCAACCAACGGCGACCAACGATTTATGCGCGTGTGCGTCACGTCATTTCTTCAGCTAAAAATGCATGCAAGAAAATATAACAATAGAAAAGACCTCAGTTTCCTCACTTCAATATTTTACCCTTTATATATATGGAATAAAGCAACGTTCGCCCCCTTAACTTTGTATTTTTCTCTTTTTGGTACCTGAATTATTTTATCTACATTAGTCCCTAAACTTGACAGTTTTATCATTTTTATCCTTTTATAGGTTATGTAAACGTGGAACTACAAGCATTAAAGGAACTAAAAATGGGTCAAAACCCATATTCAGGGTTAAAGTGCACAAAAATTGTAGAGACTAATATGAAACATATTACTAATTGTATGGACTAAAAGTTATATTATCCATTTTTAAAAAGGATCTCATGTCCACAACGTAGAGGCTTATATAATACTAATATTCTATTCAATCAGTAAGATTTCTCGAGAGACAGAGAGAGATGATGAAAACCAAAGGGTTTTTTTTAATTATTTATGAAACTTTTGCAGAATTTTGAAAACAAGCGAGGTGTGAAGAGATCCAATGGTGGAGAATTCATCATCGCGTAAAGGAAGAAGAGTAGCAGAGCCCACGACGAGGAGGAAGAAAGAGGAGGAGGAGTTGGAGGCCGTTGATAAATCGGGGGATTTGATCGAGTGTTCCGGTAAGTATTGCCGATCATGCACCGCCGGGGTAATCGCCGACTGTGTGGCACTCTGTTGTTGCCCCTGCGCTTTGCTTAATCTCTTGACGCTCGCATTGGTTAAAGTCCCGTGGAAGATGGGGAGGAGGTGTTTGGGGTTGGGGAAGAAGAAGAAGGGAAACAGGGTGGAAATGGAGAGAAAATGCGAGAAAATGAGGGAATTTTCGACGGTGTTTGGGGAGGGAGAAAATTTTGACGATAATGGAGAAGAGAGGAAAGAAATGGGGAATTTCAGTGCGAGATTGGAAGCTGAGAAAGTTTGGTTAGAGTTGTATGAAGTTGGGCATTTGGGATTTGGTCGGGTTTCTTTCACCGGTACTTGAATATTTTCTTTTCTCTGTTTGGTTCTAGGGAAAATGTGAAGAACATTGTTGTTTGGACTGTAAAGTTTTCATAATTTTTTATTTTCCCCCCTTTTTGGTTGGTTTAGAGTCGGATTAAATATAATATTAGATTTTATCTGTTTAGATTAGTATACAGTGACCGAGGATGGTACGAGATATGTTGAAGGCAATCTTAATTTCTAAAAATTTAAAATATATATTATATATTAGTGATATAATTCTACACTCATAAAATTTTATAATTTCATATCTTTTAAATTTATAATATGCTTTTAAAAAATTTATACATCTAATATAAAATATTGCGGTTGTTTTTTACAGTAATTTATAAAAAGAAAATGTCATATAATTACGTTATATTTTAACTTTTTAGCTTATGTTTTTAGCATTTTTGCACAATATTTGCATGGGAAGTCATGTACTTCTTTAAATATTACAGATAATAATAATATTATTAATTAAATTAAATATAATTTTAAATTAGATCCTAAACAATAATGAAACTAAAGCATCGAGATGTTAAAATTGAATGGAGTAAATTAGATTGATTTGTTTAAAGAGATGAAAATGAACTTTGCTTTTTACGTTAAATTAAAAATAAAATAATTAGAATTAGAATATTAAAAATAAATATCTAAAGTGTATTATACTTTTTATTTAAGTATTTAATTTCTTTTATCAAAATAAATACATAAAATATATTAATTTTTTATATAAATCAAATGATTTCAGTGATTAAGAGATTTGTCGTTATCTCTTGAGGTCTTGGGTTTGAACATCACATATCTAGGGATATAAGCATATATCGTCAAATGATTGAGAGTTTTTGATCAGATAATACCTGAAGCTTTTAATTTATCCTCATCTAACGATTTAAAAAATGTGTAAAACAAAATTTTTTAAGTTGGGAATAAATGTATTATAACCCTAACTTAAAAAATTTAATAAAAATGATGCTCGGGTGAGTGCGGTGGCGGAGCGCCTAGATGATAAGAGGCGGAACGGAGAGAAAGGATTTGTAGTATGAGCAGTTAATTGGTTTAGCAATGAAAAAGTATAAAATTAAAGGGGCGTTCCGAGAATCGAACTCGGGACCTCTCGCACCCAAAGCGAAAATTATACCACTAAACCAAACACACACATCCAACAGGAATAGTTATAATTTAAAATATAAATAAAATAAAATAGATTAATATTATTCAAGAAGATATCGAAAACAAATATATAAATATAATTGTTATTTTAAATAATGAATATCTAAGAATTAATACTTACATTCACTATGAATTCATTAAAAAAATACAATAATTAAAATATTTCATCCGAACTGTTCATGGCCATCATTATTTGAGCTATGAATTGATTTTGTTATCAATATAATAGTCATTGATTATGTTATCCCAATGACGTTTCACAAGTGAAAGAAAGCATAACTTGTTTGATTGCCAAGAAAATTGGCATATCACCACCTTCTACGTCTCCTTCCATACCAATATGCAAATGCAGATACTGATGCAGCCAAAACTACACCCGCCGTCGCATGCCATGCATAGACCGGTGTTTCGAGAACAAGGCTAGAAGTTCCGCCTTCGATCCGCGGGGTTTGCGGTTTCATTTTCTTACTTACAGTCAAAGCGAAGTTCAAGCCCTGCCTTCCAAGGTCGTCCGGATCGTCAACCGTCAGTTTAAGCCGAGTGGCATTACCTATTGCTTCGAACTCTTCTTCCGTTCCCCCTTCGAGGAATGATCCGACGAGACGACCATTGTTTATCCAATAAGCCCCAAAGGTAGTCCCCAAATAATCCCCAAAATGCACTGCCTCCCCTGCATTGTCCCCGTAGAACCGCCAAGAAAACGCAAAGGCTTTCGAGTAGAACAATGGCAGGTATTCGAACTCGCCCGTCTTATCCGGGTCCAGGATTGCAGCGACAGCATGTTTTGCAGATTTCCGAGCTGAATCCACATGCTCGAGCCTGTGGATTCTACCATAGAGATCGACAGGAAACACCGCAACATCCCCGACCGCGTAGACCGAACTGTTGCTTGTTTGGAACTTCCCATTCACTTTGATCCCACCTTTCTCCATTCTCAATTGTCCTTTGAACAGGCTCGTGTTTGGACGTATTCCGATTCCGACAACAACCATGTCAGCAGGGATCCGATTACCGTCTCGAAGATTAACAGCGGTTACCTAAAGAGTTGCAACTTTTTTTAGTCATGGCAAATGATTAAAACTGTAAGAAAAAGCATAAAAACATGATTTACCTTTCCATTGGAATCAAATTCAAATGATGATAGAATAGTTCCTCTGATGAACTTAACTCCTCTAGATTGATAATAATCCTCATAATATGTCGCAATCTTCGGCGTAAACAGACGAGGCACTACGACATAGAAAGATCTGATAATTCGTTTTTTCTCAAAAAACCCGTGTTCGATAAAGAGACAAAGATACTCACTGCAATGAGCTTCGGGGAAAACCATGGTTACATCCATTTTATTGCTCACCAAAGATGCAGCACACTCCATTGCAAGGTACCCACCACCAATGACCACAGCGCTTCCACCGGTACACGATTGCATCACGTTAACGAGGCGGTTTGCGTCGGCTAAATCTCGTAAATAACATATGTTCTCAGCTTCAGATCCGTTCACTCCGAATTCTTCGAGCTTTAAAGCCTACCGTTCAACAAACATAGATACACGGACATCTGTATCGATACCTAAAATCGATTAGATGTTAAAAGGCTTAATTAATTTGAATACCTGAGCACCTGTGGCAATGATGAGGATTTGGTAATGTATGGTCTCTCCTGGAGCTGTTAATAGTGTCTTGTGTCCCACGTCGACGGATTCAACTCGAGTTCCGAGAACTAATTCGATTCCTAAATAATGATTTAGATTAAAACATAACATTAATAATATCGAATTAAAGTATGAAAACTATATTCTTAAATTATACAAGAATCATAATTAGACCTATATTTTTCAGACAAATATATTGGTTTGTATGATATGTGTGAATTAAATGAAATATTTTACCATGTTCCTCGTACCATTGGGGAGTTAACAATTCCTCATTAGCACCAACACAAGTATGAAACAATGGAAGGCGTGCAGGAGCTGTGGATGAATTCACAACTTTATCAACAAAAATCCATAGAATATTAGGCTGAAAGAAGATCGAAAAAATAATTCACAGGTAGTATCCGCTCATATTACGTAAAAATTATTTATTTTATACGAAAATATGATTATGAGATAAATTTAAGTGGATGACTAAATTTAAAACTCTGTAAGGGATGGTAATAGGTCGGGTTTTTTTTAATCCGACTTGATCCGAAATATATATATCTTCCATCCAACTCGACTTGACCCGAAGAGCATAATTTATCCACTTGAACCCGACCCGAACCGACCCAATATAAAATAAAGACCTAATTAAAAAAACTATAGAGAGGTGAATATTATAGCAATTATCCATAAATTTATATGAAAAATTATACTATTACTCCAGGGTTGGGTCGGAGATTTTTCACCTTCACCCAGCCCAAATTTTTATTTTAATCTTAACCGTACATTCAAATTCATCCAATAACTATAATTTCGTATAAAATAAACGAATTTTTAGGCAATATAGGTAAAACCAAAAATATATATAAGTGGAAGATGTTCTTACATTCAGGAAGCAAAAACCCTTTGCTTAAAGTAGGCCTCTCATATGGGGCAACCTGAAAAAAATTTACATTCTTCATAAATAAATTATGATATAAATTAGAGTAAGCTATACTGGATACCATTGAACTTTTGGTATTGTATCGTTTATACCATTGAATTTTTTATTTTGCCAATTATAGCAGTGAACTTTGATTTTCATTTTAATTATACCACTTAACCGTTAAATCGTTAACGGTACAATGACATGGATGACGGCTTTCGACGTAGACACCTCACCAAAACGACATCGTTTTGGTCTGACTATTAATGATTTAACGACTCAATGATATAATTGAAACGAAAATAAAAGTTCAATGCTATAGTTAGCAAAATTGAAAGTTCAATGATATAAACGATACGACGCCTAAAGTTCGATGGAATCTGGTGTAATTTACCCTATAAATTAATAAATATAACCTTCGAATTTGAAAGTTGATTGAATTTTAGATGAATTTTATCTAATACTGAATCAAATATAATATCCAAATTATTTGCAACTCACATTATCAATATTATAAAAATCAGATAAAATTTGATAATTATATTCATTTTAATATATATTATCGAATTTAGAATTTTTCGACACGATTAAGAATCGATTTGAAAAAAAAGGGTAAATACCCACCATAGATAACAAGCAAATAAGTTTAGAAAATGGTTAAATCAGGGGGAAAACTCACTGATTCTTCAGATATAATGCAGAGTTGGCCATGGGAGAGTCCTCTATTTGTGAATTCAAGTGATGTATATCCAGCTGCTACTCCTCCTCCGACTATCACGTACTCGAATTCTCTCCCCATTTTCAGACAAAATTTGAAGAAAATAATGATGATTTACCTTTATGGTTTCTTCTTGATTGACTCTTGTGATGCCCCGTGTGAGGATTTGTCACTGGTTAACGTGGTATGGTGGGGCCTACCTTTATGTTGTGATGGGGTTTTGGTTAAGCAATGGGATGGTGCCACGTGGGAGATAAAACTGCAGTGTGGGAGATGGATTTGATTGATTGGATAAGGTTCTCTTCATGTTACCACCACATGACATGAGTAGGGATGGCAAACGGGCGGGTCGGGTGCGGATACCCCCTCCCCCATCCCCATACCCACCTAATATTTTTCAATTCACCACCCGCCCACCACCCATGATGGGTACAAATTTTCAAATACACACCCGCCCACGCGGGTACATTCTCAAATCCATCCCCACACCCACTAACGACGTACCCGTCTAGACCCGCCTGACAGCAAACTTAAGTTATACATAAGCAACAAACATAAAAAAAACATGTCCATTAAGAAACATAATAAAATAATCCAATGATTATCTAAGTTAAGTGTTAATATAGATCTTAAAATACATAAAACACCATAATAAATGACATAATTAAAGTCTAGAAACATAAATGACAAACACATAATGTTTTTGTTCTTTGGCACAACATTCTAAAATTTCAGGCAATATTTGTGACATATAATACTCCAGTATTACAATCATCATTCTCTATTTCCTCCAACTGAGAGCGCTCTAATTTAAATTCACTACTACCTACATATATATAGAAAGTAAAACTAATATAAGTTAGTAACTAAACTTTAATAAGATAATTAAGCACAATTTGACAACTAATATAAACTAAATAATAATATTACCTTTAATATCGGCCCAAAGCCAATTTTGAGCATACATTAATGCTTCAATCGTCTCCGAAAGTAGTCGACTACGATAAGGACCAATTACTCTTCCACCTATACTGAATGCAGATTTTGATGGGACAGTGGAGACAGGAATGCCCAAAATATCCTTTGCTATTTGTTGGAGAGTTGGATAAATTACATGTTATATCTTATACAATATTAGAATTTATAAATTAGTCTCTAAAATTACCCCTAAATTCATAATGGTCCAACATTTAATGGATATTTAGCTGGGCGAGCGGATGTGGGGCGAGCGGATGTGGGGCGGGCGGATGCGGGGCGGGTAATGTCTCAAACCCATTACCCGTCCACCACCCGCGACGGGTACCACTTTCTAAATCCACACCCGCCCACTACCCGCTAAAATTATACCCATCCTCACCCCAATTGGAGCGGATGCGGTGCGGAATCCACGAAACTGTACCCGTTTGCCATCCCTAGACATGAGGGAGTTTATCTTCTGTTGATGTACTTTCTTAAAAAAATTATATTTTTAAGTAATATTTCTTTCGTCGTATTAACTATTTTAAAATTTATTTTGTGTGAAATAATATATGCGTCTGTATCACACGTTGACAGTTAGTTAAATAATAATTTTCATCTAACACATTTTTTTTTATAAAGAGTTGAAATGTTGGAGGTAAAATATTATGATTAAATTTTAAATTAGTCTTTAAACTTTTAAATATTTTAATTTCATCCCTATACTATGACATTCATTCTAAATTGATCCCCAAAATTTTTTAACATTCAAATTTCATCCCAAACTATGCATATATAATCACATCCCTGAATAATATAATCGTTAGACCAAATTATATTATTATATGTTTGAAAAAAAAATAAATTTAGGTTAAAATATGGTTGAAACTAATTACATATTTGGATGAATGTATGGATGAAATTGAAATATTCAAAAGTTTGGGGACTAATTTAGAAAGGAGTCCATAGTTTAGGGATGAAATTATAATTTTCAAAAGTTTAAGGACTAATTTAAAATGAGAGTCATAGTTTAAGGATGAAATTGGATTATTCGAAAGTTTAAAGACCAATTTAAAATGAGAGTTATAGTTTGGAGACATATAATGCAATTAACTCAAAAAAAAAGAGACAAAGTGACTTTTTATATAAATATTAAGGGTAATTGTGTCGTTATGGGTTTTTTTTTTGCCTTTTATCATATTGTTTCATCAAAATAAATCTAGCAACCTTTTTTTTTAGAATAATTTTATCATTTTTCTCATTTTATATGACTGGGCATGTGGTCAAACTAACTTCTTAGAACTATATACTCAGTCAATAATGGACAAAAAAGATGAAATTATTATTATGTAATTATAATAGTTTATTTTTATTCGACTTATCTTTTTTCGGTTCAATTTCTTATTAGTTTTAATTTTTTTTATTTTAGTCCATTCTTTAATTTTATTTATTATTATGCAATCTGATTAAACCCCGAACTATTGCAAAACCCAATACCCTTTACAATATAACCCAACAGGCCCAAAAGATGAGGATTTGGAAAACTCTAGATGGAAGACATCTCCACTAAATTTGAGAAATTAGTACTTCATGGTCTTTATATTTTTTTTCTTCAATTAGTCGCTGGTATCTAATTTATTAATTGACTAAGCCATATCATGTATTGTAGAGGCGAGAACAATCCTCCCAACTTAATTTGCTTCATTCACAAACGTAAGGGTTCGATCCTCTGACTTTGCTTAAGGAATCTGGTGTCTCATCCTACTAGACCAACTAGTTGTTAGTTTTATTATTATTGAAAAGAACTAACAAAATGAGCTATCTTACAATTGTATCATGCAGTTTGCCGCGTGAGTCACCGTGCAAGCCATCTACAACTTCTTCTATTGATTGAGTGAACGTGTGTCCCAAACGATAAATTCCGTGCGAGTTGAGTCATACTATCCACTATTATGTTCCTTTCACGAGGAAAATATTGAACCATAACCTTCCACTCTCATTGACATATCATCATAATACGTGGAATCATAGGCGACATTCCATACACAGAGAGCAAGAGCATCCTTATTATATATCTCCACAATAACGTTGATGACATTATGCAGTCCTTCAAACACACCTCATAGCTTTGCATAAGGACCGAACAACAATAAATTGATTTAGAAAAACCGGATACCCATATTCCATTTGCATCTCTCAACACTCCTCCACAAACCGCCTACTTTACCCTTCTCATCGCCATGCATTGCTTCCATTTGTAATCAGCTTCCACTTTGCAACACACTTCATGGTCTTTATTGTTAGCCTTGAAAAGTGAAGGCCTTGTTGAGTTATTAAATCGGGTAGTTAGTCAATGGAGTGACATAATGATAAAAACACTATCAAAACGTTTGAATAAATGATTACTTTGTACTTATTTTTTAGAGTATTTTATCCCAAACGTTTTAAATTTTAGTCAAATCAAATATGTTAGAAGAAAATTGTTAGTCACAAATCAAATATGTTAGAAGAAAATTGTTAGTTGACTAATTAAATGTCGACCCATATTACTAACGTCATATATATCCTTAAACAATGATGTATATGAATCATCACCGAGTTTAACAACATTTATTTATGGTTTTTCCATATTATTTGAAGTGACACGTGTTATGGGCAAATTCTAATAATTATTTAACATAATTATCAATATTTAATTTATTAATTGATTAATTCATATTAAATATTATAAAAATAAATTTTAAAATTTTAACGTTTTATCTTACTAAATTAATTAATTTTATGATATTTTATCATATCATATCTAAGATTATGATATCAAGGTAGGTGTATTAAATTCTATTAAATATTTAATGGAAGATGGGATCCAGCTCATTATTTATTGCATTTTTACATTTTTACCCCTACTCATTTAGGGTTTGAATATCAAGACAATGACAAAAGAAAAAAAAATAAAGGAGACCATGTCACATGACTTTTTTAGAGAAAATTAAGTGTGTGTTTGATTTGAGAAATATAATAAAAATAATTTTATATTATTGATTTTGAAAAAAAAATTGTTTGAAAAATTAATTATTTAATTATTTTTATTGATCACTTTAGTTATAAAAATATTTATTTTTTAGTAGAAAGTTCTAAATATGAAATGATTTAGTTTTTTAATTAATTACTTGATTGACCAATTTAAATTGGATTTTGTAGATATTTATTATGAAAATGATCCTCTCAACTTAATTTATTTCATTCACGAATATTAAAATTTAATTTTTGATACAAATTAAAGAATTTAATATTCTATCTCACCGCATCATAGCCAAACACGCCCAAAACCCAATACTTTCTCTTTTATCTATGTTCTCATGTGAACTCTCAACAAAAGAGGAGAAATGTTAATGTCATTCACATACATGTATGTGAAAATGAAATAGAATATAAAAGTAAATAATTTTGTGATGTATAAAATATTTATATAATATTTAAATTATTTTATAAATATTCTAATTCTTAAATCAAACATAATTATATTTAAACTCATTTAAAACAGTTATGTTAAGTAAATGTTAATTAAATTAAGACTTAATTAATAAATAATAATTTACTCTTAAATAGTAAATACCATATATTCTTAATTGACAATAATGATTTTATTAAACGAACTGATGTTTTATCATAAATATGATATAATAATATAAGATTTTATTAACTAACAACTAGTTGATCTAGTGGGATAAACACTAGATTCTAGTCGATCAATAGATGGAATACTAGTGATTAATTAAAAAACATAAAATTTTATTAAAAAAATATAAAGTTATTTTAATTGCAGTTTTTTTTATCTTCTAAATAAGGTAATTATCTAAAGTTCCTATTTAAAGTATATTTTTATGGTAAACTATATAAGTGCAATTAATTCCATTTGGTATCATTTACTAAAATTATATTTTTTATAAACGTTTGACTAATTAAATTGAAATGTAATTAACTCGTAATATTATTTCAATCAACTATTAAAACTATATTTAATATTATATTTAGATAAAAAATTAAAAAAATCATTTTCATATCAAATTTTGATGAATTAAATAATGGAAATAAAACTTCAATTATTAAAACTTATAAATTAGTAACTATTATAATAAAAATGATAAAGTATATTCGAGACGATTGAATTATGCTCAAATTATCATTTTAATCATTAAACTTTTAAAAGCTACAAAATTATCTTTAAATTATTAATTTAGTTCAGTAAGTTTAACAATCATTTTAGAACCCATCAACTGATATCAGTGGTAAAATAAAATATTGTTATCATAAGAGGTTCTAGATTCGAACAACTACTTTTGTAGTATGTGTTCATTATTAATTGGTTATGAAAGTTCTGAATACATATTGCCTTGTAATCACCCCAAATTTTCAAAAAAATGTATAATGCCAAAATTAGCTCACAACGTTTATCAAAATGGTCATTTTGCTCCCTATTATATTTTTATAGCATTTTGACCCCAATATTTTATTATAGGGCAAAAGTCCCCTAGCATTTGACAAAATATTCAATTTGTCTCTTATTCTTTTTTTTTTGGGCATTTTAACCCTCAACTTTTCATTTTAGGTTAAAAAATCTCTTATTTTGAAGTATTAATCGTGTGTTAAATAATGCATTTTATTTATAGAAAGAGCTTTTTGTGCCAAAGTGAAACGTTAGGGCTAAAATACTCTAAAAATGAAAAGGGCCAAAATGACCATTTTGGTAAATATTGGGGGCTATTTTTGGCATTATGCCAAAAATCATTTTATAATATTAAAATATCCAGTGACCAAAATAATTATTTGAACATAGTTAGTTAACGTATAGTGTAATTTATCCTAAAAAAATTAATTCAAATATAAAGGAAAGTCATTGGCCAGTTTACAAACCCAAATGTCAAGTACCAGGCAGCAGCAGGATGATTCCGTGCTACCCCTAGTGAGGAAAACAGAAAAAGCTGCCAAATTTAGTTGCATTACACATTATTTTTTAATTTATTTAATTTTCAATTCCGTGCTACCTCTCTTTATTTTCATTTCACTATCAAAAAATTCGAAATAACAAATCTCAGCCAACAGAAGTCTTCATTCTTTGGTAATATTTTCCTTTTTCTTTCATGATTTAACTTTACTGTTTCTTTTCAGTTTTTGATTTTTTTAAATGCATTTTTTAAATTGTTTCAGGATCAGATTAATATAATCGTATTCGAATTTTGATTTGTTTTCGTTTTAATTTTTTTTGCGTTTAACAAATTAATTCTATCTAAAATTATTGTTTGTTTGAGTTGATTTCTGTTTGCGCTTTCTGTTTGGTTGCCGAGAAACGATTTGTTTTGTTTTTCTGCTTCAGTTTTCTCGGGAAGAAGTAGATCAGATTTTAGCATAGTATCCTTTTCAGAACAATTTATTTATGTGTAGAATTGCATACTAATTTTGATGATTTAAACATTAATAATAACAATATTTTATTTAATAAAATTGTGGTTTATGAATAGTTGTTATGTTTCCCCCCCTTTTTATGAATATATTCCAATAAATTTATTAACAAAAATTCATTAGTTTATTTTTTTCGAACGGAAATGATTTGCAATGTTTCTTCAGGCGGAGAAGAGAGTATTATGACTGGAAATTACAGTTGAGCATCTTGCATGTTAAGTTGTTGGTTTTGAAGATTGTTGGAAATGTACCTTGAACTTTCATATGTTACTAAGGATATGGTTGTTTTATGTCAAATAAAAAATACTTGGTTAGCTTTTCGTTGTTGTTTAGGGACGGACACATGATTTTATGTTAATGGGCAAACTTATAAAATTTTAGTTGAGGGTGGACGGAAATAGGTTTTCAGTAGAAAATACAAAGGGACTACTAAATTGTACGAGAATTTGAAATTTTCAGGGACCTTCTCAGTCTATCTGGCTGTAAATGAGACGAGCCAAATCGTGAGTTACTCAAGATCAACTTGGTCAAAACTCGACTTGAGCTCGACTCAAGTTATTAACGAGCCGAAACAAGATACTTCATACTCAACTAACTCGCAAGCTACTCGAAAAAATAATATATTAAAATTTTATTTTTGAAAATGTTAAATTATTAATAATATTAATATTTATGTATTGATTTTTTTAAAAATATAGTATACATGTACTTAAGATTCAGGTTTGAGTTTGAGTTTTAATCGGGTTAAGTTTAAGAATTCTTTTTATTTCGAGCTTTTTTGACTTTCAATTTATGGTTTCGAGTTCGAGTTTGAAAATTTTAAACTCGTGAGTTTTCGAGCTGAGTCGAACTCCATTTTAGAGTTTTCGAGTCGATTCGAACTCGACAATTCTCGAGCTCGACCTGGCTCGTTTACAGCCCTCCATCCCTGTTGCTGTTAATGTTGTATCGGAGTCATTGGGTTTCATTCCTTTATGATAAATTCCATATATGCTGCATGAATTAACTTGAGCATAGATTGGCAGTTGATAAATTGTTTTAAACATAGGTTCTGATATGTTCTCATGTGTTTCTTTTACAGGTTAAGAATCTGCTCTTGGGCTGTACTAAAGCTCAAGGGAAATGGTACTCTTTAGTTTCATTTTCTATTTCTAGATTTTTGTTCTTTTTATTCGTGTGGTATTACTTAACAGATTCTTAGTTATGAACCAGGTTCAGTTGTATTATTTAGCTGGCTAAATGATGGTATATGTATTTTGATATCATGATGTTATCTGTAATTTTTGTAGGATCGAAATAGTTCTGGTGGGGATGCTGATAATTTTGACTGGGATACAGAAGATGAACTGGAAATTGATAATTATGCCGTCTCCTCTCGCTCAGGAGTATCGCTTACCAATGGGGAAGCTGTTTTGGGCACAACAGAGGTATATGCTCATAAATAGTATTGCAGTTGCTAAATTTGGATTTTAAGAGGAAACCTTTTTAGTGATTAAAAGGATTGTCTATGATGAATTTTCTTTCATTTGCAATTTTCATAGAAACAAAACACATTGGTTAGTGATATGACAACTTATGGGAACTAGTTGATATAATGGTGCATTGACCATTAAGACATTTGTCACTAGAGGTTTCTGTAATTCTGCATCTCCTTCTCATGTACTGCTTTATTCTGAAGTCGAAACTCTTTCTTATATTAGAAGCTTGAACTTTTCATTGGCATTCTATTTCGTTGGTGGTATTCTTGATCGGCTTGGTTGAAATATCACCGTTTGCCTTGGCAATGAAAATGTTGCATTCGTTGAGTTAAAGTCTTTTGACTTTGGTGTCTACTTCGATTATTCTTCAAATACCTGTTTTTGCAAACAATCTTCTTTCCTATCATAACTAACTCATGATTAACCTTTATCTTCTCTAGGTGAGCTCATCTGCGGATTCTCCAAATTCCAAGTTATTTGATCATTTTGTTGGGATGGGGTTTTCCGAGGACCTTGTTGCAAAAGCAATTGAGGAAAATGGTAAAGCTTCTATTCTATGTCCTTTCTGCTTGGAGAATTAGTTTCAATCTTAAGCTCATTTATAAGTTTGCTTTACTATTGTCCAGGGGAGGAGAACTCAAACTTGATACTTGAAGCTCTACTTCAGTATTCTGTGAGTTAATGCAATATGTTTCTAATGATATTAGTTGCGTGTAATCTCATGCAAGAAAGTTTCTGCAAATGCTCTTAGCAGAATTTTTACTGTTAAAAATCACTGACTCACTGTTTTATTAATCCATGATTTCTCGTTTTGGTACGAAGGCAAGCTCATTGGCTAGTTCTTCCAATTCCAAGTTGATTGACCATTTTGTAGGGATGGGGTTCTCTGAAGAAATGGTTATCAAAGCAATTCAAGAAAATGGTTTGTCCCTTGTTTTATTATACTTCACTTTTCATCTCAACTTCTTTATCTATAATCCTGCTTATTTTCAGGAGAGGGAAGTACAGATACAATCCTGGAGACTCTGTTGACATATACGGTAAGTTTTACGCCTGAACCTTGTTTCTAGCAAATATTATTTCTGAAGAAACTTTTGTGTGGAAGAGAAATCAATTTACATGAACAATAATCTTGTTTTTGATGCGATAGCGTTGCAGATCAGTTGTTTACTCTCTCTGTTATATCATTGAATGATTACTTTAAAATTTGCAGGCTCTTGAGAAGTCTGCTCCCGCGCAACATGTTGATTCTGATAACAACTCATCTGATCATGAAGGAAGCTTTCTTGATGATTTCACAGATATCGATAGTTCTTCTGAGTCTGAGGTATCTAGACTTTAATGTCATCATCTGGTCAATTCGTAAACATTTCTAGAAGTCACCATCTGTCAACAGTACGAGGATATTTAACTCTAAAAATTGCCGTCCTGCTTTACAAAATATTTTATCGCATTTTACTTGCAGATTATTTATATAAGTTTTTGCTTTTCATATTTCTATGTTCTAGGAAATCACGAATCCTGATTCTGATGAGGTGAGTAAACTGTTATACTTGACAAAAATGGGCTACTTAGAGGTGGAGGCTTCAGCAGCCATGGAGAGATGTGGTGAGTGGTTTCTTTTTCCGAACGAAGAACTAAAAAAATACAACCTAAGCTTCAGTACCATGTAAAACAACCAACCTAAAATCAATTGGTAATATGCAAAGGACCTAACTCGAATATAAGACCACATGAAAGTGAATACTTAATAGATGTTGGTATAACACTAGGTAACATAATGTATCCAGATTGGAACTCCCAATAACTCATAGATGGTTCGGACTCTACAGACATAATGAATCTGCTCCAAAGTTCTGTACGAGTAGTGAAACTGATGTTTTCAACATCGAACTTTCAATGTCACTTTGGCTTCAATCTTTATAGGAGAAGGTTGTGATACTTTGGTGGTGTTATCCTGGTCCTTTTAAGAGGGGGTGCAGTTCTAACACTCGGATTGTACCTTAACATTAACTCTTTAAAAACTGCAGGTCCGCACTCATCGATTGCCGAGTTGACAGATTTTATATGCGCTGTTCAAATGGCTAAGGCTGCTGATGCACTTTTTCCTGTCGAAGATAGGGTAGTTTCTTTCCCCTTTCTAAGAATGCATACTAGAAATACTCTTTGTAGACCTTTGTAGTTTTTTCTTTCATATTTGCATTCAAGTAACAGAATATGCCAAATTGCCGTGTGTATTGTTTTTGGTTAAACTTACTCCTTCCATTCAATTAAAATAGAAGCCATTCTGCAATGACCCCAATTACAAGAAAAGGCGAAACTTGGGCTATGATTTGTGGAAAAAGAAAAAGCAGATGAAGCTTGAAAAGAAGCTTCTTAATGAAGATGATAATGCTGTTCATCTTCCGAATCCGATGATCGGTTTTGGGGTTCCTACCGAATCAGATCAGATTACTCAAAGAACACTTCCAGAAGACGCTATTGGGCCTCCTTATTTTTACTATGAGAACGTGGCTCTTGCTCCGGTAGGCGTTTGGAGCGAGATGTCACGGTACTTGTACGATGTAGCACCGGAGTTTGTCGATTCTAAGTATTTTTGTGCTGCTGCACGGAAAAGGGGATATATCCATAATCTGCCAATTGATAACAGATTTCCTCTTTTTCCGTTTCCTCCCCGCACCATACATGAAGCTTTTCCATTGACAAAGAAATGGTGGCCTTCCTGGGACCCAAGAACGAAGCTGAACTGCTTACAAACATGTACAGCAAGTGCCAAATTGACAGAAAGGATCCGAAAGGCTCTTGAAGCTTACGACCGTGAGCCACCTTTGAGTGTTCAGAAGTACGTTCTTGATGAGTGCAGGAAATGGAATCTAGTATGGGTTGGAAGGAATAAAGTTGCTCCACTTGAACCTGATGAGGTGGAAATGCTTCTCGGTTTCCCTAAAAACCATACACGAGGAGGAGGATCTAGTCGGACGGAGAGAATTAAATCGCTCGGTAATTCATTCCAGGTATGTCGAACGATAATGTTTCCATTATTAATTTGATTGTTCTTATGTGACTGTTTGGATTCGAGATACATAATCCACGGTTGCAGTGCTATGCTTATAGATTTTCATTTCAGGTCGACACAGTGGCTTATCATCTTTCAGTCTTGAAAGACATGTACCCTGGTGGTATCAATGTTCTGTCTCTTTTCTCCGGTATCGGTGGTGCAGAGGTTGCCCTCCACCGTCTCCGCATACCTTTGAAGACTGTTGTATCAGTCGAAAAATCAGAAGTGAATAGAAACATTGTTCGGAGTTGGTGGGAGCAAACAAATCAGCAGGGGACTCTAATCGATATATCGGATGTGCAAGAACTGAATGGTGATCGGTTGGAGCAATTGATGAGTAGATACGGTGGATTCGACCTTGTTGTCGGCGGTAGCCCATGTAACAACCTTACCGGAAGCAATAGACATCACCGGGATGGACTGGAGGGTAAAGAGTCTTCTCTCTTCTACGATTATTGTCGTATATTAGACTTGGTTAGACTCGTGCAAAGGACTCAATGATTTCATGTGAAGGATTATTTGTGGATACTTGATTTATCTTGCATGTTTATTATTGTCTTAACATAACATTCTTTCCAATTAATATTGTTATTCTTAAAGGTTTGGAAAGGTTGAACTCGAGCAGTTGTATCTGTAGGTTGTATGTATTATCGATTGGTTAAGAAAATTCTGAATAGATACTATCTTATAATTATCTCGACTATTAAAAAAAATTAATTAAACTAATAAGATTCCATTCTTTGTTTTACCTTCCATACCAATCAAAGCCAAAATTTCAGGGGAATGAATGTGTTGAACACGTATTCGTATCTAGGGATGATCTAGGGATGGGCACGTGAATGAATCTGAAAGTTTCGATCTGATCTAATCTTATCAGATCGGATTTTTTTAAAAAAGTTTGAGTTCGGGTTAGGTTGGGTATTTTTAGAGGTTACGTTAGGGTCGAGTCGGTTTGAGTTAAGAGTGAAAAAAATCTGACTCGACCTAAAAAATGTAATTTTACCTTATAATTTAGGGATAATTATAAGAATACATTTTTATATATATATATTTCAATCATATCCCTAATTTTATTAAATAAAAGTATTTTTTTATAAATATATTATTTTGGGTCACTTTAGATTGGGTGAAGGATGTATATTTTTCGGGTTGAGTTTAGATCAGATGAAAGATATATAATTTTTAAATCGGGTTAAATTGATCGAAACCCAACCTAATTTTACCCATGCTCATCCCTATTCGTATCTGGTACATACACTCATTCGAATATCATATTATTTGATCTATATTGGTTTGATTCTTATTTTTAAAAAAAGTATTTGCATTTAATATTCATGTTTGATGAATGTGGACACACACATAAAGACGTAATCCTTTCTACATCTAATAAATGCATTAAATATTTTGACTCTTATTTTATTCCCACGAATGACATAGGCAAAATCAAAGGAATAAAATAGATTATTCCTTTAAAAAAAGAGTAAATAGAGTCTCATTAAAAATTTCTTTAAAACACTATCCAATCAAGACTAGATTGAGACAGCGGAAGGGAACTCAATCCAATCAGGACTAGATTAAGACAGCGGAAGGTACTATCCAATCAGTACTAAATCGAGACAGAGGAAGAAGATTCAATCCGACCAGAACTATATCGAGTTAGTGAAAGGAGGAAAGAGTATCAAAAATTTTATTAATCGTCTCTGAGATGAGTATGAAGGATAATTGACCGATGCATAACTAAGACCCCAAACTAATGCAAGCCTATCATACCCAATGTGTCACCTAGACAAAATAGACAGACTCAGCAACTAAGAGACTACAGTATCATTCACCCATCGTTGCAAGGGCCAAAACTTACCTAACATCATTAAAAGAGCCACAAAGTAGGGGATGAACCCATCTACATGTGGGGATAGATCCCAATTGAGATTATGATTTTTCAAACCACCAGCAGACTCTCAAAACGAGGATAATAAGACCATCTAAAATTACTTAAAGGCATGTAGATGAACCGAACTAATGCGAACGAGGATATTTTTAACCAAACGAATGACCACGAACAATCAACCGAACGCGAACAAGGGTATCTACATGTTCGTTCCTTTAATTTTAACCAAACAAACAAACGGACACAAACCAAATGAACGAAATTTCTTGTTCGTCTTCGTTCATTAAATATTTTAATTTGTTTGTATTCGTTCGTTAAACTAATAAACGAATAAATATAAATGAACACAAACGAACTTAAACATACAAACATAAAATTAATTGGCTTTATATTTGAGAAGAGTTTTTTCTTTATAAAAAAATTCGGGTTTATATTTTCTTTAATTAATTTGAGTATTTTTTTATTTGAGTTTAAAATTAATTGGATTTTAAATATTAATGGGTTTAAGGTTAAAATTTATTAGGTCATAATATTTTAAACGAGTCTAGAGATTGGCATAAATATAAATGAACGAACATAAACGAACATAAATAACAAGCATAAACGAACGAATTATCGAACGTAAATGAACGAACAAACCCTTTATTAAATAAACGAATTATCAAATATTTTTTTCGTTTAATAAATAAATGAATATAAACGAACTTTCCGCCAAACGATTCACTTGAACGTTGTGTTTCGTTTATAAGTCTAATTACTTACATACGCCATATATTCGAAGAAACCAGTAGCCTCATGTCCATGCAGACAATACGATTAAAACAAGGCAATTGAAAACAAATACACTCCACATCTAAGGAGAAACAAATACCCCAATTCCACCTGCACTTCCGTCGCAGCGCATCGCCCCGTCAACGTTTATTTTAAGAAAACCGTGTGGAGGAGGACGACAAGCTGAAGGGACCAGTTGCTTGCATTGATTTAGAGATCGGAACTTGGCAATGATATCCTCAATGGGAATTGGATCATCAGGGAATTTAGCTTCAAACCATGAGGCTAACCGGAACTTGATCAAGAGGAGTAATTGGACAGAGTTGAGGAAATGAGCATTAAAGACCAGCTCATTTCTAAAAAGCCAGATCGACCATATTATTGCAAAGGGAGTTAAAGGTCATATGGATATTTTAGCGTGCGAAGAAGATGGCTCAAATCGATGACTGCCAGAAAGAGAGAGGGTCCTTTGGGAGGGCAGAAGAAATGCTCCAAAAAGAAAGAAACTTCATCCAGATTCTCCATGATGACTCGCAAGTAAAGCATAGATGGATAACAGTTTCAGCTTCCTTACCAAACATTCTGCCTTTTTTTTAGGTTTACTTTCAAGCCATAGGCAAGTTCGAAAACTCGTAAAACCTGCTTTACGTTCTTTATCTTTGTATTCGATGCCCCCACAGAAAATCATCAAATCGTCTATAAACCGTAGATGAGAGAGGGAAAGAAATTTACTCCTCTATTGATAGCAAAACTTGAGAATAATCCCAAATTTACCTCTTTATGTAGCATCAGACTCAACGCTTCCCCAACCACATTCAATAGCACGGACGATAGCGGACAACCTTGCCTAAGACTTCTCGAATCTTTTCATTGGAACTCCATTGACAAGAACTGAAACTGAAGCGGTCGAAATGCATTTGTAAATCCATCCACACCATTTGCTTCCGAAGCCCATTTCCTCCGTAACTTTGATTAGAAAATGTCAATTCACAGTATCATATGTCTTTTGAAAATCGACTAGTTCCAATTCTGATCACGTGGTCTGTGGTTTCGTTGGCTATAAAGGAGTAATCCAGAATCAGTCGTCCTGATACAAATTGAGATTTGCTAATAATAGAGTCGGAGCAAAGTCGTATAAATGCCATCCGCCAAACTAATTAGGCGATAATCTTATAGAGCTTTCGAATAGAGTTTCTTGGGGATCAATGTAATGAAGGAATGATTAATACCTTCTTCTGGGGAAAAACTCGTCAAAGAATTTCAATATATCCCCCCACTCAAAAGAAAAGAAAAGAAAAGAAGAAGATTAAAACCGTATGGACCCAAAGCACGGTTACAAAAATCCCCTTTTCCTAGGCTCAAATGGGCTCAATTCTCTCCCAATAAGACCCAACTTACCTCAAGGGTTCAATTATGCATCTAAGACTGCCTTAATTATCCAAGTTAACTCTCAAGCGTTGACTCAAAAATTCGGGCCACTACATCTTATGAATCTCATTTAACCGATAGTACGAGTATTATAGTTTTAGATATCAGACCTACCTAACTAAATTTGCATGATTGAGAGATCTCAACCCTACTATCGAAAATCCACCCGAACCTCCAGTAAAACACCCATACTACTACTTTATTTGCATGCAATTACAATATAATCGTAACAATAATTACTACTATACTAAATATGAAGCTTTCTATGATAACTTACTGATATGTGGTTGACGTTACATATCTTTCCTTAGATCTCTTTTATATATTACTTGATCAGAATGCACCCAATTCACACTCCTCTATGTTGCTCTTAGATTACTTATATATATATATATATTAATTTCAATCTTATTTTTCAATTAATTTCGATCATTAAATTTTTAAAAAAGAAATGAAATTATTTTTTCAAAATGAAAATGTTGACTAAAACATTATTTTTTTATGAACATGTCAAGTGTACAATACAATAAAATTAAATTTCAATAACTAATTTGTATCTGATAGAAAATATAAGTGATTGATCGGAGAAATAGTAACAAAAAAAGTCCCAAAATATATGCAAATCAAAGAAACTTCATTTTCATTACATAATTGCATCAACAATGTAAACACTAATTTTTTTCATTTCATTATTAAATATTAAATAATTATTTATAAATTAGGTATTTAATTTTAATAAGTTATAATCCAGTCATTAATTTTAATACTTTTATTTAATTACAAGTTTTATAACTTTGTATCTTTAGTTTTAATATTACTGTTTAAATTTATCTTAATTTTATATGTTTATATATTTAATTATTATTACTATTATTATTATTATTATTATTATTTATTCATATAAATATATACAATAAAAAATATTTATTTTTTTATTTATTCAAATCCTATTTATAAATTTAATCTTATATAAATTACTTTTAAATTATTTTAATCATGTTTTAATATTTGTTTTCAATATTAAGAAAAGAGCAGACTTAAAGCAATTGGATGTCCATTTTCTGATATTTTTAAATAAATATATTACTTTTATAAGTTATATCTATTTTTAAATGTTTTTATATTTATTTATTTTTTAATATTAAGAAAAGAGCCGTCTTAAAGCACCTAGAAGCCATTTTCTGATATTTTTAAATAAATAAATAAATATTATATATATATAAATTAATAGATTTTCTTAAAATTATAAATTTGAAATAATAGAATTATAAATTAAATATATTTTTGAATTCTTAAATTTTCAATAATAGAGACAATTTATAATTAATAAGTACTAATTTTGGGCGTTATAGGGGTGCTAATCATTCCCTAAACGTAATCGACCACGAATCCATTTTTTACTAAAAATATTTTTGGTTACACGCAGATCAGTTTATCTTTTAAAGTATGTTTTCTTAAAAACTATTTTAAAAGATTGTTTTTAGGTATTTGACCTACCTAACCCAAAAAGGTCAAGGACTACTTCCAATTTTTTTTTTTCAAAATCATTTGTTTATTCATTTTATTTTTCCCGCCAAATAAAAATTCGTGCCGGGACGAAAACCGGTTACGACAAACAACAACTGCACAGCTCCATCAGGCAACAGTTATTAGAAAGATCAAAACTGATCTTTATCATTATTCTGACAGACACCAACGTTATTAAGAAAATGCCTGTCGGAGGAAAGCATTATTACATTGAAGTAATTTATGGAGCAAGCCTGAGCTTCCTGTTGAAGGAGAGCCTCTTAGCAAATTGAACAAGAGCATCTCTATTGGTGATGATGGCTTCTCCTACAACTTTTTCAAACCTTTAGGTCTCCAGATTGACCCTCGACACAGGTTTATCTAACAGCTCTGTCCCAATTTGAACAAGGTTGTCCACATTCTCCTATTTACCCTACAAAAATATTGGGCTTAGGGGTGTACATTTTCAAATATAGAATAATATCTGCTCTGAAATTTTGAATATATGAAAATTTGAGTCACTAAAATATTCGACATTAGGGATGTACATATTTTTTTTTTACTTCTATATTATGTAAGACATAGTCCAGTTACACAATATGTTTTTTTTTTAGTTTTATATGTTTTAAAGAATCGTTGAGTAAGTAAAAATAGATAGCTGAAATTAATAATAGAAAATTAGAATATATCCATTACGAAAAATAATCTCAGTTATGTATTTTTACCCATTCAACAATCTTAAAAATGTGTATGTTTCACCCACAATAAAAAAACTAAACATCCTAATTTCTATGGACTAGAGACTTAGTGTGTTACTTATTGGGCTAGAAGTTGTCTAAACTCTTAAGGCCCAATTTTTATCAGATTTTTGAATAATCCGAAATTAGAATTTAGATGTTTCATATCTGATACGATTATCCATTTTTCTTTTTAGATAGTCAATCTGAATTATTTGAAAATAGAAAAGATAGAATATCCAAATTTATTGATGGGATAAGTCGAATTACTTTTTTTGCACATCCCTAATTATAATTAGTCTTAGATAAAAGAAAAAGGTATAATGCTAGAATTAACCCCCTAAAGTTTATCAAAATAGCCATTTCGGTTCATATTCTTTTTTTTAGAGTATTTTGGCCCTCAACATTTCATTTTAGGTAAAAATGCCCTTCCATCGATGGAAACAGATAGTTAACAAATATTTAACACTCCAAAATATAATCACTTTTACCCTAAACTAATATATTAGGAGGGCAAAATACAAAAAAAAAAAAGAATAAATGTCAAAGTGACTATCTAATCAAACACTAGACATCTTTTTACCCTAAAATAAAAAGTTAAAAGGTTAAAATGTTTAAAAAAAGAATATGGGCTAGAATGACTATTTAAGTAAACGTTGGAAAGGCTAATTTAAGCATTATACCAAAAGAAAAACATATCATTCCTTCAAATGCTCTTCTTGGTACCTGAATACGGAGGAAATTTTCATCGGAGCCAAACGAATTGAAGCGAGCAGCGGTATGAAAACCAACCATGTCGTGGCTTGCTGAAGTTAAAGATTGAAGCATCGGAGAACCTTTATCGTAAATTACCCACTTGAACCAGCCCCATGTGTTGACAAGGTCTGCATCATATTTCGCTTCAAACTTGGCTTCTGCACACCCCAATGACAGCACCAGCGTCTTCGTGAAATCCATCGGTTTTCGGAACCCCTTCCGTCGCCTCCTTTGGAATGCTGTCCATAGTCTTCAATGTCTGCAAATCCCAGATATTCGGGTCAACAATTATGCCACCAAATATGAATATATGTATATATATATTGTAAACTAGTGTACTACGGACAGGATTAGCAGCGGCGACTCCGCCATAGTTGTAATAGAAATTATTGATTTCTCTCGCAGGGAAAGGTCGGGTTTTGCCCGGCGCCGGGACACTAAGAATGACGGATATCAGCCCACCGGTGCTTGTTCCTGCGACGACGTCAAAATAATCTGCAATTCTAGCATCTGGTCCATCCAAATTCTACCAAAAACATAAAATCAACCGCATGTAAAAAAATCTTATGTTTCTTCGTAGGTCTGTAAATGAACCGAACGCACACGAATGAAGGTATGTTCATGTTCGTTCATTTAATAAATAAACAAACATAAATGAACACGTACATAAACGAACAATTTTTTTTTCATGTTCGTTTATTAAGGAATATAACTTGTTCATATTCGTTTATTTAATAAATAAACGAACATAAATGAACACGAACATAAACGAACACGAACATAAATGAATACGAACATAAACGAATATAAACGTTAGAGACCCTACCTTCCATTGTTCTTTCATGAAAAATAGTCGACAATACAAATCAACCAAATCTACAGTGATAAATAGCGTAAGAGCTGATTAGCAGTGATGAAATGTTTGAAGATATCAAATATTTCGATCGATCTTTTAAAGATATTAAATGATTCACACGACTTTAATTTAACGATATAACATTTATCTTAGTGGTCCATGATTACATATGAACAATCATTTTCCACTACGTTATTATAATAAATTCGCCGGCTAAAAGTTTTGTGACATCAATGTCAGACTTTAGTGAGGTTTGTTAATAATGGTCCTTTCCGTTTGCAGAGTAGAAAATTTAACCGCATGAAGATTTCGAACGGTACAAATTGGACTACAAGGCAATAACATAGATCCGAAATCCCTTCGATACTACATATCATAACTGATATTATTTCTAAACCACCATTCAAAATTTTAACGTACCTAAAGTCTACTCCACAACTAAAGGTCACACTAGAACTATGAAAACAAAAGTTCATTGTCAAAGTGTATTTTCTACTTATTAATGGGTTCTTCCTGGAAAACCCATTACTTTCGATATTACACTATTTTTCAGAAATAGCATAGAAACTTTTGTTTTGTTTTTTTGGCAAATTCTATATATTTTTCTCTTTACTGATGCTCATATACTTCCGATTGTTACCTTTATCTTCCCATCTATTTATAGAAAGAAGTATGATATTTTATTGAGTTTTAGATGTGAAGATACCCGCAATAACTTTACATATAAACTATTAAGCCAAATAAAACAGAGAAAGAGATAAAAACATACCTGCAAAACTTCAGATTGCACTATAATATAACTTGTTTTGAAGCTTTCAGCGATCGTCTCCACTCTCTAGTTGGGAAAAAAGGGGGGGAATGAATATAGGTGCGAGATGCCTCATGGGTTAACATATTCGATTTAATCTCCAAATAAAACTGGGTTAATTATGGAGTTGGTCATCATAATATCAGATTAATTAATATTTTTAAGATACTTACAAATTGGTCACCAAAATTGATTTAAGAAGATTGTGTTAAACATAAATGAATGAACATAAGCGAACATAACCGAACGAATATAACCGAACATAACCGAACGTTCACGAACGTAAATGAATGAACGAGACCTATGTTCATGTTCGCTCATTTAATTAAACGAACACAAAATCTTGTTCATGTTCGTTCATTTAATAAATAAACGCACATAAATGAACTTCCCGCCGCACGGTTCATGAACGGTTCGCTGAACGTTCAGTTCATTTACATGCCTATTTCTCCGTATACTTTATTTCGTATTTAGACATACAATCGGATGAGAAGTTTTAGAAAAGAAAAATAAAGAGCATATTTAGGAAGAACCTGAAGCTGTCGTACAAGGAAAGCAAGAATAATGTCAGGGCTAAGGCCTCGAATGCCACCTCCATCGATACTCAACACTGTCACCATCCTATTTGCTGAGGAAGGTATCAGATCCGTCTTTCAGTTGGGCCCGTAATTAGGCTTCGACGTAGGAAAATGGATTAAGAGTCGCCACCGATCATTTATTTGAAAGCAAACGGGTTGATCGTATACCTTATTTCTTACATGGTCTGCGTCTTTCCAAAGATGTGTCGGATTCGGGAGTCGGTTACAGTCAAGGAAGGGTTAGCACCCTTTAACTGCCCTTTCGGTACTACGTAATTTCCAGTTGTCTTTAATTAAGAAAATTGTAGTTTAAATTAAAAGGTAAAATATCGATCCAAAATTACTTACCTTTGATAAATTGGAATGAAGACCCTTAAAAGGAAAATGTTAGATTTAAAAAAACGTAAGTGAATAAAATAAAGAAAATAAAAACAAGTAAAGCAAAACTAATAAAAAATAATAATAAAATGAAAAAGAATAAAAAATGAATATGCTAATAAATAAAGTTTCAAGAAGGAGAAAAACAAATCAAAATAAAATAATAAATTAAAAATAAGAATAAAAGATAAAATAAAATATAATAATAATAATAGTAAAAAGTAAAGATATAAAAATAAAATAAAAGAGAATAAAAAACAAGAATATATATACATAAAATGAAATAAAAATGATATATATATATATATAATATAATAAATTGAAATATAAAAATAATAGTAATAATAATAATAAATAATAATAATATAAAAGGTATGTACATATAATAATATATAAACAAAACATTAAAAAGGAAAATAAATAATAAGAAAAATAAATAATAAAAAAAGGAATAATAGCAAGGAAAAAAAATAAAAGGACCAAATTGAGAAGAAAACAAAATATAATGGTCAATTTAAAGATAAAATCAGATTTTGAATCAAAGAGAGGAGCCAAATTAAAGGTTTTACAGAATGAGGGACCAAAAGGGGATTAACCCCATTTTACTCAAAAACACGCGGGTATGATGGATAAGCTGGTAGGGTCACGGTTCAAATATGGGCTATGTATAAAGCCTAAAAACTCTTTTAATTCTTCATTGTTTTCATATTTGGATCAAAGCTCTCCCCTCCCCTCAATTTTGTTTCTCTCTAATGTTCATCAAAGGATGAACAGGCGTTGTGATTCCCAGAACACGATCGCCACGCCGCCTCACTGCCACCGTTGATTGACGACGGTCGTCGATCATCAGTGACAAAAGTAATTTTTTTTGTTTTTTCGAAAGATCTCAGCTTCCTCGTTCCAAAAATAGATTTTGTTTTTTAAAAATGGGCCTCGGGGAATCGTAGATCTAAAGAACTAGATCTGGTTTTTCCCATGTTCATCGGCTTAAAAAAACTTTTTCTTCGAGTCAATGAGGAAGAAGATAACACATGCAAGCCAAAAAAAATGAAATGCAAAGAAGGTACATTTTATTTCGAATCTATTTTTCGCAGATTACAAGCTTTTTTTTTGCACTTGATTTCCTCGCAAAATCTCTCGGTAATCTCTCGTATTACTTGTGAATATTGTGTGTATATCGTGTCAAAACCCCCCCATATCAATCGTGTTACATGTATTTATAATGAAAACACAAGCCTATTTTAGAGTTTTAATCCGAGTAAAACTCGGTTTGGGTTGTGTTTGTTGAAGTCCTAAACTAACACGCTGCTTTGCTTGTTGTTGATGGGAATCGAAATCCTCGGTGATGGTTGCATTGGAGGTGTGAGTCGTGCGACTGTGGGAGTCTTGCCATGAAACTCGGTGTCGTGGGGTTGAATACATGTGGCGCAGAGAAGAGTGAAGAAAACTAGGGTTTTAAAACCCTAGCTAGACCGGTTCGTGGGTTTGGTTTTGGTCACGTGTGGGTTGTCTGATAGGCTTGTTCTTTATTTGTATTTGGGCCTGAAAATGTAATAAAAATGAAGTATAAATATGTTATAATTATAATATATAATATTATATGTATACATTATGTAATACAAATAAACCATATATTATAAATAATAACACATTAATGCAAATGTAAATGCCACATGGATGAAAATATGTGTCGACAGCTGCCCCTCTTTTCCCATAGTCATGTAACGGGTGTAGGGAAAAGATTAAAAGACACACTTTTCATCTAACATGAATATATCAAACACCATCCATATAGGGGTCAATCCCCATCGAATATCCTCTATTGTAGAGTTGAAATCTGATGCTGAGACTGATGACTCCCTCGTCGTGAGGTTGAGTTGTGAATGGCTCCTTAGTTGCGAAGTCGGGTCCATCTTGATGTCACATCGAGTTGAATGAGATCAAACTCGACAGCTTCTGCTGATAGCTAGATTTTCTTGACTGAAGCTATACTGCTTGAAAATAGCTCCTTGTCACTAAGGCACGGCTAACCTAGATCTTCTTCTTGACTTGAAAACCTCGACTACAACCAGACAGTAGTGCGATTGATGTGTCTTCGGGCTGAATGGAATCGAACTCGACAATTTTGTTGACAGATAGCCATTATTGCCTTGAGCTATGCTATAAATTTGATTTGCCTTTGAAGGTCTTTGGTTTGCAGATAACCCTTCTTGACTTAAGCTATGCTGCAAATAATGTGCCTTAGAGCTGAGCGTAGTCGAACTCGAAGGTATTTTGTTGGCAGATAACCCTTCTAGCCTTGAGTTATGCTGCAAATGATATGCCTTGGAGCTGAGTGTAGTCGAACTCGAAGGTCTTTTGTTTCAAGAGAAACATTTTCAAAGGTTTTTTGTGTATGTTTCAAGAGAAACAATCTCAAAGGCTTTTTGTGTTTCAAGAGAAACAATTTCAAAGGTTTTTTGTGTTTCAAGAGAAACAATTTCAAAGGTTTTTTTTCAAGAGAAATTGCCTCCAGGGAGGCAAAATTTTGTTTCAAGAGAAACATATTCAAAGGTTGGTGTTTAAAGAGAAACTGTCTCAAGGGAGACGGAATTTGTTAATTGTAAAACATATTCAAAAGATTTTGTTTCAAGGGAAACCGTCTCAAGAAAGACAAAACTTTGTTCTAAAAGAAATTGTCTCAAGGGAGACGAAATTAGTTTAATGTAAAACATATTCAAAGATTTTGTTTCAATGGAAACTGTTTTAAAAGTTTATGTTTCAAGAGAAATTGTCTCAAAGGAGACAAAATTTGTTTCAAGGGAAACTATCTCAAGAGAGACAAAATTCATTTCAGGGGAAATGTTTTCAATGTTTATATTTCAAGAGAAACTGTCTCAAGGGAGACAAAATTTGTTTCAAGGGAAACTATCACAAGAGAGATAAAATCTTGTTTATAAAAGACAATCTTGAGGGAAATAAATTTTCTTTCGAGTAAAACATTATCAAGTGAGACAAAGTCTGTTTTAAGAAAAACAATCTTGAGTGAAATAAATCTTCTTTCGAGTAAAACAGTCTTAAGCGAGACAAGGTATGTTTTAAGAATGACAATCTCAAGTGAGATAAATCATCTGCATTAAATGAGTCTGTCTCAAGCGAGACAAAATTTGTATGGGAAATGTTGAATCTTGAAGATGATTGTTCCCGCTTGATGAGGATGCCTTGTTGTCTTTTAATCTCATCTTCTCCTGAAAGTTATGTAAAATGTATATGGATGTAACTATCCTGATGATGGATGTTTGATGTATGCCAAGATGAAATTTATTTGCTGTTTTATTGAATTTGTCCTCAAAAGAGGAAAAATCAAAGTCTTTATTGCACATGATGATGAATGCAAAAATGAAAATTTCATGCGTAATGTATGCATGTGTTGATGTATATGTGAAATATGTTAGGGTTTGAAGAGAAATCTCAATCACTGGTTGTTAGTCTTGATGACTCTTGACTCTGGAATCTTGAATTTCTGATTTTTGATCTTAGATTCTTCAGCATGCTTAAATCCAATGCAAAATGTTGATACGCGAGTAGTTTTCAATCTATCCCTGACTCAGTTTGTCTTCATTTTCACCAGGGTGTACTCTTGAAAACCTCAACCTAAGATAATTTTTCCTTCCCCTACCAAAATTTGCCCTAAAAACGACTTCCTTTGCCTCATCTTCGACCTTGAGCTTCGGAGTAATATTTGATGAATTCGAAGATATGCTTCCAGAGAACTTATCTTGTTTGAAAATGCTTTTCTTCCTTTGAATTTTCAAAATTTTGAAAAATATTGCCCCCTTCTAGGTTTCACAATTGAAGCAAATCATAAAACAAGAGTTCATTGGATATCACCAGAATCAAATTCTCTTTTAAGCTTTGATAGCTGCAAAGCTTTGACAAATATCAAAATTGAAAAGTTGATTTAGAGGTGGGTTTGTTTCATTGATTTGGTTAGGGCTCGCCCCTCTTTCTTGATTTGATATTTTAATCGAATGTGACTAAAATGACACAACTAGCATAATCAATGGCAAACCCTTTTAGAACACTGCTATTTCAGTTCTCTGAAATCTTCTGTTTGTTCAAGTTTTGTAAGCTCCTTTAACAAAGGTAGTGCAGAAATATCGGTCTAAAAATGAAATTCTTGAGTGCTCGTGTGTATTTGACTATAACAGGTGTTCTTAATTCCCTTAGTCCATTTTTACCTAAACTTCTTATTTAGATTTAATTTGCCGTTATCTGGCTAGCCGAATCTATAAAGAAGGGGGTTCAACCAATTGCTTTAGAGGGACAACTTAGTATTATAATCACTTTTATCAGGTTTAACTGAAGGGTTCGTCTCATCACAAAGTCTTTGGCCTGACAAAAGCAGTGGAGCAAACACCGAATTGCCAAGTGTCCGAGCAATGTCATGGTTTGAATGTAATCTATTCATAAAGCCAGGGCTTTTGAGTTTCCTTTATAACCAATTGCCTTAGTGGAATAGCTCAACTTTACGGATTTAATTTCTTAAGATTGTCAGGAAGAACCTGTTATAGTCTAGGTGTTTTTTGAAGGTCAAGGGATCTCATCTTTAGAGTTCAATTTCCAAACAACTGACCTAAACTAGATTTGCTTACTCGACTATTTCATCTGTGAAGATCATTATCATCACTGAATGTCATAAACAAAGGTATAAACCAATCAGTTTCGCAAACTCATGTGCTAGTTGCCTTATTCTGTTCACTCTTAATACGTGTCTGAATGTCAAACCTTGGATGGACTCTTAATGAGAAGAGAAAACTTAGCTCAGTAAGAGAAAAACATGTAGTATGATGTATCTTTTAAATTAGGACCAAGGGATCTTTGTTTTGTAGGGTTCAATCTTGTCATTTGTCAAAGATGTACAACCTCAATTATTAAACAGTTTTTAATTAAGGTGATATTCAAGGAATTCAAGATTAAAATTTGCTAATTTCCTAAGAAGGAAGCATTTTATTTAGAATGTTTAAACGTGAAGTAACTTAAAAATGTTCACGCATAAGAAGTACGAAAGAAAAACAAGTTCAAACAAGATGATATGCTTGATAATGCAATAAAATTCCTGATGGATACCCCATCCGAATCTCGATCAGAATGCCCCATTATATATTAAAAGTAAATGCCCCTGACTCGATCAGATCTTAGACCTTACGTTTCAATACCCCATAGTTCTCAGTGGTGTGTCCTAAGCTCCCAATATGATAGCTACATATGGCGTTAATGTCATGGCCTGCAGGTTATGGGGCCTCTATTGGTTTGGATTGAACCGGAGTCACAAGATTCTTCTCAACTAGCGTTGGGAGCAACTCCTCATATGTCATTGGGATTGGACTAATGCGAATATTTTTATGGAAGACATTATGAGTTCTAATCCCCAGATTAGTCATATAAGGTTTCCTTTCGTTCCTTGGTTCTCTTTGAGTTCATTTAGAAGTACCAGATGGTACAACTGCAGTGGTTGAGATCGTAACACCTTTATTAGTAGGTGTTGATATTGTTGATCTCTCGCTCTTTGTTCTTCATGAGAGGCTTCTCACTGGAGTTACTTCCCTCAATTTTTCCTTGTTTTATAGCTAGCTCAATCATCTCACCAGCCATAACTAGATCTGAGAAAGTTCCCGATGTAATGGCCACCAGGTGCCCAAAGTAAGGCGTCTTCAAGGTATGTACAAACAACTTTCTAGTTTCCTTTTCATCCAAAGGTGGATGAACTTGTACAGACATATCCCTCCATCTCTGTGCGTACAGTCGGAAATTTTCATTATGCTTCTTTTCCAGGCTTTGCAGCATAACTCGGTCTGGTCTCATATCATTGATATGCTTATACTGTTCTAGGAAAGACTTGGCTAAGTCTTTCCATGTCTTGATATGAGTTCAATTGAGCTGGTTGTACCACCAGATAGCTGAATCGGACATTTCCCCCATATCCCGTCATCTTCCGACAGAACATAGTGATATGAGCTGAAGGGCAAATGTTCCCGTCGAACTTCTCAAACTCAGGAACTTTAAAATTTGGTGGAAGCAGCAAATCTGGAACCAGACTCAACTCTATTATGTCCACTCCATAATAATCATGGTCCCCTTGGACCATCTTCATTTGATCTTCTAATATCATGATCTTCTCTTCCATCTTTTTTGCCTTATCATCCTCGTCAAAATCTGGGATATGATAGTCTTCCGGATGAGTGTTGGTCATGAAAGCTTGTATATTTACACCAGATATGGCTTTCCCCTTGATAGCATATGAGTACCCTTATAATCCGGGTAAGATTTTAGGTGAGACAACCACTTGTGGGGTACGTGGTATAGTTACCCGTTTCGGTGAACCTGCCCCAGGTGCACTGGTCTGTTGTAGACCAACTAACTTGGTAACAATCTGATCAACCAAAGATTCTTGGTTCTTCATGATTGTATTCAGAGTACTCAGACTACTTTGGTTTATCTTATCTTCAAGTTCTTTCTGTAATTTTGCCATGTTCTCCTCGATTTTCTCAATTCTTGCTTCCATTTTCTTCTTTTTCAGGCGGGTGTTATGCGTATGAGGTGTGTCCAATGTTGAGGTGGTGTATCCAATATGTGTTCCTTTTTGATGAGACATGCTTCTGTTAGTTAATGCGAATGCAAAGAAAATAACAAAATGCAAAATATGTCTAAATGCATGATGCATGAAATGCCCGAGGCATTGATACAAAAAGGTTCCTGTTATTATGAATAATCCTTTTTGGGAACAAAAATGTTTTATCTTTTAAGTGACAAAAATATCCTGACAACTTCTAAATAACCTGTCGAACTGCTCTGGCTTCTCTGGATGAACTGTGCAAATATTGAGTTGCTTTTTGTATTGGCCCAAGAAGTCTCGAATGACTGCATCTCTGGCATTTATCTTTTGTTGAACCTGTTCACAATGAATACGTCATTGGAGCCTTCAATTGATAGGAACTATTTGTTTGAATTCGCCAGCAATGGTCTCCAATTCTAGCAATCGTTTTGCCATTGTTGACTTAGAAGGGACTCCCAAGATCAGTAACCTTCATCTGGCCCCAACAACCTCTGCCAGTTAGTTCTTCAATGATAGACTTTCATTGTGCTTGATGTACACCCGCTTCATTCTGAGTCCTTTATAATGCAGCAGAGTGATATACTCTTCAATTGTGGGGACCACGTCTTCTGGATTGAATGTAACACATAGTTGCTTGTCCTCTGCATCTTCATCTCTTGTATTACAACCCCTTTTTCCATTAATGCAAATTATTTATGTTTTAACAAACACGTTTTTGGTGGATCAACACCTCTTTCGAATGATGCAAATGATAAAAAAAATGCCAAAGAGCAAAAATGAAAGGAAAAAAAGTTAGTGAGATAAGGATAATAATAAAAAATGATGAAAATGAAAAGTCTTACCCCACATGTTTATTATTCCTACCCGGACATGATCTCTATCCCGCATGCTAATTTCAAACAAATCCTAACCGCATATTTGTCTAGTTCGCATGCTTTGAACATAAAATAAAGCAAGAAGTAAAGCAGCCTAGGGTTTGGAAATGATGTTTTGGGGTGGGATCTAATTCTCCATCGTCTCCCGGGTTAGGTTCTAAAAAACGGTACCCGAGTTCTCCTTGCCGGTGCCCCCTTGGGCTTGCCAGACCCTTAGTCCTAAGCCCATTACAAGCTTATGTGGACTAAGTTAAACTCGAGAGTAAACAATCCCTTATGCCTATACCACTACAACAAAATAGAGTTTTAGCGGCGTTTTTTAGTCTTATAGCGACGTTTTTAAGCGCCGCTAAAAGTATTTGCGGCGATAGGAAAAACGCCGCAAGAAGCGCAGGCAACACCAGCGCCGCTAAAGTTAGCGGCGTTTGAGAACAAAAAACGCCGCAATAGGTCAATATCTATTACGATGTTTTTTGAACAAACGCCGCAAAAGGTCAATATCTATAGCGGCGTTTTTGGAATAAACGCCGCAAAAAGTTATGATATATAGCGGCGTTTATAGAAAAAATGCCGCAAAAGGTCAGACCTATAGCAGCGTTTTTGGACACAAACGCCGCAAAAGGTCAGACCTATAACGACGTTTTTGAACACAAACGCCGCAAAAGAGAAGACCTATACTGGCATTTTTAGAAGAAACGCCGCAAAAGGTCAGACCTATAGCGGCGTTTTTGGACACAAACGCCGCAAAAAGTCAGACCTATAGCGGCGTTTTTTTGATACAAACGCCGCTATTTACTTTTCTTTAGCTAATATTAATTGATTTTGCATATTTCATTTCTGCTATACATCACCTAAATTTATATTTAGCTTTATCTAATTAACAACAACCATACATTTTAATTAAGACAAAAAACATAAAGAAAAATACTTAACAACAAAATAAATTAATTTTTTTTATGGAGAGAGAACCTTAAAAGATATTAAAATACAAATGAGTTACAACTGAACCTCAAAGTGTAGATATACATGGATTTATTGTTCGATACATCCTCAATTTCACTAGCGTCATCATCATAACCTCCAGATATGCCTTCTAAAGCTACTTTGTTTCCCACTTCATTGGAATTTGTCATATTCATCGTCTTGACATCTTATTTAAAAGTATCATTTGACAGTGAATGATCTCTCCTCAATAGATTAAAAAAAAATGGGAAACGCTGTGCCAGTCTATTGAAGAAACCACTTTTTGTTGAAGTTTGTTCTTCAAGATTACTGCAATTACAATAATTTAGATGAGACTAAGAAGAGAAGGAAACAACCAGCAGAACTTGCATTCATAACATACATGTGAGTGATTGAGAACTGAAAAAAGATGTTGCAACAAACAACAAAAACAGGAAGTCAGGAACCATGAAAACTAAAATATATTCTACATAAGAATGTAAAAAATGTCATCATAAAGAAAAAATTTAATAATGTATTGGTTGCCATCTTACTTTTAGAAGTTAGAATTCTTACCCCAAGAATCTGAGCAAGTTTGTATTCTTAGAAAAGTTAAGGAAATAAAAAAGAGGGATAAGCAATGAAATCTTATAATTTTGGATCAAGAAAGCATGCATGTCTAAGTCCCTCAAAGTTCATAGGGAAAACCCTAGTAGGTTCAATCATTTCAAGATTGCTTCATGTGCCTTTTGATCCTATTCATGATCAGTAAAATAAACAAATGAATCAAGGAACATATATTTCCAGTTATAACTTTGTACTATAAGAATTTTAGACGATAAAAAGAACTCAAAAAGTGAACTACTTACTGAAAAAATGATCCCCGAACACTGTGCTAACAAGCATGTTCCCTCATTGCTTGATTCTTCTGAATTCCTTAAAACGAAGAATTATACAATTACTTCAAACCCATAAGGACTGTACATATACAGAAAACAAAGAGATAACAAAGAAAATATATTATATCTGAGTTTGAGCTTTGCAGCTCCTAGAAAAGTATCAAATTATTAGAGTGAAGCTTTCAAAGAAAAACATGGACCATAAAACTTTCGAGAGTTTGGTTATATTTTCTTCTTTCATTGCCAATGAAAGCTTGACCTCAGTACGATATAATATAAACAAAAAGAAAAAATAAAAAGAATAATATATTCAAGGACTTACCTGTATTTGTTACTAGCATGTTTATTGGCCATGAGTTTAAAGCTTGAATATATCATCTTACTATAACACTTCACCATGAAGTTGTTTTGTTATAAACAAAAAAATCTCTTTTAAGTATTTGCACCAAAAGCTACTCATTGCTTATACTGAATTTCTTCTCCAATTGAAGTAATTGGAAGGCTAGTAACAATCAAGGACCATGAACTCTTAAATTGGTAATTTGAAATAAAAAATTTATAAATAGAATGGGAGATTTATATTATAGTCCAAATGAAGGTACAAATACCCTAGTAAGGACTATCAAAACCAACCAGAAAAATATTATATAAGCATGCCAAAGCTTGTCCCTGCAGAAGAAAAACAGCTTCATGGTTTCAAAACTTTATAAAACTCCAAACTCAGAGAATTATGATGTACAACTCCAGTCACAATTGAATGATGAGTAAGCAAGAGAGAGTTCAACATGAATACACTTTATAAAATGATCTTAAGGAACAGTTCCATATTAATTAATTCTACATGAAGATTAAGACCCTTTAGTTAGATGGATCACTTGACAATTATGCGTCCAAACTTGAACCTAAATTGTAGGCACTTTACCTGTGATAAATCTAATTTTGAATAGAATTTCAGGAACTGAGCTTGCAAATGCACTACTTGTACAAAATTAAAGAAATTGAAATATCAATTGCTTTAATGTTAAATTTGTTGACCTTGGATTTCAAAGTAATCATTACTTCAATAAACCCCAATTCTGTAGACATCATAAAATTTTCAACGACAATTTTATTCACTCGTCTAAAATGTAAGAAAGCATCTCAATTTCACAGTTCACGACACCATCACCTAGTAACAGATAAGTGATTTCTTAAATTTCCAATCATAGGCAAAAGACAACAAATTTAGCCAAAATTAGTTATGGTAAGCATAATCCTAAGTAAACAAGTGTAGTAAACAGAGTCAGCGGATTAAACCTGAGTAAACTCATGTAGTATGTCTCTATGTCTTGCAAGTTTCTGGGTTACCGAAGTAGTCGGTGCAGAAGATGTAGTACATCTACTCATACAATCAGTCCAACACAAGGATTCAAGCCTGGCGGGATTGTTTCGAACTAAAATGAAAAGTCCAGTCTGACTCCAGAATTCTGCATTTTCATCGTGATTTTAATACCGATAACATTGGACTCTCTATATGGTAAATGCTGGTTGCAAACAGATGAGAGACAAATCAAGATTGCCATTATCCTTCACCCCTAACCAGATTCTTTCCATCTATCTCAATATGATCTGCAAAATTGTGAAACAAGTTCAGCAGCTATAATGGCAGCACCGAGGTTGTAACAGAAGTTCCTCTTTCTCTAATATTTTATACAGAACGTATCAGTGAATACGGATAACAAAACAAGGAATCACAATCTCGGACGTTTAAAGTTTTTTTTTCATTATTAATATACGGTAATTACAATAAAGTATATGTTCAAAGATAACTCTTAATAATTTGAGATTGAATATTTACACCCTACCATTTCTGGTGCTCGAACTAATAACCTCAATGAATAACAATAATTTTTTTATCATTAAGGTTGATTGGTTCGTGCGGAAACGTTTAAAGTTTAACAAAGCAAAGTTTAATATTTACCTTGTTCAGAACACTAAACCTAAAATAAGGAAACAAGAATAAATAAAATAATCCAATCCACTCTCAAATAATCTATTTTCTCAAATTGACCTATTCAACGCATCTTTGAAGCAGCAGGAGACAATATTACATTAATTAGATATTCAAACATCATCTAGCTTAAAATATCAACAATGACAACTAAAAACTTCAAATCCAGTCTACAAATAAATGATTTTTACTACAATTAAAAGCTTCAATTTCAGGTCAGAGTTGGACATATTTAGCAACACGTTTGCAGAGCTGAAGGAACTCTAACATTGAAAATATCAGTTTCTCTTTTTACTGAAAGAACTATTATATATATTTAAAAAAGCTCATTGAAATCTTCATGAAAATATTGTCTTTTTCCCCTCTAATTCTGTCATTTCCAACAAGATTTCTGCAAGTACGAACAACCCAGTAAGAAACAAAGTGTCTGAAACAACTCCTACCAAACAGAATCAAACATCAACCATAAACATGGCAGATAGAGAAATGAGAACCAATTTGAAAAAAAAAAACAGAACTTTGAACATCAGAAAGAGTACAGACTTGGATTAAAAAGAACTACTAAATTCCAACCCAAAAGAAAGCTAAACCAACAAAAGACCAGAATTCAAGAACCCCACACCCCAGAAAATTATACCAAGAGAAAACATACCTTAAATTCCATTCGAGAATAAATTCCAACACACAAGGATTCCAGTAACACGGCAGGATTGAAAAATGCTTGAAAGGGAAAAAAATGAAAAAAAGGTTAAAGGGCGCGACACTTAAAATTTGTAAACTTGCGGCGTTTGTAAACACAAACGCCACTATAGTACAAGTGTATAGCGGCGTTTGAATAAAAACGCCACTAAAGAATGAGTCTTTAGTGACGTTTGTATAAAAATGTCAATAAAGTACGAGTCTTTAGCGGCGTTTGTATAAAAATGCCACTAAATTATGAGTCTTTAGCGGCGTTTGTAAACACAAACGCCACTATAGTACATGTGTATAACGACGTTTGTATAAAAATGCCACTAAAGTACAATTATATAGCGGCGTTTGTATAAAAATGCCACTAAATTACGAGTCTTTAGCGGCGTTTGTATAAAAATGCCACTAAAGTACTACTCTTTTGCGGCGTTTGTTGAAAAAACGCCACTATAGATGAATCTATTGCGGTATTTTTATAAAAACGCTGCTAAAGTTACCATTTGTGGCGTTTGCTATGTAAACGCCGCTATATGTTTAAAATTAGTGGCATTTACTCCAAAAACGCCGCTAACAATGCCGCTGTAGAACAATTTTGCTGTAGTGTACGGAGAATAAATTCACACGAAGACATAAGGTATATGAATCCCAAAGGCTATTTGCTAGGCCCGCACGGTGAATAAATTCACATAAAGGCATCGTTTTTACCCCCACTTAAATAGGGTTCAAAGCTCGTGTATAGAGCCTTAGGTGAAAAAATCTTTAAAGGCTGAAATCATTGAGAAAACGGCCAGTACAACTATTTACTCGAAAATGTAATCAAAAGTAAGCAATAAGGATTGAAAGGTTACCTTGAAATTCAAACTTACCTTTTTCGTTAAAAAGACAACTAGAAATTACCTTAGCCTAACTCACTTACCTATCCCCAGCGGAGTCGCCAAGCTGTCGAATCCGTCTTTCGGTTGGGCCCGAAATTAGGCTTCTACGTAGGAAAATGGATTAGGAGTCTCCAGCGATCATTTATTTGAAAGCAAACGGGTTGATCGGATACCTTATTTCTTACATGGTATGCGTCTTTCCAAAGATGTGTCGGATTCAGGAGTCGGTTACAGTCAAGGAAGGGTTTTCACCCTTGAACTGCCCTTTCGGTACTACATAATTTCTAGTTGTCTTTAATTAAGAAAATTGTAGCTTTAAATTAAAAGGTAAAATATCGATCCAAAATTACTTACCTCTGATAAATTGGATTGAAGACCCTTAAAAGGAAAATGTTAGATTTGAAAAAACGTAAGTGAATAAAATAAAGAAAATTAAAACAAGTAAAGCAAAAATAAAAAAAATAATAAAATGAAAAAAATGAATATGCTAATAAATAAAGTTTCAAGAAGAAGAAAAACAAATCAAAATAAAATAATAAATTAAAAATAAGAATAAAAGATAAAATAAAATATAATAATAATAATAGCAAAAAGTAAAGATAGAAAAATAAAATAAAAGAGAATAAAAAAATAAGTAAATATATATACATAAAATGAAATAAAAATGATATATATATATATATATATATATATATATATATATATAATAAATATAAAAATAATAGTAAAATAATAGTAATAATAATAAGAATAAATAATAATATAAAAGGTATGTACATATAATAATATATAAACAAAACATTAAAAAGGAAAATAAATAATAAAATAATAAATAATAAAAAAAGGAATAATAGCAAGGAAAAAAAATAAAAGGACCAAATTGAGAAGAAAACAAAATATAATGGTCAATTTAAAGATAAATTCGGATTTTGAATCAAAGAGAGGAGTCAAATTAAAGGTTTTAAAGAATGAGGGACCAAAAGGGGATTAACCCCATTTTACTCAGAAACACGCGGGTCTGATGGATAAGCGGGTCGAGTCATGGTTCAAATATGGGCTATGTATAAAGCCTAAAAAGTCTTTTAATTTTGCATTGTTTTCATATTTGGATCTAAGCTCTCCCCTTCCCTCAATTTCGTTTCTCTCTAATGTTCATCAAAGGATGAACAGGCGCCGTGATTCCCAGAACACGGTTGCCACACAGCCTCACCGTCGCCGTTGATCGGTGTCGGCCGCCGGTCATCGGCGGCAAAAGTAATTTTTTGTTTTTTCGAAAGATCTCAGCGTCCTCGTTCTGAAAATAGATTTTGTTTTTTTTTTCAAAATGGGCCTCGGGGAATCGTAGATCTAAAGAACTAGATCTAGTTTTTTCCCATGTTCATCGGCTTAAAAAAACTTTTGCTTCGAGTCAATGAGAAAGAAGATAACACATGCAAGCCAAAAAAAACGACATGCAAAGAAGGTACATTTTATTTCGAATCTAATTTTCGCAGATTACAAGCTTTTTTTTGCACTTGATTTCCTTGCAAAATCTCTTAGTAATCTCTCGTATTATTTGTGAATATTGTGTTTATATCCTGTCAAAAACCCCCTGTATCAATCGTGTTACATGTATTTATAATGAAAACACAAGCCTATTTTAGAGTTTTAATCTGAGTAAAACTCGGTTTGGGTTGTGTTTGTTGAAGTCCTAAACTAACACGCTGCTTTGCTTGTTGTTGATGGGAGTCGAAATCCTCGGCGAAGGTTGCCTTGGAGGTGTGAGTCGTGCGGCTGTGGGAGTCTTGCCGTGAAACTCGGTGTCGTGGGGTTGAATCCATGCGGCGCAGAGAAGAGTGAAGAAAGTTAGGGTTTTAAAACCCTAGCTGGACCGGATCGTGGGTTTGGTTCTGGTCACGTGTGGGTTGTCTGCTGGGTTTGTTCTTTATTTGTATTTGGGCCTGAAAATGTAATAAAAATGAAGTGTAAATATGTTATAATTATAATATATAATATTATATGTATACATTATGTAATACAAATAAACTATATATTATAAATAATATATCGGCTAACCAGACATTGCTCGATAAACGCCACGCTGCCTGTGATTCGAACAATTGAATGTATCATTAAAGATCATGTTTTGGGTAAAATACACAAATGGTCCTCCGATTATAGAGTATTACTTTGTTGATTCCCTTAACTATTAATGGTTACAAAATGATCTATTTATTATTTAAAGTTACAAAATGGTCACCCAACAATTTATTACGTCCAAACTTATCATTTTCCGTCAAAATATTAACGGTCATCTAAGACGGATGTTAACATCCTCAGGGTCGGCCTTGGGCTAGGGCAAAAGGGATGCTCACCCAAAACCCACAAATTAAAAATATTATTAATATAATATTTTCAAAACAAACTGTAAAATAAGATATTTTTTTAAAAAGAGTGTAAAATAAATAATGGGGCCTACAAATTTATTAAGGTATCAATTGTAATTATTGGTTTTTTATATTAATGTTAATAAATAGTTACACTTTCAAAAAAAACTCTAATTAAAATTTTATTTTACATATTTTAAATTTTTTTTGAATTAGGGGCTTAGTTTTTTAATTTCGCCCTAGGCAAAAAACATAGTCAGGACCAGCCAAGAACATGTTGACTGAGATATGATGGTCGTTTGAGATTATGCGATCATATTTTATCATATCTCAGTCAGCAAGTTAACATACAACTTGGATCGTCCTGAATATTTTTCACGAAAAAAGGACAAGTTTGAAACATATGAATAGTCAAATGATCATTTTATAACTTTGAATAGTTGGGAGACTGTCGACACCGTTTTTCGCCTGTGTGGGAAAAAATTAGTACGACCTAAGGTTTTTCTTTGAAAATATTTTGAAATATGAAGAGTCGCCACCAATCATTTTTAGGTACGATCGGGACACCATATAATACAGGTAATTTTAATAAAACATTTTACTTTATCAAAATACTAAGTTTAGAGTTTACGAAAGGCAGAAAACATGTTCGGGAATCAGTTACGAATGGGGAAGGATTAACACCCCCATAGCGCCAAAAAATCGGTACATATTTGATTAGTCTATATTTAGAATTGAAAATTTTGAGTTTGAACTTCATCTAATTGGAAATTCACTATGGATGCAAATTTGAAAAGGATGTTCGTTTATTTAAGCGAATAGTGTTCGTCTCTAGCATGAATGCGGGAGATCAACTATTATGCCTAATAACAGGACATTGCCTTGATTTTAAGAAATCATGATGCAGTCTTGAAAAGGATGTTGACCCACTTCGGAAATCACTACTAGTCACCCCCTGAGCATATTTGCGGGAGATATACCATTGATTCCTTGGTAAATCAACATTGCCTTAGTTGTGAAATCGGAATGCAATCAAATAATCAATTATGCCAACCTAATTATACTAGGTAATTAATTAAGGGTTACCCTAACCTACAATGTCAAATTATGTAATTTAAAGAACTTAGAGGAATAAACCTATAAATGGATGCTCTAATATTAACCTATTCAAAGTTTAATCGATTATGCAAATCGAATAATTAATTCAGAACTTCGAGCAAAAGCAAAGACTAAATTAAGAATTCACCTAATTTAAGGACTAAATTAAATATATAAGTAATATAGATTAGGACTAAAATATTAAAAATCTAATCCAAAAGGTTTAATTTAAAATCTAAAATTCTAAGACTAATTTAACGAAATTGAAATTAAAGACAACAATTAAATAAAAAAAACAATTAACACGTAAACATGGACCAAATTGAAACAATTTAAAAAAACTAGAACTAAAATTAAAACATTAAGTAAAGGACTAAAATGAAAGAAATCAGAACATAAGACTTAAATTAAGAAATTGTAGAAAATCAAAGTTGGAATTTAAAGGACTGAAATGTAAATGCTTAACAAGTAAATGCATAAATTAAAATAACATAAATGTAAAGGCAAAATTATAAATAACATAAAATAAATTAATTAAATTAAAATAAAAAATAGTTAAGGGTTAATTTAATTGTTACCCGGACCATAAATAATACGAGTAATACCCCAGGGCGGATCGTCGCAATATCGTACTATGATTCGAACAAAAAATAAATAAATAAATAACAAGTTGGTGGTTAATGGTTAGATATTCATAGTGTTCATACCATAATAATGTGGATCGTACCTCGGACAGGGTCCCCACAAGGTAGATTCGAATAATAACAATAAATAAATATAACAGTGATTAAAATCAAAGAAAATAAAAATTAGTGACTGATTTGAAATAAAACAAGCATAAATAATTGACTAAGTTAAATAAAATAAACCTAGAGGCCAAAACCATAACAAAGAAAATAAAAATACATAATGACTAATATGTAAAAACACGCTAAATATAGAGGGATCATAGAGTGATTTTTCCTTAAATTAAGTGGTTAGAATGCAAAAAGGTTCTAAACAACTGAGGACCTAAGAGTAATTTAACCATGGAATAATGACTAAAATGCAAATAGGCACTTAAAGTGTGGGGACCTAAGCATAATTAACCCTTAATTTTGGTGACAAAAGCATGAAATACACTAGAATTTGGGGACCTGACGCATGATTTACCCAAAATTTAAAACAAACCCCCATTATTTATTTCTATAAACACGCGATGAACCAAAAAGAAATATAACCCTCCCCTTTTTCTATCAACTCTAACTCCTTCACCTCTCCAACCCTAGCTGACGTAGGCCAAACTCAAGCCCCTCACGACGGTAACTGTCGTTCCTCGACGACCCTCTTATAGACCACCACCCATGGTTGTCCGAACGACCATTAATCTCCTTAAAATGAACCCAAAACATCCTCCTTTCACTCTTTGGAATCTAACCCCATAAACGACCAACGTGGCCTTAGACGCGACTACCCTCGCCAAAGAGGGTCACTCTCTTAAGGTAAATGTATTATTCTCTCTCTTTTCCTCTATTGTTTTTGTTCTTGAAGCACATATGCGCACACACACATGAAAAAAAACGAAAGAAATGAGAAGGTTCCCAACTAACCTCTTTTTTTGTTGCATATATTTTCAGAATATGGGAGGAAAAAACTCCCTACAATCTATTTTTAGGGTTTTTATAATCCCTTCTAAATTATAGTTTCTTTTTTTAGTTTGTTACGTGTGATTTGCTTATGGGGTCGTTAGTTGTGCTGTTGTGGTATTGGTGGTGGCAGTGGAATGGCTTGGGGCTGTTGTAGTGCAGAGATTTGGTGCAGCTGCTGTAGAGCTGAGATTTGGTGCATATATTAAGGGATTTTATCCATTTTTCTTTTTTGTATTTTAAATTAATTTTGTAATAAAATAATAATATATATTAGGGGTAAAAAAATTAGTGATTACAATTGCCCCTCTTTGCTCATTGTTGTGAAATAGGAATATAATAAAGACATAAAGCACCAATTTTTATCGGCTCAGCCCATCAGTGAAACTTTGAGCTCCAAGTTCTTCTCATTATGAACTCTTCACTCTTCTGCAAAAGCAATTGTTGAGGTTGAACAAGCTCTCTCACATGAACTTCTTCACCCTTGGTTGCTTCCTCCTGTATGGAAATGTTAAACAAGCTCTCCCATATGAACTCTCTATTCTTCCACAAAGATCATTCTCAGGTTAAACAAGCTCTCCTATATGAATTTCTTCTCCACCATCGAAAAAGTTCTTCTAATGATGAACTTCATCTTCACTAGAGGTTTCGATCCACCTCCTTTTGTAATGATTTGAGTAAAAGGGCGAACAAGTTCTTCTCATTATGAATTTCTTCTTCTTTTTTATTATGTTAATTGACCTCATTCTATGATGAAATCTAACAAGGATGACAATGTTGATCCACCCCCTTCTGTGATGAAATCAAACAAAATGTTGATGTTGATCTATCTCATTATGAGATAGAGTCGAGCAAAAGGTTGAACAAGTTATTCTCATTATGAACTCTTCTATCTTGTTGGATGAGTTCTTCTCATTATAAACTCTTCATTTATCCACATCCTTATGCGATGGACAATTCCAGGTTGATCAAGCTTTTCTTATTATGAACTTCTTCATTAGAAATGTTGATCCACCTCCTTCTATGATGGAATGGAGAAAACTTTGAACAAGTTCTTTTCTTACGAACTTCTTCTCTCTCATCAGATAAGTTCTTCTTATTACGAACCCTTCCATTTGAAAATGTTGATCCACCCCATTCTGTGATGGAATCGAGTGAAATTTTGAACAAAATTTTCTCATTGGGAACTTCTTCATTGGAAATGTTGATCCACTTTCTTCTGTGATGGATTCGAACAAAGTGATGATACTGATCCAACTCTTTATGCAATGGATGAGCCAAGGTCGATGTGTTTCCATCTTCTTATGTGATGGAATCGAGCTAATGTTGAACGAGTTCTTCTCATTATGAACTTCTTCTCCCTCAACGGATGAGTTCTTCTCATTACGAACCTTTCCATTGGAAATATTGATCAACTTCCTTCTGTGATGTAATTGAGCCAAGATTGAACAAGTTCTTCTCATTCTGAACTTCTTCTCCCTCATTGGATGAGTTCTTCTCATTACGAGCCCTTCTATTCAAAATATTAAACCACATCCTTCCGTGATGGAATCGAGTGAAATGTTGAACAAGTTCTTCTTATTAGGAACTTTTTCATTGGAAATGTTGATCCACCTTCTTCTATGATGTATTCTGAAACATCCTCAATACTGGGTTAGTGATCAAATTGTAAAGTTTCAGAATTTGGTGACTAGAGTAGAACCATGGATTAGTTCAATGATTTATTTGGAAATAAATCATAAACGTTATTAGTAATTATAAGATGAATTAAAGGGCAAAAGGGTCATTTGACAAGGAAGATTTTTATTTTCCTTATAAGATAAGGAAATCACGTGGGAAGAGAGAAAATGTTCCAGAGTTCTCTTATATTCTCTTCTCTTCTTCCTTCTTCATACGTGAAGGCTTCACTCAAAGGTGAGTTTCTTTGTTTGTTGATTAATTATTGATGTTAAGGTTGGGTTATGATCATTAGATGATAATTAAGCTTAAGGAAAGCTTAATTTGTTCTAAAACAACAAGATGAAAGATATATAAGAGATTAAAGAAAATGAGTTTTTAGATGAACTTCTGGAAAAGAGTTAATAAGTGAAATTTGAGAAGGAATTTGACTTGTCATCACTAAGAATAAGAGATATATGAAGCTAGAAATGATTAATAACAAAGTTGAAAGTTTAGTAAGATTCTTAAATCTTAAGAATCATGATGAGATATGGAAGATAAATATGGTATACATGGATATAAGTTGGTTTAAGTAATGGTAGTTGAAATTAAAGACATAATAGGGGCTTAAAATAAAAGAATTGATTATTTTCGGGCTTAAAATGCAAATTCTGGGCAAGGTGTATCGATGCACATTCAATGTGAATCGATGCACTCTTTAAAGAAGAAACATCGAATGCAATTAGTGCATCGATGCATCCCTTTAAAATGAAAACATCAAAGGTAATTTGTGTATCGATGCATGGGTAGTGCATCGATGCACATGTTAAAGAATGCATCAATGCACTGTAGAATGCATCGATGCACTTCAAGGGGAAATTGAAATAGACATTTCTTTGGTCTAAGAAATGATAGATTAGAATATATCAATTGGATATTGATATGTATCAATGTACGATTATATAGATATCGAGCACGAACAAGTTCTGGAATGATTATCAAGTTAAGATTTGATCGAAAGCAAAGTTCGGATAGGTCGTCAGAGTAAGATGCACAAGAAAGAGAAAGAGCTTGGTAGTGTTATTGGTGATCAGGTTAGTACATGATAGTAAGTATATGTTATGTTAGGGAATTTAGACTTGCGATGAGTCTAATTCCGATATTAGATTACATGAGTACAAAGATACAAGCATGTTTCATAGGATTTTTATGAGTAGATGGATATACATATATGCATTTAGAAGTTAATTGCATCTGTATATGTGATTTATATGAATGTATATTGTGTGATAAATTTAATAGCCATGATTTATATGATAATAAGATTTAGGATTCTGTGATGATAATATATATGAATATAAATGATTAATTAACATGAGATACATGACCATGTGACAGCAAGAATATGTATATGTGAACGTGTGTTATGAGATAAGAATCATAACTATGAGCTATGTGAAAAAGAATACAAGTAAAAGTGAAAAGTTATGTGATAAGTGAATGTGAATTACATGGAAATATGTTATGTGAAAGTGAACTACTTGCCTTCGTGAATATGTAAAAAGATGAATAATAATGCCCATGTTATATAATAAGAGAGCTATAGGTATAGTTGGCATGCCAAGAGTCAAGGGTCTATGTGGTCCTTCGGGACAAAGTGGTCCTTAGGGAAATAGTGGTCCTTCGGGACACAGTGGTTCTTCGGGACATAATGGTCCTTCGGGACATAATGGTCCTTCGGGACATAATGGTCCTTCGGGACATAATGGTCCTTCGGGACACAGTGGTCCTTCGGGACATAGTGGTCCTACGGGACAAATTCTACGCGCCCCTAGTGGGATTTATATGAGTTGTGGTGACAACATTGTGCACAACCTCTATGTACTCACATACCTTAAGTTCTCAGTAGTGTGCATGGGCTAACCAAAAAGGATAATAATAAAATGTGAGTTGTAATGAGAAATGTGTTACATGTTTTATATGAGGATATATGTGAATGTGTGTATGTGTTACAAGAAAGAATGTATGTTATGGGTTATGGCATTTGTTATGCGATGTACATGAATATATGTTAATATATATATATGAATGAATATCAATGACTCATGTGATGATGTAAGAACATGTTATAAGATATAGAATATGAAAATAAGAGATCATATGAACAAGAGATAAGAGATAGAAAGGATAATCATATAAGCGTATGAGGAAATATAAATGATGACATGCATGTGTGCATGTAATTATTACATGAAAAAGTATGTATACAAGTATGACGTTGTATTACATGATATGTACATGCATTTAATAATTTACATATGGATTTATACGTCTCACTAAGTCTATGACTTAGCGTGTGAGTGTTTCACACGTAGGTTCAGGAAAGCAGGAAGAGAAGCTATGAGGAGCAAGATAGGTTAGTTTCTCCTTACTGAAGGTCATATCAGAACATAAATGAATAACATGTATTTTGTTATATAGAATCTAGTTGGCATGTAGTTAAAAGATTTGTATTAGATACGCTCTGATCAGTTTTGTAAAACCATATGTTTTATATCATAGAAAGAAAATGATTTTATTAGAAATATCAAACTGAATCTTGGGTATTTTGTAAAAGTAAATGTTTTGAGAAGTCAATGTGACACCTCAGACCCGTATCTGGGTCGGGTACGGGTTGGGGGTGTTACATATTCGAAAAAAGTAATGATGCTGATCCAACTCCTTATAAGATGGATGAGTCAAGGTTGGTGATGTTCCAACTCCTTATGTGATGGAATCGAGCTAAGGTTGAACAAATTTTTCTCATTATGAACTTCTTCTCCCTCATCAGATAAGTTCTTCTCATTACGAGCCCTTCCATTCAAAATGTTAACTAGTTTATCCTCTCTTTGAAAAGTTTTAAACCTACAAAATATTATCATATGTTAGTGATTTGTATTTAAAGTACCCGAAGGTAATGACCCGATGGTCCTCAATTTTTACTGAGATTCATTTCTTTCGTTGATGAAAAATATGGATTGATTCTTTGCCGAAGTCGTGAAATGTAATCTTTGTTGAATCTTTGAATTATTGGCATCTATTCAAAACTTGATGAAAAATAAATGTGTATTCTCTCATTTTACAAATGCCTAAATATGCATGCCATTTTAGTGTTGCAAATTTTATTATCTAGTGAATCTTTGCTCCTTTATCTTCACTAAGTTTTTGTCTTTGTTGGGTTCATCCTGGAAATGACATTGCTCACTCGCATTGAAGCGATCTAATAACTTCCTAGTAAATGGTTGACTTCTCCACACTAAAAAGTCAAGTTGAAGAAAGATATCACTGAAGAGGTTTCTAAGGAGATAATCCTAAGAATAACTCAAACGACATTCTAGATAAACAGTCCTAAGAATGACTCAAACGAATTTTCTAGAAAAATAATCCTAAGAATGATAAAATAGTTTCTCAAAATAAATTTTATAGGCATCCTAATGAGAGGTAAATCAAAATTTATCATGTTTATAAAATGATGAAATGTATGATGCAAATATTCAAATTCATGTAATATGTATGAATACATGTTTTCTTGATCTGCTGGGAATATTTGAAAGAGTAGTCTTTATTCTCTTCCTGGTTCGGTTATCTTATTTGTCACACCTGAGTGCATTCTTGCTAATATTGGCTTTTGAATTAGCGTATCTTGCCCCAATAAATTTTTACCCTTGATAAATTTGGCTTCGTCTACCTTAACTTGTTTAGAAATCCAATAGATCTTTCATCTTTTTCGGAAAATTTTGAAAAGTGAATCCATCATTTCAAGCTTTGGAGACTGTGTACTTACTGCTACCTTTTGACAAAAGATCAATAGCCATTGTTTAAAACTAACCACCGCAGAAATTGATAGAGCATTCACGTTTCCTGACAAGTCCTATGATACATCCGTACCAAGGATGGTAATTGGAACCTTAGAAACAACCATAATTGAAGGTGCTTGCTCAATTGCTAATATCTAATTCAGTCCTCCAAACTTTGTATTAATTTTTTCAAAGTTTTATCGCCCATTTAGCGGAAAGAGATTTCCTAGTTATCCACTTTTAATCTTGGCGCAGACAGAACATGACCTTCAAATGGGTAAAATTAGAATTTATAGAAACCCCTTATGAACTCAACATTGGCTTATCATCATAACTACTGGTACGAGAAGAATTCATAATTTCTTGTGACTTCGACACTTATGCACAACAAATCACCAGAATAATGCAACTATATGTTACAATGCCCGAAGGACTTATCATCGAGAAACCTTTCAAAATCAAACTTGGCTTCTTAAAAAATTCATTTACAGTTATCAGCAAGAAACACCTAAAAATCAGGCTTAGCTCCTTTAAAAAAAATCATTTGAAAACATCAAGAAACCCCTAAAAATCATGTTTAGCTTCTTTTAAAATTCATTTGAAAACATCATATTGTTTAGGTAACATGCCCCCATATCAAAGTAATTATTCTTATTGATTGGGCACCTTGATCCTTGAGACTTAGCCACTTCAAAAAAACTCCCCTCCATTTGAGACTTGAATTATGCTCTTTCTTCGCTCCATCCTTTTCTTTGAACAATCTGTAAAAATATGCCTTGATGCATGAAATGTGAATACAATGGATATGTATCTAAATGTAATACATAAGGTTCATTGATAACTCTATAAAAGGTCACATTTTGGGACCTTTTCACTTAAGTTATTGAGTGTTTAATAGCTCATTTAGGACCATGTAGATGCATTTAGAAACATTTAGTTTCATGTCATGGAATTCAGTTTGTCACGGCATTTTATTTTTACTGCGGCGCTGCTTTATGGGAAAGGTACTTGTTTAATGATGTGCAGGTTTTGAAAGCAAGGAAAAGAGGAAAGAAAATGCCGTGACATAAGTATATGGCTGAGCAAAATTAATTTTCTGCGTTCAGCTAGCATTTCGAAAGTGCTTACATTGCGAGATGATATTTTTGAAGCCAGTTTTATCCGACTCCACTAGAGCTCTGCCTGAGAAATCCACCTCGAAGATCTACCTGGAGGGATCTGCACTGCTACCGCCGGTTCTGCTGATGACACCGCCTGACCCTACAGATCATGTCTATCCTTGGGCGCCTGCAATGGGATTTTGCCGGTCCATCAGCCAGCTACCCAGGCTACATCATAGCCTGTCTTGCTCGACTCCCAAGCACTTAACCATGGTTTTTGGGGTTTCTTAGGAAAGTTAATATCAAGTCATAGGATTTGTTTTCCCCTATAAATAGAGGATGAAACCACATGGAAGAGGACTTTGGTTCCACCTAGATTTGAGCTCAAAAAGTTAGAGAGAGAAGGTCTCATCTTTCTCCGTCAATCCTACTTGCCGTGGAATTTCTCCTTGAGAAGCTGAAGGGAGTGGTGTTCTAAGCATCCGAGAGGAGCTAGTTCGCTAGGAGCAGTTCTTGGTGGCTAAGGAATGCATTTGGCAGTGCACGTTGAAGGCTTTTTCTCCTCCCTTTAGTTCTTGTTTTCATATTTTGTTATTTGGGTCGTAAGGAACGGATAATCTTGTTTTGTTCTTGCTTATTTCGAACCTCACCATGAACTAATCCTATTTGGTGGAAGTTCATTTTGGATGCTTAAGTTTTATTTCAATGAATGGTTGATTTTTCTATACTATAATCTGTTTTGTTTATGGAGTTTAATGCCTTAAGGTTGTAGGAGCTACGATAGTAGTCATTCCTTAGGAGATTCTTAGGGTTCGAGAGAAACTAGGGAGGAACTACATAAACAAGGGGTTCTAGGTAGTAACTAGGCCTAATCCACCTTAGAGATAAGGCTATGATTTCATTCGACTAAAAGGAGTTGTGCATGAACGATAGGTTAGATGTTAATGCTACCGCAAAAAGGTATTGCCGAGACATATCCTATTATCTGAACCAGTAGGATCACTGCAGGGGTTTACACCAATCAGATTTGCCAGGGCATCTTTAATCTGTCAAGTCCCTTACTAGAGATAGCATAGGGCACCTCTGTAGACTCTGTCGGGCAGGTTAGGCATAGAAGAAATAACATTCAGAGAAATAGACTTAGATTTTCCTAGTGACTCCTACTACTCATTCCCATAGCAGCTTGTCGTGTGAGAAAGCTAAAGTCCTATATATATTAAATCTAGTATTTACATTTTTATTTTGCCTTGACATTTTTATTTGTTTGCATTAAACACAATCTATTTTGCCACGACATATCCATTTGCTACCACATTACCATCGTTCCACTTCCACATTAGTCATTCCATTTTGCCACGACATTATCATTTGTACATACCATTACTAACTTTACTTAGGTGACAAAGTAAAGTACCTTGACAAACTTATTTAATTTCCTCTAATCCCTGTGGTGACGATACTCACTTATCATTTTATTACTTGTTCGATTGTGTATACTTGCACACATATCCGCACTCATTTATAGTACTCACAAAGAGCGGACAAGTTTTTGCCGCCGTTGCCGGAGAGTTGGCAACTGGAAGTTAAATTGATTTGTCATAGCATTTTTATTTTACTTGTTCATATTTTCTTTTTAATTATCTTTATTTTTTTGGTGTCCTTAATTTTTCTTCATTTATTTTTCTAGGTACATAACCCTAAGCAACCCTGAAGAGCCATTATAACCGATTGATCTTGAAATCGAGAGGCTTTTTAGGCAACGAAGAGGCGCTCAATATGTAAACATGTATCAACTCGAAAATCAAGGTATTGGTCATGAGGAGGATCAGAATGTCGGGGAAAATTTAAATGTTGGAAACGCAGCCAGACCTCGTGTCATTCGTGATCACCTAAATCCGATCTTAGAGGATTTAAATCCTGGAATTGTGGCCCCAGAATTCAGGCAGCTCACTTCGAGCTAAAACCCATCATGTTCAATATGCTAAACTCCATAGGACACTTTTGGGGCATGCCAAATGAAGATGCCAGGCAGCATATTCGTAATTTCTTGGAGGTGTGTGATTCTTTCCACCAACAAGGGGTGCACGAAGATGTTCTCAAATTAAAGCTATTTCCGTACTCCCTACGTGACCGAGAAAGGGCGTTGTTGAGTGGCGTTCCAGCGGGTTCAATGGAGTCGTGAACTGATCTGTGTAAAAAAAATTTACTGTGGTATAATCCTCCAAATATGAACACCTAACTGAGGAACGATATTGCTTCCTTTCGTCAGGCTGATGACGAGTCGATGTATGAATGATGGAATCGATACAAGGTATTGCTTCGTAAGTGCTCAAACCATGGTTTTCAAGATTGAACATAAGTGGTGATGTTCTATAATGGAGTAAACGCACCCACGAGGATGATGCTAGATGCCTCGGCAAATGGGACGTTACTTGACAAATCACCAGCAGAGGCATTTGACATTCTGGATAAGATTGCCACTAATGATTATCAGTTTACATCCACAAGGCTTGGATTTGGGCACAAGTCACACGGAGCTTTTGAGCTAGATTCTAAAGATAACGTGTCCGCCCAACTTGCTACTATCACCAACATGCTGAAAATTTTGCAAAGGCCAAGTGAGGTGCGAGAAGTGAAGGTAACCCATTCAGCTTATTTATTATGCCATGACAATCATAATGAGAGTGACTGCCCAACCAATCAGGAATCCATCAACTTTGTGGGCAATTTTAATCGAGGTAACAATAACCCATATTTTAACACGTATAATCCTGGATGGCGTCAACATCTAAACTTTTCATGGGGAAATCAAGGATCCAGCAATACCCATCAACCAGCTCGGCAGCAGAATTTCAATGACTCCCAGGGTTATCAATCGAATATGCCATGACATAATTCTAACAAGGGAGGACCATCTTCATCAAATACAAGTTCTTTGGAGGCCACAATGCAAGAGTTTATTACGACAAAAAACAATGCTGCAAGACCACACAACCTCCATAAAAAATCAAGGAGCTCTGCTTCAGAGCCATAGTTTGTCGCTGAGGGCGTTGGAGAGTCAAGTTGGTCAAATTGCCACGGCATTACAAGAACGCAAACCAGGACAATTACCGAGTGACACTGAAGTCACCAAATCTCATGGCAAGGGAAATTACAGTGTGCTGACTCTCCAAAGTGGTACTCAAATTAATGTTGAAGACAAGTTTGGGGGAAGACCGAAGGATGATTCACCCCCCTGTAACCAAGTAAGATGATCCATAAGTGCAAGAAGAAGCACCAGTAAAGAGGAAAAGGCTGAGGATTTGTGAAGTAAAGAAACTGAGGGAACAAATAAAAATGCCAAGGCAACTTCTGTTCGCACCCCGTCAATACAGGAAGCTAGACCCCCACCCCCTTTTCCGCAAAGACTGAAGAAGCATAACGAAGATATCCAATTTAAGAAGTTCATTGACATTCTGAGTCAACTACAAATCAATGTTCCTTTTCTAGAGGCTATGGAACAAATACCGACATATGCCAAATTCCTCAAAGAGATTGTTACCAAGAAGAGAAAGGTTGAGCAGTATGAAATAATTGCCACGGCAAAAGAATTTTGCTCTTCCTTAAGTAAGCTTCCACCAAAGAGACATGATCCAGGTAGCTTCATCATCTCATGTTCGATAGGAGACAAATTTGTTGGGAAGGTATTATGTGACCTTGGTTCAAGTGTGAACTTGATGCCTAAGTCAATATTCGTCAAGCTTGGGATAGGAAATACGAGACCCACCTCGGTCATCCTGCAATTAGCCGATCGTTTGCACATTTGACCAGAGGGGCGAATTGAAGATGTCATCACACGGGTCGACAAGTTCGTTTTTCCTATCGATTTTCTGATTCTAGACTGTGAGGTCGACGCCACAACACCCATCATATTGGGGAGACCTTTCCTAGCTATCGGTCGAATTCTCATCGACTATGAGAGGGTGAACTAACCATGCGAGTGGTCGATCAACATGTCACTGTGAATGTCTTCCGATCTCTCAAGTACATGGATGATTCTGAAGAATGCCATAGCATTTTGAAGTAGATACAGTAATAACAATAGCAGCATATCAATTTTACCAGGATAATTTCATTAAACTGGGACCTGATGTTGGGCTACTTGAATACTTAAAGGCTAAATAGCCTAATGAAGTTTCATCCAAAGAACAACAGGCTAGCCCAGATACGTATTTTGAACGTTTTCACTTTGAAGAGTTTGTTCCTCCCAAGCCCTCATTACAGCATGCTCTTACCCTAGAACTTAAGAATTTGCCACATCATCTTAAATATGCTTATATGGGTAGTGATAAAACTTTTCCTGTGATTATTTCTTCTACCCTTACTCCTAACCAAGAAACGAGTTTGTTAAGTGTTTTATCACAGCATAAGAAAGCGTTAGGGTAAAAAATGGCAGATCTGAAGGGAATAAGTCCAACCATCTGCATGCACAAAATCTTGTTGCAATAATGCCACGGAAAATCTATAGAGTCGCAGCGTAGACTGAACCTAATCATGAAGCAAGTTGTGATGAAGGTGATTCTCAAATGGCTTGATGCTGAAGTAATTTACCCCATTTCAGATAGTTCGTGGGTGAGTCCAGTTCAATGTGTGCCCAAGAAATGAGGTATGACCGTGGTGACAAGTGAAGACAACAAGTTGATACCTACTTACACGGTCATCAGGTGGCGAATTTGCATGGACTACCGTAAGCTTAACAAGGCCACCAAGAAAGATCACTTTTCCGTTCATCGATCAAATGCTGGATTGACTTGCTGGCAAGGCATTATATTGTTTCTTGAACGGTTACTCGGGGTATAATTAGATTGCCATCGCACCAGAGGACCAAGAGAAGACCACGTTCACATGCACGTATGGCACTTATGCTTTTCGAAGAATGCCTTTTGGACTCTGTAATGCCCCGACAACTTTTCAACGCTGCATGCAAGCCATATTCTCTGACATGGTTGAGGATTATCTTGAAATTTTCGTGGATGATATTTTTGTTTCTGGTGACGACTTTAAAAAATGCCTCGGTAATTTGGCAAAGGTGCTGAAGTGGTGCAAAGAGGCCGACCTTGTACTGAATTGGGAAAAATGCCACTTCATAGTAACAGAATGCGTTATTCTAGGCCACAAGATTTCTGCAAAGGGCATTGAGGTTGATAAGGCCAAGATCGAGGTGATCGAGAAACTTTCCCTATCAAACTCTGTCAATGGCATTCAGAGTTTCCTTGGAAATGCTGGATTTTATCGAAGATTCGTTAAGGACTTCTCCGTAATATCCAAGCCCTTGTGTACCCTGCTGCAACAGAACCAACCATTTTTGTTCGATCAACAATGCCATGGCGAATTCAAAGAGCTGAAGCAAAGACTTATATATGCTCCGATCATAGTTCCCCCAGACTGGAAGGCACCGTTCGAGTTAATGTACGACGCAAGTGATTTTGCCGTGGGAGCTGTGCTTGGGCAACGTAGAGGTAAAATTTTTCATGTGATTTATTATACTAGCCATACCTTAAATGATGCACAGTTAAATTACATGACCACAGAGAAAGAATTACTTATCGTGGTATTTACATTTGACACGTTTAGGCCATACTTGATAGGCACCAAAGTTATAGTTCACACTAATCATTCAGCGATAAAATATTTAGTGAACAAGAAAGATGCCAAGCCTAGACTGATTAGATGGATATTACTATTGCAAGAATTCGACTTAGAGGTAGTTGATAGGAAATATACTGAAAAACAGGTTGCAGACCACTTATCTAGGCTAGAGAACATTTCAGAATGCCATGACATTTTTTATATTAAAGAAGAATTCCCTGATGAGAAAATTTTATATACCACTGCAATTCTGTGGTACGCTGGCCTCGTTAATTTTCTGTTAGTGTGTTTTCCTTATGAACTAAACAGCCAGGGTAAGAAGAAGTTTCTGATGATGCCAAGTTTAATTTGGAATGAGCCATACTTATTCAAGCAATGTGTCGATCAAATGATAAGACGGTGTATCCCCGAAGAGGATCAACGCAATATCTTATACCATTGCCACACAGCAACCTGTGGAGGGCATTTTGGAGGTTCGAGGACTGCTGCAAAGGTCCTCCAATTGGGCTTCTATTGTCCATCGCTATTTAAAGATGCCCACGAATTTTGCAAGGCATGCGACCGATGCCAGCGCACTGGAAACATTTCCAGACGATATGAAATGCCGCTACAAAATATTCTGGAGATAGAACTTTTTGATGTTTGGGGTATTGATTTCATGGGAGCATTCCCATCTTTTTTTGGGGATTTATATATTCTGCTTACGGTGGATTACGTTTCGAAGTGGGTTGAGGCAATTGCTACACCAAGGAACGATTCGAAGACGGTGCTCAAGTTCCTTCACAATAACATATTCACTCGATTTGGATTACCAAGAGCCATCATCAGTGATGAAGGCACCCACTTCGACAATGGACTAATTGCCAAGGCATTGCAGAAGTATGGAGTGCGACATAAGATTGCCACAGCATATCACCCGCAGACAAATGGACAAGCTGAAGTGTCCAATCGAGAAATCAAGCAAATCCTTGAGAAGGTGGTAAACCCTCGAACGAAAGACTGGTCCCCCAAGCTCGATGAAGCATTATTGGCCTATAGGACGGCATTCAAAACACCTCTGGGAATGCCTCCTTTTAAGATGGTATATGGAAAAAGCCTGCCACCTCCCAGTTGAGTTAGAACACGAGGCATACTGGGCAATGAAGAAATTAAACTTCGACGCACAACTTGCTGGGGAGAAACGATTGCTCGACTTGAATGAAATGGAGGAGTTTAGAGTGCAAGCATATGAAAATTCCAAGCTCTACAAGGAAAAGACTAAGAAGTGGCATGACAAAATCATTTGTCAAAGCATTTTCATGTGAGCCAAAAGTGTTGTTTTTCAACTCATGGCTCAAAACTCTTCCCTGGTAAACTAAATCACGATGGTTGGGACCTTTTGAAGTTCACCATGTTTACCCATATGGCGTTGTTGATATCAAGAACATGGACGATGGATCCATTTTTAAAGTCAATGGCCAGTGCCTGAAGGCTTACCAAGGAATCCCACCTACGCGTGACAAGTCGACGCTGCTCTTGCACGATGTCGACACTGGTCGGCATCTTAAGGATGCCATGAATTTTAAATTTACTCCTGAATATAAATAATTTTTTTTTACTATTATTTTATTTTTTATTATTTTTAATTAATTAGGTTTATTTTATTTTGCAAGGATTAACCCACATGGAGCACTTGAAGTGTGCAAACTTGAATAGTAAAAGGAGGGAAACTTTTTCACTTTTCATTTTCACTTAAGCTTAAAATTTCTACTCCTTCTTTTTGTTTTATTCTCGCCTAGACCCCACCATATCCACTTTTATACCCTACAAAATCTCTCTTTTGTTTTTCTTCTTCTTTTGTTTCACTTTAATTTTTATTCTTTCTCTTTCATCTTCTTCTCCCCTCATTTTCCGAAACCGCCATAACCGCCGCCAAGTTCCAAGTTTTTTTCAACTTTTCTTTGTTTTATCTTTGAACAATGGTCCGATCAGACCCCCTCCACCACCCAACCGCCTCGCTTTATTGATGATGCCGCCCGTGACCGTTTCCAAACTATTAAGAACCAATTTAGGGAGCAAAGTGCTTGATGTGGTCACCAACCATAAGTGCAAAAATTTGCCAAGCATCATCTGCCGTAATGCAACTATAGTGAAGTAGTTTTATTCAAACATCACCGAGACAAATTAGCATGGCGTGGTGGTTCGCGGCATTTCTATTCGTTTTACTCCTTCTGTAATAATCGCTATTTTAAACTACAGATTGCTGAAGACCACCATGCTAGTTTCGCTCAGAAGCTGACAACAAAACTTACCAAGGCATCCTGAAAAACCTCTGTCTTCCCGACAGCAATGGAATGGTCAGCAAATGAGCCGCAAGACCGTGGACCGGGAGAGGCTACTTCCACAAGTGAAGTTGGAATCATTTCATGAAGCACAACTTACCCACTTCCCACAACACCACCGTGTCCTCCGCGGATGCTTTCTACATTCCATCATATTCGGGCGAGCCATCGATGTAGGGAAAATTATTGTGGACCAGGCTCATCTGTGCCTGAAGCGACCTACAAGTGCCTTGGTATTTCCAAATCTCATCACCGCTTTATGCCATAAAAAGAAGGTTCCTGAAGAATTGTTTAATGAGCTTTTATCGGGTATTACTAGCATTACCAAAGCGAAAATCCCTCTGCTGTTGGGTTACAAGGAAGCCAATGGGAAGGAAAAAGAGGCAACCACATCTCACACTACACCATTTCCACATGCCAGGCCAACTTCAAACGCCCTGGAGCAGGCAGTCCAGCGCACTCAAGAGCATGTCAGGCAGCTGTGACAAACTGATGATATTTTGCCTATGCTAAGCGTCGAGATGCTTTCTCATCAATTCCTTGATGGAGTTTCTACCACACACAAACTTCACCATCTTTGTTTTCCCTGAATCACTGGTGCCACCAAATGAGGATGCCGAAGCATCTGCAGAAGTACCTCGCCAGTTCCAACTGATGATCAGCACTCATCCAATGGAGATAATCACCAGACGCTGAAACAGAAGAGCTGTTGACCCTGATCCAGTCCATGTTGTGTCACCTGATGCAGACCAAGAAGCCAACCTCTAACTCGCTAATATCCTGATATTCCACAACTGCTGCACCAATGGAGAATAACACCCTGAGTACCACAACCCACGGAGTCAACCGAGGAGTCACAATTTGAGATGCCACTGCAAGCTCCTTTGCGTAGAAGTCGACGTTGCCTTAGGAAGGTATCTCAGCATCGGGAGCCTCCACTCCCAGCTGTTCCAGAAGGACCCAACACTCCTCCAGCCGTACCTGCGTCTGACTCTGAACATTCTATCCCTGCAAAACTAAGAAAGCTCACTCGTCGCGTAACCGCTGCACACCACCCACGTAAAGCCAAGGTACCTTGCATCTGCATTGCATTATAGCATGTAGTTTCATTTTTTTAGTTTTAGTAAGCATTGGGGATAATACTTATCTCAGGTTTGGGGGTAGTAGGGTTCTCGCATCACTGCATGATAGTAGTAGTAAAATACATATGCCATGACATTAGTAATTGCCTGAATAGTTTTCTGGAATTAGTTAAGGATGTCCGATGATAATGAATTTGATGGCTAGATAGAATGTACATGACTGGTTGAGGATGATAGAACCAACCTAGGACTTGTTTCTCTGAATTCTTGAATACACGATTGTATGTTTTCCATGCTTGAGAAACTTAAAAAAATTTATAAGAGAATTATTAAAATGGCGTGGCATAGAACTTTGACTATTGAAAGCCCCCGTTTATGCTTTGCTAAAAAAATAAAAATAAATTTATGAAATGAATATGTGAATAAATGCCTCAGTATATCTGTAGAGGGACACTCTGCTATGCCATGGCATATGAGTGAATGAAAGATATCACGGGATGACTCTACCTGACTAGCTCGGGAGTGGAATGTATGCTCCCTTTCACCTAGAGTGTGGGATGGTAAAGTGATAGGTTGACTCCCCTCATAGCAGAACTAATAAAAGAAAAGAAAGGCAAGATGGGAGCTGATTTGGAAAATGTCATGGCAACTTAAGAAAGCTTGGGTAGAAAATTTTTAAGTTTGTTAAGAATGGACTGGATACAAACACACACACACACACACAAAGAATCTTGTTCTAGGGGACAGTACTTGAATTCTCAAACCTAGTCTAGCATGTTGAAACCATATGTGCTGAGGGCTAAAATTTTATTCCATGAAACTATTTGGCTTCTAAACTTGTCGTGGTATTTTTGTTTTGCTTATTACTATCCATTGCTTGAGGATAAGCATATCTTAAGTTTGGGGGGTGATAACTCCGTAAAAGGTCATTTGGGACTTTTCACTTAAGTTATTGAGTGTTTAATAGCTCGTTTAGGGCATGTAGATGCATTTAGAAGCATTTAGTTGCATGTGGTGGAATTCAGTTTGTCGCAGCATTTTATTTTTACTGCAGTGCTGCTTTATGGGAAAGGTACTTGTCTGATGATGTGCAGGTTTTAAAAGCAAGCAAAAGAGGAAAGAAAATGTCATGACATAAGTATATGGCTGAGCAAAATGAATTTTTCGAGTTCAGCCGGCATTTCGAAAGTGATCACATTGCGAGATGATATTTTTGAAGGCATCTGTATCCGACTCCCCGAGAGCTCTGCCCGAGAAATCCACCTCGAAGATCTGCCTAGAGGGATCGGCGCTACTACCGTCGGTTTTGCTCATGACACCGCCTGACCCTATAGATCCTGTCTGTCCTTGGGGCCTGCAACGGGATTTGCCGGTCCATCAGCCAGCTACCCAGGCTGCATCATAGCCTGTCTTACTCGACTCCCAAGCACTTAACCATGGTTTTTAGGGTTTCCTAGGAAAGTTAATATCAAGTCCTAGGATTTGTTTTCCCCTATAAATAGAGGATGAAGCCACATGGAATAGGCCTTTGGTTCTTCCAAGATTTGAGCTTAAAAAGTTAGAGAGAGAAGGTCTCATCTTTCTCCGTCAATCCTACTTGTCATGGTATTTCTCCTTGACAAGCCGAAGGGAGTGGCGTTCTAAGCATCCGAGAGGAACTACTTCGCTAGGAGCAGTTCTTGGTGGCTGAGGAATGCATTTAGCAATGCACGTTGAAGGCTTTTTTCTCCTCCCTTTAGTTCTTGCTTTCATATTTGTTATTTGGGTCATAAGGAATGGATAATCTTGCTTTGTGCTTTTATTTCAAACCTCACCATGAACTAATCCTATTTGGTGGGAGTTCATTTTGGATGTTTAAGTTTTATTTTAATGAATGGTTGATTTTTCTATGCTATAATCTGTTTTATTTATGGAGTTTAATGCCTTAAGGTTGTAGGAGCTACGAGAGTATCAATTCCTTAGGAGATTCTTAGGGTTCGAGAGAATACCTAGGTAACATATCCTTAGTGTTCGAGAGAAACTAGGGAGGAACTACATAAACAAGGGGTTCTAGGTAGTAACTAAGCCTAATCCACCTTAGAGATAAGGCTAGGATTTCATTCGGCTAAAAGGAGTTGTTCATGAACGATAGGTTAGATGTTAATTCTACTGCAAAAAGGTATTGCCGAGACATATCCTGTTATCTGAACCAATAGGATCACTGCAGGGGTTTACGCCAATTGGATTTGCCAGGCATCTTTAATCTGTCGAGTCCCTTACTAGAGATATCATAGGGCACCTCTGTAGATTCTGTCGGGCAGGTTAGGCATAGAAGAAATACCATTCAGAGAAATAGACTTATATTTTCCTAGTGACTCCTACCACTCATTCCCATAGCAGCTTGTCGTGTGAGAAAGCTAAAGTCCTATATATATTAAATATAGTATTTGCATTTTTATTTTGCCTTGACATTTTTATTTGTTTACATTAAACACAATCTATTTTGCCACGACATATCCATTTGCTACCACATTACCATCGTTCTACTTCCACATCAGTCATTCCATTTTGCCACAGCATTATCATTACATACCATTACTAACTTTACTTAGGTGACAAAGTAAAGTACCTTGACAAACTTATTTAATTTCCTCCAATCCCTGTGGAGACGATACTCACTTATCACTTTATTACTTGTTCGATTGTGTATACTTGCACACATATCCGCACTCATTTATAGTACTCACAAAGTGCAGACATTCATGTATGCAAAAATGTTTATCATCAATTCATCTTCTAGATTTAAAGTGGAGAACTCAATCTTTCTTCACTTGATCATTCTTGAATGAATCTTGCCTCAATGGTAACTTGTCAGCTTAAGATTGCATCTTCTAAGGAGTAATCTAATTATCTTGTGCAATAATGTCTCTTCTGTCTTCTATCTTTGGTTTCTTCATTATAGTCTTAGAAGATGTGATCCTACAGTCAAGTATATGGTCTTGATGCCTCTTCCAGCTCTAATTCAATAGTTCTATCAGAAATGTTTTAGGGTAAACTCTTATTGTCCTTATGTTCTGCCCTTGGCACTCCAAACGGTAAGACACATTCACCATGTTTGCTTAATTTAAATCTTGTGATCTAAGAGAGATTTGGTTTTGGTAATACCCTAATGTGGGTACTCATGGCTCTCTTCGTGCCAAAATCTTAATCTCGAATGGTCTCACTCTTGTGTCGCCAATCAGCAATCATAGGCCATTAACAGAAATGTTATCGAATAGTTTAAGGGCTTCTCTTCATGATGCCATAATCAAATGGTCACTTAAGAAATGATCAATTATTTTAACATAAATGTTTTTAATATTTGCTATGAGCTGAGATATGTGCTCCTTTCGACTAAGGCGATTATCTATTTGATGGGTTACCGACAACATCATAAGGAAGTGTTAGAAGTTCCATCCTCCAATCCTTCTGACCTCTCAGACTATTTTGCTTTCTAGATTGTGAAATGTCTTTATTACTTTAACATCGTTTATTCTTTTTCTTTGATTGAGGAAGAATGAGCCTCACCAGCTTCAAGGACCTTTTCACTTGAGATTGTCCTGTTTGAAAATATTTTTCTTCTTCTTTCAATTTTAGAAATATGAAAAAAAAAATGAATAAGATTTAAAAAGTGGCCATTTTCTTCAGGCTCATAATCTAAACAAATTATAAAACAATAGTTCAGTGACTATTAAATAAGCTAACTTCTCTTTTAATCCATCAAACATTATATACATTTGACAAGTGTAAAGATGAATTTGATATAAGACTTAGGTTAAAAAGGGATGGTAGAGTGTTTCAGGTTGATTTGGGGGAGGTAATATGTTTCAGGTTGACTTCTTTGATTGAAATCTTGCATCATTGATGATGAAAAGTGATCATTATACTCATCTTCTGAAAAATTTACCGATTCCTAGCCCTCGTGAGCGCATTTTGGTTGTGCAGTGCTTTATCAAGAGATGTATAAGACCAGTTACTCTATAATAGTTGTACAATCTTCATATTCAAGCTGCCATTTTGGTTTTCAACTCGAATTCTCATTTGGTTTGACACCATATAAAATTTTACGTCTTGAACCCTCATTTTGTTTTTCCCTATCATTCATTAAAGATTTTAGTAAACCAATTTTTTTGCAAATAAAATTAACCCTGAAGGGCGTAATAAATCTAAAGATAGTTTTTCCACTTAGAAATCCAAGTATGATTAGAAGGACTTTTGGCACGTAACGTAGGCTAGGACTCACGTTTATGAAAGAAAGGGACAAATAGGCCCAAACAAGTATTTAAGGGTGATTGAACCAATGATCAACTTGTGTTGACATCTTCAATCTTGTTCTGCCTGGTTTGAATCTGCTTACAATTTTTTTCATTTTCTTGGATCCCTCTAGACTACCCATTTTTGGGTTTTCACCCTAGAGTTTATCTCCCTCTCAGTATGTCATCACATTCTTGATCTTCTTATTGAATCTGGATATTTGAACTAGTTGTACTTGATCAACCTTGTGGTTTGAGGATTATTGAGTCACTCGTCTTGAAGTTTTTTTTTTTTTTCTTTTTTTTTTATGTTTTTCTTCTTTTGTTATATCTTCTTTTTTTTCTCTGTGTGTCAACTTGATTTGATCTTTGAGTGCTTTGTATTTGGTCCACTTTGTAGTATCTTTTTATTTCTCACTTTATTTCACCATGACTCCTCTGTAATAAAATCTGGATTGATGGCTTTTATTCTTGCAAGCAAATTTCTTTCACCTTGCCCCCGGTGTGGAGGGTGATCCTTGGTTTGGGTTGAATCAGAATAAATTACTATAGGCTCAAGTGGGGACAAAAGGGGATATATATTTTTGAAGTGATAAATTAAACAAAATAGTTCATCATCTCATGCACTGAAGTCCTTGTAAAATAGGTATCCCCAAGGGACTAGTATTCAGGATTAACATTATTTACATGAAAACAATGTAATTAATGCATGATAGAATTATTTCAATTATTCCCTTTATTCTTCTTTTTCTTCCATTCACTCTTGGTATACCCCAATTACTCGATCTTATCTTTAAAAGTTAATCATCGATACATCATCTCGCTTCTTTTGTATGAATGATTCATGTACACGGACATCTTGTACTTTATGCCTCTAGGTTTTACTGAGGTTGGGAAATGAATGGTAGTTATGTGTCTAGGAAGGGAAATGTGTGACTTTAAAGTTATAATTCTGAAAAATGAAATGTTATGGAAAGGTTAGCTATGTCTGGGAAGGTAAAAGTACGTATTTTAGTGCCTCAAAAAAGATAAGGGTGTGACTTTATTTATTCAAAGGAATGTGATGTCAAGGTTCGATCTTTTGGTAATGAGCACACACCATGTAAGAAAATGAGTAAGGGCGTTCGACTTTGGAGGGAGCATGAAATGTTTAATCTTGCCACCTTTCAAAGATCAATTAATGCAGTAGTAAAAGAACCTTTAATTCATTTGATATTCAAATAATTACAAGATTAAAACTTGATGACATATGTTCAAGCATCAAACTATTATAGAGTATTCAAAGAAAGACCAAAAACACGTTCAAATAGGATAATGCCAGTGCAATAAGGTAAATATTTCCCCTACTTAGGTCAATCGGGATTGAGCTCGGGTTTAGAGCTACGAATGCAACAATCCTAAATAAATTCACAAAAGTGTAAGCATTAACTGGAGAAAAATATTTTTTGAAATAACATAATGAATTGTAATTTAAATAAGATCGAATTCATAATTTTTAGAATCCTAAATAAAGGGTAACCAGTCGTGGCTCGACTCTCAAGTTGTGTTGGAAAAAATTTCCCTAGTGGAATCGCCAAGCTGTCGACATCGTTTTTCGCCTATGTGGGGGGGAAACTAATCCGAATTGGGGTTTTTCTTTGAAAAGATTTTGAAATGTGAGGAGTCACCACCAACCATTTAGGTTCAATCAGGACACCATAAAAAATTTGGTAATTTTAATAAAATATTTTACTTTATTAGAATACCAAGTTCAGGGTCTATAAAAGCCAAAAAATAAGATCGGGAGTAAGTTTCGCATGGGGAAGGATTACACCCCTATAGCGCCCAAAAATCATTACCTAGTTGATTACCCTATATTAGAATTGAAAATTTTGAGTTCGAACTTCATCTAATTGGAAATTTACTATAAATGAACATTTGAAAAGGATGTTCGTTTATTTAATCCAATAGTGTTCGCCCCCTAGTATGAATATGGAAGACAAACTATTATGCCCAATAACCGAACATTTCCTTGATTTTAAGAAATCATGATGCAGTCTTGAAAAGGATGTCAACCCACTTCGGGAATCACTAGTAGTCACCCCCTGAGCATATTTGTGGGAGATATATCATTCATTCCTTGGTAAATCAACATTGCCTTAGTTTTGAAACAGAATGCAATCAAATCATCAATTATGTCAACCTATTTATACTAGGTAATTAATTAAGGCTTCCCTAACCTAAATGTCAAATTATATAATTTAAAGAACTTAGAGGAATAACCTAGAAATGGAGGCTCTAATATTAACATAGTCAAATTTTAATTGATTATGCTAATCGAATAATTAATTCGGAACTTCAAGCAAAAGCGAAGACCAAATTAAGAATTCACCTAATTTAAGTACTAAATTAAATATATAAGTAATCTAGATTAGGACTAACATATTAAAAATCTAAACCAAAAGGTTTAATTTAAAATATAAAATTCTAGGACTAATTTAACGAAATTGAAACGAAAGAGAACAATTAAATAAAAAAAACAATTAACACATAAACATGGACCAAATTGAAACAATTTAAAAATATAGAACTAAAATTAAAACATTAAGTAAAGGACTAAAATGAAAGACATCATAATAAAAGACTTAAATTAAGAAATTGTAGAAAATCAAAACTGGAATATAAAGGATTGAAATGTAAATGCTGAAAAGTAAATGCATAAATTAAAAATAGAAATTTAAAGGCAAAATTATAAATAACGGAAAATAAATTAATCGAATAATAAAAGGTTAGGGTTAATTTAATTTTTACTCGGACTATAAATAATATGAGGAATACCCAGGGCGGGTTGTCGCAAGATCATAATATGATTTGAACATAAATAAAATAAATAATAAATAACAAGTTAGTGGTTAGATATTTATAGAGTTCAGACCATAATAATGTGGATCGTACCTCGGGTCGAGTCACTACAGGTAGATTCAATTAATAGCAATAAAAAATGTAACATGATTAATGCAAGAAAATAAAAAATATGACTAATTCGAAACAAAACAAGCATAAATATTGACTAAGTTGAAATAAATAAACTAGAGGCAAAAACCATAACAAAGAAAATAAAAAACATAATGACCAATATGTAAAAAACGCTAAACATAGAGGGATCATAGCGTGATTTTTTTCTAAATTAGTGGCTAGAATGCAAATAGTTCTAAACAATAAGGACCTAAGAGTAATTTAACCCTGGATAGTGACTGAACTGAAAAATAGACGCCAAAAGTATAGGGACTTAAGCATAATTAACCCAAAATTTTGGTGACAAAAGCATGATATATACTGAATTCAGGACCTAACGCATGATTTACCTAAAAGTTTGAAACAAAACCCCATTATTCATTTCCAGAACACGTGATGAACCAAAAAGAAAATAACCCTCCCACTTTTCCTCTCAACTCTAACTCCTCCTTCTCTCCCAACCCTAGCTGCCGCCGGCCAAACTAAAGCCCGCTACGACACCGATCGTCATTCCTCGATGGCCCTCCTCTCAACAACCACCCATTGTGGTCCGAATGACCATCATCTCCTTAAAATAAACCCAAAACATCCCCATTTCACTTTTTAGAATCTAATTAAGACCCTAACCAAACTAAAACCCAAGCTCCTAACGACTGACGTAGCCTTAGAAGCAACGACCCTCGCCGGGAGGATCACTCTCCTAAGGTAATGTATTCTTCTCTCCCTTTCTCTATCCTATTTTGTTCTTGAAGCACATATGCACACACATAAAAAAAAAAAAAGGATGATAAGGTTCCCAACTAACCTACTTTTTTTGTTGCATATATTTCCATAATATGGAGGAAAAATACTCCTTGCAATATTTTTTTGGAGGTTTTATAAACCGTTCTAAAATACATTTTTTTTGTGTTTTTGTTATATGTGATTTGCTTATGGGGTTGTTAGTTGTGCTCTATGGATTTGTGGTTGTAGCATGATGGCTTGGGGTTTGTGGAGAAGAGATTTGATGCAATTGCAATCGGGGCTTTGAATGCCTCGGATATTAAGGGATTTTATCCTTTTTCTTTCTTTTGTATTTTAAATTAATTTCATACTAAAATAATATATATTTTAGGGTAAAGAATTAGTGATACAGAGACTAAACAAAGCAATGTCTTATAGTTGGGGACTAAACTGATCCGTACATACATCGTTGGTTGAGAAGATGACTGGCTGAAGCAGTATAATGTCAAATGTTGGGATGACCAATTCGTCGATGTTTGTACAAAGGATATCTTGGAAGTATTTATTTGTAGCCTCTCTTAACGCCACTCCGTCATACATTGGACGACCTTGTCGAAAGTCATGTATTGATGTAGGACGTCTAAAAGAATTAAAATAAAAGTTAACTGCATCACACATCCCTAAACTATGACTCTCTTTTATATTAGTTCTTAAACTTTGAACATTCTATTTCATCCTCAAACTAACTAACTCATTCTGATATTCTCTAAACTTTTGAAAATTCCAAGTTCATCCCAACTATGATCCCCATTCTATATTGGTCCCTAAACCTTTAAAAGATACAATAATGTCTCCTAAAATAATTCAAAATTTGGGGATGGAATTAGAATATCCAAAAGTTTATAGACTAATTTAGAATGAGATTTATAGTTTAGGTTTAGAATGTTTAAAATTTTAGTACCAATTTAGAATGAGAGTCATAATTTGATGATGAATTTAGAATGTTCTAAAGTAGGGACCAATTTAGAGTAAGAGTCCTTGTTTGGGGATGTATAGCACAATTAACTCTTAAAATGAAGGGTCAAAATTGATTATGCATGAACAAAGTAACATACTGAAGCATGTTGATTTTTTCATTAGATCATACTTATTCGAGGGAAAATTGGAGGCCATAGTTATAATAGAATTATTGATTTCTTTCGTAGGGTAAGGTAGGTGATCCGACATCAGGGCACAAGAATGGCAAATATTGGGATATAAATCAGGTAATCGTTCATTTTGTCGGATTCGGATACAGCTCATGTCTAGGACAAATCAGTTCGGGTCATTTCAAGTTGATTTGACATCAGATTCAGTTTGGGTTCAGGACATGTTAATTTCAGTTCAGATTGATGTCAGTTTAAGTCAAACGATTCAGATCTAGAGTAGTAAACACCAGGTTAATTCAGGATCGGATGTAATTCAGTCAAATCTCGTTCAGATCTAGTCTCATCTTTGACAGGTAAATTCAGGTCGGATCTTTATCGCATATAGATTGACTTCAGGTCGGATTATTTTTTTGGAATTAATTATTTTTTGCCTTTCGTGTTGAATTGCAATTTGTAATTTTATATGATTTAGAGTAATTACTAAAAAATATAAATAATTATGGATCACTTTGATAAAAATATAATTTTAAGGATTAATTGAACAAATATGAAATTGCAAGTAAATATTTAAATAAATTAAACAACACGCATTGATGAGGGACCAAATCAAAATAATTTTAAAATATGAGGTGAAATTATAAAAAAGTACTAAATTATACATTTAAAAAGTTTATGGGGCAATTACAAAATATAAATATAGTAATAAGTATGGGCCAATTTCATAAGCAAATATAATTTTAAGGACTAAATTGAACAAATATGAAATTACAAATAAAAATTTAAATAAATTAAACAACATAGAGGGATCAAATCGAAATATATAAATATGAAGAAAATATGTAAAATAGACTAAATTACATTGATTTCAAAGTTGAGAAAAATTTGAAACAATTATAATATATTAATATATAAACTTATAAAATATATAATAATATATATAGTTTATATTTATATTATTAAATACTATATAACTATATAGTTTATATTTATATACTATGTATAATATAAATTATATATATGTATAAATTATATAGTATATTAATATAACTATATAACCTATAAACTATATTATTATATATATATGTAGACACTCGTTTTCGTCCCGATGTTTTATATTATTATTAGTAATAGTAGTATTATTAATTATAATTATTTATTATTATTATTATTATTATTATTATTATTTCAAGCTTTACAAACCCAAATTGGCCCAGTTACAACTCAACACCCGGGCCCAGCTACCAAGCAACCCAACCGGCCTGGTACCCGAACCCAAACCCGATCCTAATGCTAACCCTAATCAGTTAGGTTTTCTAAACCCTAGCCGTTACCGCCACTAGAGCCAAGAACCTCGTCATTACCGCTTCTACCGTCGCTCCGGTACTTGACAATCGCCGTTTCAACCGCCAATGTCATTATCTCTCTGCCAATATCCAAATCACATAGAATTAGGAAAAAGGGATAAAACAAACCAAAAAACAAAAAAAATCAATCATGCCCCTGACAGTGTCATTTTCACCAACCGCAGAAGCTCTGTTGCTCCAACACGCTACCACCACTCCTCTAATAACATCACCAAACACACAAAGATATCATGGAAGACAGTTTCAAACCATATCAAAAGGGTAGGGGGATTCGGTTTAAAAGGGAGAAAAAACAAAAGAAAAAAGGTTTTTCGGTTCGAAGAAAAAGAGAAAAATAGAAAGGGAGTTCGAAAAGGGGGATTCGAAAAAAATAAAGAAGATAAAAAAACAACAAAAAGAAAAAGGAAAGGAAAAATCATATAAAGACAAGAGTGTAATAGGAAAGCTTACCTTGATTTGTTGGTCGTTGAAGAGACCCTAGTCCGTCGGAAAGCTTAAACATCGTCGGGATCCAAGTAGTCGAACGGTGTAATCCTAGATCTAGGGTTTTTCATTGGGTTTTCAGGGAAAAGACCTTTATTTTAAGGTTTAGGGAAGAAAGAGGAATATTTTGAGGCGTTCGTTTGTTCCGGACCACAGTGAACAGTAGCAGCCGCCGGCGATGACTGGTGATCTCCCATATGGGAGAAGATAGAGTTGAAAGAAAAAGAATTTTCTCTCTTTTTGTTTAAAGGGGAATGAAAATGGGGGATGGCCTTGCTTACGCAGTGTAGTATTGGTAATATATATACCCAAAACGACGTCGTTTCCCCTAGCCTTTACTCGTGTTTTCCAACTTTTAGAGGATAATAGCACCCTAGGTCCCTCACTCTTGTAATCTATTTATTTCTGTCATGGAATGAAAATTGGTTAATATTGTGTTAGATCCTTCTTATTTTGCACATGTTATATTTTAGTCACTACTTATTATGTTAATATTGTGGGATATTTACTTACAAAGAATACCATCTTTTGTTATATTTTAATTTTATCGTTAGGTGAAGTAGTTTTTGTTTGAGCTTTTATTTCCTCAATGTTTTATATTTTAGCCCCCCTTACATGTTTGTTACTTTTTTGTGTTGTACATTGGTTGTTACTTTTAATATATTTTTATTTTAGCCTTATTTATCTTTAAGGTTTTATTATAATTCTGAGCTTCTTTTCATGTTATTTATGTTTCTAATCCTTTTTCTTTGTTGTGTTTGTTGTTTTTTAACTTAATATTCTATTTTAATATTAAAACCACTCTTTGTGTACCCCTTTAAGCATTATTATATTAATTGATTTGTGATATTTATATAGTTTTCGTTTTTCAACTAACTAGGTACACATATTTATTTTTAGTTTGTAATAGCCTTTATGTATGTGGGTTGTTATATGTACATGTGACTTTTATGTTAGTTTTTGTATTAAATGTGATGGATATTTGAATTATGTTAAAAATATGTCTATTTGTTTAGTATATTTAAAAAAACTTTGGTGCATATATATAGGGTTTAATTTGAATTAATTTGCATGATATCCTCATAAGCATTTCTTGACTCGATTCGAAATAATTTGACTAAGGGTAATATTCGTTCATTTTAAGATCTTTGTAATGTGACTATCTTAACATATAAGAAAGTTGCTTTCGATAATTTTAAAAATTAAAGTTTATCTCATTAAGTGACACGAATAAAATACATTTAAAATTTGGGACTAAGAAAAGAATATTCTTTTAATTAAATTCACCGAGAAAAAATGGTTAGATATGATCTAAGGTCTCGTCTCGATGTATTTAAATAATTGAACATCCTTATTCTCATTAATGGTTGGTAAAATAATTGATAAATTGTTTTTGCTTGATATTTGTTTTTAATATTTTATTTTGCATTTTCAATAGGATTTCAAAATAGTAATAATTGAATCGATATTGAGAATAGTAATATATCTTCATTTCGATTGGAGTAATAAATGATTACTTTAAGGAATGAGAGGTCTTGTATTCTCGATTGGAAATAATTTGATATTACCATTTCTCTCGAATTAATATGATTTTTAAGACGGAATAATGATATATCTTCATTTCGATTAGAGTAATAAATGACTGCTTTAAGGTATGAGAGGTCATTTATTCTCGATCGAAAATCATTAGATATTATCATTTTCACTCAAATCGATATTGAGTTTTAGATGAATAGTGATATTCCTTAATTTTGATTGGAGTAATAAATGACTGCTCTAAGGCGTGAGAGGCCATTTATTCTCGAGTGGAAATAATTTGATATTATCATTTTCTCTCTTAAAATTATTTTGTGTTGTTATTTTGAATAATAATGAACTTTAGAATGGAATTTTAATATTTCTTTATTTTGATTGGAGTAAGAATCGATTGCTTTAAGGTATGAGAGATCGATTTTCTCGATAGGAATAATTAAATATTATTGTCATCCTAAAATTCAAAGAGTATTATTTTATGAAATCTTAAATTAAATTAAATTTGAACTCCTAAATTTCAATGAAAATACAACTAATTAATCTACTAGGTACCGATTTAGGTGTGTGAGGGTGCTAATCCTTCCCCACACGTAACCGACTCTCGAACTCAAACTTTGGTAACGTAGACCGCAAATTTGTTGTTTTAATTAAAATGAATATTTTTTTAAAAATGACATATTTTTTGGGTGCCCAATCACACCCTAATCAAAAGTTGGTGGTGACTCCTCGAACCACGTTTTACTTGCCATCAATTATTTCGAAACGAAGGCCCTAGTGATATTCCTTAATTTGATTGGAGTAATAAATGACTGCTCTAAGGCGTGAGAGGTCATTTATTCTCGAGTGGAAATAATTGATATTATCATTTTCTCTCTTAAAATTATTTTGTGTTGTTATTTTGAATTAATAATGAACTTTAGAATGGAATTTTAATATTTCTTTATTTTGATTGGAGTAAGAATCGATTGCTTTAAGGTATGAGAGATCGATTTTTCTCAATAGGAAATAATTAAATATTATTGTGCTTCATCCTAAAATTCAAAGAGTATTATTTTATGAAATCTTAAATTAAATTAAATTTGAACTCCTAAATTTCAATGAAAATACAACTAATTAATCTACTAGGTACCGATTTAGGGTTGTGGGGCTAATCCTTCCCCACACGTAACCGACTCTCGAACTCAAACTTTGTTAACGTAGACCGCAAATTTGTTGTTTTAATTAAAATGAATATTTTTTTTAAAATGACATATTTTTTGGGTGCCCAATCACACCCTAATCAAAAGTTGGTGGTGACTCCTTGAACCACGTTTTACTGGCCATCAAATTATTTCGAAACGAATGCCCCTTTTCCTTTTCGAAAAACCATTTCGACAGTTTGGCGAATCCACCGGGAACTTTTTTAGGGAGTCAAGCTAATAGTCAATTAATTAATTGCCTTTCCAAACGAAATTAATAGTTCATTCTAATTTGGTTTTTGATTCCTTATTTGGTTTTAAATAGATTTTTTTTTGCAATTTGATTAACCACTAAATAGTTGTACTGAATTGTTTGCTAATGTTTTCAGATTAAATAAATGTTCAAGATTTTTATAATTATGTTTCGTGTCGTTTTGTTCTCTCTTTTCCTCACACACTGTACATGTGCATTTGCATAACATGAGCTAAAACCCCACTCCGTCCCATTTAAGTAGGAGTGAGAAAACTACTCCCTCATGTGGTTTTAACCTCCATATGGGATAGTGACTTGCTCTTGGGGCTCACGCATTATGGTCCTCGTGATGGTTTTCACCTCTGTATGGATATAAGGAGGTGTGTCCCCTCGAATTGAACTCGATCTGAAAGCCTGTGATGGCCAAGATTGAGAGCTCGGTAACCCAAGGGGGTACCCAGATAGAGCCTTACCCAGATCTTAAGAATCCGTGAGGAGAGTACAGAAAGAAAAGCCTTTTATCCTTTTAATTTTGTAGTATGATTTTAATTTTCGAGTAAATTGTGCGAACTAGAGATCATGCGGTCAGGTTTGCTTCTTTGAATAAGCATGCGAACTCGATGGCATGAGGTTAGGATTTATATAGTGAACAAAGAATGGGGTAGAACATGCATAGGTAGAACTATTATAAAAGCATGATAGGGTAAATACCATGTGGGTAGGATCTTTTCTTTTCATAAATATTTTTCCTGCTTTTATGGTTAGTGGTATTAACAATTTTTTTGTTTTAACTTATTTTATCTATCTTTTGTTGCATTTGTATTTTCACATCATAACCAAACAATGTGTTAATTCGTAAGTGATTAACAAATTAGAAGTTCTTCATATCGACATAAGAGTTCCATAACTAGGTAGTCAATCCGTAAGGGCGACGACTTACAAACAAAGTTGTTCGACAGAGAAAGAGCTCAAAGTTGATCAAAGACTCATATTAAATGAATAAAGATCGAGATTGTATTAAATAGGCAGATGCTAGTTGAGTCAAGAGTGAGAAGATCCTTCATGAGATATCAAAGTCGCTTTCCTCTTGGAGAATCCCATGAAAATGGAGGTCTAGAGATCCAATAATCATAGTAGTGAATTAAACGATGATAGCGGATCAACACTTTGAGAAGCCCAACAATGATTGTGAAGACCATATCAAATTGTGATAAAGGTTTAGATCGAGTAAATGAAGAAAATGAAGCTCGTCTATCTATTGTAAAGAGAACTTATGGTCTGATAAAGGTTCTATGGTGGTGCTTTTGGAATTAACACCTTGTGTTTTCATTTGCATTTGCATTCTTATTTGGCATTAGTTTATTAATTTATTTATTTTTCATTATGGCTTTAATAATAATTCTTGTCATTTTGCGATCTTATTTGTTCTACTTGTTTTTATGTTTTTTTTTTTGCTTGCATCGCATGATCATGACATAATCAAACGGTGTTAATTGTGAGTGGTCATCCGAGTAAAAGGTTTTCATGATGGACAAAGGGTTTCATAATCAAGTAAACCATAACACAGCTAGGGAATGGCATCTTGAGGAAGCTACGAGAATAGTGGAGAGCTATACACCCAAAGATCATATGTCCAATGAATAACAAAATGATATAAGAGAGATGAGAGAGAAAATGTTCAAGATGATTGATAGAATAGCTGCTTTGGCCAAAGGAAAAGAGACTTCTTCAGAGAGACAAAGAGATAGATGGAAACAATCCCGCGATGTCAAATACATAAAGACTACTTTAGAAACAAGTTGATCCTTACCAATCTGAGAAATCATTTATAATCATCATTCGCATCAATAAGTTTTTCCTGTGACACCAAGGAAATGGTGACACTGTAGAAGTTCAGAAAGATGAAAAGAAGCATGCAATCAAACTCGTGGGCATTTGAGTCTACTCCCAACATCAGGAGAAATAACCTAAAGACTCTAGTTCAATCTAAGCTAAGAGGTGACTCTAATTTTGATACTATCCCTATATCATATAAAGAGTTGTATGATAAGCTTTTAGAAGCCCGAGAGGTGGCCCCACATTACGTGAAACCTTGGCAACCTCCGTATCCAAATTGGTATGATGTCAATGTTCATTATGAGTATCATACCGGAGCTCAAGGATATTCTATTGATAATTGCACCACCTTCATGAAGTATTGGAGTTCAAAATGAAAGCTCGGCCCAGTTTGGTAATTGATTTTCATGTTAAGATAGAGCCAAATGTGTTCAACGGTAAAGGTATCAGTAGGGGCATCTAAGAGGAAGATTGTTTATTAAAGTATAGAGTTCAGGTTTGTCATTTGAGGAGTGAAAATGATAAATTGAATAGAGAGATGGAAGTCATGCATGATGGTTTTCAAATGATCAGTCAAGCCTTTAAAACTATTGGTATAAGAAATACCCAGAGGAGTGGACAACAAGGGTCACTAAACTGGAAAAAAGACGATGAACACTGGAGAAATAATGCAAAATTCATGAAGGTCAAGCCAAGAAGTTTTCTTATGATTTACATATTGCAGAAAGAATGTGCATTACAGCTGTTATTGATTTGGGAAGATGTCAAGCTGAAAATCAGATGTTGAATATGTCCATAGAAAATATGAAAACTTCATATCAGCGCCACTAGCGTGAGATTGATGTTAAGATAGAAGCCACTAAAGCCAAGAACAAGACATTGATGAGGATTATATATGATTATGGAGATATTGCACGAGAACTTTGTAACAATAAAGACTTTCTTACAAGGAAAATTGAATAACATTGTTTACATCTCCGAGAATTGACACATAAGATTGAGGAAAAATATGACGTCATGAAAGACTCTATGACCCAAGCAAGCAATGTGGCTCACAAATTGGTTGATTTAGCTGGCTTTGCACGAGAATTGAAGCAGATAAACAACTCAACACCTGAACATGAGTGGAAGTTAACTTGGCTTTTGAGAGAGATAAAGAAGTTAGGAGTTAAAGTTATTCCTTATATGTAAACTTTGTTTGATGTACCGAAACCTTTGTGTTCAATGAAAGTTATTTTAATATGGTCACTCTAGAATGAAACCTTTTGCATACATGACTTTGCATCGTATTTTTTTATTTAAGCATTTTATATGTGTTAGTTATGAAAACATGAAAATAATTTGTGGAGGTTATGTGATAGTTATATCAGGATCATTCATTCATACTACTTCCTCATCATCATGAACAAACAAATGGAAACAATGGAGCAATCTCATGAGGGATCACAAGAGCGGTTGCAAGAGCATTTGACCGGGTTACAACAAGATATGAGAAATCAATTATCAGGTTCTCTACAAGATGTATCGAACCAATTGATCTAGGTGATGGCAACCAAGGCTGCTGATAGAGAGAATAAAGCTAATAAAGGATATACATTTTATCAGACTAATACGTCGAGAATGATAACCTACACTGGAGAGTCCCACTCAAACCTAGGGAAGAGCCTCATTAATTATGAGTAATTTGAAGACTAATTCAAGCGGTTGAAGGAAGCAATTGGAGCTATAAAAATTGTTAATGCCTCCCACAAAGAGTTAAAAGCGAGATAACTCAGCTTCGTCCCTAATTTTGTCATCTCACATGAATTTAGGGTGCCTAATTTTGATAAATATGATGGCACCAGTTGTCCCCTAATCCATTTGAAAATGTTTTACAGAAAGATGGAAGGGTACTTAAATGATGATTATGTTGATTTATACTTTCTTGATAGTCTTATTGGGTTAACTGTTTATGTATAACCATTTGAACAAATAGCAGATCAAGAGGTGGGTCAATCTAGCTAATGATTTTATGGGACAATACTGATATGTCAAAGGCCTTCCCTAAAACGTCAATACCTTTAAAGAATAAGGATGAAAGCTACTAAAAGCTTTAAAGAATATGCCTTAAAATAGAGAAGGGTGGTGGAACAAGTTCAGTATCCCATGTTAGAAGAAGAAATATCATAAACGTTTCATAATTCTCTCCCAAATCCTTTCTTCGAGTTAATGCTGGCAAACTCAACTTCAAGGATCTTGTGACAATTGGGGAATAAATTGAAAATAAAATCAACAAAGGAAACTTAAAATTTATTTCCAAAAGCCCAACCGATCAAAAAGTGAAAGCTGATGATGTAAATGAATGTCACATCCAGAGCCCCCACAGTCGCAAAAGAAAATGAGCAACTAGCCGTTCAGACCGGCCAAAGAAAGTTTCACGATTGAGAAATACTTTGAAGATGTTCCAAACTTCTATCTTAGATCTGTACCCCAATTTGATTAAGGGTTAATACCTCACACCAAGGCCAACAAAAGTGCCACCAAACCCTTCTTCCCACAACTATGATCAAGATAGTGTTTGTGATTTCCACTTAGAGGCATCTGGGCATTCTACGGGAATTTTAGGCCACTGTTAAAGGAGATAGAGATGCTTGTTGAAAATGGGGCGTTGACATAAGAATTGGTGGAACAATGGATGACGAACTCGAGTGGGGCATCAAATCACAATATATAGCATCCGATTGAGTTAAGTGTCATTGCATTAAATGAGTAATGGGGCATATGAATTAGGAAGAAATCATTTCATCCATCATGAAGCTTTAATCCATTTTACAGCATCTTGTTTGAACTTGTTTTTTTCCTTTCTTAGCTTTCTTGTAATAGTATTTAAATGAACTTGTGCTACTTTAAATATGGTGAACATTGAATCGAATTTGTAATCTTGAAGTTCTTTGAATAACAATTGAATTAAAAACGCCTTATATGATTAAAATTATGGATCTTTGACAAAGTGACAAGATTGAAAACTAATAAAACAAGGACTCTGGACCTTACCCCAGAAGATAGACTCGAACACCATACCCTTCTCTTGCAGTGACCAATATAGCCTTCTTCTCACATAAGGAAATGAACAAGAGGCTTGGTATTAAGGTATGCATAGGAGCGGATAACATGGGGCATCTCTTGTTTATGACATTGCAAAACTTACTAGACTATACTTATGTTGAGGACGTTCAGTGATGATCCTAATCTTCACAAATGGAATGGTGGAGTGGATGAATTTAGTATAGGTCAGTTGTTTGGGAACGAAACTCTAAATATGGGATTATCTGACCATCAAACAAACATAAACTATAACAGGTTCTTCTCGATGAGCTTAAGAAATTCTAAATTTGAATACTCAAAAGGTTAATAAATTATTATGATTATTATTATTATTATATATTATACAATAAAGCTGAGCTATTCCACCAAAGTAATTGGTTATAGAGGAAACTCAAAAGCCCTGGCTTTATGAATAGATTGCATTCAAACCATGACATTGCTAGGGTACTCAGCAGTTTGGTGTTTGTTCCACTACGATTGTCAAGTCGAAGACTTTATGATGAGATGAACCCTTCAACTAGCTCGATAAAGGTGATTATAGCATATATACATTAAAGATGAATTCAGCTAGCTAAATAATGACAAATTAAATCAAATTTATCTAATAGCGAGCTTCAATAAAATGGACTAAGGGAGTTGAGGAACACCTGTTGTAGTCGACCTCACACAAGCACTCAGGAATTTTATATTTAGATTGATGTCCCTACACTACCTCTACTAAGGAAGTCTATGCAGCTTAAACCAATGGAAGATTTCAAACAACCGAAATAGAAGTGTTCTAGAAAACCTAGTAATTGATTATGCTATTTAGGTCATTTTGTCCACATCTGATTAAAATACCAAGCCAAGAAAAAGGGGCATGTTATAATGTTCACAAGAACCAAGAAAGAAAGGACATCTTTGATGACTGAAACCTTAGAAAATAGGAAGCCGACCCATCAATTTTGACATTTGTCAAAGAACTATAACTTTGAAAATATTAAAAGAGATGTTATTCTTTTAATATTCAATGAACCCATGTTTATGATTTGCTTCATTTGTGAGCCTGGATTAAGGGGTAATACTTTACAAAATTCTTTCGTTATTTGATTTCTAAAATAAAAGAAATGAAAAAACATTTTCAAATAGGACAAACTCAAGTGAAAAAGGTCTTTGAGGCTGGTGAGGCTCATTCTGCCTCTATTGGAGAAAAAATAAATGATGTCAGAATGATGAAGCATTCCACATTCTTGAATACAAATAGTCCGAGAGATCAAAAGAACTGGAGCATAAAAAATGTAGCACTTCCTTGTGATGTTGTCAAAAACCCGTTAAGAAGAAGATGATCGCCTTATTTGAAAGGGGTACATATCCCATCTCATAGCAAAATGCAAGAGTGAGACCAGTCAAGGATGAAATTTTGGCACCCAAATAGGGATGAGTCATGAAAATACCCACTTTAGGGCAAGACCAATAACCCAGATCATGTTGAAATAACAAGGTTCATACCAAGAAAATATTGAGAATAAGTCTCACAACTTGAAGTGTCAGGGGCAGACCATGAATTTTTAGTATGGCTTACCTTGTAAAGCAAATCATTCGAGCATCAATTAACGGTACAGTCTTAGAAAAACAACTCTGATAGCATAATTGAGCCAATGACAGAAAGGGACATCAAGATCATATTACTGACCGCAACAAGAATTCAAGAAACATTTCTTCTCAGACTTTAATGCAGATGAGAGCCAAAGAAGACGCAAAGACATAAGATGATCTGATGGCTCTTCAAAATTGCCAGCTTAAAATTATGAGTTGCTACATCGATATCTTAGTAAACCCTAAAGAATAGTGATCAAGTGGAAAAGACCTAGCTCCCCACTTTAGAGTCAAAGGAAAATTGAATCAGCATTTACGCATGCATGAGAACCTTATTTGCATAAAAGAAAATGCATTACATTGCATTCTCATTTCACACATAAACGTATGGTTTTTAACGATTTTTCAATGAAAATAAAAGATTCGTGATATCAAAATTCCAACAAGTGGAAGCTAGAATTCATACCTCAAATACAGGAAATCATGTTTAGGGAGGCAGAACCTAAAGAACAGGGTGGGCCCAATCCACAGAGGAAGCATTACTTTGAAGTGAGGTATATTGAGTGACCATTAAGTATTTTATAAGTTAAAAAGTAAGAAAATGATTTCCAAAGTTTCTTACTTAGTAAGTCCTTCGGACCATCAATAAGTGTTTCGAGCATGATGATTAAATCCTTTGGGTCATATATAAGCATTTTGAGCAAGATGATAAGTCCTTTGGGCCATCCACAAGACCTTCAGGAAGGATGTTTTCACATAATTTTCAAAAAATGAGAAAAGTTTCTCATTTAAATTTGAAAATTGAAATTTTTAAAAAGTAAGAAAATGATTTCCGAAGTTTCTTACCTAGTAAACTATTTCCAAAATTGGTAAGTCTTTCAGGCCATCAGTAAGTCTTCCGAGCATGATGAGTAAATCATTTGGGTCATTTATAAGTCTTTCGAGCAAGATGATAAGTCGTTCGGGTAATCCATAAGACTTTCCGACAGAATATTTTCACATGTTTTTCAAAAAATGAGAAAATTTTCTTATTTAAATCTTAAAATTGAAATTTTTGAAAAGTAAAAAAACAATTTTCAAAGTTTCTTACCTAGTAAACTATTTCCAAAATTGGTAAGTCCTTCGGGCCATCAGTAAGTCTTTCGAGCATGATGAGTAAATCCTTCAGGTCATCTATAAGCCTTTCGAGCAAGATGATAAGTCTTTCGGGCCATCCATAAGACCTTCAGGCATAATGTTTTCACATGTTTTTCTAAAAATGAGAAAAGTTTCTCATTTAAATCTGAAAATTGAAATTTTTGAAAAGTAAGAAAATGATTTCCGAAGTTACTTACCTAGTAAACTATAACCAAAATTGGTAAGTCCTTTGGACAATCAGTAAGCCTTTCAAGCATGATGAGTAAATCCTTCGGGTCATCTATAAGCCTTTCGAGCAAGATGATAAGTCTTTGGGCCATCCATTAGACCTTCGGGTAGGATGTTTTCACATGTTTTTCGAAAAATGAGAAAAGTTTCTCATTTAAATCTGAAATTTGAAATTTTTGAAAAGTAAGAAAACGGTTTTCAAAGTTTTTTACCTAGTAAACTATTTCCAAAACTGGTAAGTCTTTCTGGCCATCAGTAAGTCTTTCGAGCATGATGAGTAAATCATTCGGGTCATCTATTAGCCTTTCGAGCAAGATGATCAGTTCTTCGAGCCATCCATAAGACTTTCGGGCAGGATGTTTTCACGTGTTTTTCGAAAAATGAGAAAAGTTTCTCATTTAAATCTGAAAATTGAAAATTTTGAAAAGTAAGAAAATGATTTTTCAAAGTTTCTTACCTAGTAACTATTTCCAAAATTGGTAAGTCCTTCGGGTCATCTATAAGCCTTTCAAGCAAGATGATAAGTCCTTCGAGCCATCCATAAGACCTTCAGGTTGGGATTTTTCACATGTTCTTTTGAAAAATAAGAAAAGTTTCTCATTTAAATCTGAAAATTGAAGTTTTTGAAAAATAAGAAAATGATTTTCAAAGTTTCTTACCTAGTAAACTACATCCAAAATTAGTAAGTCCTTTGGGTCATCTATTAGTCTTTCGAGCAAGATGATAAGTCCTTCGGGCCATTTATAAGACCTTCGGGCAAGATGCGTTCATGTGATATTTTGAAAAGTAAGAAAGTAATTTCCAAAGTTTCTTACTTAGTAAGTCCTTTGGGCCATCAGTAAGTCTTTCGAGGATGATAATTAAACCCTAAACCCTAAACCTTAAACCCTAAACCCTAGTTACCACCACCACTAGAGCCAAGAACCCTCACCACTGCCGCTTTTTTCATCGCTCCAGCCACCTGACAGCCGCCATTTCAACCGCCAATGTCATCATCTCTCTGCCAAGATCCAAATAAACACACAATTAGGCAAAAAAAGATAAAAATAAACCATAAAATAACAAAAATAAATCATACCCCTGCCACTGCCGTTTCCATCAACTGTTGAAGCTCTGCTGCTCCAACACTCTACCACCACTCCTCTGATAACATCACCAAACACGTAAAGATATCAGGGAAGCCAATTTCGAACCAGATCAAAAGGGGAGGGGATTCGGTTTAAAAGGGAGAAAAATATAAGAAAAATGTTTTTTGGTTCGAAGAAAAGAGAGAAAAATAGATAGGGAGTTCGAAAAGTTGGATTCGAAAAAAAGAGATGATTAAAATAACAAAGAAAAAACAAAGAAAAGAAAAGAGTGTAATAGGAAAGCTTACCTAGTCTGCCGGAAAGCTCAAACGTCATTGGGATCCAAGTGGTCAAAAGGTATAATCCTAGATCTAGGGTTTTCATTTGGTTTTTGGGAAAATGCCTTTATTTCAATGTTTAGGGAAGAAAAATGAATATTTTGAGGCATTTGGTTTGTTCCCGACCACCGTGAATGGCAGCCGGCAACGATGGTCGGTGTTCTCCCATGTGAGAGAAGAGAAGGTTGAGAGAAAATGAATTTTTTGTCTGTTTTATTTAAAGGGAAATGAAAAATGGGGAGGGGGTGGCCTTGCTTTGGTCGTGTAGCATAGGTATATAAATAACCCAAAACGACGTCGTTTCCCCTAGCCCTTTCTCGTGTTTTCCAGCTTTTAGGGGATAATAACACCCTAGGTCCCTCACTCTTATAATCTATTTATTTTGGTCATGGAATGAAAATTGGTTAATGTTGTGTTAGATCCTTCTTATTTTGCACATGTTATATTTTAGTCACTACTTATTATGTTAATATTGTGGGATATTTACTTACGAAGGGTTCCATCTTTTTTTATATTTAATTTTATCATCAAGTGAAGTTTAGTTTTTGTTTTTAGCTTTTTGTTCCTCAATGTTTATATTATAGCCCCCTTTTACATGTTTGTTACTTTTTCATGTTGTTTACACTTGTTACATTTTAATATATTTTGTTATATCCTTATTTATCATTTAAGGTTTTATTATAATTCCATGGCTTCTTTTCATGTTATTTATGTTTTTAATCCTTTTTCTTTGTCATGATTGTTGTTTTTTTAACGTTAATGTTTCTATTTTGTTATTAAAGCCACTCTTTTTTGTACCCCCTTTAAGCCTTATTATATTAATTGATTTGTGATATTTATATAGTTTTCGTTTTTCAACTAACTAGGTACACATTTATTTTTAGTTTGTAATAGCCTTTATGTATGTGGGCTGTTATGTGTACATGTTGACTTTTATGTTAGTGTTTTGTATTAAATGTGATGGATATTTTGAATTAATGTTAAAATTATGTCTATTTGTTTAGTATATTAAAAAAAAGCTTTGGTGCATATAGGTCTAGTGTTTAATTTGAATTAATTTGCATGATATACTTATAAACATTTTTTGACTCGATTCGAAATAATTTGACTAAGGGTAATATTCGTTCATTTTAAGATCTTCGTAAAGTGACTGTCTTAACGTATAAGAAAGTTGTTTTCGATAATTTTAAAATGAAATTTTATCCCATTAAGTGACACGAATAAAATTGGTTACGTTTAAAATTTGGGACTAAGAAAAAGAATATATTATTTTAATTAAATTTACCGAGAAAAAATTGTTAGATCGGATCTAAGGTCTCGTCTCGATGTATTTAAATAATTGAACATCCTTATTCTCATTAATGGTTGGTAAAATAATTGATTAATTGTTTTTCTTGATATTTGTTTTTAATTTTTTATTTTATTTTTGCATGCATTTTCAATAGGATTTCAAAATAGTAACACTCGAATCAATATTGAGAATAGTAATATCTCTTCATTTCGATTGGAGTAATAAATGATTGCTTTAAGGAATTTGAGGTCTTTTATTCTCGATTGGAAAAAAATTGATATTACCATTTTCTCTCGAATTAATATTGATTTTTAAGACGGAATAGTGACATTTCTTCATTTCGATTGGAGTAATAAATGACTGCTTTAAGGTATGAGAGGTCTTTTATTCACGATTGGAAATAATTTGATATTATCTTTTTCTCTTGAATTAATATTGAATTTTTAAGAAGGAATGGTGATAGCTCTTCATTTCGATTGGAGTAATAAATGACTGCTTTAAGGCATGAGAGGTCATTTATTCTCAATCGGAAATCATTAGATATCATCGTTTTCACTCGAATCGATATTGAATTTTTAAGATGAAATAGTGATATCTCTTCATTTCGATTGGAGTAATAAATGATTGCTTTAAGGCGTGAGAGGTCATTTATTCTCGATTGAAAATAATTCGATATTATCATTTTCTCTCTTAAAATTATTTTTGTGTTGTTATTTTGAATTAATAATGAAATTTAGAATGTAATTTTAATATTTCTTTATTTTGATTGGAGTAAGAATCGATTGCTTTAAGGTATGAGAGGTTGATTCTTCTCGGTAGGAAATAATTAAATATTATTGTGCTTCATCCTAAAATTCAAAGCCTATTATTTGTACGGGATCTTAAATTAAATTAAATTAGAACTCTTAAATTTCATTACAAAGACAACTAATTAATCAGATAGGTACCAATTTAGGGCGTTGTGGGGTGCTAATCCTTCCCCACATGTAACCAACTCCCGAACTCAAACTTTGGTAACGCATACTGCAAATTTGTTGTTTTAATTCAATAATATAAGCTTAAATTCAATAAATTGTGTTATACATTTGGACTAAATTAAATGAATTTAAAATAAGGGGACGACGCTACAATGCCAACAAAACTTCAAAAACACGCGGGCTAACTGACCCGAATTTAAACTAATATATAAACCCAAAATTTTCTAATTTCAGAAATTTTTCATTTTTTCTCATTTTGATTTCTCTCTCTAGAATTCTCAGCCACAAACACTCTTATACCCAAAAATCCTTTTATTTTTTTAATCAAATACCTCAAATTCAACCCGTGTTCATCCCAAAAACTCTCATTTGATCCTTTCAAACACCCAATCCTAATACCCAACATGTTTTTTTAGATCTAACATAGTATTGTTCATCTTCTTCTTTTTAACCCTAAATCTAACCAAGTATTATTCATCTTCTATTCCAAGTACCGTTTATCTTCTTCTTCTCTAAATTATTCATCTAACCGGGACTATTGATGTTATGTTGATCTCTCTAACCCTAAATTTAACTAAGACTACTCATGTTTTGCTCACCTCTCTAACCCTAAGTCTAACCGAGAATATTTATCTCTTATTCAACTTCTCTAACCCTAAATCTAACCGAGACTATTCATCTCTTGTCCATCTTCTCTAAACCGAAACTTAATCGAGACTTTTCATCTTATGTTGTCTTTGTTCATCTTCTCAACTGAGATTATTCCCCTTCTCCATTCGAAACCTTTATTATTTTTTTCTAAGGTTTCATGGATAGTTTGTCTTATGAGTTGAATTTTCCGGGTTAGTTTTGATTTTTTTTTATTCGTATTAATAATTTTTATTTATCTTTTGTAGGAGAATCCTCAACAGATCAGAATGAAAAACATTCTGAAAAAGGATGATTTTATTTTTCTCTGTTCGATTATTAAGTATTTTTTATTTTTATATATAATATATTGAATAATATAATGTTTTTAAGGGCATGTAAACGATCAATTTTCTAAAGTAGTTGATGTCAATAAATCCTCTAAGAGGAAGGCTACATGTTCATCCGAGTTTTAGGATAAGAACTTCTCCTGTTTGGGAGCATTACACATTCATAAAATTTGTTGATGGTTTTGTTTATGCCGAGTGTAAGTATTACAAAACTAAAAGGTATAAAGTTGATTCTTATACTAGTACACTAACCTTAGAAGGCATACTGAGAAATGTCAATCTTATAAGGAACATATTGCTGAAAATCTTGCTATGGTAAGTTTTTTTATCAAAACAAATATTGTGAATTGTTTCATGAGGCTATTTTGTGTCATGGTTATGCTTGAGTATGGTTGAGCATGAAAAACTTAGGGATTTGTATCATTACCTTAATTCTAGTGTGAAGAATATATCGATATATATTGTTACTAAGTATTGCATATCAGATTATGAAAAGCATAAAAAATTGCTACTTGAGTCAATGCATTATGTTTCAAGTCGTATTTGTTTTATATGTGATGGATGGTTTGCCTACACTTCACGTTCTTATTTTTCTCTTACTGCACATTATGTTGATAATAACTGGAAAATTCAGTCTAAAAATTTGAATTTTCACTGTTTTCCTCCACCCCATGATGGTGAGTCAATTTTTAAGTTTTTGAAAAAATATGATATATGAGTGGGGTCTTGAAAAAAAAAAGATTTTACCATAACACTTGATAATGCTTCTACAAATGATAAAATGGTTAAGAGACTTAAAGATGATTTGAATGGCATTTTCCCTATTCCTTGCAAATGTAAGTACTTCCATATAAGGTGTGATGCCCACATTTTGAACTTGATAGTTCAAAAAAGTTTGAAGGTAATTGATTCTTATGTTATTAAATTATGTGAAATTGTTAAGTTTATTGATTCTTATGACTTTCGCCTTTGTTCTTTTGAATTAGCTATTAAAGACTGTGATTTTTCTTTTCGTGGTAAGTTGTTATTGGATGTTCCTACTCGATGAAATTCTACTTACTTGATGTTTCATAGGGAACTTGAGGCTAGATTAGCCATAAACTTGTTTGTTAATAGGGAAAATGAGTTGGATATCATTACTGATCATGAGTGGGAAATTGTTCAAACAATCTATGATTTTCTTGAGCCGTTTTATGAAATTATTACTCTGTTCTTTGGATCTAAGTATCACACTTCAACTTGTACTTGGCTAACATTGTTGCAATTGAAAAACATTAGATTTGGTTTGTGAATGATTTTGTCTTGTTTCTTCCCTTTAAAGGTAACTTCTTTTTTATATTTATTATGTTTTTTAAATTAATTTTTCAAATTGTTTATTATTGCTTCTTTTTTTGTAGCTGCCTTACAAGTTACAACATGCTAAATGCTTCTTATATTATTATGTCCTGATTCTGCTTGATATTGCTTGATTTATAAATGTTTGTTTAATGCTTGATTCTGTAAGGGTTTGGTAAAGTCAAAAATAGTTGGCACTGTTAGCCATCATATTCCCTTTGACTTTACCACTGACTGGATGCTTGTTTAATGCAGAAATGTTGAATACTTAATTGATGCAATGTTGTTTGATGCTGCTTGTTGTTGGCTTGTAAATTATTATTGGTCTGAATGGAATAAATTATTATAACTTGTAAATTGTTTTCTAAATAGTTGCTCATGTTAAGTTATGTTGGTGGCATTTCGGCTTTTAAAGTTGAAAAGTTGCCCGTAATTTAATAATGTTGGCAGCATTTAGATCTTTTGAGATAAAAGCTCGATGAAGATATTTGTGGTAGCAAAGTAAGGCTTTTAGCCTTATAAAACTTTTTTTATAAGATATAAGAGCTTAAATTTTAACACATTTATTTTTGTTCATTTTATTGTATTGAAATGTTATAAGTTTTAAGTTATTCAAATTTTCAATCCCGTGTTATTCAAATTTTCAATATCAAGTAAATTCATTTTTTATCTTATCTTATATATATATATATATATCAAATTTTGAGATAAATTATATTTTCATTATTAATTAATTATTACATAAAACATAAATTAAACTTATAAATATTTAAATTAATTATTTAATTAATCATGTTCAATAAATAAATTGTTTTAACTTTTAATGATTATAATTAATTTAGCAAATAAATTGCTTAATAAAATTAATTTAATGATTATAATTAATATTTATAATATAATAATCATAATTAATATTGTAAGTAATTTTATTAATTTAATTATCAAAATTAATAATTTATTATAACATTTAAAATTAATCATATTAATTAACATAATTTATTATAAACTCAAAATCTCACAACTTCATCAAAATATTATAATTTCATCAATGGCAATTTATAAGTCATGCAAATATCAAGTCAGATAAATATCAGATCAGTTCAATAACAAGTTATTTACAAGTTGAGTCAATTACATGTCAGGTTGAAAACATGTCAGGTAGATTAATCTTGGGTTCGGATTCATATCAGTCGGATGCAGATTGAGTTCGGTTATCATATATCCGGTTCAATTTAGGTTCATTTCATTCTCAAATCGGGTTCAGACCCACAATTTTCAGGTCCAACTCAGGTTCAGGTCAACATCATTTACGACTCAAGTCGGTTTCGAATCACGACTGCTCAGGTCACAAACAGTTTTGACTCGAGTCGATTTCAGTTAGTTTTACAGGTCAGGTCAACTTTTTACATCCTTAGTGGATATCAGCCCACCGTGCCTGTTCCTGCAACGACGTCGAAATAATATGCAAGTCTAGCATCTGGTCCATCCAATTCCTAGTAACAAAAACAAAACAGAAGCTTTTGTTCTTCGGATTCTTTATTTCGTATTTAGACATATAATCGGATAAAATGATTTAGAAAAATACGGATTTACGAAGAACCTGAAGCTTGCTTTCGAGGAAAGCGAGAATAGTGGCAGGGATAAGGCCTTGAATGCCATCTCCATCGATACTCAACACTGTAACCATCTTGTTTGCTGAGGAAGGAGGATCCTGTCATATTGAAGCTGCAGTATGTGTTTACGTGAATTGTGTGAAGCATTGGATGATGGAAGCATTGGATGATGGAACCATTTATAGTGGATTTTCACGTGTAAACCCAAACCACGTGCTTAAAACGTTTCATCTAGGGATGGGCATAGGTCGGGTTAGGTCGGATTTCCGATCAACTCGACCCAACCTGGAAATTATATATCCTCCATCCGACCCGACCCGAATATAACTCTATTTTTTGGATAAAATCATTATTCGATCTGATTTGACTCAAAATAATATATTTATTAAAAATATATATTTAATTGGAAAAAATAATACATACAGAGGTATTATTGCAATTATCCTTAAATATATAAGGTAAATTTATTTTTTTCGAAGTCAGGTCGAATTGGGTATTTTTCACCCTAAATCCAAACCGACCCTAACCCTACCCAATCGGACGAGTCTGGTCAAAACCCGTCGGGTTCGAATCCCACATCCATCCCTAAATTTCATCCATGGTTGAAGCTGGCCATTGTTGAACATTTTAAACTTGTACTAATCATAGCTAGGGTTAAGTTTAATATTTAAAAAATCATTGATTTGAGGATAGAGAGAGTTGTATATCTAAAATTAAATTATGAAATCCACTCTCTTTAATATACCTATTAATTTTGTAGGTTAGATTGGTTTAAGATCAAATCTAAGACAAGTATTTTTCACCTTTTAGATCATTTTGTGTTATAGGATAATGACGGTATAAATAATCGTATACAACATTTATTCAAAAATCTCTCGATCATTGGATAACATTAATACTATTGGTATATGTTGTACTTAAACTTAGGATTTCAAAGAATAACAACAATTGAAGGTGTTTGGTTTGTACCAACAAATTTAAATATTTAAATATGTACGACTCATTTTAAGATAAATTACACATTTAGTACTTAAGTTATTACTTTTATTCCATTTGAGTACTCAAACTTTATTTTGTTTCAAAATCATACATAACATTTAATTTAAGTTTCATTTTGGTACCCCGTCGTTAAAAACTTAACGATGTTGTTGACGTGTCACCATAAGGTAATGCTACGTCAACATTAAAAAATTTTAAAAAATACCACACCAACGGTTCTATTAAGTTTTTATCGGTGGGTACCAAATTAAAACTTAAACTAAACGTTAGGTATGATTTTTAAATAAAATAAAGTTTAGATTATCAAAACTGAATAAAAGTAATAGTTTAAGTATTAAACATATAGTTTACCCTTCATTTTTAAGTGGATCACATAAATAAAATTATTAAATTTCAACCTATAAAATATTGTTGGGAGGGTCGCTCTTGTCTGTGCAGTACTCGGTCCGAATTAGCCGATTAATAAATCGGAAATAGGTTATTATAAAAAGGTGGTTATAAAAAATATTGTAATTCACACGTTTTCTTGGGGAGTCAAACCGTAACACATTGGCATAGGACAGTTGTGAGACCGAAATTGCAAATCCCAGAATTGGATCCATGGTGAAATTTATTACACGACCCAGAGATACGTATAATATAACAAAGACTCATTGGATATTGTGTAATTTATTGTGTAATTCACATTATATTTTAGTCCAATTGAGTTGAGAATAAAATATCATATACACATTTAAGACCAATATAAGAAAATATATCGGTGGTCGATTAGTGACAATATGATAAACAAGAGCATGATTAATAGTTGAAGTAACGATATACATAGATGGTTCATCTCGACATCCCCAAGTACCAGACATAGAGAAGGAGAATCTAAACAGTATTCAAAGCGAACAAATAAAAAATTAATCCTCTTAATTGCATTCTCATCCTATCTTCATGAGAAGAAATGAGGGAGGACAAAAGACAGACTATCGAAAAGAAGTCATGGTCCAGACATAGAAAAATACGACCAAGAGATGACATCGTGAGAAGAGGGAGATCATGAACCAAATAGACAATGGAATATCCTCTAATATGTGAAAGTGTATATGAATCACTTCAATCATTTTGAGTGCTTAGAAAATACTTAACAATTTTAATTTCGTGCAGTCAAATTCGAAGTGTTTGACAGTAGTTTGAATATTTGACAGTGAAGCAACCACACCCTGGATTTCAATATACAGTGTAGACAATAACCAGAAGTATTTATAACTGATCTTTTTCACAGTGTATGTGATTGATTTATACTATCAATAGTTAATTCATTTAATTTTCTAGCTAAGTTTTAATTTTTTTCACAATTTAATCCTTAAAATTAATGTTTTGTACCTAAAATAAAGTGACATCCATGGTAACTTTTACATATAAATTATAGGTGTAGTACCTAAAATATCAATTTTGTTTCGTTTTAGTATCTAAATTTTCATTTGTTTCAAAATCATACTTAACGTTCATTTTTTGTTTCATTTTAGTACTATATCGTTAAAAACTTAACGGAACTGTTGCAGGTGTCATTTTTATGGGTAAATTACATCACTTATCACTTAATTATCTTCTCACTCCTATTTTGGTCTCTAAGTTTAAAATTTTTCAATTTAACTACTCAACTTTCATATTGCTCATGTTTTAATCACTCCAATTAATTTTATTAATAATTTGTGACATGACATTTATTATTATTATTTTATTAATATATAATTAAAATAAAAAATTAAATTTGAAAGTTATGAGTGATTAAATAAGAGTAATTTGAAAGTTAAGTAATTAAATTAAAAAAACTAAACTTCAATGACCAAAATAGGAGTGAGAAGATAGTTAAGTGATGAATAATATAATTTATCTGTAAAAAATGCTATGTTATACCAATTTCGTTTTGTTTTTAACGATGACATACCAAAATAAAATAAAAAAAATGTTAATATAATTATAAAACATATGAAAGTTTAGGTATGAAAACAAAATAGAAAGAATATGCAACATGCACCATGCAACGAATCTTTGTTAGTTACACAGCGTGGGGAACATGTGTAAATTCTATTATTTAATGAGTTTGTTTCCTGTTCAAACGCCATTTTTGCTAGTCGATCGGCATATATATTCCCTTCACGCCAAATGTGTCTGATTTCCTTGATCCAACCTTCCTTTCGTAGTTTTACACAATCCTTCATGATCGTATATTCAGGGTGGTCTTCTTCTAAGTTACCGTTCAGAGCCTCAACGACCCATTTCGCGTCAAGCTCAACAATCAAGCTTCTAACATTCAGATTCTTTGCTAGTAGGACCCCTGTCTGACTCCCCAAATTTCCGCGCTGGTTCCGGTTGCTCTTCCGATACAGTTCATGAAACCTCCAATCCACTCTCCATTCTCATCTCTAATCAATCCTCCTACTGCTGCTAATCTCGAGTTTGCCTTGCAAGCTCCATCGGTATTCAGGATCCAACATCCTCCTGTTGGTTTCCTCCATCTTACCCATTGAGGCTCCCTCACGATTCCTCTATGGTTTGCTTCCATGGCCATTTTCGTATCTCTCGCTAGCTTCAAACTATACTGAATGATTTGGTTCGGATCAGGAGCCTTGTTGTTAAAAATTTGATCATTTCTGCTCTTCCACAACCCCCAAATGGTGGTCGCGAAGAGGGTGCCCCAGCAGATTCCTTCTCCCCGTGAGTTTTTTTCTTTGAAGTTTCTCTTCATCCAATCTTCGAAGTTTCTTTGGTCGAATTTTTCATCCTGTTGTCTTGCTCCTATCTTATCCCAGGTTTGTTGTGCTATACTGCAAATCATTAAAATATGTTCTAACGATTCTGGGGTATTCTGGCAATCCTTGCAATTTATTTCTTGGGTCATGTTCTTTCTAACTCTAATCTCATTCGTATTCAACTTGTTTAGTATGCAAAGCCAAATGAACATTCTGATGCATTCGGTGGATTCCACTTTCCAAATCCACCCTAGGTCGCGTTTCTGTTGATTTGTACTTTCCAGACTTGTCATTGTTGAGTAGGCCGATTTCACTGTAAATTTGCCATCTTTTGAGTGACCCCATTAAAATTTATCTTGCGTTTGACCAGTGTTTGTAAGCGATATTGGGGTTCCTTTAATCTACTTCTCCGTTTCTTCTGTAATCAAATTTTTAAAAGTTTGAAGATTCCATGTTCTTTCCTCTGTAATGAATTGAGCCACTTTCTCGTTCCTATTGTTTACTTCAATCTCTAGGTAGCTCTTCTTCAACGAATTTTCGCCCACCCACCAATAGTGTCAAAATCTGGTTTGTTCTCCAGAGATTATTTGATGCTTCTTGCCTGCTCTAATGATGTGTCGTGTGCTAAGGATTCCCTTCCAAGTTGAAGAACTGTTTGCTTGGGTAGTAGCCTCCATAAATTCCTTTTGAATTAGGTAATTTTCCTTGAAAATCTTGCACCAAAGCATGTCCTGTTGCTTAAGCATACTCCATCCATTTTTTGCCATCAAGGCCAAGTTCATCATCTTTGCTTTTCGGAGACCCAAGCCCCCTATTGATTTTGGCTTACAAACCGTGTCCCGGTTTACTAATTGATTATGAGATTATTCGGCGCCACCAACCCCAAAGAAAATTCCTATTTATGCTGTTTCTTTTGTTGCACGTTGAAGTGGGGAGAATAGCAGTTTGCATCGTGTGAATACGGATCGCTGCTGAGACTGATTGAATCAAAGTTCTTCTTCCTGCTAATGAAAGTACTTTTCCTTTCCACCCTTCTAACCTCTTCATGATCTTGTCAATCAAAGGGGCGTACGTGTTTGCGTTTGCTCTTTTGTGAATAATAGGGACCCCCAAATATATGTCCAACTCATCAGTTAAGGGAAATCCACTTTGCTCATTTAAATAGTTGGTCGTTTCATTGTCGATGTTTGGGGACAATAAATTTTTTTACTTTTTCTGGTTCACTTCTAGACCTGAAGCCTCCCCAAATATCCTTAGGCATTCCCTTACTCGATTTATTTGCTCAGCTTTTGCTTCGACGAATAATAGAAGGTCATCCGCAAGGAATATGTGACTGATTTTGGGAACCCACCTAGATATTTTTTTTGCTTTCCACTCCTCGTCCTCTACTCTATCTAGGATCATGTGTGAGAGTTGTTCCATAACTAAGATAGATAGGGTGATAGGGGTCTCCTTGGCGTAGACCTGTCCTGGCTCGAAACTTTCAGTCGTTTCATCGTTCCATAATGGTTCGATAGTACTGGCTTTCACGCAATGATTATTACGGCTACAAACTCCTCTGGAAAATCAAAATCTTGTAGTGTTTGAAGTAGAAAAGACCAGCTGGCCTTATCATAAGCTTTTTGAAGATCTATTTTCATTATAATTGATCATTTTCTTCCTTGTAGGTTCGTTAGCGTATAGACAACTTCTTGCACTACTAGAATGTTGTCTATAGCACTCCTGCCTGCCAAGAAACTATTCTGAAACGGCCGCACCAATCTTTGAAGAATGGGTTTCATACGTTGAACTAGGGTCTTCGATAAGATCTTATAAGAAGTATTAAAGAGGCTGATCGGGCGAAATAAAGTAATCCTGTCTGCTGCGTTAACTTTCGGGATAAGCACTAAATATACTTTCATCGTCTCTGCATCAACGGATCCAGATGTGAGAGTAGAATTTACGTAACCAACACTACAGCAAAACTGTTCTTTAGTGGCGTTTTTAGCGGCGTTTTGAGAGTAAACGCCACTAACTTTAAACATATAGCAGCGTTTTTAGCGGCGTTTTGAGAGTAAACGCCACCTAGATAAAGAGAATTCTTGTGTTTGATGAAATGTCTAGTTGTATGAAACCGAATCTCCACGTAATCATCATTCTGTAAGTATAAATTTGAATTTTGAAGTTCATAATTGTTCCAATGATGGTTTCCAAGCGGCTCTCAAGAGTTGGAAGAGATTCCTTCCTCTAAAACTTTTACTTCCCTGTAATTGTTTTGGAAACGCATGCATTGTAATTGCAGTCTATTTTTTAGTTTGCTCGTTTTATTTCTGAGCAAGAAACACTCTTCATTGTTTTTGTTAGAATTGGATGATTGTTTGTGTTCTCTCTTTAACATTTCTTTGTACAAATTATAAACTATGCATGTTAAAGTGATATTTGCTTTCCAAACAATTTGTTGATACAGGTACCACCTGCTGGATTTTCGAGATCTGAACCTAACTTTTTCCTGCATGAAAATTGAGAAACAAAGACTCTGCTAGTTAAATTGGTAAAAATGTCGTCAGTAAGCAAGGTTGATAGGAAAGCAGCTCTAGATATGGCCTCCTGGTTTTTCAACGTTGTCACATCTGTGGGTATAATAATGGTCAATAAAGCCTTGATGGCTACCTATGGCTTCAGTTTTGGTATGTTTTCAGTGAGCATTTACATGCAAACATTGATTAACTTTGCTTTTGCACATAGTCTTGTTCATTGCGCTTGCATATAGATTTGGTATCTAATGGATCAATTACTTCTATGCTCATTATGTTTCTATGTAGCCTTCTTGTTCTATGGTCCAACTCCATATGATCAACCTAAAGGAGAAAAACAGGGTAGCAAGACTAATTGTTGACTATCTCAAACTTTAGGAATAATCCATCTCCTAAGATCGCTCCCATAAACTAAAACAAAGCTTCCTCTTACACCTTGGTTTTTTTCTTGGATGCAAACAGATTTACGCCTGTTAGTTTTGTTAAACAATGCTCATTTTCCTTTTTTTTACTTTATATCTTTAAGGAGATAACTAGGTAGGATAGCTATTTAAGATTGTCTTTTCTTAATTTCCCCCAAAACCCAAAAAACTAAGGGTTCTAGAGTTTTACTTGTTTTCATTTTTTCACATTGATCTTATTTAAAGTTGAGATGAAAAATTAAAAATTCTTTCCAATTGAAGCAAACCTAACTTTTTCAAATGCCTAGTAACTCTTATAAACAATAAAATAATGTTAGAGATAGAATTTATGTAGAGGAGTATAATATGATTTGTTATGACTATGTTAGTTCTGATGGTGCAAGTCAAAAGTTAACAATATTCACCTAAGAAATACTTTGATTTTGTGTCCCATTTGTTACTGTGCCGCAGCTACAATTAAGTTGTAAGATTTCATATAGTAATTTCAACTAATGTTATGATTGAACAAGGTTCTCTAAGTATTTGTCATGGACTGATCCATTCCATAAATGAAGCACCGACCATTCCTTGATCTTGTACTTGGATTGATATTTTGGCTCCTTTTTTGTTTTTTAATTTTATTTATCATTTTGCGGTATGTACATTATCTTCAATGCAAGCATTCTTCAGGATCTTTTGATTTATTGGGACATACTGCTCCGGTACAAGTTGCAATCATGTTGCTTTTTGGTCCTTTTGTGGACTACTGGTTAACAGAGAAAAAGGTTTATGCCTATAACTACACTGCCATATCTATGGTACGGTTCTTATCAGAGTTTACTAGAATATAGTTGGTTATGATACATCATTTTAACTTAAGTTGTATTGATATTTTATCAGAAATACTTCATTTGTATCGAGCGTACTGAGAGCTGACTTCCATCCTTGCATTTGGTCATATAACTAGGATTAATGATTAAGAAAACATGGAAGATTTAACCATCATACTTACTTTTAATATTGTCCTGTATTGTTTTTGTAACTGGAGAACCATGAACATGAACTCTACATTCTTAAGCTCATGTGCTAGTGCAAGTTGACATATGGATTATTAATATATTTTGCATGCAGGTAATTATGACTGCTGTAAATAATATGTGATACTCTCTTCTTGCAGTTTTTCATAACCCTGTCTTGCACCATTACCGTGGGGACGACCAACCTCAGCCAGTTTATCTGCATCGGCAGGTTTACGGCCGTATCGTTCCAAGTGCTTGGCCATATGAAGACTATTCTCGTCCTGGTTTTAGGTTTCATTTTCTTTGGTAAAGAAGGTCTCAATCTACATGTAATTCTGGGTATGGTTGGAAGTGGAGTGTCATTTTTTAATTTCCATTGCCTTTATTAAAAATTTCTTATTGGATTATTGCAATGAAGAACAATGTCAAACTACATTATTTTGTTGTTAGTATTTTTCTTTGGTAAAGAAGGTCTCAATCTACATGTAATTCTGGGTATGGTTGGAAGTGGAGTGTCATTTTTTAATTTCCTTGGGCTGGTTTTAGCGGCGCTTCCTGCGGCGTTTTTCCTTTCGCCGCAAGTAATTTTGATTTATTTTTCTACATAATTTGTGTCGTAATTAAATTTTATGTTTATTGTTATTAGATAATGCTATAGAATATTAAATTTACGTAATATAAAATAGAAAATGATATATGCGAAATCAGATAACCATAGCGGCGTTTGTAAATAAAAGTCACCAGAAGTCAGGTTCTTTTGCGGCGTTTTGTGAAGAAAATGCCACTATATACATAGTTATTAGCGACGTTTTTTACCATAAACGCCGCTAAATATCATAACATGTAGCGGCGTTTTCGATAAAAACGCCGCTAAATCTCAACGCTTATTGCGGCGCTTGTTTAAAAACGCCGCTAAACAACAACACCTATTGCGACGTTTGTGGGGAAAACGCCGCTACAACAACACCTATTGTGGCGTTTGTAAGCAAAACGCCGCTAAATATCAATACCTACTACGGCATTTTTTCAACAAACGCCGCTATATATCGTCACCTATTGCGGCATTTTTCGTTAACAAACGCCGCGAACTTTAGCGACGCTATTTTCAACGGCGCTTTTTGCGGCGTTTGTCATAACGCCGCATGTGTTTTTAGCGGCGCTTAAAAACGCCGCTATATGTAAAAAAAACGCCGCAAAAAGCCGGTTTTGCTGTAGTGCAAGCAGTGTATCCTTGACAGTCACCCATTTTTCTTATAGAAAATAGGTTGTATACCGTCTGGTCCAGGCACTTTCAGTCCTTTCATGGAGAAAAGGGAAGTACGTATATCCTCAAAAGTTGCTGGTCTTATAAGTTCGACTCTTTCCTCAATGTTGATCGTCGGTTTAAATCTATCATAGGCTTTGTCAAGTTCTTTTACCTCTTTACTAGCGAAAAGGTTCTTGAAGAAGTTTACCACGTGATTTCTAATTAAAACCTTATCCGTGCACCAATCCTCGCCTACATATAAACCTAATGTTCTGTTGTATTTTCTTCGAATCAGTGTTGTCATGTGAAAGAATTTCGTATTTCGTTCCCCTTTCATAATCCAATCAAGTCATGATTTTTGCAGCCACAACACCTCCTCTTGAGTAAGGATCTTTTGGTATTCTTCATTTAATCTTTTTTTCCATATTTTAGATATATGTAGAATTCATGTATTTGTCCGATCGTTCAATGCCTCTTAGACGTTTTAGAAGATCACGTTTCTGTTTGAATATATTTCTGAACGCATTTTCCTTCCACTCTTTAATCTCTCTACTCGTTTCAATCACCGCCTCCACAAGACAGCCCTTTTTTCTACCCCAGGCTGTGCTGAACACTGTCGAAAAATCCTCATGAGTAAGCCAGAAGGCTTCAAATCTGAAGGTCTTTTTTCTTTCTCTATGGAGTAGTCCATATTTTGTGTTAACTAGGATCGGATGATGATCAGAATAAGTTCTCGTCAATTTTATTGTACGAAGATTGGGGAATAGGTTCAGCATATCCAGATTTTGAAGGGCTTTGTTTAACCTTTCTTGCAGTACTATCCGACCATGTTCTTGTCTCACCCATGTAAATTTATTTCCAAGCCAACCTGCATCCATAAGATTATATTTGTCCCACCGTTCCCGAAACATGACAATCCGATCGATGCAATCTGAGTTACTTCCTTCATGTTCCTCAATTGAAGCAAAGTCGTTAAAATCTCCGACCACCAGCCATGGCTTGTTAGTGGAATCTGCAATATTGACCGAGTTCCTCCCAAAGTTCGATTTTCTTATTATGGTGTGATTGGACGTAAGCGAACGAAGTTAGCCATTCTTTTTCCTCATCTTTTAATTTGCAGTGAATAACTTGCTTCGTATTTTTTATTATTTTAATCCCAATCTGGCTTGAATTCCACAGTAAGATCAAACCTCCACGAAGACCTTGTGCCGGATTTTCAAAGTTATTTTCGAACTTTAGTTTTCTTTGGATCTGTTTACCAGTATCTTCTTTCGCCTTTTCCAGTAAGCAAATAATAGCTGGTTTCTCTTCTAGGATTAGTTCCCTCCAATTCCTCAAAAATTCAGAATTTCCAACTCCCCTACAATTCCACGTAATGAGCTTCATTGGGTGATCATATTTTCTACTTGAATTTCCAACGATTGGATATCCATATTCGTGTCCCTCTGATTTGGATTTGTGTGACTTCTTTGTATATCTACTTCTTGTCTAAAAGTTCCATTCTCTGGATCAATAGTCATTACATCTTTTACAGGTGATTTTCCCCATCTTACCGCCTCATTGCCTGTGTTTTCTACATTTCTTTCACTCTGGACTGTTTTAGCCGGTTGGTTTGGTGGCTTACCTCCTTCATTCTTGCTAGCTCTTGATATTATCTTACTTGTGTATGGTGTGTCCCTATTTTTCTCTTGTTCGTGGTCCGTTATCTCTATCTCAGTATTGATTTCCTCTGGATTGGCGTTATTCAGTGCTGCAAATCTATTCCCATGCCGGTTATCTTGTTGTGAGGTCCCTTTATTCTTGCTATTTCGCCGTGTCCCCCTTTGTTTCCTTTGCACCAACATCCATGGACCAAATCTTTCTTTATTGAGATCTTTGCTCAATTCTTTTTTCGCTGGAATGTTTTCTGGTTCCTTAACCTCCTCCTGATTTTGTTGTTCCTCTTGTCGAGGGGGATCCTCCCTTTCTTCCCTCGTCTGAGTATCTTCTGGAGACCTTATCGGACAACCCGAAGCTCTGTGGCCTACCATTCCACATTGAAAACAAATTGCGTGCAAGCCTTCGTATTCCACGTTAAAGATCTTTTTCCCTATACGAACCTTCGATAATAAAGGTTTGTTCAAATCAATCTCGACACAGATTCTTGCGAATTTTCCTCTCGTTGTCCATGCTGTATGGATATCCACCTTTAATGGTGTCCCTATTAATTTCCCAATCTCCACTAAGATCGTTTCGTCGAAATATTCTATAGGGAGCCCTAGTATATGAACCCAAACCGTTGTGAATGAGATATTTGCTTTTGCTGCCACAAATTCGGTCGGCATTTCTAGACAGTAACGTAGTGGTCCATTATCTTCCAAGGTCCTTCCGTCAGTACTTTCAATCTGTCATCCATATTTTGAAACTTTACAGCATAAAATTCATTTCCTAGATCAATGCTGTCAAATTCACCTTCTAACTTCCAGATCGCTTCTAGCCTTGTAACCAACAGTTTGTAAGCTATAGATTTTCCCAAGATCTTGATTATCAGGGTCTTTCTCCTAGGTTGCCTTATCTTTTCTTTTTGATCCGTCAAGATTTTTATTGATGGAATATCGTCATCCGCATCTTCCTCTTCTTCATCGGAGTCTTCCTCCTCCTCGTCCATTCTTGATGACTGTTGGAACGTACCCGCAAACAAAGATGATTCCACCACCGTATCACGCCAGGATCGTGTCGTTGGAAGCGTATCTGTAAGTTCCTTTCCATTCGATGATCTGCTTCGTTTACTTCCTTTCCCTATCTCTTCTTTTTCCTCCGCCATTTGTGTCACCATGGTGACCGGCGGGCTGTTCGCTTGCATTGGCACTGATAAACTCTTCAAGGTTTATTCCAAGATTCTTTATTGGTCTTTTGTTCGTATAATAATAATTCATTATGGACATTTGCCATTTCGGTCCCATCAGCAGTTCGAGTAGTATGATACAAGAGGTTTAATGAGTTGAGTAATTTGTGAGTTCCTTCAACTCAACTCCATAAGTACTTAATCTTTTTTATAAGATTTTAGTAATTATTTTAGAAAATTATTCCATTAAAAAATCTAATTAATAATTACTAGTTTATTAATTTGTTAATAATATAATAAGAAAAATATTAAATTATTAATTAATAATTACTACTAAATTTTTAATAAACAACAATAAAGATACTAAATTGTTAATTAATAATTATTAATTTACTAATTTATCAATTTATATTTATATTAAGCTCTATGTAGCAAGAGTGAATGTATGTATTGCTCAGGGTGGGCACGTGGTTATCTTAAAATCCGAATTTTTTTATGTTAGTTGTTTATTTTATTGAATGTGCCTAGTCTGAAATTTTATTTGTTTTTGTCTTATACGGATTTTTTTCAATACATATGTGTCCACCTTAAAAAATATTTATAGATATGCTACTGGATGTATATAGCTCTATAGAAGAGTAATTGCACACCCATTATTTTAGGGGGGAAATGTTAAATTTAGTTTAATTTGTTAATGGGAATGAAAAGAATAAGAAAAATTGCATACCTAAATTTTTTAAAATAGAAAATTAAAATTTTGAATACATTTTTTAACTTTTAGATCCATCACTAATAGGTAGTATCTCTAGATTTTACATATAGTTAAAAAATAAGTAAAATTTTTAATAAACTTAACAAGTAACGAATTAAGTAAAACCATAATTGTTTTTTAAAAAAACAAACACAAATTAAATACTATTATACTCACGACTTACTCGCTGGATAAACACATGTGACATGGTATGCGTGAAGCTAATATTTTTGTTGGGTAAACAGACAAACGATTTGACGGGAGATGCGGAGTATTTTGATCATGCAACATCTGAGAATAATTACCACAACGGATGCCTTTAATATAATTAAGATGAATATACGATTAAAATAAAAGGATGTAACGTTCGAGACTTCAAAAGAGGTGGGTTCATGGTAATTACCACACCGGATAACGCAACTAATTATAATTTGATACGTACAAAATTTTATGTGGGCAAGTTATATTGGAGATCACTTTAATTTGATTTTATTTTAATTATTCGAGTTTTAATTACGTTCTAATCATTTATATTATGATCAATTATAATTTAGTCATTAAGACACCAATTTTGGTTATACTAATGATACAATATGTTAATAAAAATAATATTTTTATTGATAAAAATAATTTATTTCTTTTTAAAGATTTGATTATTAAATTTAATTAAAAATGGATCTAAATTTATATAAATAATGAGGATTACAATTATCTTTATGTATTATTTTTCTGAAGACATAGACTAATCCACAATGTTCTAAATTAAGTTACTAGAATAACAATGGTTATTTTTGTAAGAGGTAAGTCTAAAGGTTCACCATCAAAAGTTGATTGAACCATTTAGAAAATTGAAGATCTTTTATGTTACAAATATTACGGTCCAAGTATTACTTTAACTAAAATTAATAATTATATTATTAACTATATATATATATATATATATATATATATGTATGTATGTATGTAAGACTTGCTTAACTATAGAACTAGAATAATCTTGAACTGAATGAATAAACATATTTGGTTAGCTTATCAAATTGTTCATCTTTATTCATCTATATTTTTTTTAAGTTATGGGTTCTAAATCCACTATGAGCACTCTACTCCCTTCCCCTAGAGTTCCCATTCTCATATCCTCTAGATAAGATTAAGATTAGATGTAGAATTTATCAACAACAAAAAATACTCTCGATCTTGAACTCATTAAGTGGCCTTAGTGGTTAAGGGAGTGTTGTTCTCCCTAAATATAATAGGTTCGAACAATTACATCTACATGATGTGTGTGCGTTGTTGGTGGTTAAGAAAGATTTTGAAAAAATACTACCTTATAATTACATTAGACTATTAACAAAAGAAATACTATGTATCTTTATACTTCACAAAATCATAATAATTTTTTATAAATATTAATATTTTATCTATTGATTAACTAAGTGTTGTAGAAATTTATTAGGGTAAATTATATAAACATTCCCTGAACTTTTAGGGCTCTTACATTTTGGTCACCTAACTTTTGAAACTTACAATACAATCATCGAATTTTTAGTTTGTTTTTAGTAAGGTCTCTGTCGATACCTCATGTTAGTTTTTACTGACGTGGCACCTAAATCTGTGAATCCCCGTTAATCCCTCTCTTCTTCTTCAGGTGCGCTTTCTCTCTCTACGATCAGATCATTCTCATCGATAATGTCCCAGATGACCAGCTTCGTTTCCAACGGTTTTCCTTTTTTTCTCCATCACTCATTTCCATTTTTTTTATTCCTTTTCTCCAACACTGCTCTTAATGTTTCTTAAATCTTTCTGAATGACAGATACACGGAAACCGGATTCACTGTCAACGGCGTCAACTATGAAGGCAGGTTGCTTTGTGTGGGAAATTTGGTCACTTCTTGGGGCCCTCGTAATATTTCTGAAAGGTATTTGCTCCCTTCATTCTAACTTCATTTCTTAGTGCAATGTATTGATTATGCATAAGTTTCAGGTGGCTTGGGTAACTAATATTTCTCCCCTCTCCTATCTAACAACTAAATTTTGAAACTTTAGGGATTCCTCTTGTCTCACGTTTTGTCTTTGTTGTATTTTTTGCAGTTTATCCGTCTTTCAAATCATATGTCCCATTCCAGGTGAGGCTTCAAACAATTTATACAGGAAGAGCAAACTTAATGCCTGATAAATGGTATCAATAATGCATCCCCTTAGGTCAATCATCTTGTGGACCTAATTAAGGTTTTATGGCATTTGAAGGTCGTTCCCAAACTCACCCCACCATTCAACTTAAAGCAAAGTATCATTCATGGCTATGGTGGAAGGAAAGTTCAAATGATTTTACCTTAAAGCTGAGCATCATTCAACTTTTAAAGCCCATCTTACACGGGAATTGGAAGCCCCTCCTCCCTTGGAACTACTAGGACTAGCCGCACCACCACCTTTTGAACTGCAACAAGAAGAAGAAGGGGGGTGGTTTGACGGTATCAGATGCCACATCAGCAAAAACTAACGGACGTAACGGCAAAATCTAACGGAGGGACCTTATTGAAAATGAACTAAAAGTTCAATGATTGTATTGTAAGTTTCAAAAGTTGAGTGACCAAAATACAAGCACCCTAAAAGTTCCATCCATAATATCAGAATTTGAATTTTAAACATTACAAGAATAACCTAACTCCTCTTCATGTGTCACTAAACCAACTAATAATTTAATATTTAAACATAATATTTATATTGATGTATTAATGTTATAATATTCAATGTTTTTAATACATATAATTTTGTATAAAGAACCTAACTCCTCATATTGCTTTTCTCTAAACTTTTTTTATTTTTATGTACGTTCTTGTCAATTTAAATTTAAATTACAAGTCAGGTCCTCTAATTTTGCAGGACTTACAAAAATGTCTTTTATGGCATAAAATGAGAAAAGTTGATAACTTTGGGGGGACTAAACATATATTAACCCTTAAAAGGAAATATCGATGTTCTTTTCGGCGGAAAGAAAATATCTCTGTCAAAAAAGAAAAGGAAAATATCAAAATATCTCTCTTTAAGCAAGGATAAACAAAAATAGTAGCAAAGAGAAAGCTAAGAAATCAACAATGATTGCCAGTGGAGTTCCAATTTACGAACTCTCAGTCCCAAGAGGTTGTAATTTTGATGTCAAATTCAATCCAACCAAGTCAAATCCAAGGTAAGAATTCCATGAAAATGTTTCCAAATTTTACGTAAACTTGTTTGAAGATTTACGATTGATTTCTTTGATTTTTTTTATTTTTTTTGGGTGCAGATTGGGGCTGAAATCGAGTGAGATTAGATGCTGTAAAAACCAAAAGATTGGTGAGAAATCGAAATCAAAATCAGAGAAGAATTACTATGAGTTATTTGGAATTCCTTTTGATTTTAATAAGCAGCAGATTAAAGAAGCTTATAGGAAGCTGCAAAAGAAGTATCATCCTGATATTGCAGGCCAATAGGTCAGTTCTGTTCATCTCCATTTCTTTATTGCAATTTTCCGTTATATGTACAATGCTAGATTTCTTGATCCGAATTCCATTTGTCCAGTTCGAAAAATTTGCTGTTGAATAATTATTTTGGGTGATAAATAGGTGCATAGTATTATTAATTTGCCGTTTCTTATCAGTATTTTGTTCAATTTCGTAATAAATAGTTGATATTATCTGAAGTTTTCATCCTTTTAAATATGTTTATTCAAAAACTATTTGGTTATGATTACTTAGGTTCAAGTATTCAGTACTCATTTCAAATCCGAATGACATATGTTTAGACTTTAGACATGGTTATAAAAACTTGATCGGTCGGTTCAATCGGTTAAAATAAAAATTTAGTAGTTTAGTGACACGAGTATGTAAGTTGAAATATATGTAGAGAACCGCCCACAACTGATTTCAACCGGTTCGAACTTCCGATTTGGATTTTTCGACCATTGCCTAAGTGTTTGGAATTAATGCAAATTCACTTTTGTATCTTTTATGGGTCAGTTGTTTTGTTATATTTGTTTAGGCATGGATACACTCTAATGCTGAATGAAGCGTATAACGTGCTGATACAAGATGATCTAAGGAAAAAGTTCGACACTTCCATTGGTTCAATGAAAGCAAAATTTGGCTGCAGTGCATCCGGTTTTAGCTCTTGGCATGGGCCAGTGAGACCCCAAACTTTGTTTGTTGATGCAAACGCCTGCATAGGTTGTAGAGAATGTGTTCACCACGCGAGCAACACGTTCGAGATGGACGAAGCTCTCAGATGTGCTCGAGTTAAGGTGCAATACAGAGACAGCGACCGTAAAATCGATGTAAAAGAAATACGACCGTTGATGCCGTTTAGGATCAAAGTGTTCGTTCATATGATTTCTCTTAACTGCTTGTTTTGCAGATTTCGGTCGAATCGTGCCGGATGAACTACATTTGTAGACACCCATTTTTGTCTGGGTTTTACTTATTTATTAACTATTATTATTATTATTATTATTATTATTAACAATATTTATTTACATTTTGTAGGCCCAATGCATTACAAACTCAAAGCCATCTAGCTGCTAGTCCAACAACAAATATTCAGGACCCGGTTATAGTTGACCCAACCCAGTTCAGGCCCAACACTCAACCCAGACCTGTTAGGGTTTCCACTTAGCTCTAGCCACATTTATTCCCAACCGTTGGATCTGGACCCATCCAACGGTCCAGATTGTCCAGAGTTAGGGTTTTTAACCCAAATATCAAGCCAACTGCCGCCATCAACGATGAGCAGCCACCCAGACCGACGCGTAAACCTCACAATTTATCTTATGGCTTCCTCAGCCGCCGTCATCAGAACGTGCCAAACAGTGAACCAAACACACCAAATCAGTGAGAATATGAACACCTATTTTTAAATGTCAATAAATCCGAAAAATCGAGATTTTTACCAACTCAAGTCAAAAAAAGCATTCCCCTATTCTAGATGTAATCATCTCACCCAGGAAATCAACAGAGATAAGATACCAATAGATTTAAGAAGGAAATTCATTCGGAGGAAAAAAAAAACCAGGAGAGACCAGATTCAAAAAAAAATAGAAAAGAAAAAACAAAGAAGAAAAAAAGTTTACCCTTAGCAAGATTCGGCCACCGTTGCTTCGCCGGAGCAACAATACTCCGTTTTCGAAGGTAAAACTCTTGCCTTTAGGGGTTTTGGGTTTAGATTTTAGGTTTTTAAGGGGGGAAAGCTTAAGGTTTAAAACTCTAGGGCGGACGAGGGATAGAGAGGAGATTCGAGTTTGGTTCACTCACCCTCACCGTCGATTTACGACGGTTATGGCTCTCTTTTCTCTCTTTACGCGGATAAAACCAGGGAAGGGGGAGAGAGTTTTGGCTCTTATATTTTGAGGTTGGGAATAAATGAGAAAATGGTCGATTTAGGGTTTATTTTCAAACATTTATTCCTTGCATGAAACGACGTCATTCTGGGGGGTTCAGCGTGTTTTTAGCGCATGGTTTAATAGCATGTTTGGTCCTTTGCCCTTTGTAACGTTTTATTTCAACTATTAATGAAGTTTTATTTTCTTTTAATTTCACCTGCTATTTATGCTTTATTTCCTTTTTAGTCATTACTTCACTTTATCAAATTAGTACTAACTTTTGATTATTTACCTTTAATTTATATGATATTCATTTTGGTCATTATCTTTGTTGTAGGTAAAATATTAAGTTATGCATGTTTGTTTTCACTGCATTCCATTCTGGTCATTTGCCTTGTTGCATGAATATGGTAATCCGTGCTCTAGGTCCTTAAGGCTAGCCTTTTTTTCATTTTAGTCACTAATTTTTGGGTAAATCCCTACATAGTCCCTTTAAGTTAGGTGCACTTTTACACTTATATCACTGTGTCGTGGGTTATTTAACCATAGGTCCCCCAACCTTTGATGTTATTATGTTTGAGTCATTGGGTGCTTCATTTCAACATTATCTTTGTTTTAAATATATTGTTTCTAATTTATTCTGATTTGGTCAACATTTGAAATGTCCTTTATTTAAATTTAGTCATTGATTTTTTTATTTCTTCATTTTAGCCACTAATGATTTTTTTTTGTTCTTTGTTTTGAACTTGTTATTTGTGACTTATTTTGTTTTAGTCCTTGTTGGTCTAGCTAATCAATTTATGTTTTATTTGTCTTTCATATGTATGCATATATTATTATACATGTTGTTTCCATATGTGTATATAGTTTTTCAAACGTGTACATGTGTACGCATTTTATGTATTATATAATTTAATTCCTATAAAATATCTTTGATTGTTAAGATTTTTCATTCGTGTATTTTTAAAGAGTATCAATCGTAGAATGGGCGTGCTAAACATTGCTTGGTCGATGTAGTGCGATCTGATACGATGTTCGAAAGAAATATGAACTTGAAATAAATTGAGTTTATTTTGCAAATTAATTTATTTTAATTCAAACGATGCAATGCATGTTTTTATAGAGTTATTTTATACTCGATTAATATTTGATTTGAGTTTTTTGATAACATTGGGGAGGGGGAATATTTCTCGTATAAAGGAGAAATAGACGAGATAACCTTCTCATTGGAGGATGAGCAAATCTCGTGGTTTCTTCTCAAATTAAGGAATGTTCCCTAATAAGTAATTTGAAACAAACTAATTAATGTTCAATAAATATATCATATTTTAGCTTTATATTCGATTTATAATTTCCACTATCGCGACAATATATAAGCTACTTAGTACCAATTTTGGGCGATGTGGGGTGTTAATCATTCCCCACGCGTAATCGACTCCGAACCCGTTAAATCGGATTTTTGGTAAACACATACAAATTTTTGTCTTAAAAAATGATTATTCTTAAAAATTGTTTTAGAACACGTTTTAGGTATTCGACCTACCTAGCCCAAAGGTCGATGGTGACTCCTATTCAATTTAATTCAAATTTATTCAAAATCGCCAATTTTTCAAAAATAAAGTCATAATTATTTTTAAACGTAATTGTTTAAAAAATGGTTATGGCAGCTTGGCAACTCCTCTGGGGACTTTTTTAGAGAGTCGGGCTGTAAGTCGCTTACACATTGTCGTTGTGGTGGAAATTACGAGTTTGAGTCCATAGTTAGCTTATGATCCATCTATTGAAGTTTTTAATTTCTTCATTCTTAATCGTGATACTAATATTTTAATCTTTGTTTTCAGTAGTGTTCAAGTTTCTATTGAGAGTTTTCTTTTTTCTTTAGAGTCAAAGGTTTGTATGTTTCTCCTCACACACGTCACATGCTTTTGCATGAAATAAGCTCTAGACCCGATCTTTATTCCAAGTAAGTGGGGTAAACACTTTACTTTCATAAGAATTTATTCTTCGTATGAGTTTTAGCAAATAACCTCTAGGGTACACATACCTTATACCTTCGTAGGAATTTATTCCTCGTATGGGTATAAGGAAGTGAATCCCCTCAAATTGAAGTTGATCCATTAACACCTATAATGGGTTAGGATTGAGGGTTTGGTAGCCCAAGGGGGTACCGGCAACAAGGACAATTCGAGTACCATTTCCTCATAGAGCCGAAACTATAAAATGGTCACCCTAGGTATAGTTATACCGAACCTTTCGTCAATAGGTACCCAAAATAAGTGTACATAAAGGAGAAGTTTTTCTAAACCTTTACCTTTTGCTTTAAATTTTGTTGAATAAAAGTATACGAACAAGATACCATGCAGTTAGGAACAGTTTCTTGAAAACAAATCATTTTGGGTAGATACCATGATCGGGTAGGTATTATATTTATCTTTAAATAGCATCTTTTAACTATATTGATTATTTTGTTTGTACTTACTCGTTTCTTCTCTTTTTTGTGTCATTTTCACCTTTTAGCATTGCATTTCATCGACATGATATAATGCAAAAATGTTGATCCTTAAGGGGATATTTAAGAGAAAAATTTTCATAGGGAGAGGTAAAAGTTTTCAATCAAGTAGTTGCTTACACAGACATGCACTGAGGGCTAAAAGAAGTTCAGAGACTACAAGAAAAAAATATGTTTGAAGAACATGCAACATTCGAGACTGGAAAGATGATCTATTGATCCAAGGAGTAATCCAGCAGTAGAGTCTTATCTAATATCGTTTCATCGCTAACCACCAAAGAGTGACGCACTGACTTCAACACCGTAGGGGCATTAACTGAGTTAGGTTACAGAGTATTTAAGGGCATAATTTTCAAGGATAAAGATCCAAGATGAAGCACCGACCCATTTCAGACTTAGCGTTTAAACGAAAGCATGTCTGTAAAATGGACTATCTTATAATATGAAGACTTTTATCTTTGATGAAAATTATTCTATGATATTCATCATTGGGATCAACATTTTTGCATCTGCATTTGCATCTTTGCATTTTGCACATGCATTCCATTTATTCAAGCATTTTCACATGCATCATTCATGAAAACATGGAATTAATTTATGGAGGATTCGATGAAGTGGTCCTAATTACGTGACACCACGTTAAAAATAGAAGCAAGATTTGAACAAATTAAGGAAGAAGCTGAAATCAATATGGTGAGAGCCTATTCAGCTGGTATTAGGGCTGATCTTCAAGGATGATCCGAGAAAAGAGTCAATTTGATCCAATTCTAATGACCTATGAGGAATTACTTCCAACGCTAGTTGAGAAGAATTGTGTGACTCTCATTCAATCCAAACAAAGAGAGGCCCCATATCCTAAAGACCATGATATTAATGCATATGTAGCTACCATATTGGGAGCTCAATGCACAACACTGAGAATTGTGGGGTATTGAAGTGCAAGGTCTAAGATCTGATTGATTCAGGGGCATGGACATTTGATATGTAATGGGCATTCTGATCAGGAGTAGGTTGTGGCAACCATCAGGAATTTTATTGCATTCTCATCAAAAGCATGTCATCTTATTTGAACTTGTTTTTTTTCTTCATATGTTTAAATGTTTGTTAGTCATTTGACATTCGAACATTTTAAATAAAATACTTTCTTCTAAGGTAATGAGCAATGACCAAATTTTAATCTTGAAATTCTTTGAATATCAACTCAATTAAAAGCTCTTTAATAATTGAGGTTGTAAATCTTTGACAAATGACAAGATTGAACCCATGCAAAACAATAATGTAACATCCCAAAAACAAGGCCAGTGACCAAATTGTAATAATCCAAAATTTAGTGGTTTAATTAGAATAACATGAAAAGTTCAAGGGTATAATTTGGAAATTTTGTTTAGGACTTGATATCAAAGTTGAATTATTGGAAGGGTATTATGGTCTTTTCAAAGGAAATTTTTTTATCTTTCCTCTTTAAGTAATATAAAGAAAGTGGAAAATGGGAGAAAATATTATCCAGAGCCTTCTTCAGCTTTCTTCTTCCTCTCCATCGTGGGTTCTTGGATAAGGTGAGTATGTTTTCTATTGATTGTTTATTTCATTTTAAAGTTGGTTTTGATTCTTGGAGTGTTAAGAAAGCTTAAGGAAAGTTTAAAGTGGTGTAAAACTAAAAGATGAATAAGTTATGGGAGATTAAGAAAAAGGGGTTTTTGAGTGAATTGTTGAGAAAGAGTTAGTAAGTGAATTTAGGAATGAAATTTGACTTGTCATATGTTAGATTAAGAAATCTAAAGTGTTAAAAAGGATTAAGAACAAAGTTCAAATTTTGGTATGATTTTTTATTTCTAGTAAGCTATTGAGAATTTAGATGTTTAGAAGTACTAAAGTGAAATAAGTTGGTTTAGAAGAGTATAAATAAGTTTAAAAGCTTTAAAGAAGTGTTAGATGTGAAAGTTAGTAAAGTTTGGATAAATTTTTGGGTTAAATGAGTGATATATGGGTTAGGGGTATCGGTATTGTATGAACGGTACCGATACTTTATAGAGGAAATAAGTGATGTTTGGTGTATGAGTATCGATACTGGTTGAACAATATCGATACCATAAGAAAAAAGTTATAAATTATTCAAGAAGTATCGATACCAAATGAGTAGTATCGATACTAGGGGTATCGATACCATTGATCAAGTATCGATACAATTTTGAAGAATAATTCTAGAATCGAATTTGGGTATCGATACTGAAGTATAGTATCGATACCATAGGGTAGAAGTATCGGTACTATGCATAGGGTACCGATGCTACGCATATGGAAAATTGTGAATTAAGTACTTTGTATAGCTTATATTAGATACGATTGATAATAGTGATCCAAATTAAGACATTTATATCGATTATAGGTATCGTGTAAATATCGATCGAAGACAAGTCCAAGACGATTCAAAGCTTTTATAGTGTGCAAGAGTAGTACGTGTTTGAATGGAATAGTGAGGCCAAGTGAGTGCTTAATATTAAGTGTATGATATTCTATGGAATAAGACTTGCGATGAGTCTATTTTCCATATTAAGGCACATGAATCCATGAATGCAAGCATGCACTTGATATGATTTTTATGTGTCATATGTGATTGTATGTGTTACATGTGATATTATGTGTGTCCCATGAGCTATGTGAATGTATGTCAGAATGATCATTTATGTTAAATGATATAATGAAACTATGATGATGATGTGAACTTGGAATATAAGTTATATGATTATGAGTTATGTAAATAACAATGACTTATATAATAACAAGAGAAAGTGATATAAGTTATGTGGTATAAATATAAAGGATTATATGAAAATGCAATATAAGTTAGGTAATGAGGATCCAGGTGTCTATATGTCTATGAGAAGATAAAAGAGCAAGTTGTAAGCCATGTGATATGAATTTCATAGTTATGTGTTATCGACTTAAGTAATTAAGTGAACTATATGACATATGTTATAATGTATGATAATGATTTAGGTGAATATATGATAACAAGGTATAAGTTATATGAATTAGATCTATGTGAAATGATATAAGCTAGGAGATACTGAGATAAGGAATTATACTAACATGTAATATTAGTTGCATGGTAAATATATATATATATATATGAAACCCTATGAGAATACATGTTTAGAAAATAACCTATGTGAAGCTGAACTAAGTGAATATATGGAACTAGTATAAAATTTATGTGATATAGATGATTATGTAAATCTGTAAGATAAACTATATTGTATTGATATTCGGACTATATTAAAATATGTATACGAGTAACTGCTTAAATTATATGAGCTGATATGTAATAATAAGAGAATAAGGATAAGTTAATATGATATAAGCTATGTGATTACATGTATATATTAATACACCTTGCTTGCATTACATGTTATGTTACATGAAGTTATGTGATATGTGTTATAAGTCAATGGTTTAAGTGATCATATGAAAATGTTACATGACAAATGTGAATACATGTGAAATGATATAAGTTATGTAATGATTTGGGTGACTATGTAATTATATGACAAATATAAATGATAATGCCGATGTTATGTGTTATGAGAGATAGGGGTATAGTTGGCATGCCAAGAGTCGAGGGTCTATGTGGTCATTCGGGACAATTATATGGCACTTCGGTGCAAACCTATATGGCACTTCGGTGTAAACATATGTGGTCCGTTGGGATAATTATGTGGCACTTCAGCGCAAATTACGAGTTGTGGTGATAGTATTAGTGCACAACCTCAATGCACTCACATACCTTAAGTTCTCAAAAGTGTACCATGGGCTATTAAAAGAGAAACCAAATAAATTGTGTGTGATGTTATGTGTATTGATTTGTAAAATGTGTTATGATTCTATGCTATATGATGTTGTACAAAGATTAAGTATCATATTATATAATAAACGGATTAATGATAATGATGTGAATGATGAGCATGATGGTATATGTGTCTGTATTTTGTTATATGAAATGTTTCAGGGTTCTATATATTATTATGATATGAAATGCTTATGTATTGTGATGTATTTAAAGTTTATGTTATGCCTCACTAAGTCAACGACTTAGCGTGTTAGTGTTTCACACGTAGGTTTCGAGAAGCAGGAAGAGCAAAGCTAGGCAAGACATGTCAACTTCTCTTTTCAAAATATTAGATTAGAAAAGAATTTGAATTGTATGTATTTTGTTAAAAGGAATGTAATTGGCATGTAATAAAAGAATTTGAATTAGATATGCTCTAATTGGTTTTGTAAAATCATATGATTGTAATTAATGTAAATTATTCATTTTTCTTGAAATTTGAATTTGATTTTTTTCAACCATCTTATAAGAGTAAATGTTTTGAAAAAGATAATGCGACACCTTGGATTCGTATCTGGGTCGGGTACGGGTTGGGGGCGTTATAAAGAACCCCTAATCCTACTCCAAAATATACACTAGAATACATACCCTTCTCTTGCAGAGATCAAGCTAGCTTTCTCCTCGCATGTAGAGTCAATCAAGGGCTTGGCATTCAGATATGTGTTAGGAGCATACAAAATGAGGCATCTAGCACATGAAATTACAAAGCTAAATGGTTTATACTTTCATTGATGATGTTCAATGATGATCATGATCTTCACAGATGGAATGGCCTAGAAGATGAATCTAGTTTAGGCTAGTTGCTTGGAAATTAAACTCTAACTATGAAATTTTATGACATTCAACAACACATGGACTATAATATGTTCTTCTTGACAAGCTTAAGAAATTGAATTTGTATACCCAAAATATAATTCTATGTGTACAATAAAGTTGAGACTAGTCAGCTAAAGCAATTGGTTATAGAGGAAACTCAAAAGCCTTGGTTTTATGAATAGATTACATTCAAACCATGACATTAATCGGGTACTTGACAATTCGGTGTTTGCTCCACTATGATTGTCAAGTCAAAGACTTTGTGACGACGTGAATCCTTCCGTTAGCCAAATAAAGGCAATTTACAATAAAACTGAATTCAGCTAGCCAAACAATGGAAAATTAAATCGAATTTACTAAATAAGAAGTTTCGATGAATATAGACTAAAGGAGTTGAGGAACACCTGTTATAGTCAATTTCACACGAGCACTCAGGAATCTCATTTTTAGACCGATATTTATGCACTGCCTTTGCTAGAGGAGTCTACGAAGCTTGAACAAATGGAAGATTTCATAGAACTGAAATAAAAGTGTTCTAAAAGGTGTAGCAATTGATTATGCTAGTTGCGAAATTTTATTTGTACCCAATTAAATGCCTAGCCAGAAATGAGAGGTTGTATAACGTTCCAAAGATCATGGACAAGAAGAAAGACTTGATGGTTGAAACCTTATAAAATAGAAAGCCTTCCTGAAACCAATCTCTAATCTTGACACTTGTCAATGAGCAATAATTTTGAAGGATTGAGAGATAAATTAATTCTTTGATATCCAATAAACTCTTATTTTATTATTTGTCTCAATTGTGAAACGTAGAAATGGGAAATATTTTTTCAAAATTTTTATTAAACATTTTACAAAATTCTTTTAATTGATACTTTTCAAAATTTTGAAAATAAAAAGAAGAAGAAAACTTTTTTCAAACAAGATAATCTCTCTGAAAGTACATCTTGGAATTCAAAAAATAGATTTCCGAAGTTCTTGATTGAAGCTGGGGCAAGGGAAGTAGAATTTTTTTGGGGGCAAAATTTGATGGGGTAAGGAAAACAAATTGTCGCAGGTCGAAGTTTGCAAGAGTACACCCTGGTGGAAAATGAAGACAACTGAATCAGGTATAAAATGAAGACATCTCATACAACCATTCCTCTCATAGATTGAGAAAACATACATGTTACATGAAATTTGCATCTTTGCATCATACATTCATCATCACATGCAATAAAGACTTTGATTTTCCCTCTCATAAGGATACTTTTAAAAATTTCACTTGAAATCTTGTCTTTCTTAAAGACATTTATCCCCTCTCATGATGACAAATTCAAAAATTCATCAAATCAAACACATAAAATAAACTTCATCTTGACATCCATAAAAACATTGAAGATAAGCATTCATAAATGCATCATTTTTATGTTGATCTTTCAGGAAATAAAAGTTTGGTGATGACCAGATGTCCTCAACAGGAAGGAACAATATCATCCACAGATTTGACATCCTGAAGTCAACGATCATATCTCCTAGAGGCATTCCTCAACATGCAGGAGCAGACAGTCTATAAGCCTTTGAGATGGTTTTTCTCAAAACAAATTTCATCTCACTTGAGACAGTTTTCGCAAATTTTGAAATTTTGAAACAAAATTGATCTCACTTGAGATTGTTTTCTTAAAAAAAATTGTCTTGCTTGAGACAGTTTTTCTTAAAAACAAATTTCGTCTCACTTGAGACAGTCTTCCTTAAGACACAAACATTTGAGATTGTTTTTCTTAAAAACAAATTTCGTCTCACTTGAGACAGTTTCCCTAGAAATATAAATTTTGAAATTGTTTCACTTGAAACAAAATTTATCTCACTTGAGATTGTTCTCAAAACAAATTTCGTCTCACTTGAGATAGTTTTTCTTCGAAACACAAAATTTGGAAATTGTTTCACTTGAAACAAAATTGATAAAGCTTTGAGATTGTTTCTCTTGAAACAAATTTTGTCTCACTTGAGACAGTTTCTCTTGAAAAATACACCTTTGAGATTGTTTCCATTGAAACAAATTTTATCTCTCTTAAAATAGTTTCTCTTGAAACATACACCTTTGAGATTGTTTCCCTTGAAACAAATTTTGTCTCTCTTGAGATAGTTTCTCTTGAAACATAAACAATTGAGATTGTTTTTTTTGAAATAAATTTTATCTCGCTTGGACAGTTTCTCTTGAAACAAATATTCCCTAAAGACGGCTAGACATCCTCATCACGGAGGAACAATATCGTCCACCGACCAGATCTCCTCATCATGTAGGAGCATCGTCATCATCATATAACCAGACTTCCTCATCATGTAGAAATTGTGTTGTCTCCCAAATTATCCATAACGATGGCTAGACGTCCTCATCTCGTAGGAACAATGTCATCCTCTGACCCGATCTCCTCATCATGTAGGAGCAGTGTCATCCTTATATAACCAGACTTTCTCATTAGTAGGAACTATATTGTCTCTAAATTTACCTAAAAACGACTAAAACTCTTCATCGAGGATGAGCAGTGTCGTCTTCAGCAACAAAATCATCTCCAAATTGACCCCATTTTCTCAACGATGAGGAACAACGTCATATTCAACAAAAAATTTACCTAAAAACGACCAGATCTATTCAAAATGGATGAGCAGTGTCGTCATTAATATCAAATTTCGAAGACAAAGAGAGAACCTGACAAAAACTCGATGCTTTTTCATCTTTGCCCTATTCTTGTTAACACAAGAATATGCAAAGAGGGGCAGCTGTAGACACCCGTTTTTGTTCGGGTTTTACTTATTTATTAACTATTATTATTATTATTATTATTATTATTATTATTATATTAAAAATATTTATTTACATTCTGTAGGCCTAATATATTACAAACCCGAAGCCCAACAAAGCCCATCTAGCTACCAGCCCAACAACATATTCATGACTCGGTTACAGCCGACCCAACCCGGTTTAGACCCAACACTCAACCCAGACCCGTTAGGGTTTCCACCTTAGCTCCAGCCACTTTTAATCCCAACCGTTAGATCTGGACCCATCTAACGGTCTAGATTGTCCACAGTTAGGGGTTTTAACCCTAAATATCAAGCCAACTGTCGTCATCAACAATGAGCAGCCACCTAGACTGGCGCGTAAACCTCACTGCTCATCTCCTCGCCACATGAGCCGTTTTCAAAGGCTTTCCGAGTCGTCGTCATCAGTAGAACGTGCCAAACAGTGAACCAAACACACCAAATCAGTCAGAATCTAAAACCCCATTTTTAAATGTCAATAAATCCTAAAAAATTGGGATTTTTACCAACTCAAGTCAAAAAAACATTCCCCTATCCTAGATGTAATCATCTTACCCACGAAATGAACAGAGATAAGATACCAATAGATTTAAGAAGGAAATTCATTTGGAGGAAAACAGAAAAAAAAACCAGGACAGACGAGATTCAGAAAAAAAATAGAAAAGAAAAAAAAGAAGAAAAAACAGAGAAGAAAAAAAATTACTCTTAGTAAGATTCAGCAACCGTTGCTTCGCCAGAGCAACAATACTCCGTTTTCGAAGGTAAAACTCTTGTCTTTAGGGGTTTTGGGTTTTGATTTTAGGTTTTGAAGGGGGAAAGCTCAAGGTTTAAAACCCTAGGGTGGACGAGGGATAAAGAGGAGATTCGAGTTTGGTTCACTCACCATCACCGCCAATTTACGACGATTATGGCTCTCTTTTCTCTCTTTACGGCGATGAAAATCAGGGAAGGGGAGAGAGTTTTGGCTCTTATATTTTAAGGTTGAGAGTAAATGAGAAAATGGCCAATTTAGGGTTTATTTTCAAGCATTTATTCCTTGCGTGAAACGACGTCGTTCTGGGGGGTTCAGTGTGTTCTTAGCGCATGGTTTAATAGCATGTTTGGTCTTTTTCCCTTTGTAACGTTTTATTTCAGCTATTAATGAAGTTTTATTTTCTTTTAATTTGACCCTGCTATTTATGCTTTATTTCCTTTTGTTATTACTTCACTTTATCAAATTCGTACTACTTTTGATTATTTACCTTTAATTTATATAATATTCATTTTGGTTATTATCTTTGTTGTAGGTAAAATATTAAGTTGTGTCTGTTTGTTTTCACTGCATTCCATTCTGGTCTTTGTCTTGTTGTATGAAGATGGTAATTCATGCTCCAGGTCTTAAGGCGCCTTGTTTCCATTTTGTCACTAATTTTAGGGTGAATCACTACATAGTCCCTTTAAGTTAGGCGCACTTTTACACTTATGTCACTGTGTCGTGGGTTATTTACCCACAGGTCCCCCAACTTTTGTTGTTCTATTGTGTTTCAGTCACTGGGTGCTTCATTTCAACATTTTCTTTGTTTCAAATATCTTGTTTCTAATTTATTCTGATTTGTCAGCATTTGAAATGTCCTTTATTTAAATTTAGTCATTGATCTTTTTATTACTTCATTTTAGCCAGTAATGATTTTTTTGGTTCTTTGTTTTGAACCTGTTATTTGCGACTTATTTTGTTTTAGTCCTTGTTTGTCTAGCTAATCAATTTATGTTTTATTTGTCTTTCATGTGTATGCGTGTATTATTATACATGTTGTTTCCATATGTGTATATAGTTTTTCAAATGTGTACATGTGTACATATTTTATGTATTATATAATTTAATTCATATAAAATATCTTTGCTTGTTAAGATTTTTGATTCGTGTATTTTTAAAGAGTATCAATCGTAGAATGGGCGTGGAAAGCATTGCTTGGTCGAAGTAGTGCAATCCGATATGACGTGCGAACAAAATATGAACTTGAAATAAATTGAGTTTATTTTGCAAATTAATTTATTTTAATTCAAACGATGCAATGCATGTTTTTTATATAGTTATTTTATACTCGATTTGAGTTTTTTGATAAAATTGGGGAGGGGGAATATTTCTCGTATAAAGGAGAAATAGACGAGATAGTTTTCCTATTGGAAGATGAGGAAATCTCGTGATTTCTTCTCGATTAAGGAATGTTCTCTAATAAGTAATTTGAAACAAACTAATCAATGTTCAATAAATAGATCATATTTTAACTTTATATTTTATTTATAATTTTCACTACCGCGACAATATATAAGGGGCTGAGTACTAATTTTGGTCGTTGGGGTGCTAATCATTCTCCATGCGTAATCGACTCCTGAACCCGTTAAATCGGATTTTCGGTAAACGCATACCAATTTTTTTCTTAAAAAACAATTTTTCTTAAAACTTGTTTTAAAATACGTTTTTAGGTATTCGACCTACCTAGCCTAAAGGTCTATGGCAACTCCTGTTCAATTTAATTCAAATTTATTCAAAATCATCAGTTTTTCAAAATAAAATCATAATTATTTAAAAAATAGTTATGACAGCTTTCATTGGCAGTGCTTGAGTTCTTGATGCAACCTCAGCCAAAGGAAGTGTATGGTGTATTTGGAGGAGGCTGGGAAAGACCTGCAATGTGTTTATGGCAGCAAAGGCTTTTGGAAAGCAGTTAAAACAGCAAGCTCAGGCTGCTCAAGGACAACACAGAAATGGTATAATTAACTTGAAAATTCTTTTAATATTTACATTATAATATAATATATACAATTTTTATATACTATAAATTTGGATGATAAAATGGTGCTATAAACTTGAGTAATTTATATTTTTTTCATTTTTTTAAAGGAAATATTTGTATGATTTAAAAAGGAGAGTCGCCATACAAACAAAGCTGCAATGATTCGAGCCCCATTAAAAAATATTTTTATGCTTAAATGGAAGAAAAATAGTGCAGCAAAACATTGTCGAGCACAAAGTATACAACCGATCGAATATTCATCCTTAATCCAAATCCATTTTTTGGGCTCGAACGAGTACTGATGGCATTTGTTTTAACTGCTGCAGGTAGAGTGAAGTGGATGAAGAAGAGACCCCTGCTCAGGCTGAAGCTCGAGCTAATGCTAGCATGAAACTAAAGATGGGAAGATTCAGCAAATTTTGGAGTAAGTTTAAACCGTTTTTTGGATCAAAATACTAGGGATTGGAAATGAAGAAAAGTCCCTTACACAAATTTAAATAATTTATGTATAAGTACGAACTAAACGATCTCAGTAATAAAGAATTGTTGTTATTCTTTGAGGTCTCATATTCGAGCATTATAAATACTAGAGGTGCGAGGATTCAATGTCAAATGATTAAGAGTTATTTTTTAAAAAAATACTATATTGTACTTACCTCTATATTATAAAAAATAACTACAAATTGCATACTAAACTTTACGATTAAGTGTTTGATTTCCTTATTTCTTTAAATTTTATTTTAAGTTTATTTTTTATTAAATTTAAATCATACGTTCTTAATCTACTCTAAAATACCTCATTTTATTGTTTCGGTTCAATATATCAATTTTTTAAAGGTAAAATTTGTTTAAATATTCATGAAATAATTAGCTAATTTATTTTAAATTATTTTATAACATTTGAAAAAAATCATTTAATTATACAATTTACATTTGAAGTACCTTATACAGTACACGAAATATTGGAAACAATAAAGATAAAAATTACACATAATTATACAATTTATTAAAATTTATATAAGTAAAATTAGCATCATTATAATATGAATGCAGTATGATATAGATTTAGATTTTCAATGTCCTTATTTTTTAAGAAATATAATGTTAAATCTATTATTACGATTTATTTTTAAAAGAATTTAAAAGGTTCTAGACCAGGTTGTGGAGTTTTGGACATAAACAAAATAATGGATTCACGTTCAGGATATTAAATAAGAGCGAAATAAAAAATTTAAGGTCAAACAGTTCTCGGCAACTGACATTGATGGGCGATGGTAATTAGTGGCGACGACCATGTGGATTTTGATTGAATTTAGAGATAAAATTAATATTTTATCTTAAATACAAAGATTAAATTAATATTTTATCTAAAATTTAAAATTAAATTAATATATTAAAATTTAACTATTTTTACTAATCTGTCACATCAACGACCTAATGAAACGATCAACTAAAATAAGACCTATCAAAACACTACAAAAGTGTTTATAACTTTAAAACGGTGACCAAAATTAAATAAACCGAAAATAGAGAGATCGCCAATTTATTTACCCTTATTATTTTTAGGATAAAATTAGTTAAATATTATAATCATATAAATTTATATTCTTTATATTTTATATTTGGTTTAAATCTACTTTTCCAATTTATTAACTTAAGTGACGCCTTACAATAATATTTGTTAGATTTAAAAAAATGGATATGATAGTAATTTCTGAGTAAATTGATGTTCAAATAAATTCATGACACTAACTTCAATCAAAATTTTAATAAAATAGTATAGATTTATAGACACGAAGACCTTTTTCGCTAAGTGAGTTTTCGGGCTATATGATCAAGTTTAATCCAAATCACAATTTTTCCCCTCCGGATTACCTGATTTAGTTTTAATTAATTTTGATTTATCCATGTTGCATATTAATTTTGATAGATGAATCTGTTAATAGAAATTTTTTACATACAGAAGACCTCAAACTTAATACATACTTAAACGACATCAAACTACTACTATTTAAATCAAACCATGTTAGTTAATCCAAATCACAATTTAATTTAACCACTTGAACACTTATAGTTCAATCTGGAATTAAATATTAGTCTTGGTATATTATATATTTTTTGTTGCTCTCCTGGTTTCTCATAGTTTTGCTCTGACTAATTCGGATCGACATGTATTTCATACTTTATTTTAATAGGTGAGCGTATCAACGGAGATTTTCTTTTTGAATTAATCATTAGTATCGATCTATTGACCCACTAATCCAGATCGGGTACTGCAGTGGCGAGGGTGACCATCCCAACCCTATAAGCACCATTTTTACCTCCCCATTCCAACAGTTCCACGTTACAAATCCCATCAGCTTCTAGTACTGCCAGCAGCCCCTCCACGTTGCAAATTCCAGCAGCTTCCAGCACTGCCAGCAGCCCCTCCACATCCTCGTTCCAGCAGCTTCTAGCATGCATCAACCGCACACCTTATCTCCCCTAAGATGGCCACCGTCATATGTGGGTGACCCACTGAGTTACCTTCCTTTAACTGGTCCAAAGGGAGAACGAAGGAGCCTATAAAAAGCCCCATCGATTGAACCTGAAGGAAGGGAATAGATCACCAACAACACACAGCTACAAAACCGAAACAAAAAAAATAGAGGAATAAGGAGCAACCAACATCGACAGCAAGCAAAAACGGACGACAGCAACCCGAGAGCAAGCCAAAACATACCAACAAAGCAAAAACAGAGAGCAAGACAGAGAGACCACGACAACAAACAAACGAAAAAATTGAAAGGAGTGCTTACCATCGGCGTTGTAGCTTCAACACCATCTAGAAGTCTAAAAGCCGAAGGTATTAACTTAGATCTATAGAGTTTGGTAGATTTTTAAGCAAAATTAAGCTTAGATTTGGGTTTAAGATAAACAAGGCTTCGATTTGGTGGGTTTTGGAATTTCGGCCATCGTGGATGGTGGCCGACGACGGCGGTGATCGGCGGCGGAAGGCTGTCGGTCGGTGACCGGCCTTCCTCTGTTGGATGATTTTTTAGAGAGAATGAGGAGAGAAATTTCATTCTCTCTCTTAGAGAGAGAAATGAAATGAGAAAATGAGAGTATTTAGCTCTTTAGGGCCGGTTGGGAGGCATTTATACCCTCCCCAAAACGACGTAGTTTTGGGGAGGGGCTTTTGGGTAAATTCGCGCAGGATCAAACCACGTGCGTAGTCATCTGGTTTTGTAAAATTCTATTATAGTCACTGAAATTAAATTTAGATCCTTATAATTCGGTCTTTTAATTTTATTTATTTATAATTTAGTCATTGATATAAATATATAGATTTTAAGCAAATAATCGATTTAGCCATCATAATTTTGTTAATTAATATTTTAATCCCTAATAGCATGTTTTAATTTAATTTAATTTGATGTCCGAATTTTATATATATTTATTTTAGTCCCTAAATTAATAATAGGAAAAATAGCATATTTAGTCACTGAAATATTAAATAATTATTTATAAATTAGATATTTAATTTTAATATGTTATAATTTAGTCACTAATTTTAATACTTTTATTTAATTACAAGTTTTATTACTTTTTATCTTTAGTTTTAATTTTATTTTAGTTACTGTTTAAATATATTTTAATTTTATATGTTTAATATTTTAATTATTATTATTTTATTTTTATTAATATATATTATTTGATTAATTTAAAAATTAATAATATTTGTTTATTTTTAAATAATAAGAAAATAACAGTCTTAATGGAACTAGATGTCATATTTGGTATTTTAATAAATAAATATCTTAGTTATAAAAATATGAAAAATAATATATTTTCATAAAAATTATTAATAAATTTTAAATAACAGAATTATAAATTAAATATATCTTTGAATTTTTAAATTTCCAATAATAGACAATTTATAATTAATGAGTATCAATTTTGGGCATTGTGGGGTGTTAATCCTTCCCCAAACGTAACCGACCACGAATCCCTTTTTATCTATTAAAAAGATCGAATTTTTGGTTAAACGCAGACCAGTTTATCTTTTAAATGATATTTTCTTAAAAACTCTTTTAAAAGATAATTTTTAGGTATTCAACCTACCTAACCCAAAAGGCTGATGGCGACTCCCAAAACATTTTTTAAAATCAAAATCATTTTTTATTCGCTTTACTTTCCCGCCAAGTAAAAATTTCGTGCCCGGGCGAAAACCGGTTACGACAGCTTGACGACTCCGCTGGGGACCTGGTTAAGCTTTGAAATTAATTATAAATTGTCTCTATCAATTAGAAATTAAAAATTCATATATTTAATTTATAATTCTTTCCTTTCAAATTTTTTATATATATACTTATTATTTTCATAATATTTTATATATTCTTCTTTATTACTGTTTTTATTTTATTTTTAAGTATTAAATTTCATTGTTTATTTGTTTGTCAGAGGTTTGAATATTTCTCCTCACACACAACACATTGCTTTGCATAACATAAACTTTATAATCAAGCTTGTACCTTTTAAGTGGGAGTGAAAGCGACGTCTTTGTGAGAATTTATTCTCCGTGTTAGACCTAGCAAGTAACTTTTGGGGTTCATATACTCTATATCTTCGTGAAAATTTATTGTCCGTGTCAGGCATAGAGAAATGTGTCCCTCGATCCGTTTAAGTCTGTAATGGACTAGGATTGAAGGTTTGGCAACCCAAGGGGCACAACAAGGACAGTTCGAGTACCTTTACTCCTAGAATTGAAACATTGCATATAATAAACCCTAGAAATTCTCCTGATCAAGACTGTACTGAACTTCTATCCGTAGGAGTACACAAAGGAGAAATAAGCTCTAGCTTTTAATTTATTTTATTTTCTTTTCTTTTTCTTGAATAAATGCATGCGAACTAGAAATCAGACAGTTAGGTTAATTTTTCCAAACAAAGCATGGAACTAGAAAGCATGAGGTTAGGATTTATACCTTGATAGATAGAAAAAAAATTCTTTCCATTAATTGGTACTAACCAATTTATTTTTCTTTTCTCATTTTTATTTTTCATACATTTTATTTTGCTCTAACTTGTTTGTATTAATTTCTTTTGTTTGCATTGCATGATCATGGCATAACAAAAAGGTGTTGAATTAAAATAATGTTCATCAAATTGGAAAGAAATCATAAATGGACAAAAAGTTTTATGATCAAACAAAATATGACGCGACCAAGGAAATACATCCTGAGGAAACTCAGAGGATTAAAGCGAGCAATGCACACAAAGATCCTGTTATAGTAATACCAAAAGTATTATACAAAGATCCTTCCAGATTGTTACCAAAAGCAGTCTATGGTAAGAGTATCAGTCAGGGCATTCAGGATAAAAGAGGTTTTTATGAAGCTCAAGCATGTTATTTGAAGGATCAAAACAAGAAATTGAGCACAGAAGTGGAAACCATGCATGAGATTTCCAAAATATCAGTCAAGCCTTTAAAAGTGCTGGCATAGGAAACACTCCAGAAGAGTGGATAACAGGGGTCACCAAATGAAAAAGAATTGCAACATATATGAAGATCTTGTCCAAGAACTTCTTGGACAGAAAGGTTCTCTTACAAGGGAAAAAGAGCAACTCCGAGAACTGAACAGAAGATGAAGGAACACCAGAATGTCATAGAAGAAGCTATAGTCTAGACAAACAATATGGCCCATAAGCTGATAGACTAACTTGGCTTTAGATAAGTTAGGAGGGAAGTATCCCCTATATGTAAAGTTTTATTGAAGTTAGGACTGAAAGTTGTCCCCTACATGTAAAAGTTTTGTTTGATGCACAGAAACTTTTGTGTTCAATGAAATCTGTTCTAAGATGATCACTCTTGAGTAACACCTTTTCATACATGCATTTGCATTTTGCATTTTTGCATTTTTACGTTTGTATTTACATTTTCATTTTTGCATTTGCATCTTTGCATAATTATATTTTATTTCAAATTATTTTACATACATTTAATATTGACAACGTGGAATAATTCATGGAGAATTCCATGACAGAATTTTTGAAATCAAAGTAGAGCTAATTAGATCTTCCCAAAGAGGGATAATAGCCATGAATGAAATTTTATCAAGGGTTGGTAGAATCAAGAAACTGCAAGAGCAACTTACCAAGAATCAACAAGATATGATTGATCAAATAAAAAAGTTCCAGGGTGATTCAAGTGAACAAATGGATCAAGCAAAAAAATTCCAAGATGATTCAAAAGAGCAAATGACAAAACTAATGGATATGGTGAATATTGTGATCCATGGAGAGAAACCCTTAGAGGATCCTGTTGTGAAAGATTTGAATGGGATTATGAATGATGTAGCTGATGCAATAGAAACAAATGACCAAGAACTCGTCAAGAGATGTGGAAATCCAATAAGGCTCCCAGAAAAGGCGACAAAGATCAAGCTGAAGTGAAGCATAGAAAAGGTTCAAAGGCCATTGAAGAAAGCTAAGAAAAGCAAAAAGAAAATGAAACCTTGCATTCCAATTCCAATCTCATATTCAGATTTATTACCCTTTCTTTTTGAAAATGACCTCATAACACCAATTCCTCCAAGGCCTAATACTTATTTGCGTCCAGATTGGCAGGGTGTCAAGAATTCATGCAATTATCATTCTGGAGAGTTTAGCCACTCTACGGAGAATTGTAAGGTTGTGAATTTAAAGGTCCAAAACCTCATCGTAGAAGGGTTGCTATGTTTTGAAGATGGGAAACCTAAGCTTCTCAAAAGCTCAGAACTGGTCGAAAAAGAGAAATGTTCGAATTACTATCTGTCTCATGATGATGGTCAAGAATCAAACATTTTGGTCATCATTCAAATGGTCTTCAAGAGAGAAAAATAAACAGTTGTAAGGAGACAGTGATGTCAAGGGAAATTCTACCCAAGTTTCCTTCAATTTCGTGTAGCAAGTTATATCCTGAGTTACTCAAAGCCCAACTTATTACCCCATATCAGGCTAAGCCTTTATTACCTCCTTACCCGAGATGGTATATTGAGAAAGTCTTCTGTGACTATCATGCTGGAGCACAAGGGCACTCCATTGAGAATTGTGGTAACTTCAAACGAAGGGTTCAAGACCTTGTGGTTTAGGGAATCATAGAAGTGGATATTAGTCAGTCTGTTTTGGTCAAACAATCGGAAATTAAACACCAAAATGAAGTTGGTAGTATCAAAACAAGTGAAGTACATGCCGCAGAAAACGAGGAAAACAAAGTACTTGAGCCAAAGATAAAACGTTCAATTTTCAATACCTCTCTGATTATAAATAATAAAGAAGTAAAAGGAGAGGTAATTCGAGACTGGCCCACAGGTTTAAGAATGAATGAAAAAGATGAAACTCTGAAGAAACCTCAAACGCCTGTATCAGATTTTCTGAGAACCAGTAAAAAGAGTATGGATACAAAGAGTCTGGTGAATATTACTCCAATTACAGCCGCTATATGTGTTCAGAATCAGGACAAGGCTATTATTCGCAGTAAAAGTTATTCTGAATCTAAAAATGAGCTCAATTTCTAGCTAAAGAAGAAAAAGATGATGATGGAGACTACTCAGGAGGAAGAAGAGTTTTATCTGAAAGTTTATCCGAAGGGCTTGACACAAGAAATAATCAAGAAATGGGGGGCAAATGAGGATGAAAATTCTGGGCCAAGTACACACCCAACATTAGAGGAATGATATAGCAAGTTAAACAAAATAAGTGGAAGTTGTTATCTACCACTGTAGTACCTTTCTATTTTCAGCATCCTGTTTAAACTTGTTTTTGGTCCTTTCTTCACCTTTTGTGCAATAAATAAATTTGTGTTTCTTTTAAGGTTATGAGCATTGAGTCAATTTTGCAATATTGCAGTTCTTTGAATACCAACTGGATTAAAAAGCTCTTCATGATTAGAGTTATAATCTTTGACAAAATATCAGGACTGAAAACCAGAAAAACAAGGACCCTTGACCTTACCTCAGAAGAAATACACCCAAACACTATCCTATTACAAATATGAGATAGCCTTCTCCTATTGAAAGGAATTACAAAAAGGCTTGGTATTTATATAGGAACGTACAACATAGGGCATCGTTGGTGTATTACATTACAAAACCGACTCTAATATTTTTCTATTGATGATGTTCGATGATGAACATAATCTTTACAAATAGGTAAATTTAGTTTAAGTCAGTTGCTTGGGAATTGAACTCTAACAAAGAGAATTTCTGAATTCCACCAAAACACCTAGACTATAACAGGTTCTTCTTAACAAGCTTAAGAAATTGAATTTGGATACCCATGTTATATTATTATATATACAATAAAGCGTGAGTTATCCCCTTAAAGCAATTGGTTAATCACCCCAGCTTTATGGATAATATTTAGCTAATTTGTTATACTATTATATACAATAAAATTGTTCCTCTAGAGCAATTGGTTAATAGCCCAACTTTATGGATAAGTTTCAACTAGTCTGATAAAGGTAATTATATTATTATATACAATAAAGCTGAATTCAGCTAGCCAAAATGGCAAACAAAATCACTGAATAAAAATGGACAAGGGAGTTGCAAAACACCTGTTATAGTCAACTTCACACAAGCACTCAGAAATTTCATTTTTAGACCGATATTTTTGCACTACTTTGGTTATATGAGTCTAAATGAAGGATTTCAGAGAATTGAAATGGAAGTATTCTAGAAAGTCCAGTAATGAGCAATCCTAGTTGTGTCATTTTGTATGCATCCGGTTAAAATACCAAGTCCTTAAAGTGAGGCATGTGACAAAGTTCACAAAGAGCGAGAGATGAGTGACATCTTAAATAGATGTAACCATAGAAAATAGGAAAGCCATCCTGAAACTAAACCAAATTTTGATACTTGTCAAAGAGTTATAATTCTCAAACATTACAGAGTTGTTAATTCTTTTGATATTCTTTGAATTCATTCTTATGATTTGATTTTATTGTGAACCTGTGATAGCTAACATTTTACAAAAATCTTTCATTCTTTGATAAAGAAATGAGAAAAAACATTTTCAAATATGACAGTCTCAAATGAGGAAGGTCCTTGAAGCAAGTTGTTGTTTATTCTACCTCTATTGTAGAAAAAATGAGACCAGAATGATGAAACATTTCACTTTTTTGAAAACAAGTGGTTCAAAAGCCAGAAAGTCTGGAGAATTGAACTTGTAACGCTCTCCTGTGACATTATTAGCAATTCATCAAGAAAGATTATCACTTATCTCATGTTGAGGGCGATAAGTATTACCAGACAAATTATTTTCCTCAGACATTAATCCATGTTCTCTAGAAGATTACATCATAGAGCTATATGTCCCATTAAGGTGTATTATAGGAATGAACAAGCCCCCACTTACACTCTGGTTATACCGTGATACTGGCTCAAGTCTTGATACATCATTGCTGCTTCTTTTATGTCGATCATTTTCCTTGTCAAGATTATATCCATTATATCCTTCAGAAGATTGTTGAACTTGAATTTGAGGAATTATGGCACAGAATAAGACATTGGAACAGATTCTACACTTATAGACCTTTCATATGGGGTAACATTGGTTACAAGATTCCAAAAGTAGAGATAACCAGTTTTACTATCAACCAAACTTTTCCATGTTTCGGGAAGAGTGAGATATAGCAGTGAGTATCTTGGAGCAGCAGAAGAGGCAGTCACTGTAGCAGTCATTTGCAAGAAAATGCACCAACAAAAATCTTCTAGTTCATCCCGACGATGTTTATTTCTTCCAGTAAGGTTGTTATACGGGATTCTACCAACAACAAGGTCGAATTCGCCAAATCTACTCATTAATTGCTCCAACTGATCATCATTCAGTTCTTGCGCATCTGTTTTCAAATGTATGCCAAGCTAGTAGAAGGCAACCTCTGTACCACTAATCCTAGAGAAAAGAGACAGGACATTGATACCACCGAGGAACATCTCCAGCAGATTCTCCTATTCGTGTATGGTTTTTAGGGAAACCTAGAAGCATTTCCACCTCATCAAGTTCAAGTGGAACAACTTTATTCCTTCCAACCCATACCAGATTCCATTTTCGGCACTCATCAAGAACATAATTCTGGACACTAGAAGATCCCAGGAAGGTCATCATCTTTTTGTCAATGGAAAAGCATCATGTATGGTGCGTGGAGGAAGCAGAATAAGATGAATTTTTTTCTCAATTGGTAGATTATGAATATAGCCCCTTTTTCGTGCAGCAACACAAAAATACTTCGAATCTACAAATTCTAGCTCTACATCATGTAAGTACTGTGACATTTCGGTTCAAACACCAACTGGAGCAAGTGCCACATTCTCGTAGTAGAAATAAAGAGGCCCAATAGCATCTTCTGGAAGTGTTCTTTGAGTTATCTGATCTGGTTCGGTAGAAACCCCAAAACCAATCATTGGATTTGGAAGATAAACTACATGATCGTCTTCATTAAGAAGTTTCTTTTCAAGCTTCCTCTGCTTCTTCTTTTTCAAAAAATCATAGCCCGAGTTTTGTCTTTTCTTGTAATTGTGGTCATTGCATAATGGCTTCCTATCTTCTACCGGAAGAAGTGCGTCAGCAGCCTTAGCCATTTGAGCAGCACATATAAAATATGTCAACTTTGCAATTGATGTATCCGAACCACATCTCTCCATGTCTATTGAAGCCTAAGCCTCTAAGTACCCATTTTCGTCAAGTATAACAGTTTATTCTCCTCATCAGAAACAGAATTTAGGACTTCCTCGGTATCAGAAGAACTATATGTTAAATCATCCTAGAAGATCACTTCATAATCAAAGAAAAGTATATTCCAGAAATAGCCTTCACTGAAAACAAGGTTCACTGTGTCAGCCTGGAATGAATTACCAAGCAATTTATACTATTTTGTCCGACTAGATCCCTCCAGATATAAAAAATGGGCACCTCATTCAGAAGAGGCACATATCTTAGACATTTCCGTCAGAATGATTGAATACTTCTTAAGTTTGTGACAACATGAAGAGAATTCCTCAAATTACTTGACAACACTGTTGTTTAGTGACATCAGAATGAGAGTATCCAAGATAAATAGATTTGAGGCACAGATAAAGCTGCAAGTACCCACAATAGTACATTGTCAAAATTGGACCTCGTGGGGATCATGATATTGAAATCAAACAAACATTGAAAGTAAGCCTTACAGTTTAGAAGGTTGGGGCATTTTGAAGGCCCAATTCAGACAGATCCATGTGGGACATCTTGAAAGCCCATTTCAACCAGAAATACAATGGTGGGGCATTTTGAAGGCTCATAGTAATATGAATATTTAGGCATTCTTGGAGGTTCATCTCAGCAAGAGGCCCACGGTAATATGAATGTTTGGGCATTTTGAAAGCTCACATCAACAAGAAGCAAATATTGGGGCATGCTGAAAGCCTATTTCAATCAGAATGAGGAATGTTGACGCATTTTGAACGCCTGTATAAGCAAATATTGGGGTATACTGAAGGTCTACATTATCATGTGTTAAAGATTATTGACTTGATCAAATATTTCTAATGAGATAGAAATGTATGAAGAATGAATATGATGAAACAGTGACAGTGGAGCTGAATATACATAATTGCTTCATTCATCAGGCAGTCATGTTGTTGAACAAATATCTACTCAGCAAGTATGGTTTCAAATACCCAATCTTCTTAACCATTTTCACATGACAGTGTGTTCTTTATTGAACTACATCATGATTGCATGAATAAAGATGGTCCCCATGTAACCATTCGATCCAGGGTTCCGTTTCTCAAAATCTCGACTTTAAATTTTGTATTTTGTATATCGGTGATGATTGGAAATATTTCTTTGAGATTCCGAGCAGTTAGTTTCAATCATGCTGTTGAGGCTACGAAGTCGTTTTTCACATCAGTTTTCACTTACTTGATGACATTGAAGAAATAGGCTCAGCTTACGTATATTACCCTTATTCCTATTGTTACTGGGGTTATCATTTCCAGTCATGGTGAACTGAGTTTTCATCTATTTGGTTTATCATGTGCATTTCATCTACAACAACAAGAATTCCATGAACCTCCTTCTGTACATGGATCCTATAGCTGATGTATTTCTACTTCCTACAACACTCATTATGGAAGAAAACGTGATCGGTATCACACTTACCTTGCTCAAGATGATATCAAGATCAGTTGATATCTCTTATTCAATTTGTCACTAGCATATCTCGTGAATTTGACCAACTTTTTGGTCATACCATCATCTCACTTGTATTCCCATTGAGTTTTGGTCTCAAGTAGTCTTATGATATCATACAAAAGTTCTGAACACTATGAAAGAGCTTCCATGACCAGAAATCTATGCAGAAGCCACAGGAAAGGATGAATATGTTGTCGAATGTTTTACGATCATCTAAGCAGAAGCCACAGGAAATGATGAATGTGTTGTCAAATGTTTACGAAACATCTGTGCAGAAATCACAAGTAAGGATGAATGTGTTTTACGAACCAGTTATTATGGTGTTAAACCAATGTTGCTATCATATGGTGTTTTCATTTATTGATGTGAGATAAAGTTTGTCTCCTTCAACCCCAAGGTTAGAAGTGAGATATGATGAAGATTTCTTTCCACAGAAGGGAAGCTGAAATTCTAACAACAAGAAACTAGTGGAGCCAACTAAGGATGAACGACAGGTTGTTGTTAAACATCTCAACATGATATGGTCTGAATGGCTTTGTTCGAGATCCAATTAGATGTAGAGACATGAAAGGAATTAGGATGAATCCTCCTTATGATGTGTTTCAAGAGTCAAATCAGAACAAACTCTATTCTCCTAATTAATTTGCTGAGTCATGCATATCTACATCTACACTCTTCAAAGATGATAGATTCTCTCTCCAAAGATGATAGATTCTCTTTTCAAATATGAAAGCTTTATTAGATTTTTACACAAGTCCAAGCAAAGAAAGCCGATGTTATCAAAGACAAAAATGGGGCATCAAGTCATAATTCTAATTACGACAAGAGTTTCATAAATGAAATATTTCTTTTGAGACTTTAATGAAATGAATAAGACACAAAGATACAAGTTGATCAGATGGTTCTTTAGAAATGCAAGCTTGATAGCATAAGTTGCTACACTGATATATGCAGAAAAGCCTGTAAAGGAATAACTAAGTAAAGGAAGACTGAGTTCGCCACTTTGAAGTCAAATGAAGATTGCATCAACATTTTTTGCATTCATAAGAACATCATTTGCATAAAAGAAAATGCATTACACTGATAAATTTGATTGCATTCAAATATGAAGTTTTACAGATCTTCGTATGAAAAAGAAGATTCATGATACCTTACAAGAAGAAGGTAGAATTCAAAATCTCAAATACAGGAATCACGCAAAAATCTAAAGAATAGATGGACGCGATCCACAGAGGAAACATTATTTTGAAATGGGGCATGTTACCCAATCAACAAGTTATTTTGAAAAATGAGAAAATGATTTCCAAAGTTTCTCATTCAATCTTTTCTGAAAATGAAATTGTTGAATAGTAAGAAAACGATTTCCAAAGTTTCTTACTTAGTAAGCTATTTCCCAAATTTATAAGCCTTACAGGTCATCCATAAGACCTTCAGTGCAAGATGTTTTTAAATAGTAATTTATCTCACTTGAGATTGTTTTTCTTAAAACAAGATTCGTCTCGCTTGAGACAGTTTCATTAGAAACAGAAATTTCCATCACTCTATGGATCAACTTTTTCAGAGAAAGTTCATAATGAGAAGAACTTATCTGAAGAAGGAAGAAAAAGTTCATAATGAGAAGAACTTGTTCAACATTTTGCTTGATTCTATCCCAGAAAGAGATAAATCAGCATCATATTTTCCAGAGAAAGTTCATAATGAGAAGAACTTATCTGAAGAGGAAGAAGAAGTTCATAATGAGAAGAGCTTGTTCAACCTTTTGCTCGACTCTATCACAAAAGGAGATAGATCAGCACCAACATTTCCAGATAAAGTTCATAATGAGAAGAACTCATCTGAAGAAGGAGAAGAAGTTCATAATAAGAAAAACTTATTTGACCTTAGCTTGATTCATCACCTATGAAGCTGAATCAACAACCCCTCTTTTGAATATCAACATTTCCAGAAGGAGTTCATAATGAGAAGAACTCATCTGAAAAAGAAGAATTTGTTCAACTTTTTACTAAATTACATCACAGAAAAAGATGGATTATCATCCCCAATGGAAAAATGGAAGAGTTCATAAGGAGAATAACATTGTTCAACCTTTTTCAAATCCATCACAGAAATAGATATATCATCATTCCTAGTGGAAAAGTTCATAATAAGAAAAACTCGTTTGAAGTGATCGAAAAATTCATAATGATAAGAACTTATAGCTCATAAGTTGAACATTTCAAGCTAAAAATGGTGCTTTACGTCTTTGCTCCATTCCTGCTCCACAGCAACGAGCAAAGAGGGGCACTTGTAAGCACCATTTTTACCTCCCCATTCCAGCAGTTCCACGTTACAAATCCCATCAGTTTCTAGCACTGCCAGCAGCCCCTCCACGTTGTAAATTCCAGCAGCTTCCAGCACTGCCAGCAGCCCCTCCATATCCTCGTTCCAGCAGCTTCCAGCAAGCATCAACTGCACACCTTATCTCCCCTAAGACGGCCACGTCATAGGTGGGTGACTCACCGAGTTACCTTCCTTTAACTGGTCCAAAGGGAGTACGAAGGAGCTTATAAAAAGCCCCATCGACTGAACCTGAAGGAAGGGAAGAGATCACCAACAACACACAGCTACAAAATCGAAACAAAAAAAATAGAGGAAGAATGAGCAACCAACATCGACAGTAAGCAAAAACGGACAACAGCAACCCGAGAGCAAGCCAAAACATACCAACAAAGCAAAAACATAGAGCAAGACAGAGAGACCACGACAACAAACAAACAAAAAAATATTGAAAGGAGTGCTTACCATCGTCGTTGTAGCTTCAACACCATCTAGAAGTCTAAAAGCCAAAGGTATTAACGTAGATCTATAGAGTTTGGTAGATTTTTAAGCAAAACTAAGCTTAGATTTGGGTTTAAGATAAACAAGACTTCGATTTGGTGGGTTTTGGAATTTCGGCCACTGTGGATGGTAGCCGACGACGGCGGTGATCGACGGCGGAAGGTTGCCGGCCGATGACTGGCCTTCCTCTATTGGATGATTTTTTAGAGAGAAAGAGGAGATAAATTCCATTCTCTCTCTTAGAGAGAGAAATGAAATGAGAAAATGAGAGCATTTAGCTCTTTAGGGCCGGTTGGGAGGCATTTATACCCTCCCAAAAACGACGTCGTTTTGGGGAGGGGCTTTTGGGTAAATTCGCGCAGGATCAAACCACGCGCGTAGTCATCCTGGTTTTGTAAAATTCCATTATAGTCATTGAAATTAAATTTAGATCCTTATAATTTGATCTTTTAATTTTATTTATTTATAATTTAGTCATTGATATAAATATATAGATTTTAAGCAAATAATCGATTTAGCCATCATAATTTTGTTAATTAATATTTTAATCCCTAATAGCATGTTTTAATTTAATTTAATTTGATGTCTGAATTTTATATATATTTATTTTAGTCCCTAAATTAATAATAGGAAAATAGCATATTTAGTCACTAAATATTAAATAATTATTTATAAATTAGATATTTAATTTTAATATGTTATAATTTAGTCACTAATTTTAATACTTTTATTTAATTACAAGTTTTATTACTTTTTATCTTTAGTTTTAATTTTATTTTAGTTACTGTTTAAATATATTTTAATTTTATATGTTTAATATTTTAATTATTATTATTTTATTTTTATTAATATATATTATTTGATTAATTTTAAAAATTAATAATATTTGTTTATTTTTATATAATAAGAAAATGACAGTCTTAATGCAACTAGATGTCTTATTCTGGTATTTTAAAAATAAATAAATATCTTAGTTATAAAAATATAAAAATAATATATTTTCTTAAAAATTATTAAAAATTTTAAATAACAGAATTATAAATTAAATATATATTTGAATTTTTAAATTTTCAAAAATAGAGACAATTTATAATTAATGAGTATCAATTTTGGGCGTTGTGGGGCGCTAATCCTTCCCCAAACGTATCCGACCACGAATTCTTTTTATCTATTAAAAAATGAATTTTTGGTTAAACGCATACCGGTTTATCTTTTAAATGATGTTTTCTTAAAAACTCTTTTAAAATATAATTTTTAGGTATTCGACCTACCTAACCCAAAAGGCCGATGGCGACTCCCAAAACATTTTTAAAATCAAAATCATTTTTTATTCGCTTTACTTTCTCGCCAAGTAAAATTTTTGTGTCCGGGCGAAAATCGGTTACGACAAACCTAGTTTGCTCTATTCGCAAACTAGATTAACAAATATTTTCTACACAAAAGGTCAGTAGATCGAATCATGACGCTTGTGAATGGATCAAATTGAGTTGGAAGGGTTGCAGAATAAAACTGTAATGCTCGATCTGGATTAGTCAGTCAATAAATTTTATTATATTTTGTTAGATGAATGAAAATATTGTGTGTTTTTTTTTCAATTCATATTTTTTCACATAAACTGTACGAATATAAATAAAATACACGCATTAACAGGCAATGACATTATTTTTCCCGTAACCATTGAAGGCAAAGAGAAACCCTAATCATTGAATTGAAACAATGAAATTTTGTGGGGGCAGATACAAATGAGCGCAAAAATTTCTTCCTTCACAAATCTCTCATTCCCATCGGGACAACGTCCGAATTAAAATCTACCCCCTCGATTATAACTTCATTACGATCACGCCATTCACCGCCTTCTCTCTCGGACCTGCCTTTTTTCTATCTCCCCAAAATAGCCCTCCGTCTCATCGTAATTTACCTTCTCTTGTTTTCAAGTCGGGTCGTATTGGATCCGGAATCAGAAGGTAGCTCCGAAGGCATTGTTCATTCTGCTCTTCTAGAATATTCTGTAAGTTCCCTTTTTCTCTACTATTATATAGATTTTATTTATTGATTATTGTTTTTTCTGACAAGCCTAGATGGCTAATTTCGTTTTGATTTTTTTCCTAATCATTCAAATTTCGTTTATGTGATTGGATATACATGGAATTCTTTAATTTGAGCTCTTTTTTTTTTACAAATTTTAATAGTTTTCGGGTTAGGGTTTGTTTCTATATTTCCCCCTTGATTTTCGACTGAATTTGCGTGTAAGATTTTCGTCTTTTCAGCGTTAATGTAATTTAACTAAAGAATTGTTGCTATTGAGCTTGTCATCTCTAGGTTACTAATTAAGATTCATGCTCAAGGAGCAAAGAAATCAGTTATTCCGAATTTTATTGTGTCATTTCCATAGCTTTGAAGCGATATTGAGTGTAGAAGCAGTTCCATAGGGGTATTCAATTATTTTCTGTAACTTTTAGTTCTGTTATGAAGTTAAGCATCATGAAAAACGCAGCAATACTCATGGTGTTTTTGGTAATGGCATTTGGTTTAATTGATGTGTTCTTTGGTATTTATGTGAGGATGCCTTTTCGGCCTTTCAAAGGAGGTTTTATTGAACATAAGTTATTCGATGTAGTTTATAGGAGTAATTTTTCGTAGAAAATATAAAATGAAGATTGAACACAAAAGTAGTGTTGGAGATGTTCTTTGTGGAGACTAATGAATATTGTTTTAGAATTGAACTATGGAGGCTAAGCGCCTAAGCCGTATTTGGTTTTGGTTCTGTAATTTTGGTAGATGGATTTGAATTGGAGACTTCGAGTGTTGGATTTGGGCCTACGGAAACAGCTCATCATAAAGCTATGAAAGTTTAATTTGTTAGCTTTGAACTTAATATTCTTTGATTGACTATTGGGGTACAAAATCGGGTTATAGAAATATGAGAGACTTAATTCTGAGGCATTCGAAAATATAGTCAACTTTTTTGTAGAGGCTATCTCATTTGCCTTGCTTCCCTAAATTGATTTATGGTTTTCGGGGCTATGGGTTATATGATTCATTTGGACATATGGTTATCATAATAAGTGCAGTAGAAATTGTGTTAAAAGCAGATTAATCTGCTCAAGGGACAAATATGATATCAAACAAAGAAGTATATTGATAAGTTATGGAGTTTACTTTTTTTTATAGAAATAAGAGGCCTCATTAAAAATCTCCCTCTTAGAAGTCCTTTACCCTAAGGCAAGAACCAACTAGCGGAAGGAGGAAAAGAGTGCCTCAATATATTGATTTCAAACAAAGTACATAAGACTTAAAAACACTCCTGCAGTTACATAAAACTTAAACACACTCTTACAAATCCTTACTGCTAAACACCCAAACCCACTGAAACAAAGATAACAATCGCCCAATCCCTCCTTTGCTAGCTTATCAGACTCGCAGTTACAACTCCTAGGAATCCACCTCACAATAATCTCATTCACAGAAACAATAGATACTATATCCTTACAAAATTTGTAAGAAAAGTAGGAATTGTCGTTTGATCTTTCATCCAATCCACTGTTAACTTACTATCACTTTCCACAATGAGTCTTCCCTTCGATACCCAATCTGAAGAGAGAAATATGTCTATGCCTTTTTTGATAGCTTTCAACTCTACTAGAATGATAGGAGTAGGACCAACATTTTCTGAAAAAAATAAGCTTATTCCGATTCCAATCTCTTAGAATACCCCCAATTCCAACAATCATCCCAACACTACTAACAACTCCATCTACATTAATCTTATAAAAATCAATTGGAGGGAGACTCTAACAGACCACAGGCCTATTCAAATCCTTAAATGCAGAAAAATTATCTGCCAATGAAGGATCACCAATTAAAGAATATGGTCGTATAGGGGGTTTTGTTTAAGTGTTCTGTAAATTTTATAGTTTTGTTAGTTTGTCTTCTGGCTGTATTTTATGTTCTGTGCCATTGATCAATAAAATCCTAAGGCACTCTTTTCCTCCCTCCGCTGATTAAGGAACTTTCCCAAAAGATCCATTAATCAAGAAGGAGGTTTTTAATGAGGCTGTAATTCCTATAAAAAAAAAAGAATCCACCTGAATAGAGAGAGTAGGATACTTTGCTAGAAACCATTTCACTAATCTGAACCGAACGGTGAAAAACAATGAGAATCTGTCCAGTTTTCCACTTTCAAAGATAATTTCATTTCTGATCTTCTATATTGACCATAAGACTGCCCCTGGAATAAACTTCCACTAGCAAAATAGGGCCTCAAATCAGACCAAAAGGGAGGGAGGATCAGAGGGTATAGCTAACCTAATACCCCAGAAGCCTATAATTTTGTTCCACAATTCCCACGAAACCTGACAAGCAATAAAAAGATGCTGAACAGATTCTTCACATTAATTACATAAAGGGCAAAGAATATCACCCCTATAAGAACCCCCTTTTTCTTCAATTCAACTCTCACCGCTACTTTTTTATGGGATACTTGCCAAAGGAATGCCTCGACTCTAGGAGGAACTAAACCCATCCACACACATTTGTTCCACAGAAATGATTCCTCATTAGAAGAGGAAAAAGACCTCCTGCAAGCTTTTACTGAAAACAACCTCTCACCTACGCCATCCCATAGCAAACAATCTTCCATAGAATCAATTAATTTAATGTCCTTAAGTCTATCCAATAACTCTAACAACTGAACCACTTCCCAATCACAAAGATTCCTCCTCGTCTTAATATTTCACTCTCATCCATTCGAATCAAAACTTCCAAAATCAGCAACATTGCCCAATTGATTTGATGAAAGGGCAAAAATCCTAGGAAAAAGAACTTTCAAGGAAAATCCCTAACCAAGTATCATTCCAAAAGGAGATCGAATTGCCATTCCCTACTTGTAGCTTTGCGTGGGATCTAAGGCAACCTCCAATTAAATCATCTTTGGTGAAGTTATTCACAATTCCCCTCCAAATCCAAGAGTCCTTGTGAGAGAGGACCTTGGTAATATCCATGGAATGACAACTAACATTGTGTTTGCTACATAAGAATCTCTTCCACATCGAATTTTTCTCATTAGCAAACTTCCAAATCCATTTTCCCAAGAAAGCTCGATTAGTAAGTTTCAAATCAGCAACTCCCATACCTCCGCCACTCATCGGTTTGCAAATCTTATTCCAACTGACCCAATGCATTTTCTTCTTCTCATCCCCTCCACACCATAAAAAAATTGCCATCAAAGAATTTAACTTCTGACATATAATAGATGGCATCTTGAACATAGATAGATAGAAGACCGGTAAGGATGACAATACTGACTTGATAAGCACCAATCTACCAGCCATTGACAAAGAGGAAGCTTTCTACCCTGCCAATTTCTTATTGAAGTTCTCGATGACCGGCTCCCACAATTTCTCGTAATTCCTTTTTGCCCCTAATGGAAGGCCTAAATAGACCGATGGAAAAGAACCAATAGAACAGCCAATAGCCGAAGCCCAATCTCCCAAGATGTCATCCTCCACATTAATACCATAAAGTTTTCTTTTAGCTAAATTAAGATGAAGCCCCGTCATTAAGCTAAAAATCCTCAAAACTCTTCTAACATTCTTAATCTGGGTAATGGAAGCTTGACAAAAAATAATTAAATCATCTGCAAATTGAAGATAAGACAAAGTAAAATTGTTTTGATTCCTGCCAAAAGAAAACCCTTGAAATAGGCCAGATTCCACAGTTTTAGTTAACATCATATGAAGTAATTCACCAACCACATTAAACAGAAGAGGAGAAAGACTACAGCCTTGTCTCAAGCCTTTAGCAATAGGAAACTCTTCTGTAGGTGACCCGTTCACTAAAACCGAAATTGAAGTAGTGGCAATACACTGTGAAATCCATGAACACCACCTGTCACCGAAGCCCGTGTCTTTCATTAGCCTTAGAAGAATATGCCAGTCCACAGTATCATATGCTCTACTGAAATCCACTTTAAAAATAGCCCCTTTAAGCCTTTGTTTCCTCCAAAAATCGATTCCTTCATTAGCTAAACATGCACAATCCAACAATTGCCTCCCCGGAATAAAAGCAAACTGAGTGGGGCTTACAATATCATTAACACAGGATATAAGTCTTTTTGAAAGAACTTTTGAGAGAAATTTGTATAAGTTGCCCATAAGACTAATAGGTCTATAGTCTTCAATACTCTCTAGATTACCTTTCTTTGGAATCAAGGTAATAAATGCATGATTTACCTCATGAACCCACTTCTTCCCTTTATAGAAATCTGAGAAAAACTCCATGATCTGCTCCTTCAAATTATTCCAATATTTCTTATAGAAGCCCATGGTAAAACCATCTGAACCAGGAGCTTTTGAACTTTCAGAGGTTGAAATTGCTTGCCAAACTTCTTGCTCATAAAACTCTTCTTCAAGATAATCCCTTTGAGCTACTATCAATTGCTTAAAATCAAAATTAAATCCGTCAACTTCCAAAGTTGATCTCGCATTATAGGCAGTCTTGAAGAAATTGAACACACATGCTTTTATCTGTTCTGGATCCTTAATAACCCCACCTTCAGATTTCAATGAATGAATCGTATTATATATGTTCCTTTCATAGCACTCTAGTGAAAAAACCTTGTATTTCTATCTCCATCTCTAATCCATCTATTTATGGACTTCTGAAACCAAATACTCTCTTCGATTCTCAGCGGCCTCCATAACTCCTTTTTAAATTCAATCAACTGATCCCACTCACCTGAAGACAAAATTCCAGCTTGTGACTTTCTGTCCAAATCATTAATTTTGAATTCCAGCAGCGAAATGGACTCTGCCAGCCCTCTGTGACTGCTTCCAGACCATTCTTGATTTTATTTTTAACAGCCCGTAGCATCCTGAAAATTCCCCTTTTATTCTTCTTCTTCTTCTCGATTGCCATTGATTCTTTAACCAACTCATCAAAACCTTGTTCTTCCAAAAGAAAATTAAAGAACCTAAAAGGTTTAGGTCCCCAATTAATAGAAACATCCTCCAACAAGATCAGATTATGGTCTGAAATTGATTTCGATAAAAGACATTGTGCAACATTAGGAAAACTGTTAAGAAATCTGGCACAAATTAGAAACCGATCTAATCTAACCCATGTTGAAGATTCTCTATTGTTACACCAAGTGAAAGTTCCTCCTGACATAGGCAAATCAATAAGGTTAGCTTGTTACACAAATGATCTAAGTATATCGATGGCATGCCAATTTTGTGATTTCCCTTGCTTTTCTTCCGGATCAAGATACGCATTGAAATCTCCCCCAATACATACTGGTATATTCAGAGAAATTACAAAATTCAACAGCTCCCCATAAAACTCCTTTTCAGTTTCAATAGGAGGCCCATAAACATTTATAACTGCAAACTCCATTTGACCATTCATAAATTTCCCCACTAAAGCCAGAAACCTGCTGACCTGTGATTTGAACCACACTTTCATTCCACATACTAATCAACCCCCCGATGATCTTGAGCTGGGGACACCAATACTCCCTTTAGCAAATTACCCCCTATCCTCCTTGTAATCGACACATGCCATTGTTCCAACTTAGATTCTTGAATAAAAAGAAAAACCGGTTTTATCTTCTTTACTTGCCTTGCGACTGCTACAGACTTCTCACCTCTCCCTAGACCCCTTATGTTCCATGAAAGAATACTTAATTTATGCATATAATAATCAACCCCAAACACCAAAAGACAAATCCTGCAAATAGCATATACTGTCCAACAATCATCCTTCCCTTACAACCTCTGAACCTTTCTCAAGACTTAAATTTTTTTCAATAAAAGCCTCTTTCCCTTCCTTGAATGAAATACCTAACATTTGACAAACTTCCCATGTAGCTAGTGCTTCCTCCAACAACTTCGGAAAAAGGAATGAAGAAGCAGTATTAATATTTACCAAGTCCAAGGCTTCAGTGATTAAAACTCTTTTCTCCCTTCTATGATCTTTTGCAATCCCTGAAGTAGTAAAAGAAGTTGTTGCCACAGTCTCTGAAAATTTGCTGCGAATTAGGGGGATCATAGATATACTCTGAAAATTGTCAGGACAAATATTATCCTTATCCTTCTCGCATCCACTAATTCTTGAAGGAAGTTGCTGACTATTTCTAAATTCAGTAATATTTTGTTTATGCTCCAGAATACCGTCTGAACCAGTGTTTTCTTCTTCAATACCCGAACACAACCAGATTCTTCTATCTCTTGTCCTTCTATACACTCTAGCAAATCGTGCTCTTCCCCTCCTTCCATCAGGTGCACTTCCCCTCCTTCCATCAGGTGCACTTCTTATAGACATACTTGTAGAAACAGGATATCCCAGATTCCACTGCTTAGACTTCCTTACATTAACTTCACTGTTTTCCTCCTGTATTAGTTTTCCTTCTACTTGCTTACCGAAAACATTACCCTCAACTTCCTGTACTCCATTTTTCTCCTCTATTATGTAGCATCTTTCATCTTCATTTGATTCCAAAAGAGACTGAACCTTGGATTGATTTTCTAGCCCATCCCATTTAAATTTCACAGCAGGCCCAGTAGGAATTATTTTTGTAACTGGCGAATATGACTCTCAGTTAGAATCAGAATGGGCTGAATGACACTGGTCCACAACTTCTCGCAGCCCAAGACCCGCATAATCCCTATTAAGATTTAATTCAAATTCAAATTTGCCTGACACCCCATTAATATTGGTTTGCGTGGGTGGATTGTAGTTAGACGATATTGGAAGGATCAAAGCACCAAGAGAGAAAAAGATAACCCAAGGAATATTGTACATCAACCGTTGAGAGAGAAATGGCGAAAAGTAATTTATTTTCCGAGGAGATTTGGAAGGTGTTTGTTGATAATCTTAGTCGGAGAGTGTCAAGACGTGCATTAAAGGAAATGTTCTTAGTTCATGGTCCAGTTCAGAGAGTCTATATCCCCAAGGAAACTAGAAATCCAAAATACAGATTTTCCACTTTTGCTTTTGTGCAATTTGGAAATGAGAATGGTTTGAGAAGGGCTGTAGAAAATCTTAATGGTGCGGTCATAGATGGGAGAAGGATCACGGTTGGAGTCGCAAGATACAAGGAATCTCGTGCATGGTTAGAGCACAACAATAACGATTTAAAGAAGGTTGTATGTTCAATTACTGCATATATTTCGTATTAAAAGAGCCAGATGATGTTCATAGAAGTTTGAGGGATGACAGATCGTATAAAGATGCATTGATGTCTAACAGGAGGTCGAAGAGTGTTCTAGGGATCAAGGATATGGCCACTGATGGTCAAAATAGGGGAAAAGTCGAGAAAAACATCATGGAGATGTATATTTCATCTGAGAGCTCGAGCTGGGTTAAAAGATCATTGACAGGGATTATTAAGCATTCATTTGAGTTGGATTTTGTTCATAATGCCTTAGTAAATGAAGGCTATGACGTCCAGATTGTTAGATGGTGGTATGTCTGGAATTCTTGTGTAATAGTTTTTAATTCAGTTGAAGAAATGTTAGACGCCTGGATGAAGAAGGAAGAAGATCTTCAATTCTGGTTCGATCGTTTAGAGCCATTACTGAACGAAGATGGTGTTCCAATGGCTTTTTGCTTGGTTGAGTTATTTGGTTACCTCTTTATGCTGGAATGAATCTTTCCTTGAAAATATAGCACGGAGATGGGGGAGGGTGGTAGATATTCTTGATGACACTAAGCAGAGGGAAGATCTTACAAAGGCAAGACTTCTAATTAGGGTGGCTAGCCCTTTTGATGTTCCAGACCAGATTACTATTGGATCATATGGAAGATCTTTCAAAGTCACCATGAAGATTGGATCGGCGAATGATGATACTATTTTCTTTTCCACCAATCCTCCGGTAGTCAGTTCCAATGAGGGGTAGTTTGGAGCGTTCATGACTGAGAATGAAGAAGACAAGGTATGGCCAGAAAATGAGGAAGGTTCTGATAGATCGTTTGAAGAAAATCGTCAGAGAGTGGACAGTTGGATGGAACTGGGCGCAGCTATCGAGTTTTGTGGAGTTGGTGGGGATAATCGATTTCCAAGAATTTCAAAAATTGGATCAGATATTAATGGAAAGTCAGAAGTGCAGAATAGGGGGAGTATCAAAGTGGGTGAGTTTGCAGGTTTGGGGTTGAGAGATTCAAATATGTCGACTGATGGGTCTGTAGCCCAATCAGAAGAAGATGAGTTTTCTGGGCCTATGTAATAAGGATTATTCCTGCTGGGCCAAGAATTAAAATTGATAAATTTGGGAATATTGTTCAGGATCAGGATTTGGCTAAGTCAGGAATTTACAGTAGAGAAGAAGAGGGGAAGAGGTCAGATTCAGAGATTATTGAACAGGTTGGTTTATGAGCCAAGGATTCTAAGTTAATGGTGATAAAACCTACCATTAATATCTCAGGAAGTAAATTAAAGGGTAGACTGTTTTATAAGTCTGATAGTTCGTTAAGTACCAAAACTGGGCCGTTAGAGAAAAGGAAAATCAGAAGTTACAAAAGGGTCTACAAAAGGTGTAGGGGCAGAAAATACTGGCTGGGAAGTATCTTGAATTTTAAGCCTGAGAAAGAAAATGCCTTAATCGTCAGGGACTGGAAAAATTTGAATTCTAGAGGTATTCAACTGGATAGTTTGTCAGTGGATCTAGAGTTTCAGGGTTGTGAGGATGTTAATGATGGATTGAGTTCAGGGGATAAGAGTGTGGATAGGGTGGTTGAAGGATTGCAGTCAATGGGTGATAATCATTGTTTTGAATCTGGTTTTTTTATCAGAAGAGCTAGAAGACATTTGTTAAGGGAAGCTTTAGAAAGAGTGAGCATTTCAACAGCTTCCTCTTCAGGCTTTTTAGATTTATTGGAAGAAGCTTTAGCTACTTTGGAGATAAGTAAGCTGCTGGGGATTTCTTTTAAGCAAGGACAACAAGCCTTTTTGGATAAGATTATTAGTTTGAGAAAGGCTTGAGGATGGACAAACAGGGGGATTTTGCGAGGGGTTTAGATGGTTGATTGCTCTATGATGATGTTAAACTTATCTATAATAACATGGAATGTTAGAGGATTGGGTAGAAGAGAGAAAAAAAGGGTTGTTCAGAGGCTAGTTTCTAATTACTATCCTCAATTTCTTTGGTTGCAGGAAACGAAATTGGAGAAGATTCAAAGGTCTTTTATGAGAAGGAATGGGTTAAATAATTTGCAAGGGGTTATTGAGTATCCATCGGTTGGTTCGTCAGGGGGGTTACTGTTTTGTTGGGATGATAATGTATTTGAGTTGCAAAATCAGTGTACAACCAGAAGATTTATTGCTATTTCGAGGAGGTTTCGTGCAAATAATTTCAAGTGCAGATTCATTAATGTGTATGGCCCTTCGGTTAAGGAGGAGAAAGAGAGTTTTTTTGAAGAGTTAAGCATGTTCATTAGAGGACATTCTGAGCCTATTTGTGTTGGAGGGGACCTTAATGTTTATTTACATGAAGATGAGAAGATTGGTAGAGCCTAAAACAGGAATTCTATAGAGATTTTCAGTCGATTTCTTCTTCATACAGGTTTAATTGATTTGCCATCGAGTGGAGGTAAGTTTACTTGGTGTAATAACCAAGATTCCCCGACCTATGTTAGGCTGGACAGATTTTTGGTGGATAGCCAATTCATGGCTACTTTTCTAGATTTAACACAATCGTTGCTGCCAAGATCATTGTCAGATCATAATGCTGTAAGAATTGAGAATGGAGGTGTTAATTGGGGGAAAAACCGTTTAAACTGTTTAATTATCTGATGGATGAAGCTAGATTCGAGGATCTGGTCAGCTCTTCAATTCAAGAATGTAAAGAGATACAGAGGAATGCTGGAATTTTAATATTCTGAAAAAAACCAAAACTGCCATTAAAAATTGGGCAGGGAAGAGAGATAAGTATCCTTGAGCTTTAATTTCAGAATTAGAATTGAAGATTCAAAAATTAGAAGTGGAGGTTCAATAGCAGCAAGATGGTACTTATGATGAGAAAGCAGTTGAGTTAAAGGAGTTAAGATCAGAGTTATGGAAGTTGCATAAGATAGAGGAGCAGATTTGGTTCCAGAATTCTAGATCCAAGTAGGTAGAAGATAGGGACAGAAATACTAGATTCTTCCATACATGTGCTTCAGTTAGGAGGAAAAGAAATGCTTTGAATGCTCTTATAATCAGGGGGAATGTTATTCAAGACCCTAATGTTATAAAGGCCACTGTTAAATACCACTTCTTTAAGGGTTTTAATGACAAATCAACCTTAGAAGTGAAAGATATTGGGTTGGATTTTTCCAGAATTTCAATTCAGCAGAGTATAAGCTTGGAGAAAGAATTTACTGAGGAGGAAATTTGGGATACTTTAAAGTCTTGTAATATCAATAAAGCCCCGGGGCCAGATGGTTTTAAGTTGGGTTTTTTCAAGAGACATTGGAATGTACTTAAAGGAGAGATTATGAAGTTCTTTTCCAATTTCTATTCGGGGAAAGAGTGGGATCATGGCATCAACCATACTTTTATTACTCTTATTCCTAAGGTCTCTAACAGTGGTGACCTTAATGATTATAGACCTATTAGCTTAGTTGGTGGATTATATAAGATCCTCTCTAAGTGCCTATCGAGGAGGTTGAGGAGTTGTATTTCAGACTTAATTGGCCATACACAATTTTCCTTCACCCAAGGGAGACAAATATTGGACTGTTCTTTAATTGCAAATGAAGGAGTGGATTATTGGAGGAAAAATGGTCTTAAAGGTTGTATTTTCGAGGCAGATTTTAAGAAAGCTTATGATTCGGTTGATTGGGACATTTTGTTTCTATTAATGGAGAAAATGGGATTTGGTTCTAGGTGGAGAGGTTGGATAAAAAAATGTGTAACCACAGCTTCGGTTTCTGTTTTAGTGAATGGAGTTCCTACTGAGGAATTTCCAATGGCTAAAGGACTTAGACAGGGGTGCTCATTATAACCTTTGTTGTTTAATTTTGTTGGAGAACTTCTCAATCTGCTAATTTTAAAGGTTGTGGAACAGGGACTGTTTTCCGGATTGGTTTTAGAAGGGGTTGAGGGTGCTTTCAAATTATCCATCTACAGTTCGCGGATTATCTCATTATAATTTGTGGGGCTTCTAAGATGCAATTCTAAATGTGAAGAGGGTGCTTAGAGTGTTTCAAGTGATTTCTGGTTTGTAGCTCAACATGAAGAAAAGTAAACTGTTTGGTGTGAATTTGAATGAAGAACTTCAGCAGTGGGTTAATTCTATAGGATGTTCTGTGGGTAATTTTCCCTCTGACTATTTAGGACTGCCTTTGGGAGCTACTAGAAATTTTGCAGCACTTTGGAGTCATGTGGTTAATAATTTTACTAATAAATTAGCTGGGTGGAAGGTTTCTTCACTGTCATTAGCAGGAAGGTTGGTTTTAATAAAGTCGGTTCTATGTTCGCTCCCTACGTATTATTTATCTTTATTTAAGATACCAGTTTCGGTTCTTAAATCTCTCAACTCTATTATGTCGAATTTCTTATGGGGAGGGGGAATAGGTGGAAAGAAGATTCATTGGGTTAACTGGCAAAATGTGTGCAAGTCAAAATTCGAGGGAGGCTTAGGTATTCGAAAACTTATTTTCATGAATATTAGAGGTATGCTAATGAAAGGGGGTCTGTTTGGAGGGACTTCATTTGTTCTAAATACAATATGGATCCAACTTGGTTAATGTTTGACAGAAAAGTCCCACAAAGAGTATCTTGGATTTGGAGATCGGTGGTTATGAATCACTTTAAAGAGGACAGTATTGGCTCCAAGTTTAGAAGTTTGTACTCCTTCCGAGTTGGAGATGGCAAATTGATAAGGTTCTGGCAGGACAGTTGGGCTTTGGATTATCCTCTTCTAATCATTTTCCTATGATTATTTTCCATTTCCACTAACAGAATGGGCAAATTGTTTGAATTTGGGATATGCAGTTTTGAAGAAATTTAAATGACCGGGAAGTAAGTAGTGGGTTAATTTGATGAACGTTATTTCCTCTGTTTCTCTATCTATGGAATGTTCTGATGGGGTGTATACTGTTACATCTGGCACTAAGATTTGTTCATCCATTACTTTGGGTTCGAAAGAGGTAAATTTTTTGAAGAAGATTATTTGGAGGGGTCAGATTCCGCCTAGAGTGGAATCCTTTATGTGGCAGGTGGTGTTAGGGAAGCTGGCTGTTAGGACAGAACTGGTTAAAAGGGGAATTCAAGGAATTGAAGACATTATGTGCCCTCTTTGCAAGAGGGAGGAGTCTCCCACGCACTTGTTTTTCACTTGTTCGGTGGTGTGGACGATTTGGAACAAATTTCTGAATTTCTGGAAGATTAAGTCTGTTTTTCATGTTAATGCTAAAAACTTCCTACTAGCTTGGGCTAATTTGAAGTCTACCTCTACAATTTGGTCTTTTATTCCTGGGGCAGTCCTTTGGACAACTTGGAAAGTTAGGAATCATATTGTGTTTGAAGGAGGAAAGTTAGATTTGGCTGTTTTTTTTTTCCTAACAAGGTTTAGACTAGCTTCTTGGTTCCTTGCTAAGTACAAAGAGGTTTCTATTCCTAAGGATTCTCTTATTTCAGATCGTTCATTAGGGGATTTGTGCTCTCTCAATTCTAATCGGCTTGTAACTATATTGCCTTGGTCTCCTCCTCCTAAAGGTTTTGTAAAGTTAAATGTTGATGCTGCTACTACAAGAGATTGGAAGAAGAGTGGAATTGGAGGTGTTTTGAAGGACTCCTCAGGATTGACTTTAAGTTCTTTCAAGGAATCTGCTGGTCCGGGTCCTCCAACTTTTATAGAATTAAAAGCTATTCAGAAGAGTCTAATGTTCTATGCGAATTTACGAGAGGAAGGGTCGTCTGATTATCGAAAGCGACAGCAAGGTGGCTGTAGACTGGATTAAGGAAGTGGATTTAATTCCTGATGTTTATGCTTTTTTGATTAAAGATATTGTTCAGAGGCTTAATGTTTTAGAAGGTGTTGTTAGATGGGTTAGTAGGACAGCCAATTTAGAGTCTGATGCCTTAGCTAAAGAAGGAATTGGTTGATTCTGTGTTTTTAGTTTGGTTGTTTTATGGGTGTTTCGAGTTATGTGGTTCTGTTGGGTGTATTAATGGTTGTATCTTATGTAATTTTATGGTTCAATAAAATCCTAAGACACTCTTTTCCTCCTTCCGCTGATTAAGGAGCTTTCCTACAAGCTCTATTAATCAAGAAGGGGGGTTTTAACGAGGCTTGAAATTCTTATCAAAAAAAAATATTGGTTTGCGTGTGAGACTTTTTTTCAGAGATTATTCCCCGCTTTCTTCAATCATCCCACTTTCTTGACTTTTGTAAAGCTACATGACCACCTTTGACGAAACTCCCTCAGCTGACCTTCCTCGATTGTCTTCTTCCTTATCTGCACATACTCCATCACCCTACTTCGAATAATCAACACTGTAGCCATCATCTGAATAGTTTTGCATCTCTTCTCCATTTACATCAGAGCTTGCTTTACACTTCGCGACCAAATTAATTTTAACTTTAAAGGATCTACCATATGATCCTACAGTAATAGTTTCGGGTACATCGAAAGGACTTGCTACCCTTAACAACACTCTTGCCGATGAGAGGTCCTCTCTATTTCTTGTCTCCTACGGGATGCTTACAAACTTTCCCCACCTTCCTGCAAGTTTCTCCAAAAAAGGTTCATTCCAGCTTAGAAGTGGTAAACCAACAAACTCAACCAAGCAATATGCCAAAGGAACACCTTCTTCATCCACCAACGGAGCTAACCAATCAAACCAGATGTATAACTTCTCTCGAAAATTCGACCACGCCTTTAAGAAATCTTCATTTGAATTGAACACAATAATACCGGCATTCCTTACATATCCCCACCTAACTATTTTTACCTCGAATCCCTCCTTTGCCAAGGCTTTCATCACTACATCAGCCTGTAAGTGATCCCTTGTTAAGGAATTCTTCACCCAGCATGAATCTTGTAATGGTATGTGCATTTCCCATACATTCCTTGCTCCATTTTTTTTCCTATTCTGACCTCCCCTGTTTTCCAGTATTTCATGATCCAATCTCTTTCTGTTATCCACATTCAAAACCTCCTTATACGTTCTACCGTTTCTCAGACTTCGTGGTTTCTCCAGTTCCTCCTGTTGCCTCCCATTGTCCCCTCTAACTGGCTTATTACCTTCCAACTGTAATCTATTTTCCTCTGTTTCTCCTTTCCTACCCTTCTTATACTTTGCAACCCCCACCAAGACTCTCTTCCCATCAATCAGCGTTCCATCAACATTCTGTATTGCTCTTCTACAGCCTTCCTCCATCGCATATTGCACAAAGGCAAACGTTGATGATTTATAATTCGGTTTAACCATAAAACTTGGAATAAAGACCCTCACTACTCTTCCATAATGATTAAAAATATCTCTTAACTCTGATCTAGTAACTCTCTTACTAAGATTGTCGACAAAGACAGTCCATTCCTCATCGGAGGATGAATGACCTGTCACATGGAGTTTACTTGTTTATGGATTTAACATCTGTCTTATTGATTTCGTAAATAATTTTTATTCGTCTCAAATGTTAACATGTTTCTTTTCCCACTGCATTTTTGGTGATGTAAATGACCTTAATATCTGCAATTTAATTTTGGTTTTTGCATAAGCTTTCTTCTATGCTGTTTTATATTGTTAGTTCCTACCTAAACTCTTTCCTTTCTTCAGATGTTTTCCTTCAAATTTCTTCTCTAGGGAACGACTGCTGCATTTTGTTTGAGTTTAGTGCTTTGCATGCTGTAAAAGGATACAAATATATTGTTTATTTCAAAAGGATCTGATGAAGCTGAAAGTCTCATCGCCTGAGCTCGGTGGTATTTCTCCTCCTGATTGCATAAGTGAACCTGAGGAGAAAGAAGTTAGTGATGAAGAAGATGATGATCGGAACCATAAGCATCGGCGGCGGGATACATGCTCTCAACCTTTAGAGAGAGATTCTACAGATCCTTTATTTACAAGGCCATACAGAAAGCGCAATAAACCCTTTGGAAATGGGCATAATGAATCTCAAGCAGGTGAAACCTGGAAAAATTCTAACAGTTCGCCTCTAGAAAAAGACTTGAGACCTAAGTTTGATAGAAGATTCCCTGGGTTAGCATCCCTTCCTCGAGGACATTTGAACCTGAACCATAGAATTAGGCCAAACCAAACATTCAGCGGAGATTCTGGTCCTTGCCGCGGAAGAGGAAGGGATAACTCCTCTTGGAATCAACGTGATTCTAGGTTCAACTCTGTTGATATTGCTTATCAAATGGTTCAGCCAGGATCAGTTGCTCCAGGTCTCTTTGCAGGAAGGGGATTGCCAAATCTTTCAAACGCACAAGCCCCATCATGGAGTGCCTTTGGGCTAATGCCAGGAATACCAAATGGTGGTCTTGATACGCTCCATTCTATTGGTTTACAAGGGGTACTCAGGCCGCCGATGAATTCTTCATTAAATATGGGCATTCCTCTCCAACGTTGCAGAGATTTTGAGGAGCGTGGATTTTGTCTAAGAGGAGATATGTGCCCAATGGAGCATGGTGTCAATCGTATTGTTGTGGAAGATGTTCAGGTATGCATTGTGCTAATGTTTATCCTGATTTTGACATGTGGAGGCTTATGCTGTTTTCCATGAGCCTTTATATGCTTGTTCATCCAATATAATTTCACTTAGGACCAGGTAGGGAGATTGTTCATCCAGTTTACCTTTGGTGCCCTCAAAAAGTATAATGATGAGCAGTGTGTTAAAGATTTTTTTTCTTTTTTTTTAATGTTAAAATTTTCCATTTTAACAACTTTTAAATGCTTGTTGGCAATATACTTGCATTATATGCTGAACTACCAATAGAAGAAGCGCTTTAACCTCAGCCTCGCTCTTACATTTTAGTCTAAATATTCTAATTTTCTGAAATGTTCTCAATATTTATTGCTTGCAATCCAAATTACCTTGGTAGGAAAGTTTCTTGCTCAACATAGATTCTTTCTTATAACCTTGCAAGATTTAGCATTCCCCGTGTATCTGAGTTGACGGTAATTTTCTTTTCGATTTGCAGAGTCTGTTGCAGTTTAACCTTCCTGTCACGGTTCCAAGTGCACAAATATTGGCAAAACCTGCTGGCCCCGGGCCACCACCTTCAGGCCTTCCTCCTTCAACCACTTCGACGAACAGCAAAGGCATACATAGCAAAAATAATAAATCTGGAATTACGGAGGATGCTGTAGGTTTGAATAGTGCATATTCTGGTTCTACTAGTGCAAATGGTGATTTGTATGACCCTGATCAACCCTTGTGGAATAACAATGGCCCAGAAGCATCAGCTGCACTGACTGGACTTCGGTCACCCAAGACTAATGAAACAGAACCGTTGCCGAATAGTGACATCTCTGATCGTCCTCATGGCTGCTTACGTGATAGTGCTGATAATGAATTGCCAATTAGAAGCACCGGGTCACAGTGCATGAACTTGCCTGTTTGGGGTAGAGTTGGTAGCTCCAGAAGTGGAATAGACACAAAAGACAAAATTGGTCCAATACCCTCGGACCATCCTGAGAATGAAACCAAAGAAGAACAGGGAGCACTTCCTAGCTCTCAAGACATTTCTTGTCTTGTCAGACGGATCAACAGTGAGGATGATGGCTCCAAAGTTATGGATTCTTCATTGAAGTCGCAGATTGATTTTTGTAGTAGCCGAAAACCAACACAAAAGGCACTTCATACGCTGTTTGTCAACGGGATTCCCCAGAAATGCAACAAAAGAGAGGCTCTTCTTTCTCATTTTCGTAAGTTCGGAGAGGTTATTGACATCTACCTTCCATTAAATGGTGAACGGGCCTTCGTCCAGTTTTCAAGGAGGGAAGAGGCAGAAGCTGCTTTGAAGGCACCTGATGCTGTAATGGGTAACCGTTTTATTAAGCTTTGGTGGGCTAATCGGGATAACATACCTGTTGATGGAATAAAAAGTGGCAGTGGCGTATCTGTAACTCCACGTGTTCTAACAGCTTCTTCTATTCCAGCTCAACCTGTTGCCAATAGAGGAAAGGATAATCTTCTACCTGTTGCTCAAAAGAGTAATGTTGTCCATGGTGCCGATGTGCCTTCTCTGAACTCCCCTAAGCCTGTTAGAATGAATGGTCCCCAGCTTCCATCTCCATTGCAGAAAAAGTTAGACGCTCTGGAACAAATGAAAGAGGAATTGTGCAAGAAGCAGGAAATGCTGGAGCAAAAGCGGAATGACTTCCGGTGCCAGTTGGACAAACTTGAGAAACAAGTACAAACAACTTTCTTTAATTTTATAGACAATTTTCCTAAATATGCACTTCTCGAGTATATTTTACGTTGTCACAAGAATTGTTGTGTTGAAATCAGGTTCGGAAGTTGCATGTTTTTGGTCTTGTTGAATGATAGTATATTCTGTAGCCAAGTGATGTGAAAAACTTCACTATTGGACCATGCATGCATTTTATTTTCCAGTAGTTTGATTGCGTACACACGCTGGCATTAGTAGAGAGAGAATGATGGAACAGAAAATGAGGGTTTTAACTGTAAATGTGGGTTTAACATCTGATTCTATTTCAATCTTTTGCAGTCTAGTGTTGTCAAGGGAGATCTACTGACTGAGCCAGCTGCTAAGAGGCAAAAGGTGGGTATTGCAGCTGATCCTGCAAAAGCTTTGATTCCTGGTTCCTCTGAATCTGGTGCTTCTGCAGCAAAACCATACTCCATAGGGATGACAGATAAGAACAAATTGACTGAGAATGGTGCATCTCAAAGCCCAAAACCGAGTACCTCCATGGGATTGCAGGAATCTACAAGCTCAAAGCAGCAGTCTCGTAAGCCTCATCTGTCTGCACCTATTAGGCATCCATTCCCGGCGAATAAATACAAATTGGACAACCGACCAATTGCATTTAGAGTTATTCCGCCATTGCCTTCTGGTTTTGCAGATGTGAGTTACCCTCTCCCCTTTTCCTCATCTAAGAATTGTATTTACTCCTGGTATTTTATGCGGAAGAATTATTCCAAAGGTGTAATGAAGCCAGTTAATGAATAGAGAACTTTATGCTCTTTCACATGAAAATTCGAGTATAATCTTTTGCATGCTCTTTGAGGAAACCTCTGATATTTTGATTCTTGGGTATATTGTAGCTATATTGCTCCGATTCTTCATTTTTCTTGAAATATCAGTATCCGACATATATTTAGAAATGGGTATAGCGATATGATCCTACGGAAAAGCTTAGGAAAAAAAATCTGACAGAACCATATCAACCAGGTCCGAGTAGCATGTAACTTTTGTTCTTAGTCCTTGATCCTTGCCTAAAATTCTAGGCATGAGTCTCTCTCCCCTATCTAAAAGTGGCAATTATAATGACAAAATCAATTGCGTCTGTGCTCTTTGTTGTTGTCAATGAGAGGTAACTCATATCTGATTATCAATTAGGTTGCTGTTTTGAAGGAGCACTTCTTACAGTATGGAGATCTTTTCTCTGTGGAACTACAGGACGTGGAAAATGAAGATGCCGATGATACCAGGTCAGAGCCATTGAAGAATTGTTTGGCGCTTATAACTTATGGCACTCGCCAATCGGCAGAAAGGGCTTATATAAATGGTAAATGCTGGCAAGGCATCAATTTGCAGTTCAAATGGCTGACATTTAACACCAACTCTCGTAGCAAAGAAACTCCATCTTCCACACCCAAGGAACCATTAGAAGCTGATCGCCAGACAGAAGAAAAATCAGCATGCACCATTGCCCAAGAAATCACCGTTGCTTCAGGCAATGGGGAATCTGGGAATTCGGATCGAGAGAGTTTCATTGAGCATATGGAATCGGCTGAAGCTTCGGAGCAGACTCCATCCCCAACATCCAGCATGCAAGAGTCGCCTAAAGGCGACACAAGTTGAGGATCGGAACTTGTTTTTTCAGATTTGTACAGAGGTAAATAAATTATTCAATCTGTTGAAACTCTATCTCACTCTCAATAGCTGAAATTTCATTTCCTTTTATTTCTAGTTTTATATTGTTTCATGACTGGGATTATATGTAAAAGAAAAAAAATAACTTCGACTTTCTTTTAATCTTTTGAAACGCTTGCAGGTGTACACTTGTAGTTTCGGATCTAAATCGATTGCTTTAGGTTTATTTTAGTAAAAAAATTGATGTATTTTAATTCAATTTTTGTCAATAGTTAAATTAAGTTATCGAAGCTGACTAATATTTTTGACTTCGTTTTTGCATATAAATATAAATTTTTCATATGTATTCAGGGCATGTTTGTGAGTACATATAATGTGTTTTAGTAACAATATATATTTAAAAAATTTGAAAAACTCAAAAATACGTCAAGACATTGATATAACGTATCATATCAAAATAAAATTGGCATGTCCATTGATATGATACTAATAACCTTTGTTTTAGTGGTGGGTATAAATGCATTATTTATCTTTGCAATAAAACGAGACATCATATATCCGATCTTCATTTCAAATTAGGTCTTAAACTTTTGAACATTCTAATTTCATTCTCAAACTATGCTTTCATTTTAAATTAATCCCCGGGATTTTTAACATATCCAATCCATCCCCAAACTATAAGCCTCATTCTGTATTGATCCCTAAAGTTTTAAATATTCTAATTTCAACTTTGAAGTTTTGAATGATTTATGGGGATATTATTGAAATGTTCAAAAGTTTAGGGACTAATTTAGAAAAAAGGGTCATAGTTTGAAGGTGCATTTCAAATGTTCAAAAGTTAAAGGACCAATTTAGAATGGGAGTCATAATTTAGGGATGAAATTAAAATATTCAAAAGTTCAAGGATCAGTTTAAAATAAGACATAGTTTGGGGATGTATGTTGCAATTAACTCATAAATCCAGTAGTTAGCTTTCGTATTTTAAATATTAACATTAATTATAACAATTAAATATTTTTATTTCATAAAGATGAGTAAATTATATGGGGAAAAAACATTTAAAACCACATGATGAAATGTAAAAATAAGAAGTGCTAAAATACAATAAAAGATGAGAGAAATCCTTAATATTGTACAGCAAAATCAAAATTAAGCTTTGAGCTTTAATTGATGCTAGAGGTGTTTGTTTTAATATCCTAAAGCATAATCAACAACCATGTTTGCAAGTCTAAGTTGCTTGTCTAGAGGCAAATAATGTTTCAAGCAAACACATGCATGGTGCATAACAGGCAATAGTATCTGAGCCATACCGATTTCACTCTCTTCGATAACTTGCGAACTCGGTACTGCATCATCCTCACTTGCCAATGATACTTTCATAGCCCAACCGTAAATTCGTTCCGTTGATGTCAAAAGATACGAAGTAAAGCTTTCTGCAATCACTTCCCAGTTCGGGTCCGATAAGAGAGACGTAAGAGTAACCGGTATGTCGTTCAGAACATATGATCGATCTGCAATGAGAAGGGGCATGTATTTGCAGCAAGACCCAGATAGAAGCCCAATAAACTGCAGTGCCTGCAGGTCGATTAATGCGGATTTTAATTAGTTCAATAATGAAGAATAGATGATATCAAAATTTATTTTAGTTATTCCCTTCTATCCACTGGCCTAAAAGGCAAGCCATCAGAACCAAACAAATATGGTTGACAAAACCAAACAAGAGATCGGATCAGTTGAACCTCGGGTTTCTAGTTCAAATGGTTAAACTATCTTGAATAATTTGAAACTTCTGCGAAAAATCAGAATAAAAACATATTTAAAGAAAATCAAGGATGAATATGAACCGAGCCAAATGAATAAGCAGTTCAACATTTCTTGGGGTTTTTTTTTTTACCAGTTCTGGTCGGTTATCTAATCTTCCTGTTCAACTTACATCGTGGAATCATCAGGCCAACCAGTTCAGGTTCAATCGGCTGGTGCGGTTTGGTTTTTAAATGAATATGCCAAATTCACAGTAATGAAGGTATGATTAAGTGAGCGCCTATGTGCATGGCAGACGAAGAGGTAAATCAGGTCATTTTTATCGAGATTAGTTCCTACCGTGGAAGGATAATTTGAAACGCAGCTGATTTCGATGGCGTCAACCAGCCATTGTCTTTTTACGCTTCCCTCCACACGCTGTAAAGTTGCTACAACTTCAATTAGCACACCCCAGGTACCTGAATACAAAATGTTGTTTGTCAGAATAATTCCTTGTGACTACAAGCAAACATTTGCTACACGTTTATGGTGGTTTGTTCACATTTGCCAGAATTTCATGTTCGTTAAAAAAAACACTAACCAAGTGGTTCTGAATTCAGTAAATAAGACTTTGATTTTTCCAGTTCAGCAATTGGGATGGAACCGGTTCGAACTAGCTTCGCTTTAGCTTGAATCCTTTTCAGAACTTCCACAAAGGTGACATCTCCTGAATCTAAATGTGAAACCTGTGATAAACAAATGGTTTACGGATCAAATAAAGAGCGTGTTTGAGGATATAATAATAACTAATTTGCAAGGAAAATGTTCATACATGTAGAAAATCCAATAACCAGCCGAGCCGAGCCTTTGCCAAGCACCTAACTGCCTCGGACCACTCAACCAAGTTCAACTGATTCACTTCCACATCAGCAGATGATTGAGGTGAGGGTAAAAAGGAAAAAAGCACTTCCATGCACCTTTCAATATTTTTAATGTATTTTAGAGAGTCGAGAGAGGCTTCATCTAGACACTGACTGAGACCCTTCCAGCAAGAACTCCGTAATGAACTTTTCTCCCCTGAATCAAGCACTTGGTCTGTTGTAAGGGAAGAAAAGTAATTACTCACGTCATACAATAATTTCTCCTGCCTTGAGCCCGAGAATAGTTTTATCAGGTCTGCCAAATGACTGAGCAGACAAGATTGGAGACTTAACTCCAGCGTCCTGAACCGAGGAAGGTCACACAACTCATCGAGGAATGTCAGCAGTGCATCAAATTGCTTTGCATGGACCAAAGCAAACTGCAAGCATTCCTCTCTAAGGGTTCCTTCCTTATGGGCAATATCCTGTGCTGACAACCGAGTAACTTGAGCTTCATATCTCATACATCGTCTAACAATTGCACCCCAATCCAAGGTTGGTAGCCTGGGAGCTAGTGATAGGCACCTTAAAATAGTGGCTACTATGCAAATATGTGTTTTGGTACCTGTCTGAACTTATGAGAACAAGAAATTATAAACATAAATTAACGAACTAGAAGTAGACGAGGGCAATAAATAAAACTTCACTTCGTAAATAAGGTATAGTAGCATGGACTTCGCCAGCAATTTGCTCTAATGTAACCTTGAATGTCATAAGAGAAAAAGAAGAAATGTTTTTCCTCCCGAAAACATGATGGAATTAAGGAATAAGAATATCTAAGGAAACTTACCCCAGATTGATTAAAAGATTTAAGCCACAGACCAAGCTTCATGACAGCACTGTCCTCGGGAACACCTTGAGATATAGATTTTGAGCCAACAGAGTCACTTTGTGTACTGCTAGCACTATTTAAAACTTCTCTAGACCACAGTCGATTTCGAAGAAATGAAACTGCCCAGGCTGCATATTGTTGCAGTTGATTATCATCAGAGTTTTGTGCAACAAGAAAAATATCTTGCATCAATGATGTTGAGTGCTCTTCACAAGCAGAATTTGTAAGTATCGGACCTGAAATATGGGAATGGTCCTGTTGGCCAAGTACGTGAGTATTTGGATATCACAATAACCAACATAAAGTAGGGGGTCACGTAAATATCACATAAACCAGAATAATACAACTACCTTTTGATCGTACCCAGTGTGCACAGAGGGGTTAAAAGGGTGAAAATCAACTAAATTTCCAGCACCTGCCCCAAAAGCATTAACAATTCCAAGCATTCCACCAAAATGGACGATAGGAGGGTAAGGACGAGAATAACAATTTCTAAACAATTCAAGTAAACACTTTACACGTTCCACGTCAACAAAGTGCAAGCCTTCAGATAATATGCATGATAAAAGGCTCCCAGCTCCAGCAGTTGATGCCATCAACAAACTCTTGTGAAAAGCACCGGATTTATTGACAGACAATAAATCAGAAATGAGGTCCACATAGCCATTGATCAGATGGTCTAATTCATTACCGTCCACCATTTCCAATCTTTGGCAAAAAGCCACCACGAGAGGAAGTGCAAGACAGGATCCTACAGATAAAAGTATCTCCGATCTTTCATTGCTGGAATCAAAGGTTTGAACCGAGGAACTCATATGAGGGATCCAGGATATGATCAAGTCTTTCACCTTGAGCACCGCATCATATGCGCCAGCTCTATACATTGCTCCAATAGAGCTTCCCAAGCCAATAACAAGGCCAGCTATTCCCCATATATCATCGTCCAAATCATTAGAATCATCATCTAACAATTCGGAAGTTATACTAGCATCTATATCATCAGTGCCTGCTGAAAAATTTGCACGGAGACTTTCTAGAGTATTGGCTGAAGAAGCAGCAACTGGATGTAACATTAGAGATAATGTTCTAACTATTCTTCCTAATAATCTTTCTTCCAGCATCCTGTGGTTTTCTTCATTAGCATTAGAGTCATCTGGCGCTTCAACTCTGGAAAGAAGATCTTGGCAGGAAAATCCCAAGCCAATTCCACATGCTCCTTTTACAATGGAACTTTTACTGCAGCACAAAACCTGAACCAAAAATTCCAAAAAGTAAATAAATAAATATATAAAACCAGTAATTCTATAAATATTCCAAGAGACAGAATTATTCCCTTAGCATTAGTTACAGCTACGAAAATGGAACTGAAGTTCCTTGCTCTAATACATACACTAAGAAATTAATAAATCCTTCGTTGAACAGTTTATTCGTCCACACTCCTAAAACAAGGAATGGTCATAATTGTGTGATCAATAGAAAAAACTCAGCCAGCAAGGATTGTTCTACAAGACATAGAAACCCCATAAACAAAATTTTGTTTATTGTGGTGTTCACACTCTTGCATGTGTTGGTATCTGCATTGTGTGTGTAAGCAAGAGACGAGGATAAAGATGCTCTGAGAGTGAAACAAACATATCTCTTAGCATGTGTAAAAAACGAGGATTGTATAAGAAAAAAAATTGGAAGTGTCACATCCCAATCCCCAAGAACATTATCTACTTTTAACAATTTAAGCAAATAAGTTGTTCTTGAATCATATTGGTAACTAATAACTAGTTATTTTGGTGTCTAACCCACCTTTAGTAAGTACCAGAAACTTCAAGTTTATAGTTAGCAGTTAGCACCCAACCAAGTTGCAAATTTACATGTACAAGAGAAACCTTAATACTAGGATTAAAACATCAGTATACTACGCTCACTCAACTTTGACATTCTTTTAATAAGAGAGAGAGAGAGCCTATTTTTTGGCTTCCAACTGTTTCCTGACTTTCTAGAACAACTTAAAATACACCATATGGTAACAAGACAAATTTTAGTTCTTTTATCATTGATAGAAATTCTAGGCCCCAACCTAAGGAGATAGGGTCAGGGTCCAAGCCAGCATCAAAGAGACTATACCTCAAGAAGTCCAGTAATATTCATAAATTTTTGCTCATGATCTGTCACATGCAAGGAGCTTGAGATCAATCCAACAGACATGGCAGCTGACCATTGGCGATGCTCATGTTCATACTGAAACAACCAGCCCAAAAGAAACTTTGAAGCAGTTGATTTAATGATATGGGCAGATGGTGGCAAGACCTAACAACAGGAATAAAAAACTGAAGATCAGGACGAAAAAATGTTGTAGGTGTGCACCTTAAACATTGTCATCTATCTACATTGTCAAGGCAGATTTTAGGAAGCTATCTAATTATGGAGTTTACAGATGAAGTTATCATCACTTTGAAATCTCACCGCACAAAGTGCACCAATAGCCAAAGCAATATTTTCAGCAGATCTAGGAATAGATTCTTCAGCAGCTTGCATCAAGGTCTGCATGATAAAATTAGAGAAACAAAAGTATCACTTTTACTAAATACAATGTATTGAAATAGGTACAATAAAAGGACTTGAATACAGGACACAGGATGGCAAACCTTCAGAATACCATTAGCAGCTTTTGAAGTTTTGTCTGAAACAATAACTGAGGCTTTAGCATCAATAGACAATATATTAGCCCTCATCCAACATCGCACAAAGGCTTTCCATGATTCAAGTGAAAGAAGTGCAACAAAAGTATTTCTTGAGAGTTGAAGGGATGCAGCTATTTGCATCATCATATCTTCATATCCAGAATGAGAATCTTGCAATCCCTAAAAGCCTAAGAATGTCAGACTTAGCAAGAGCAGAAAATTCTAATGAAAAGAAGTTGATAACTCAGATTATCCTACTCTAGCTGTGCCTTGGCTTTTCAAATTGCTAGAAATAAAGGATCCATAAAATAAGGCTGCACCAGGTAATTCTCCAGCATTACTTCTTTTTCCTGCCACTGAAATGATCATAACAATTGCTAGATCAGAGAATAAAATGCACCTTACAGTTAAGAACTTATAGTTGAAGCTTTTTTAACTATTATACAGAAGAAGTTGAACTTATAAACTTCAAAAGATCTCACTTGTTCTAAGGACATAAGATTGAGGTGGCAAATAGTAAGATTTTGATTTACAACCAATCTTTTTCCTAGGAACCAAAACTTCTTTTCAGAAGGCAAAAAAACCAATCTTGTCATACCTGATGAGAAGATCACCTGTGGAAACACATCCAGCAACTTCTCAATCTTACTTACTGGGACCTTCTTCTCCTTTACAAATCTTTTTCGGTTGCTGGAGGAAGTTGACAGAACTTATGAGTACAGGAAACAAAACTACTTTCTTGAGTATGTTCTTCTATGATCATTACCTATGTTCATGTCCAATAATTTTCACTAGAAGTCCTTCCAAAACCTTAAGTACATCTGGATTTGTCTCAGAAAGAAGTAGATCCATGACCATTTGCTTGAAATTTGAAATATTCTTCACAATAGTTGGAATCTGGAAAGACATTGATTAAAATAGAAGATACTCTATTGTTCGTATCCCAAGAGTATAAAAGAAAACTAGAAACAAATAGAAAAAAAAGAAACAAACAAACATAAGCATGTAAATGAGAAAGGTCTGGTTCCTTAAACCTCGTATTTGATTAAGGCCTCAAATGCGGAGGCCTTTGCCTTTGTCCATTGTAATTCATGACCCATATGCAAGGAGCAGCCAACAGTCCATACAATCTTCAGTACTTCCCTTGAGGCATCTGGGTATGCATCAGCATCCATTGCACCCCATCTTAGAAGAAAGCAGACACTGACAACAAGCAGAAATTAGAAGACTTTGAAATTTTTAATGTAAAAGATAGAATTATTACTTATCTAGTGAGTATGCAAATCTAATATTTGTTTTATACAAAATGAATACCATAAAGAAGACAAATATGCATCATAAGTGATTGTCACATTCAAATATAACAGAACACCTTGTGGTAGGACTCAAGATTGTTACTTCGGCATTTCAAGAAAAGAGTCCCATATTTCCACAGTAGAAATCCAGAATTATTGGCATCATTATGAAAATTGTCATCACAACAAATCAGGAGAGATCCAAGTTCATCCCCCCCCTTTATACAAATTTTACATCAATTGACTTCACTTGAACGGATTTTTGCAAACTTTCAGGCTTATGGTACTGAAACATTGAATTATTGGCATTGTTGTTGAAAATGAAGCCTCAGCGGGAAAATACCATGCAGACAGCATAAGGCTGGGCTGCAGTTGTCATGTAACCTTGCCTTACCGCTCCTACCATTGATCAGGAATCAGTTAATATCAAGAAAATGTTACCTATAGGCAAGAATTGGGTCCTCGTTATAGCTTCGCACATACTTTGCAATAACATCCCATGCTGTATAAAAATCTAGATGGATATAAAAAAAAATAGAACATAGATTCAGAATACCTCATATATCTAAAATCAGCAAGGCTAATTCGTATGATTGAAAGATAGAATTGGAGAAAACAAGATAATGCAGTTGAATAAAGAAATTAATTAAAAAAATTGGAAATCAGCCAGACTGTTAAAAAATAAACAAGAAACTAGGAAATATAACTTGTTAGTGTCATTGAATTAAGAGCATTCATAAAAAATTAATCAGGCTACAAAATAATGTTAAAACCTTTTCCTAAACAAGGGTCGGAAAGGAAAGATGTTTTGAGACTATATGCAGACAAATACATATATATTATGATGTAGTGGACCGACATACACAGGCGTTAGTGATTCTCAACTGAAAATAAGTAACTTAGAAAATTTAATCCTCTAAGAAATGCACAAAAATATGCATCTTCAAGTTTAAAAATCAAGGTTACCAATCACATCAGCTTCACAAAGGTGTGCAAGACTTTGAAAACCAAGAGCTTGAACTGTGGGATCTGGACTCTCAATGCAAGCCTGTCAATTTGAGGTAAAAGGTGGAGGGGGTAGAAAACAATTTGCACAAGAATAAAAAAAATAGAAAACAGCTTAGAGCACTTCATACCGATACAGACAAGATAAGGTCCACACCCCTATCAGGGTTCTTTCTGCAAACATCCTGAATGGAGACAGCCATACTGATACAGATATTTCTCTCATGCATAAACTCAGTGAACCCTTTTGGTAATAATACTCCCTATATGCCAAGGAAAAGTAAATATAAATTAAAATGCGGCATATAAATCATGCAGATGAACTAGAGGCAAACATCGGAGCTTAACACTCGATTCCCCTAATGCAGGTTTTAAACATGAACATGTAAAGAAGTGTATTTTTGGAAGAGGAACATGCTAAAAACATTTCTCAATAAAACTTATTGAAGTGAATGAGAAAAGTCTCCTAATGTGACAAATATCAGCGGTGTACTTCCAAACAGCCCTAGATCAACACTTGAACTGAGCCTCAGATCTCTGGTATTTAGATGTTGACCAGAGGACCACAAATTTTGCTTGCCTTAAAATTAGTACTATATTTCTAATTGGTTCCCTAAAAATCAAGAGTAGAAACAAGAACAGGTATACATGGTATAAAGCTCAAATACTAGATAATACTGGCAGGACTAGTCCAACTAGAAACCACGCTACTAATAAAGCAAGAGTACCAGTGCCCCAACCCTTGAACTGGTTTGATAAAAACCTGGAAAAGTGCAATCTCAAAGTTCAAGATCAAAAGAGATACAGGATATTTTCAGCACACCATCCAGGATTGATTAAATTCATTTAATCAGCAGTTGCAAATATTTGAAACACAAATGAGCAGGGTTCTCCAGATAAAGCTAATTTTGCAAATTGAGAAGAAAAAAATATTCGTAGAAACATTAAAGGGCTAAGTTAACACAGGTCTTAAGTTGGTTAACTAGCATGAGGCAACAAGGGAAGAATTGTTATAGTGCTTACTTGCAAACTACCAAAGGCACGGTCATTGATCTCCCAGGTTTGGCAAAGCAAGCGAGTAGCTGTCGCGTACAACACTCTGAATATGAAATAAGTATATGCTAAGACAAGTTAAAAAAGACTCTTCATAGTTCATAGCAAAAGAACAGTTTAATGGTTCATCCGAAAACAGCATTTAAGCACAAAATAGAATTTGATTCTTCAAGAAGAAATCAAATGAGTGTAAAAATTATTTATTAAAATGCAGCTCTTATCCTTTATCAGAATAAAAAAAAATAACTTCTCAAGCATACCAGCAGATATCTCTTAAGGACACCTAATAACAATAAAAAAGATTTAAAAGGATGCAATATCCAAGCAATTATTAATGATACCATGCGACAATGTGTTCTAGCATGACGTATTGTTATGAATTTCAAGTTGATGCAAAGAAAACCAACACAAGATGAAAGAGAATGAGAAAATTATTTTCTAATAAGTAATAAGCACATACGGCTTTGCATTCTTGTGAAGCATTGGCAAGATAGTTTGAACTACAAGTGGAATCAGCCCAGTCTGTGATGCAAGCGATGGAAGCATTCCCAAAATCTTAGGCTACAAAGAAATTATTATGAATATTAGAAACAGATTAAAGGAATCATTGATGGGGAGGACTAGAGATGATGTTTAGGGAAGTCAAGGAACTCTCACCAGCAAATTCCAGTAGACAACGTCTTTTCTGGTGAATATATTATTATAAAATAAAACACTTAGCAACAAAGAAACACCTAGTTTTGGATCCAAATTGCCAATGGAAGCTAAAGCATCTATAGCAGCATTCCCGAGTGATGGATGCATCACCAAAACAACAGCAATTGCCCCAAGTAGCAAGGGAATTTCTAGAAGGACATGAGAAAACATGAAGTAGAGATTTTATCCTTTAAAATAAATACAGTGGATACTTTCATCAGTACTGAACAGGTACAACGAAAATTTATTTTCATCTTACCAGTTAGAAGTATTTCTTGGGATCGTGGGACAGGTAGACCTGATTTTCTTCTCTCAACAATCCACAGAGCAAGCTCTTTTAGTTGATAAGCCCAAGATCTTGGTTTGTCATGCATTGTTTGGACATCAGTTCCACAAGCAGAAGATAAACTTAGAAAGAAAGAATTGGGCAATGAAAATTGATCCTGTAAAACAGAAACAAACAGTGTAATTCTTCAATTACTTTTTTTATTTAAATAAGAACAGTACTAATTTGATAAAGTATCTTCGTCCACAAAATAATTGTAAAAGCAAACAAATAAGTCTTTCCGGTAAATGTTAATTATGATCTTCAACACCTGTGACTAAAAACTTAATATTTAATTGGGAATCTAAACCACAAACAAATACATTAATTCTTATATTCAACATTATCACCAAAATAATATAAAATCTTAAATATTAGATACCAAGAACATACCTCAAACCATATATGTTGCAAAAGCCTGTAAGCTATCAGTTCAGGTCTGCTAATAGATTGATACCCCAGATTCTTGCGTAGCTTAACCTTTGAAGTACTACATAAGTTTACCAGAAGCCTTTCTAAAAGGACAAGCAAATCATTTGCAGCTCCTTTAACTGATTTAGAGGGAGATGATATGAGGCTGATGACGGGAAATATAACTAAAAGCTCCTCACTAAGGAAATATTCAGCTCTGCTAGCAGCATGTTCTACAGAAGTCAGTGCAAGGGTATACCGTAAGTACTAGAGGGTTCAGGAATTCAAACTATACAAAACAAGTGATAAAGGTTCATCAATCATCCATTCTTGCAATAGCCATACAGCCGACATGCACAAATTAGAGAGGGAGGCTAGCTAGATGTTGATTTACAGTGGCATAAACCAGGATATAATTTATGGTCAATGTCCACAATAACAGAAAAAATATCATAAAACAACGATTTAAGTTAAATAGAGACTTCCAGATGATTTAGAAAATTAAACATATGTCTCATATAGAAGTATTAATATTTTACACACTCCTTTGACATGAATTCATGCAGCATATAAACGTACTAAAATTTTACATACTTTTTTGACATGGATTCATGACAAATAAGATTAAGTCAGAAGCTTAGAAATATAGTTTAGACTTTAGACTTTAGACTACAATAAAAATTCAGTATGTAGCAAAGAAATTTCTGAAGATACAATTTAAAGGGAATCAAGAGAACATAATTGACATAGAATGTTGAAAATACCAATATCACTTTTCCACTTCAAAATAAAATGAAGGAATTTTAATATTGACAGCTGCTGATGTTCAAGCTCGGACTCGATGAGTAAAACAGATAAGGATAATATTACTGGTGATAATTCTGGTATATATTGCAATCCAAGATCTTTCTGGGAAACCAACATGTGCTTTAATAGCTCAACTATAGACTCAATCCCACTAGACTGCTTGCAAGGAGAAGTACAGAGTGAAAGAACATTCACAATTAATTCCACCCCACATTGTTGAGCTTCAGTAACCAACTGTTAACATGGACCAAAACAAAAGCACACCAGTGAACTCTCATTAGAAAAACAACTAAGCAGAGTAACGAAAATTCTGAGGTCAAAAGAGAATGGTCCAAGTGAAAACTGAAGTTTCTAGAACATACCATTCCTTTTCCAACCAACTGCCTCAAAACAACAGTAAATGAGTCAACCACGCATTCTGTCATGTGACTAAAATTCCTGGTTTCCTGAAATTCCACAAGAATATAGAACTTAAATACCTAATAAAAATGAACTTTCAAAGAGAACAAGTTCCAAACATAAAAGACCAATAAGTTTATATATAAGAACAAACTTAAATATGAGAAATCCATATTAAACATGACACGAAACTTTTAGTACTAAAATTAATCAACATGACTAAACAAAGAAACAAAATTACAAGTAAATTTAGTTGTTTTCTGCTAATTAAATTGCTCCAAAAGGGAAAAGGTAAAATCACGTTGAACTAAAACTAAGCAAATAGTTTGAGTGGGACACGTACTCAAAGTAACCACTCCATGTAAAACTAAAAATCATGCATTCTGATTAACAAAAGCGCTTTTCCTATGTAACTAGTGAAGTTACCACTTACCTCTAAGCTTTTGGGAGGGAAATATTTCAGGCAATTTATAAGTGATATGAAAATGGGCAATGACTGGTTAGGAATTGAACAGCAAAACGAAGCCATTGACGAAATCAACTGTCTACCAAACAAAAACAATGAAGAATCCGAGAAATTCATTCTTAAAATCGAAAAATTCAGAAAAGGTCTCAAGAATTCGCAGACTTCCATCATTCCCAATCCCTTATTTTTCTCCATAAACAACAAAATTTGATTCACAAGCTCCAATTCAACCTCTCTCCGACTGGAAAGAACCTGAAATTTTAAAAAACGAATAATTAAAACAATGAGGATGGCTACGATGATAACTCAAATTTAAATTAATTCAAACCTTAACGAACGGGTGATCTTCATGGGACTCGGGTTTCCAAGACCCGTTACTTCGTTCGAACCCGACGCAAACGATAAACCCTAAGGATTTCACAAAGAGTGGAACGAATTTTGGATCGGATCCTTCCAATGATGATTGGAGCTCCAACAGGGCCCGAGGTAAGTCCATGTTGGAGTCCAAAACGAGCCGGCAAAGCTCGCGAACTGATTGGTCGACGACGGCGGGAGAAGAGGAATGGAGGCATTGGGAGATGGCTTGGGATCCGGGTTCGGAATCGGGTCCCAGGTGAAGTGGAGCGGTTCGGAGCTTTGAGAAAATGGAGATTACCGCGAATCTTTGGAGGGAAGGTTGGGGAAGGCGGGTTTTCTCGAGTAACGAAGTGTAAGAGTCCATTTTTTAGGGAGAAAAATCTCGTTAATTTCCTCGGGTCTGGCTTTATATATATATCTTGAAAGTGTAAATGTAATGACATAGTTACCCTTATTTGGATATAGGCAGGCTGATATTTGTAGGGGCCTAATGGGAATTCGATGATATTTTTTAAATTAAATTAGGTGATTTAATTCGAGCACGTTTTATCTATAAATATTTGAATTTATTTAAATTTACACAAATAATATTCTTATAATTATATAAAAAATTATCATATTTTTAATAATGTATAGTATATATAATTTGTAATACTTTAAATAAGTATTAAAATGTTACATTAAATGTTTTTACATGAATTCTATGGGTAAATTACACGTTTGGTAATTGAACTTTACTCTCTTATATTTTACTCATTGTACTTTTAATTTTTTTTAATTTGCTCACTGATTTTTATAGATTGAATTTTTTTGTCACTTCGTCGTTAAATAATTAAACGACATTATGACATGACAACTTACATCAAAATGAAGTCATTTTGAATTCTTAAAAAAATAAATTTTAGACTAAAACGACGTTTTAAGTAAAATATGATCATGCCATAGTGTCATTAATTAGTTAACAGCAGAGTGACCAAAAAAATTGTATCTATAAAGTTCATTGAATAAATTGAAAGTACGATGAGTGAAACATGAGAGATAATAAAATTCAACTACCAAACGTGTAGTTTACCCTGAATTATATTAACTATTGTTCCTCTTCCATTGTGATTTATCTTCAACTATGCCCTTTTTCAACCGATTTTCTTAGAATAAATGTCCATTAAGTTTTTGAAATATTAGATTGAAGTTCTAAATATGATATTGAATTCATTAAATAAATTTAGTGATAAAAAAGAAGACTATACATTGATAAAATAGAAGATTATTTTTCAGATATCCTTTTAAAGATCTTGAATTCAAATAATTATGTTTGTAAAGTTTGTAATATATATATACATTATCAATATGTTAAAAAATTCATACGTTTGAATTCTAGAAATTAAAGTCATTTGTTCGAATTCTAAAGATCGAAGTCCTATGTTTGAATGTGTGCACTATGAACAGTGGTGTATCTAGGCCTAGGTCTACCTAGGCTATGGCCCACCCTTTGCCAAAAAATAAGGTAAATTAATCTTTATTCACCCATTTATTATTTAGTTTTTGTTTTGATCATTCAATTGTTATTTATTTTAAATCACACCAAAGATTACATTTTGGTTATGTTTTGGTCACTCGTCTTTTAAAAATTAATGGTGATGTTAATATGTCATCATAAGATAATGCCAGATCAGGATTGAAAAATAAAAAAAAAACATATCATGTTAGTATCATTATTAATCTTTTAGCGACAAATAACCAAAACAGAACCAAAACGTAACATTAACTATAATTTTGACAAAAATAATTGTTGAATGACCAAAACATAGATAAGTAATAGGTAGGTGACAAAATAGATAGTTTACCCTAAATAAAAATATGTGTGAATTATGTTAAGAAAATTAATATATATGTATATATATATATATATTACTCAAAATATATTAATCCAATTAATATTTTTTTTCTAAATTTAATCTAAATATATATAATTTTATAAAAATTTTAAATTAAAAATATATATTAATTATATTAGATGAATTTTTTATTATATTTATATTCACGCAGCTTGTAAATTTTTTCCAGATTCACCATTTGTTGAACTTTATTTTCTCTTTTATTTTTTTCATTAAATTTAATATATTTAATTTTTATTTCAAACCTTTTTAATTGTCTCATTAAACTTAATACATTTAATTATTACTTAGCCGTTTTCTTACTAATGTTATAAAACTAATGTTATATATAAGTGTTGTTATATTACAAAATGACGTAATTTTGGTGAAAATTCTATCTTTTTAAAATAACGTTTGCAAAGTGATAAAAAAATCCCCTGATAAAATTAAAATCTTTTAAACTTCAATGAACTAAATAGGAAAAATAAGAAAAAATAATGATGAAATTTGTAATTTATTCAAAGACCTGATGACCAAAGTTCTAATACTACCCGTCAACTCTCAATGGTCCAGAAACCATAAACTGGCATTTTTGTGTCATTTTTGTTCATGACCAGTGGTGAGGGGTGACCACTAAAAATTTGGAAAATAACATCTCTCGAATCCTTTACCAATTTTAATTTTATCTTTTAAAAATTCACATTATATTTTGTTTTTAATATTTTTATTTAAATTCTTTTTCTATTTAAATCATATTTTAATAATAAAATCTTGAAATTATATGAGAACTCTTTGAAAGTGCACAAGACAAAACCAGAAATGGACCGAATGAAAAGAAATTAAAGATAAATCGAAAGGAAAAAAAATGAAGCCAACCATTCTTAAAAAAATTAAATTAGTATATATTTTAAATATTTTTTATGAAAATAATTTATTTTCATCCCTTAAAATTTCTTACTTAAAATTTTATAATTTATTATTTTATTAAAACCCTGCGTTCATGAACTCTTAACATTAATTTAAGAAGATAAAAAATATAAAAGAAATAACACATATTATTTATTATCCATAATCTTACACCTAGTACAAAGGCTAGATTCAAAGAGGACCAAAATAACAAAGACAACAACCAGACATTTGAAAATGACAAAGAACAGTAATTAAGCGCATTCTACTGCATGCAAACACTAAGCCCTAACACCCTGATCATGAGTCTTGTAGTTGTTCTCAATATTCTGCCCAGCTTCCTTGGTCTTCTGCCCTACATACCCCACCATATCTTGCATGCCCCTCTTGGCCCAATCCATGTCGACCTGCTCGCCTCCTGAACTCGGCCTCAGACGTTTAAAGACATAGGAGAGCGATGACAGACCGATCACTCCCAAGGCCCCCGACGACAAGAAACCGATCACCGCCAACGTAATCGTGATGGCTGCGGGGACGAGAACGGGGCTGAAGATGACGAAGAGCGGTGTCGCCACGGTTAGGCCGATGACGGTGCCGGTTAGGGTTAAACCGGATAATGCAAGGAGGGTTCCACCTAGGGGAAGGAGAGTGAGGGCTGCTAGAATTTGGCTTGTTGAGGGTCCTCCGCCGGATTGATAGTTCTTGCCGCCGCCGCCACGAACAACCTGGTCGAATCGGTGCTGTGGGTGGATTTGGGCCTGGATAGGGCGGTCACGGTCAGCCATTGATGAAAGCTTGTTTAGGATCTTTTAAGTGACAAACGAAAGATTGAAGATAGACAGAGAACAAGTATCTGAGGGAAGAATGGGGTCGGTGTGGGATTTTATAATGGAAGAGAGGGGTGCAATGTGGTGACACGTGGGATGATGACTTGGAGACCTGAGGCTCTGCATGAGAGACAAGTTTCCCTTTGATTCCTGCACAAAAATGCAAGGGAACAAAACATGGGATAAATTAACTTTTAACCATCGAATTTTATAATTTTCTCAGTTTGGTCTTTAATATTCTTTTATCAACATTATTCCATGAACTTATATATAGGTCCGTCCCTTGGCAAGTGTAATTTATGATACGTAATATGATCTCAAAATTTAGGGACCAACACTTAAAAAGGAATATGTTAACCTAGAAAAAAATTGTTTTTTCATGACAAAATTTACCAAAAAAAAACTTATGATTTTCTCTCTTAGTATCTCAAGAATTTAATTTAATCAAATTTTCCTAAAAATTCTTATTTATGTCCATCCCAGTTTAAATCTTTTCAAAATTTTGATATTTTATAAATTTATCTTATTATAAAATATTTTATGGGCTTCATTTAAAAAATAATAATACGGGACCTACATATCTTTTGGGAGGGGTCTCCTTATATATTTTCCGGCACTGGCATTTAGTATAATATTCGAGTATCAAAACACAAAAGTGACTGAAAAGGAAGAAAATTGATAAGTTCATGACTAATATGAAAAATAATCAGGGATTAAATTTAAAAAGGTTACCAAATTTAAGGATTAAAAGTTATTTTATCCATAACAATGACATTCTTTTCCCCACCGAAATCTCACCGCTTCTCCTTTCCTACGTTGTGGTTGCCTGGTTGGGGAAGACACCGATCGCCAAGTATTAAGTTCTATAATATCTGAAATGGATGGAAGAAATATTAGTAATTTTATCTTTTAAAAATTTTATTTTTTTTATAATTTATATATTTTATTAAAATTTTATAATTTTATATATTCTAAATTTATAAAATAAATATTAAAAAATTGTATATCTCTTACATAAAATCTTATGTTTCGTTTTTTTATTCTTTCTGAAAAATAGAACTCACTAGTTTTATTGAAATTGAAAAATTATTCAAATTATTTACAACCATAACTACATAATAAACATATTTTCCTATAATCATTAACACAAGAAACTAATCACCTAAGGTCACACAATGAACATGCAAGAAAAATGTCAAAGACCTAATCAAATAAAAAATAGGTATAAACAAATTTGGCTATACCGACAAACAAACCACAAAATAAGATTGTCGCGGACATTTTCGGATGGGCCCGGAATTGGGCTTCGACTTGAATGAAATAGGTTAGAGTCGACACCGATCATTTAAAAACAATTTTAAGTTGACCGGACACCATCTTACATGATCTGCGTTTTACTAGAAATATGTCGGGTTCGAGATTCAGTTACGGTCAAGGAATGATTATCACCCTTGAACCGCACTTTCGGTACCATTTAATTTGTCGGTTTTCTTAATTACAAAAATTAAAATTAAAATTAAAATTAAAAAATTCAAGTCGAATTAATTACCTTTGATCGATTGAAAGTATTCCTAAAAAGTCCAAAGTGTTAGATAAGAAATAATAAATAAACATTAAATAAATCAAGAACAAAGAATAAAAAAATAAAATTATGAAATAAATAAACTATAAAAGACTTAAATTAAGGAATAAGTTAAAGCCTAATAACAAGATTAAGAAAATAATAAAATATGTAATGAATTCATAGGAGTTAATATTTGAAACTAAAAAGCAAGGTGTAGAACGAATTTAATTTAAAATATAGGATCTACAATACCAATTAAACGCTTATCTTCTAAACAAATGTTAAGAACCAAAACGAAAGTCTCTCAAATACTATGGCCAAAGTCCAAACGCCATATATGTATGAATACAAACAACCATAGGCTAAAATATAAACACATATAGATGTAGTAACCAAAGTTGAATAATTTCATAAATGCATCTATCATAAACAATGATCAAAATAAGAGAACAAATAAATAAAAACTCAAATAAAAGTAAATAAATTCCATTCAATGACCGAAATGCAAACCTTACAAAACACAACACTGAAATGTAAACTTTACCAAACACAACCCTCTTTTCACGATTACACCACACGTGAACCTTAACACCTAAAATGGTGTCATTTCACGCCAAACATATAATCAAAAACAAAGCTGAACCGGCCCCCCAAAATTTCATTTCACTTTTCTAAAACCTAAAACTCTCTCATTTTCCTCTATAATTCCTTCCCGCCGCAGAGAATGGTGAGACTTACAAGTCTCTTCGGCCACCGTGAATCGATGGCTATGAGGTTAAAACACTCGGGTTAGCCCTTAAAACCAAACCCCTCACGACCTAGCACCCTAAATTCGACCCCACAAATCAACGAAAATCAAAACATAACTTTAAAGGTATGATTTTTACATTCGGTTGTGACTTTTAAGGCTCCGGTGAAGCTACCAAAGGCATGATCTTCTCTAAAAATATGTTTTCTCTTCTTTTTTTGGTTTATTTTTCTTTTGGTTTTTCAATGTTTTCTCTCAGTTTTTTATCCCAAATCTCTCTTATATATAGCAAAAAAAACTATTTTTAGTGTTTCCTATTGGAACTAAAACGCTTATTTTGTTGCTTGTTGGTGAGGTTGGTGTCGAGAAGAACGTCGGGAAACTCGGGTTGTTGGAAGCGGCTGGATCGTAACTGCGGCACTGAGGAGGCTGGCTAGGGTTCGAAAACCCTAGATGTTTCCTGTTAGGCCGATTCGGGTCTGAACCGGATCTTGGGTCAAGGCTCCATTTGGATCTAGGTCGCGGGTTACTGGCTCGGGCTGCAGCTTGGGTACCTTGTTTTGTAATTTGGGCTTGGGTTTTGGACCTGTAAAAAAAGCACATGTAATAAATATAAATATATGTATATTTAATGAATTATAAAAAGTAATAACATAATAATAATATATATATATAATTGGATAAAAATTAGTGTCCACAGTTGCCCCTCTTTTCCCTTTATCGTGTAACGGGAATAGGGCAAAGATTACAAGACACAATTTTCGTTCATCACGAATGTATCACCAAATTTAACATCATCTATTATAGGGATCAATTCCCCTTTTATCAAATATCCTCTATCGTAGAGTTGAAGCCCGATGAAATGATATGAAATTGAAGCCGTAATTCAAAATTTGAATCGGAATGTGGCTTCTCGTTGCCAAAATGTAGTCAACTTCGGTCTTCTTCTCGGTTTAAAGACCTTGTTTTGAAAATTTGATTGGAAAATGGTTCCTTGACTCCACCATGTGGTTGATAGGTCATCGAGCTAAATGGAATCGAACTCGACAGTTTTTTTGTTGACATATAGCCCTTCTCACCTTGAGCTATGCTATAAATTTGACATACCCTTGAGCTGAATGTAATCGAACTCGAGGGTTTGTTGACAGATAACTCTTCTCGCCTTGAGTTATGCTATAAATTTGCTATGCCTTTGAGCTGAATGTAATCGAACTCGAAGGTCTTTATTGACAGATAACCCTTCTCATCCTGAGTTATGCTACAAATTTGATATGCCTTTGAGCTGAATGTAATCGAACTCGAAGGTCTTTGATGACAGATAACCCTTCTCGCATTGAGTTATACTGTAATTTTGATATGCCTTTGAGCTGAATGTAATCAAACTTGAAGGTCTTTTGTTGACAAATAGCCCTTCTCGCTTTGAGCTATGCTGTAAATTTGATGTGCCTTTGAGCTAAATGTAATCGAACTCGAAGGTATTTTGTTGACAGATAGCCCTTCACACCCTAAGATATGCTGAAAATTTGATATGCCTTTGAGCTGAATGTAATCGAACTTGAAGGTCTTTACTGACAGATAACCCTTCTCGCATTGAGTTATACTGTAATTTTGATATGCCATTGAGCTGAATGTAATCAAATTTGAAGGTCTTTTGTTGACAAATAGCCCTTCTCGCCTTGAGCTATGCTGTAAATTTGATGTACCTTTGAGCTAAATGTAATCGAACTCGAAGGTATTTTGTTGAGAGAACACCCTTCACACCCTGAGCTATGCTGCAAATTTAATATGCCTTTGAGCTGAATGTAATCGAACTTGAAGGTCTTTACTGACAGATAACCCTTATCGCCTTGAGTTATGTTGTAAGTTTGATATGCCTTTGAGCTGAATGTAATCAAACTCGAAGGTCTTTATTGACAGATAGTCCTTCTCGCCTTGAGCTATGCTGTAAATTTATTATGCCTTTGAGCTGAATGTAATCGAACTCGAAGGTTTGTTGGCAGATACCCTTTTCGCCTTGAGCTATGCTGCGAATAATTCTTTTAAGTGAAAAATGGCTCCCCTTCACGGGTCTAAGCCAGTCATAATTCTTTAAATGATTCTCCTTCATGGAAATCCAAGTGGTATATTCCTCAGGTGGTTCCCCTTAGCGGGTCTGAACCAAGTGAAATGATCTTTGGATGACTCCCCTTCACAGAAAAGCCATGTGGTATATTCCTCAGGTGGTTCCCCTGAGCGAGTATGAACCAGGTGAGATGATCTTTGGATGACTCCCCTTCACGGGAAAGTCATGTGGTATATTCTTCAAGTGACTTCTCTTTGTGAGAAAGACAATTGAGGTAGTTTGTCAGTCGGATATCATCCATCGTGGAGTTGAAATCTGGCTCAAAAATTTTAGCTGGAAACTGGCCACTCATTATTGAGTTAAGCTGAACTGGATCCGTTCTAAATTAACTTTCGAACCCGTCTGAAGTTGATACTAAGATCTATTGATCTTTCAATATGTCAAGTTGGTTGAGGTGTAGCTTCTCACTGCTGAGTTAAGCAATTGACATCGATCCATAAAGGGTGATTTTAAATTGAGTATGTTTCGTCTTGAAGTCAAACTTGACTCTGAAAGCTGAAAAAATTATGTATGCAAAAAATGATAGATGTGATGCTCTCAAGTATTTCTAAGATGCATGCAATATGAATTAGTTCGGTTTTATCTCCTGGATGGAGTCTCGTGCTTTGTCTGTCGATCTGGTCTTTGGAATCAATCATGCCCCATTTTCTTCTCGGGTTTCAGCTTTTCACATTTGAGATTGTCCTGTTTGAAAATGTTTTTCTCCTTTCTCTTATTGGAAAAAAGAATATGAAAACATAAGAATTCTGTAAAACATTGCCCTTTAATTCAGGCTTGCAATCAAATCAAATCAAATCATAAACATGAGTTTAAAGAATATAAAGGAATTAATAGCTCTTTAATGCTTTCAGAGTTATAGCTCTTTGACAAATATTCAAATTGATGAGTTGGCTTCAGGTTTGCCTCATATTTTCTAAGGTTTCGGCCATCAAAATGTCATTTCTTTTTTTTTAAACATCACAACATTCCTCTTTTTCTTGGTTTGGCAATTTAATCGGGTGCAGACAAGATGACACAACTAGCATAATCAATTACTAAACCTTCTATTTCGGTCCTCTAAAATCTTCCATTTGTTCAAGCTTTGTAGGCTTCTCTAACAAAGGCGGTGCAAAAATATCGGTCAAAAATAAAATTCCTGAGTACTCGTGTGAAATTGACTATAACAGGTGTTCCTTAACTCCCTTAGTCCATCTTTACCGAAACTCTTTATTTAATTTGCCATTGTCTGGCTAGCTGGATCCATAAAGATGGGGCATTTAACCAATTGCTCTAGAGGGGCATCTCAATATTATTGTATAGATATTATAATCATCTTTATCAGGCTAGCTGAATCTTATCCATAAAGCCGGGGCATTTAACCAATTGCTCTAGAGGGGTAACTCAAGCTTTATTTTATATTATAATCACCTTTATTAGGCTAGCTGAATCTTATCCATAAAGTCGGGGTGTTTAACCAATTGCTTTAGAGGGACAACCCAAACTTTATTGTATAATATTATAATCTGGGTATACGGATCCAATTTCTTAAGTTTGTCAAGAAGAACCTGTTATAGTCTAGGTGTTTTTGAAAGTCAAGAAATCTCATCATTAGAGTTCAATTTCCAAGCAACTGACTTAAACTAGATTCACCTACTCGACTATTCCATCTGTGAAGATCATTATCATCATTGAACGTCCTTAGAAAAAGTATAGTAATGTCAAACATAAAAGATGCCCCATGTTGTCCGCTCCTATATCGGTTCTTTGCAAGAGAATATTACGGTGTTTGAGCTTATCTTATGGGGTAAGGTCAAAGTCCTAGGTTTTCTCGGCTTTTAATCGTGTTACTTTGCCAAAGATCTGTAACTCTGAAACATTTACAAAGTTTCTTAACTCAATTTATATTCAAAGAATTTCAAGTTGTAAATTTGATTCAATGCTCATGAATAAATGCATTGAAATATCCTTATAAATATGAGAAAGTTCAAAAGCAAGTTACAAAAAGAAATATGAGAAAGTAAAAAAAAAAACAAAGTTCAAACAAGATGCTGCAAAATGGAATAAAGCCTCATTAGGATGCCTTATTAGTTGGATTAGGGCCTTCATATGCACTTGCTCCACATTTCTCAATTGTTTCACTTGTCGGAGCTCCTTTTGATGTACCCTCAGATGCATAAATTTCAGATTTGGGAGTGTCCTTGCTTTCATCGTAAAATTTCAGCTTTTTTTGTCCATCATTAGCTGGATCAAGGCTATAAATTTGACACATTCTTGTACATCATGTCCATCTTCATTGTGATAACAGCAATGACTGCCACCTTTGGAATCTGATGTGCTAGGATGTGGTGTAAGAAACCCTGTATTTATCATTTGCCTCCATACCCAAGCAATATGTGACTTCACTTCGAAGACTTTGGTTTTAGCCTTTTTACCCTTCTCCTTGTTGATTGCATTTTCCTCATTCTCTTGATGATTAAACAGAGGGTTCTGTGTGACGTTGGATGATTCTAAATTGTTGAAATGAATCCAGCTCCTGTTGCGCATTCTTCGGATAATCCTCTTAAAGGCGAGGCAGTTTTCAATAACATGCCCCGGAACACCGCCATGATATTCACAGTGCGCATTTTTGTCATACCACCTGGGGTATGGGGGCTTTAGAGGTGTTTCTATATATGATGACACCATATGTGCATCAAACAGTTATTGGTAAAGCTCCTTATATGTCATGGGAATGAGATCAAAATGCTCATTTTCCTTTTCTCTCATTGGTTCTCTCGAATCATTCCTAGAAGTACCTAACGGTACGGCTATAATTGGTTTTGATTTGGAGTTTGTAACGCCTTTGCAAGTGTTGAAAATGCTGATGATCTCTCATTCTTTCTTCTTCAGGGAAGGTTTTCTACTCGACCTACCTTCTTGTTTAATGGTCATTTCTACCATCTTTGTTTTAACTTCCACATCAAATTTCGGAATGTGGTGATAATCTGAATTATTTTGAAGGCTGGTTACAAAGAAATGTGCTTTCGTGGCAGATGAATCCCCTTGACGTCCTGGTAAGATTACCAATTGTGGAGTAAGTGGTACAGCTACCCATTCAGATGCCCCTGCCCCATGGACATTCATTTGATTCAGGCCGGACAACCTTGAAACAATCTGGTTAACCAATAAATCTTGGTTCCTATTGATGGAATCCAAGGTATTTTATTGATTTTGATTTATTTTCTTTTTCAGTTCCTTCCGTAACCTTTGCATGTCCTCATCAAGTCGAGTAATCTTAGCTTCCATTTCCTTTTGTTTGAATGAGTGTGTCCAATGCTCGATGCTGTATGTCCAGTGTTTGTTCCCTTTTTTATGAGATATTATTCTCTTAGTTAATGCGAATGTAAAGAAATGAAATTAACAAAATGCAAAATATGTTTAAATGCATGATGCATGAAATGTTCAAGGCATTGATCCAAAAATGTGTTTGTTATTATAAATAATCCTTATTGGGGACAAAAGTGTTATTTCTTAAGAGACAAAAACATTTTAAAAGTATATTCTTCTAGACCCCGAATAACTTCTGACAGGTTGATTCGTCTTCTGCCTTCGTCTGTCACCGGTTGAATACCCTATCGAACTGCTCTGGCTTCTCTGGCTAAACCGTGCAAGTGACAAGTTGCTTTTTGTATTTGCTCCAAGAAGTCTCGAATGACTGCATCTCTGGCTTTCACTCCCTGCTGAGTATGTTCCTGACGAAAACACTATTGGAACTATCCAAAGTTTATCTGCCTGTTTCTTGAATTCGTCAACAATGGCCTCCAGTTTCAGCTATCGCTTTTCCATCTTGTTCTTGTTGTCTTTGAAGGAACTCTCCATGTATGTAACCTTTTTCGTCTTGCCCCTGCAACATTTGCCAACCCATTTTTAAAAAGTTGACTTTTGATGTGCTTGTTGAAACCCGGTCCATTCTGAGTCTTTTCTGACTATAGCCAAACTTATGTGCTTTTCATCTCTTGTATTATAACTCTTTTGTCCATTAATGCAAATTATTTATGTTTAACGAACACATTTTTGGTGGATCAACACCTCTTTTAAATGATACAAATGACGAAAATAAAATGAAAGAGAACAAAAATGAAAAAAAATTAGTGAGGTAAGGATAATAATCAAAATAATAATGGAAATAAAAGTCATACCCCACATGATATCTATCCCGCAAGTTGATTTTGAACAAGTCATAACCGTATATTTTTCTAGTTCACATGCTTTGAACAGAAAAATAGCAGGAAATAATCTCCAAGCAGTCTAGGGTTTAAAATGAGGTTTTGGGGTGGGCTCTAATTCCCTATAGTCTCCCGGTTTAGGTTCTAAAGATAGTACCCGAGTTCTCCTTACTGGTGCCCTCTTGGGCTTACCGGACCCGTAGTCCTAAGCCCATTACAAGCTTGTGTGGACTAAGTTAAACTCGAGAGGATACATTCCCTTATGTCTATGCGGTGAATAAATTCACACGAAGACATAAGGTATATGAATCCCGAAGGCTACTAGTTAGGCATGTGCGGAGAATAAATTATCACGAAGACGTCACTTTCACCCCACTTAAAAGGGTTCAGAGCTCAGGTATACAACCTTAGATGGAAAAAGTTAAAGATCTAAAATCATTGAAAAAAACGTCAGTACAACTATTTATTTGAAAAATAATCAAAGATAAATAATTTGAATCGAATAAATAAATTAAAATTTACTATTTTCGCTAAAAAAGACAACCGAAAATTAATTTTGGCTTGACTCACTTACCGATCTCCAGCAGAGTCACCAAGCTGTTGCGGCTGTCTTTCGGGTGGGCCCGGAATTGGACTTCGACTTGAATGAAATGGGTTAGAGTCGCCACCGATCATTTAAAAACAATTTTAGTTTGATCGGACACCATCTTACCTGATCTGTATTTTACTAGAAATATGTCGGGTTAGGGATTCGGTTACGGTCAAGGAAGGATTAGCACCCTTGAACCGCCCTTTCGGTACCATTTAATTTGTCGGTTGTCTTAATTGCGAAAATTAAAACTTAAAAATTCAAGCCGAATTAATTACCTTTGATCGATTGAAAGTATTCCTAAAAAGTCCAAAGTGTTAGATAAGAAATAATAAATAAACATTAAATAAATCAAGAATAAAGAATAAAGAAAAATAAAATTATGAAATAAATAAATTATAAAAGACTTAAATTAAGGAATAAGTTAAAGCCTAATAACAAGATTAAGAAAATAATAAAATATGCAATGAATTCATATGAGTTAATATTCAAAACTAAAAAGCAAGGTATAGAACGAATTTAATTTAAAATATAGGATCTACAATACCAATTAAACACTTATCTTCTAAACAAATGTTAAGAACCAAAACGAAAGTCTCTCAAATACTATGGCCAAAGTCCAAACGCCATATATGTATGAATACAAACAACCATAGGCTAAAATATAAACACATATAAATGTAGTAACCAAAGTTGAATAATTTCATAAATGCATCTATAGTAAACGATGATCAAAATAAGAGTAAAAATAAATAAAAAAACTCTAAATAAAAGGAAATAAATTCCATTCAATGACCGAAATGCAAACTTTATAAAACACAACACTGAAATGTAAACTTTACCAAACACAACCCTCTTTTCACGATTACACCACACATGGACCCTAACACTTAAAATGGTATCATTTCACTCCAAACATATAATAAAAAAAAAAAATCAACCGAACCCCCAAAATTTCATTTCACTTTTCTAAAACCTAAAACACTCTCATTTTCCTCTCTACTTCCTTCCCGCCGCAGAGAATGGTGAGACTTACAAGTCTCTCCAGCCATCGTGAATCGATGGCTACGAGGTTAAAACACTTGGGTTAGCCTCTTAAAACCAAACCCGTCACGGTCGAGCACCATAAATTTGACCCCACAAATCAACGAAAATCAAAACATAACTTTAAAGGTATGATTTTTACCTTCGGTTGTGACTTTTAAGGCTCCGGTGAAGCTACCAAATGTGGATCTTCTCTAAAAGGTATGTTTTCTCTTTTTTTGGTTTATTTTTCTTTTGGTTTTTCAGTGTTTTCTCTCGGTTTTTTATCCCGAATCTCTCTGATATTTTTTTTTCGATATCCCCTTCGAATCTAGTTACATGCGCAAATATTGTAAAAAAAACCCTATTTTTAGCGTTTCCTATTGGAACTAAGAAGCTTATTTTGTTGTTTGTTGGTGAGGTTAGTGCCGAGAAGAATGCCAGGAAACTCGGGTTGTTGGAAGCGGCTAGATCGGAACTGCGGCGCTGAGGAGGCTGGTTAGGGTTCGAAAACCCTAGATGTTTCCTGTTGGGCCGGTTTGGGTCTGAACCGGATCTTGGGTCGGGGCTCCATTTGGATCTGGGTTGCTGGTTACTGGCTCGGGCTGCAGCTTGGGTCCCTTGTTTTGTAATTTGGGCTTGGGTTTTGGACCTGTAAAAAAACACATGTAATAAATATAAATATATGTATATGCAATATATCATAAAGAATAATAAAATAATATATATATATAATCGGACGAAAATTAGTGTCCATAAAGATAAATTTATTGAAAGACAACCGAAAAACTGCAAATTAGAATCGAGCGACGTGATAAAACTATCTACAAACATCGATCGTGTATCCAAATCCAATTGAGATTTGAAAGCAATGAAGAACAACATGATAATAAATAAGCACCTCTTGATTGTGGCATGTCAAATTCAACCTTGATGATAAACAAAAATGACAGTCAAACGATCGAAAACATGCTAAAAAGACAAAAGAAAATGTCATAAAGACACATAAAAATATACCATAAAAATAAAGTTATTAAAAGTAAAAAAAGGGGAAAACAAATATACAATACAATAAAATAAAATAAAATAAATAATAATAAATATCGACAATCCACAATTAATATTAAAATTAATATTGTCGCGGTTTATAAACATGAAGAATAAGAAAAAATAATAACGATAAAAAAATCGTTTATGTATTATTTCCCATCTCATTATTCTTCTGTTTACGTATTCGAATTCAAATCGACAGCCTACATGAAGACAGCCAATCCATCATTCTTCTGTTTCCCACCTCATCACAGTCTCACCGAAGTTTTGCAGAAATAAATGCATTCTTCATAAAAGGACATTCTTCCATCATTCATTCAAAAACAAGTGTTTATTTCCCATTAATAATTATTTAAATTTAAATTCGTATTAATATTATATCTTAATAACATAAAATGTAACGTTAACACTTAACATAATAGATTGAATCTATTGAGTAACCTCAGTAATTAAAGAGAGTGTTATTCTCTCTTGAATACTTGGGTTCGAACACTTGCGTCTGCAGGATGTGTGCGTTGTCAATAACTAAGAAAAATTATGAAAATATATTATCTTATAATTACACAAACTATTAAAAAAATCAAATATACCAAATCAAATTAGAAGTTCTTAAATTATATATTTTTTATTAATTAAGTTATACTTAAATGATCTTTTAAATCATTAAATTTTCAAAAGTTGCAAATAGTTATTAGATTTATCAATTTATGATTATAAAATTTGATATATTTAATGATCATTTTCTAATAGTTTAAAAAATATAGTAAATATTTTGTAATAGTTCGATAAAAGATAATGATTATTTTATAACAATTTGATAAATTTAACGATTATTTTATAATAGTTCGACAAAAATTAATATTCACTTTGTAATTTTTGAAAATTAAATAACCAACAAAATATTTGAATATAGTTTAGGAACTCCTAATGTACTTTACCTAAAGAAAATTACTAAATCTAGGGGCTAATTGATATATTAAGCCAAATTAAAAAGAATGTTTATGCTTTAGGCCTCTACGTTCGATTGAGTATATTGGGCTTTAGTCTCTATGACCTACTCTTGTAGGCTTATGGTTTCTTTGATTTGAGCTTTTCCTTAATAAATTAATTGGGCCTTATCCAACTAACGGAATAAAAATGGACCCAAAATAAAACCCAAATATTTTCCTTTATATATATTTTTTTTCTCCTAATTTTTTCTTATGGAAATTCTAGAAATTCTTAACTATTTGACCATAAAAACTTGAACATCCATGCAATCTCTAATGTTCAAACCTAAGACCTCTAGGAATAACAATCATCTTTTAATCATTAATGTAACTTGATTCGTGTCAAAGGAGGCATATATACTTTACTTGAACAGATTATTCGAACTATTAGATTAACTATTAAATAGTTGAACTTTAATATGATGTAGGCACGATAAAACACATATCGGATTGACTATTCGATACATGTACTTAATCAAGGAATAACATATGATATTGTATTTTGAGTAACATTATCATCATTAATATATCATTGAATACAATTATAAATGAGGGATCGTAACACAAGAGATGAATATTCGTTATTCGATAATATAATGTTTACTTTAAACATGAACATAAAAGCTAACAAACAATGTACATAAATAGTTATCAACAAACTTTAAATTTACTCAAGTTGATGACAGAAGAAAGATACACATATAGACACACACAATACACCAACAAGATTATTAAACCAATATATATTTATTAACAGAGATATGGAAGAACACACACATAAAATCGTAAATCAATCAAATATTTATTTAAACGATAAAGGGGGTAGGCCACACACCTCGATAGATTTAGACATTAATCAAGCTGTTATATGGCGTTGTTATCATAGTCTAACGCATAACTGATGTAGGTTATCCACCGAATCTACTTCAAGCGCCCTTAGACAAAAATAAAATCATATAAAAATATTGGTAGGATAAATATGTTATTCGAATAAAATAAATCGATTTGAAAAAGTTAACATATAAGTTAACCTACCAATCAAAGTCAACTTCAGTTAAAGTTAATATTGGTTGAGGTCAACTCCAATCAAAATCAACATTCTAGGTAAATGATAGTCAACAATCAATTTTCAAGTAAAGTTCCAAGTCAAATGGGAAATCAAACTCAAGACAAAGTCAAAGTAAAAAAAATCAAATTCAAATTAAAAGTCAATGATTCTAAGTTACTCTAAGGTTGGATCATATCAGGTTAAATATTGAGTTAGACAATTTGGATCAAAGAGGTCGAGTCAGAATCAATTGAATTACGAATCAGATATATATTAGACAGCTCAGATGTGAGTTTGAAACTCATTGATTTGACTATTATATGAATTCTCACCCTAAAATCGATAGTCAAATAGATATATTCAATAGAATCTTGAGAGTATTGATTCGAATAGCTATGGGTAATAATCTTAAGAGTTAAGAAAATGTTTATCGTTTATAGAGATTGCTAAAAATCACTTTATTCATTCTTCGATAAATTACTCCTCCTTTTAAGATGTTTTATGATTTTAATTTCTTAATTGTATTTTGATCATGTGCCTTTGTTTACTCCTAATATTTTTAACTTACATAAGAAAAAACCGAGTTAGTCAAAACAAGTCTTTTTAACGTGCAAGGAAAGAACGATTTACAACTCGGAAAAAAATTAAGTTGAACCCTCAAGGATATTAGTAATTTTATGTGTTAGAGTGTGTCGTAACCGGTTTTCGTCCGGGCACGAATATTTTTACTTGACGGGAAAAGTGATGTGAATAAATGGTTTTTAAAATATTTAAGGAGTCGCCACCGGCCTTTTGGGTCAGGCAGGTCGAATACCTACAAATTATCTTTTAAAAGAGTTTTTAAGAAAACATCAGTTAAAAGATAAATTGGTCTACGTTTTAACCAAAAATTCATTCTTTTTAATAATAAAAAGGGATTCGTGGTCGATTACGTTTAGGGAATGATTAGCACCCCTATAACACCCAGAATTAGTACTTATTAATTATAAATTGTCTCTATTATTAGAAATTTAAAAATTCAAAGATATATTTAATTCATAATTATGTTATTTCAAATTTATAATTTTAAGAAAAAACTATTAATTTATATATATAAGATATTATTTATTTATTTAGAAATATCAGAAAAGGGCTTCTAGGTGCTTTAAGACAGCTCTTTTCTTAATATTAAAAAATAAATAAATATAAAATCATTTATCTAAATATAATTAAAAATATATAATTTATAAAAGTAAGATATTTATTTATTTAAAAATATCAGAAAATGAACATCCAGTTGCTTTAAGACTGCCATTTCTTAATATTGAAAAACAAATATTAAAACATGATTAAAATAATTTAAAAGTAATTTATATAAGATTAAATTTATAAATAAATATTTTTTATTATATATATTTATATGAATAAATAATAATAATAATTAAATATATAAACATATAAAATTAAGATATATTTAAACAGTAATATTAAAACTAAAGATACAAAATAATAAAACTTGTAATTAAATAAAAGTATTAAAACTAGTGACTAAATTATAACATATTAAACTTTAAATACCTAATTCACAATTAATTATTTAAAGTTACAGTGTCTAAACATGCTATTTTACCCATTTATTAATTTAGTGACTAAAATAAAATTATATAAAATTCGAACATCAAATTAAAATAAATTAAAAATGTTGTTCGGGATTAAAATATTAATTAACAAAATTACAAGGACTAATTATAATATTTACCATAAATTATTAATCAGGATTAAAATAAAATTTATTAAAATTACAAGGACTAAATCTATTATTTATCCTAAAATATATAAATACTGGTATGGACTAAATTATAAATTAATAAAGTTAGAAGACCGAATTAAAACTTGTTAAAATCGATTGGAGTGACTAATTTGTAATGTTACAAAACAGTGGATACTACGAAAAGGGTTTAGCCAGTGCTAAAATTACGCACATACCCCTCCCCAAAACGACGTCGTTCGGGGATGGGTGGCCCAAAATCCGGCCATTTAGGCCATCTCCCTCATTTTTCCTATTTTGCGAAGCTCTGTCTTCTCTCTACAAATTCCCTCGCCGGAGGGAATCGGCCACCGGCAGGCAGCCATACTCCAACTCTTTTTCCCCTAAAAACCTCAGAAATTACCTAGATTTACGGAAATACGTTCAGTATTTCGGTTTTCTTCGGTGGTGAGTGAAGGCACGTAGGAGCTCCGGTTACTGTTGCTTCCTCGGTAAGCCTCTTTCTTATTATTATTTTTTTATTTTGTGGTTGTTGTGTTACTGTGGATCTTCCTCGTTTTCTCCGTTGGTGTTGGTTTGGCTTGCTGGATTGTTGTTGTTGTTTCTGTCTTGTGTGGCCCTATTTTTTTTTATATTTGCTCTCTGTTGGTGTCTCTCGGAGGCTGTCGTCTTCTTTTTTTTCTTTTACAGGTTCGGTTGATGGTCTTATAACCATCACCGGCGCTCGTCTCGGACCGGGTAAAAGAGTGGCAGTTTGGTGAGTCATCGAACTTGTGGTGACTCACCGAACTTGTGGTGACTCACCGAAAAATGGGGACACGTGTGCGGTTGTTGTTGTAGCAGCAAAACTTCTGGAGTCTCATGTTGGCGTCGTGGTAGCGGGTGGAGCGGCTGGACATAGAGGCGTCGCCGCGTGGCCCTAGGGTATCATAACCCTAGGGTTTCTGCTGGGACTATCTGGACCGTTGGATCTAAGTCAGATCCAACGGCTGGAAAGGAGAGCGGCGGCTGGGATGAAGATGAAAACCCTAATCTAATTTAGGGTTCTACTATTGGGCTGGTTGGGTTTCTTGTAACTGGGCCGGTCCAGTTTTGATTGGGCATGTTTGCAATAGTAATTTTTTTATTAATAATAATAATAATTATTATTATTATAAAATAATAATAGTAGTAATAAATAAAATAATAATAACAATAATAATAATGACAACAAATGGATGAAAAATTAGTATCTTCAGAGTGTATCGATGGCGATGTCTATCACATACATAATACAAGCAGTAAGACACAAATACAAGATCATAAAGTGATGGACTGACACAAATGCAAGGTCAGATGTTTGAATTCTGGCGTTTACGAATGGAGCAAACTAGATTGGGAGGGTCGCCATCTCCTCTGCCAATACCCAATCTAGATTAGTCAGTCAATAAATCGAATATCAGTGATTAATTAAAAAAATATTGTATAAATAGATCACATATTTATTTTTCATTTAAAATTTAAAGTTTTAAAGTAGGATAAATTGTGTTATTTTTATCCAACAACATATAAAAGGAGGTGCATGAACTCTTGTAAACTCGTTTTTTTGTTTTTGAATATTACTTGAAATACTTATTAAATAAATATATTGTTTGTAACATTTATTTTTCATGTTCTTTTTAGAAGTTGTTTCAACTTGATATTCTTAAAGATTTTTTATGATATATTTTTCAACATTCGATTTGTTTGTATTATTTTTTTAATTAATCACTTGTATCCGATTTATCGATCGACTAATTAAGACCGGGTACTGCAGAGGTAATGGCCACCCTGTCAACCCAGTTAACTCCATTCACAAACGTGAGGATTTGAACCCGTTATCTTATTTAAGGAATCTAGTGTCTCATATCAGTAAATCAACTGATTATTAGTGATTTGTCGATGTTCTTTTAGAGAAGAGATTAAAATCGTTTGAAGGTATGTATTATATCTTTAATCCAAAAGATTATTAGGGCTACTATATTTTTTTCCTTTTATCTTTTTTTTTGTGTGTTTATCTCCTTGTTATATTTTTGCAGATTTAAAAAAAAAAATTGAGTTACTCTTAAACAAATCTAAAACTTTTAAATCAGATCCATGACTTGAATAATCTACTATCTTGACATGTTACAAAACATATCACAACGTTATACCTTGAACAAGTCTGAAGCTTAATTTTTTAATCATTAATAATGAATTATATATTGTAAAAGAATAAATAAACTTGGGATGATGAACTTATCAAATAACTCAATAATAAAAGAAAATGTTATCTTTAGAAGTATTGAGTTCGAACAATTACTTCTATAAAGTATTTGAATAAATATTATCTTATAAACACTTCATATTATTAAAAAAGGTATAACGCCAAAAATAACCCTTAACATTTACTAAAATGGTTATTTTGACCCTTATTTTTTTAACATTTTGGCCTCCAACATTTTTACTGTGGAGTAAAAAATTCCCTATATAGTTGAACACTATTAGTTAACACACTATTAATGTTATAAAATAAATCTTTTTAACTTAAAATGAAATGTTGGGAGTTAAAATGTTAAAAAAAAAGAATAAAAATCAAAATAACTATTTTAATACAGTTTAAGAGCTAATTTTATTATTATACCTAAAGAAACTGGGATGGTGGATAATCCAACATGGAGATCCTGTTCATATGACATGTTTTAAGAGGGATGTAGGGACATGAGATGCCCTCATTATTAATAAATCTAATCAATCAAAATGAAATTGGTTATATGTAAGAGAGGTTGGTTTTGGACATATTGGGTCAGTTTCTTGTTGTCCTTTATGTTTTTTTCCCCAAAAATTTTAATACTCTTTTTGGGCGGTTGTGTGGTGACCCATTCATCTTGAAAACGAATGATTTTATAAGTGAAAAAGATGGGTGTAGACTGACCCTTTGGGGCCTAGTCTTTGCTATTATTAACATTCACATCAACCCCCCCTTTTAATGCCTTTTCTCCGAGTTTGCGGCTTTCCCACCGCATGCTTCTTCCTTCCTTCTTTTTATATTTATATATTATAATTAAAGTAAATTGAGTTAGGGTAAACTACGTATTTAATACCTAAACTATTAATTTTAATCTGTTTTAGTATTTAAATTTTCAATTTTTTCAAAATCATTCCTAAAATTTAGTTTTATTTCATTTTTAGTACCAAAACTTAAGTGTTGAAAAAATTAAAAGTATAGGTACCAAAATACGTTTAGTACCTAAACCCTACTTAAGTTTTGAAAAAAAATAAAAGTTTAGGTACTAAAATGAACCAAAATTGATAGTTTAGGTACTAAACACGTTAGGTTTTTAACGACGGTGTACTAAAATGAAACAAAAATTAAACGTTAGATATAGTTTTGAAAAAAATTAAAGTTTAAATACTAAAACTGATAGTTTATGTACTAAACGAATAATTTATCTATTAAGGAATTGTTATTCTCATAATATATTAATTTGCATATTAGTCAATTAATAAATTAAATATTGGTTGTTAATCGGATCAAATTTAACTCAACACAAATGTGACATCGACTCTACTTGAGTTTAAAAATACTTTTATTTATTCTAAAAATTTTATTAGAAACTTATTTTTGATTCGATCCGGTTTGATATATTTTTATTTTTTTATATTTCTTTTTTAAAATAAAAGATATTTAAATAAAATACTAATTTATTTAATTTAATAATAAACAATTAAAGTACATTTTAATTTAGTACCATGATCTTAGACTTTTAGTATCTTATATGATACTTTTTTATATTTTTTTATTAAAACCTAATAATAATATATACATGCATAAAAATGTCAATTTTATAATTAGTTTAGGATAAATTTATCAAATGACTTAAATGGTAAAAGAGAATATTGATCTTTCTAGAGGTTATGAGTTTGAACAACAACGTCTATAAGATCTATGTGTATTATCAATAGGTTAAGAAAATTCTGAACAAATATTGTTTCATAATAACATCTCAAATTATTCAAAAAAATCAAGAAAAATATAACTATTTTAGGATAAGACGAGACAAGACAAATTATCTCTAAATTCAAATTCGATCAACCTAATAAAATTTTATTAAAAACTTTTAATCCCGTCGAATCAAAATCCATCGAGTATATATTTTCTGCTATCCCTAAACGTGACTTATCACCTTATTTAATAGTTATTTGTATTTATATCAAATCATTTTAAAACAAATTTAGCCGAAATTGGTCAAATTTAAATGACTCAAATACAAAATATATAATTCAAATTTAGAATAATTCAAATAAATAATTTAAAACTATTAGAAATCGCAATAATTTAAACATATAATACCATGAATTCAAAATGGCTGGATTCTAAAACCTACTGAATATGAAGCTAACTTGAACCGAAACGATCCGATACTTTATCATATTTCGGTTAACCAAACTTAAATCTAACCAACTAGCTAGCTTAATTGACGACTATAATAATAATTTAAAAAAATCAAACTTCTAATTTTATTTAAAAAAAATATTATTTCATCTTTGTTAGATCAATCGATAATCCATAAATAAACACCGTTCTTGGTTAGCTATAACACCCACAGCATGTGAAGCAGCAGTAAAATGTGTTCCTCCATTAATGTCCAAATATAGACAAAGGATAAATTTATAATAAAAAAATAGAATAAAGCGAGAAAGGTGAGAATTTTTTTTATAAAAGGTAAAGTCTAAAAAACAATATAATCTAAGTTTAAAAAATAATAAAAATAGATGCGATCGAAAATATGACAAAAAAGATAATATGATAAGTTGGACAAAACTTAAAATATGACATTTTTCATAATATTTTAAGTTGTAACCTAAAATATTACAAAAATATGTCACATTTGTGGTTGACAATAAAAAATGATATGAACAATGTCACATTTTAAATCATAACTAAAAATGTCACATTTTAAATTGTGTCTAACCTAAAATATATTATATATTTTTATCATACTTTCGATCACGCTTATGTCTAACATTTTTTATCCTTAAATTAGTAGGTTATACTGCAATACTACCCTTAAAAAAAAGAGTATCTTTCATGCAATCTAATATTCTGTAAGTGCACGTACCCCTCACATGGGAAAATAACCGCTTTAATCTTCCTACAAGGCTAGGCACTGCCTCTTGTACCCTCCCACAGCTTACAGATAATGACAGTAGTATATTATATATTCATGTGGTGCTATTAGGTCGTCAAATCCCGGCCAGATAGAAAACTCGGGTTTGAATATCGAAAATAATATTAGTAAAAAAATATATAAATTTTTTTCTTATTAATCTAAGGTAAGTAAGTACAAGATAATATCTGTTTAAAGATAATTTTTAATTATTTAACATTAAATTTTCATACCCATAACTATAAAAATAACAACAATTCTTTTGTAATTAAAATAGTTTGGTTTGTGCAAATTATATAAATTTTTAATATAATCGTAAAACAGATTTGAAAATATCATACAAAGAAAAATTCTTCATTTCTGTTGAAGATCCTTTAGTTAAATATAGTTACAACTTAACTTCCTAAAGTAGTATATATATATATATATATATTTTAATAATCTGGGTGATTAAACAATATAGTATTTGTCTATAATCTTTCTAATACATTAACAATGTATACACACTCTTCAACCACAATTACTTTAATCCATGATCTCAAGAGAGAATAATAGTCACTTTTAGGATTTTACCATTAAAGTCACTCAATAGTTTTAAATTAATTTGTACTTTAAATAACTATGTCCAATACATATTTAAATATATGTAGTATTATTTTTTAAGATACTAAAAGAACTCTTATAGATGTTTACATACATACATACAAGATTAATGGTAAAATGTATTGTATTCTTAAAGAAACAACTCATGTTCAAACTTTCAAGGTGACATAATTAAAAAAGAAAACTACATACTTCAAACATGGATCATAATTGATTCTTTTTTTTCCTTTGAATATATTCTCATTTCCTATTGTTTATCTTAGCCATCTATTTTTACTCATCCAAAGGTCCTAAATCTGTGTAAATTAAAAGAATTTTACATTGTGTAACAGGATCCAATCCCATATATATATATATATATATAGGGGTAGGATCCAATTACATTATAAACTTTTTAGTTTTACACATTTTTAGGATCGTTGGATGAGGAAAAATAAAAGGTTGAGATTAACAGTAGAAAATGTGAAGATATTCATTGGAAGAAAATAATAATAAATTAATCTCAGCCTTTGATTTCCTCTCATCCAACGATATGTGAAGATATTCACCGGAAGAGTTAGTCTCATCATATGATTTTTCTTCATCTAACGATCCTAAAAATGTGTAAAATTAAAAGTTTATACTAGGTATAAGTGAATCATAACCGATATATATAGATATCATTATCACACAAATAAAAAAAATATTAAGAACAATATTTATCATGTGATACCAGATTTAGAAGGGTAAAATAATATATTTTAAACAAACCATTGAAGTTGTTTTTGAAGATTAAAACAATAAACTTATAAGAACTTGAGAGATTATCTTCAATGATTTGTTTAAAATACATTCTAATATCATCAGAGTAATGGCATATCATATAAAATACCATGATATGTCACATGTGTCCATCATCAGAATCCCATAACTAAGAAAGAAACCCTAGAGCAATTTTTCACATACTAAAACCATACATGAAGCCAACCAGCTTACATATTCCCACCGCCTGATCTCTCGTTGTCTTCATTAGGGTCAGTCCACCGATAGGGATAATAAAACCCAGAGCTCTGATCAGCAGGCAGTGGCGGTGGAAACGGCGGCCGTGGCATTTCGTTGTAGACATATCGGATTAAGTTAGCATGAGTAGCATCCAATTCCCTTTGGAGTCTAATAACCTGTCTCTGCAGCACTGAAATAGCTCCAACGCAGCCATAAACAGGATCTTTCAGCCTTGCTTCAGCTTCAAAAGCAAGGGAGTTCACAGCATCTTCCCTTTGATAAGCTGGAACTTCATTGAGCAATTTGCTAACATTGCTTGCACCAAACACCTTGTGGACATTGACGAATTTCTGAGGCTCCTCTGGTGGGAAATATGGTGCAAAAACACAGTCCGGCATGCATTTTCGCCTCAAGAACTTGCAGGCTGCACATGGAGAACTTGAATAGCTTGAAGAAGAAGCCATATCTTCTCTACAACAAGAAATCAATTGCATAATTCATCAAGCATTATAGTTTCTCACTGTGAAGTTATAAGTGTCTATATATATATATATATATATATATATATATATATATATATATTCTTTATGAAATAGATCAAAATTTATTGGAGAAAAACACCATCTGCTGTCATCTTATTTCCCAACAAGTTTAGCTTTTTCTCTGACCTCCCAAGCAGCTCTTTTTCCAGATTTTAAATAAACTGAAACTATCCAATGAATTCAGTGATAAGAAAGAGTATTGTTATCTTAGAGGTTCTAGATTCGAACAAAATGTGTACACGTTGTTAATGACTAAGAAAAATTCTGAATATATATATACAACACTACTGTCAAAAATATATTTCAGATTAAAATTTCCCAATCTTCCAACATGATAGATCTTTGTTTTTTCATGCAAAAAAGGAGAAAATACATGATAGAAAATGATTATTTTGTCTTGAAATTCTTTGTGGGGAGAAGATTGATCAGACCTTAAAGTGAAAAAAAGACTATATATAAGGGAAAGGCTTACCTCTTTTTTCTGACCCCTTTGATAGGTTTGTCCCAATGAGAAAAGACTGTGCACCCAAAGAAGGACTAAATTCCTATAGATTAGGGTTTGTTAATGACAGGGAGAGAGTGTTTTTAAAGAGGAAACCCTAATTTGCAGAGAGGGTGGGCGGCAAAGGTAAGGAAAGATAAGGAATAAAGTGACGCAAAGAGCATTTTCTCTATCAGACAAAAAACAATGGAAGGAATAGAAAAAAGGCAAAAGATATAATTGGTGTAATAAATGGGGATCCAAAAGCATCACTATGACTATATGCATTTATAGGGTTAGTTTAACAGGTGTTTTTGTTTGTATTAGATGCTCGGTTATAACCACTTTTATTATCGACTAAATCAGATTGAGTATCACATATGTTAATTGTAAGAGCGATCCTTATAATTCAATTTTCTCTATACATCATGTTAGGATTCAAACTCCTAACCTTACTCAATAATGATAAGATGAACTAATTGTTGATAAATGCATTTACTGATTCCGTGGTATCATATTATTTCGTGCTTAGATTTAAGTTTTAGGGTTTAGAATTTAAATCTATTAATGTATTTGTATTTTGATGTCTAAATTATGCATGAATTTTTTTATAATACATGTTTAGGGTTTGCAATTGTATGTCTTAATAAACCCTAAAAAGTTGTATAATGTTAAGCTAAAGCAATAATAAAATTATTTTTAGTATTTTAAAATTTTATCATTTATTTTAATTGCACCATTGTCAACATGTATTATCTCCAAATACTGAATTTGATTTCTCATATTGGCGCGAACCAAGCGACTTCAATGGTAAAAAAATTGTTGTTATTTCTTGAGATCTCAGATTTGAGCATCACGAATGTCAGGAGTGTGAGCGTTCAATATTAAATGGCTGAAAGTAATCTTTGAACAAATATTGCTTTGTACTTACTCCAGATTAGTATAGTAGATTACTCAAGAAAAAAATTTCTCATGCTTATAATGTATTATACCTTACCATTATAAATTTTTAAAAGTATACACAGTCAATTTATCAAATAAAATCTAGTGTATAAATACCCAAAAGCATAAATGCTTATGCATGTGAATGTAAACTAATTACCTAACAATATATATAAATAATTTAATCAGCCGCATGCTCCTAGTAATGTTATTTTAGACTGATTCTGCTTTAATCGAAGATCGTTTGTCTACCTAAAGCTTTTGATCTCTGTTATATATAGTCACATACGTAAAATTTTATATCCCGAAATGAATTTATAAATTTTTAAAACAGGACAAACATATAAAGTTTTTAAAGGACAATTACTCTGCCGCTCTCCTCTTAGGTCATCCGTGACTATATATACACTTTCTGTAAAAAGCTTTGGTTCATCCGTGAATATATAGAATTATGCATTTAATACAAGATTATATATATATATATATATTATGAATTTATATTTAATGTATTGTTAATTGTAGAATCTATACGTTAAAAATAAAATTGTTATAAAATAAAGAAAGAAGAAGAAGAAGAGAACAAGAGACATAACAATAATGAGAGAAATTTATATTATATTTTCTGTATACGAAGTATATATAATAATATCTTTAAATTTTATATTTTTATATAAACAATACGAGATTTGAGAATTTTATGGTCAAATTTATTGATTTTGAATAATCAAAGACAGGTATAGAATTTAAACTTAATCGGACTTATGTCAGTACGACAAACAAAGTTAGTTGATGTCTTCTGAAATAATATTATTTATTTATTTTTGTTTAATATATTAATTAACCCAATAAAAAGATGATATGTGTCGGGGAAAAAGAAATAAGAATGTAAGTTAAAAAAATAAACTTAACTCTCTTAGAACCCAACGCCCAATTATTGGGTAAAACCGTAAAATTGTTATATATTAAATAAAACCAACAACCAGTTGGTCTAGTGAGATGAGGCACTAAATCCCTTAAGTAAGGTCAGAGGTTTAAATCCTGACGTTTGAGAATGGGGCAAACTAGGTTGAGAGGGTTGTCCATGCCTCTACAATACCCGATCCGGATTAGTCGATCAATAGATTGAAAACCGTTGGTTATACCAAAATTAAAATTCATGGAACGTGACTTGATTAAAATCATTTAAATAGTTATGTGATCATATTGACAAAATTAAAAAATGGTGGTCATATCAACACCAACCCCATAGTTAGGTGGTCCTTCAAGTAGTTTACCCTAAAATTAATATTAGCGTTAATTTGAAATTAAAATTAGTTATATTTAGTACGAGTTAATTCAAAATAATATAAGGATGCTTACCATGTTTAAACCTAGGGTAAAGTACATGTTTAGTACTCCAACTATACCTTTTGTTTCGTTTTGATGACTCAACTATTTTTTGTTTTAAAATCATACATAATGCTTTTGTTTTAGTTTCATTTTGGTCACTTGTCATTAAAAATTTATTGGTAATATTGACGTGTCATCATAAGATAATGTCATGTAATACCCCAAATTTTGGCTAGTGACTAAAATGTAACTTTTAAAAGTTTAGTGGCCAAAGTATAAAAATGGGAAAAGTTCAAAGAAATAAGTGGTAATTTTCCCAAAAAGAATTTTTATTCCATAAATGGATAGTTTACTATTGAAAGTGGAGTTTTATTGAAATTAGATTCTTGATCTGGAATTTATGCTGAAAACTAGAAAGAGTTAAAGTCCGATAAAAAATCGGTAAATCAGATCGAATAGAAATTTCGGGAAAAATTGAAGGATGATAAATTAGACTTGAAAATATTATTTCCACATTTTAAAATGATGGAAAATAATATAAACCATTGTATTTGAGGATTTAATTCCATGTAAAATTTGGACCGTTGGATTAAAGTGGCAAGATTGTAATTTTTAGGAGATTGCAAGGGAAAAATGGTAAAGAGGGAAATAATTTGTTCATGTTTGACTTTTGGAAGATGTTAAGGTTTCTTGGTTTTATGGTAAATATGAAGTTTCATTAAGGGTAATTTGGTATTTTCTCAATTAAATGAATAAAATGTTCATCTAAGTTAAATTAAAGGTAAATTAACATGAAATTTACCTAACATTTGATGAAACTTGTTCATCTTTTTTCTTCCAAGGTCGTGAGCTTCTCCATAAGGTGACTATCCTCGGAAGAGGATACTTGTTTTTTATAGTCACTTTATCGGTATATATTATTGGCTTGTTTGATCAGCTTAAAGGAGAAACAATTTTCTCTAAGATTGATATTCGATCAGGATATCACTAGTTGTATATTAAAGAAGAAGATATTCCAAAGACAGCTTTTAGAACACGGTATTTGCACTGCGAATTGTGGTGATGTCGTTTGGTTTGACCAATGCTCCGATAACATTCATGGATTTGATGAACTGAGTATTTCAGCCTTATCTGGATCAATTCGTAGTTGTATTTATTGATGACATTCTAGTGTACTCACAGACAAAGGAATAACATGATGCTCACCTTCGTACTGTGCTCGGGATTCTTAAGGAGAAAAAGTTATATGCCAAGCTATCAAAATGTGAATTTTGGTTATCAGAAGTTACTTTTCTTGGTCACGTGGTATCGACAGAAGGCATAAGGGTTGATCCTAAGAAAGTTCAGGCAATAGTGGAGTGGAAACCCCAAAAGAATATTATAGAGGTTCAAAGCTTCTTGGGAGTTGCTGGATATTATCGAAGGTTCGTGAAGAAATTTTTGATGATTGCTTCTCCACTAACCGAGCTCTTGAGAAAAGATGTCCCATTTATTTGGATAGAGAAGTGCCGAGAGAGTTTCAAAACTCTAAAGAAGGTTTTAACGGAAGCACCAGTGCTGGTACAACTGGAATATGGTAAAGAGTATGTGGTGTATAGCAATGCATCTCATAATGGTTTTTGCTGTGTACTTATGCAAGAAGGTAAAGTTGTAGCTTATGCTTCATGACAACTAAAAACGCATGCCATAAATTATCTCACACATAATCTTGAGTTGGCAGCAGTGGTGTTTGCTCTAAAGATTTGGCACCATTATTTGTATGGTGAGTGGTACTACATCTACATGGATCATAAGAGTCTAAATTACCTGTTGACTAAAAAAGAACTAAACCTGAGATAGAGAAGATGGATAGAACTCTTAAAGGACTATGATTTGATCATTAATTATCATCTAGGGAAGGCAAATTTGTAGCTAATACACTTAGCTGAAAGACTTTTGCAGCTTTGCGAACTTTAGATACGCGCTTATCTTTAAAGGAAAATAATGCACTATTGGTTGAATTAAGGATAAAGTCGATGTTTCTAGATCGGATAAAAGAGCTACAAAAGAAATATGGGAGATGCTTGGAAAAGATGGCATAAGTGGAAAATTTTTCAGACTAAAGACTTTGAAGTCAAGTCTGATGGATATCTATATTATCGAGGAAGAATCTACATTCCACATGATGATTAGTTGAAGGAGGATATTCTTTCTAAGGCGCATTATAGTCCGCTGACTATGGACCCAGACGGGAACAAAATGTATTAAGATTTAAAGAGTCAATATTGGTGGTCGGGTATGAAAAGATCCATTACTGAGTTTGTTGCTAGATGTCAATAAGTAAAAGCTGAACATCAAGTGTCTTCGGGATTGTTGCAACCGATTTCAATTACAGAATGGAAATGAGAAAGAGTCACTATGGATTTTGTTACATGGTTACCTTTGACACCAAACAAGAAGGATTCTATTTGGTTTATAGTTGACCGGTTAACTAAGTCGGCATATTTCATTCTAGTGGGAATGAACTATTCATTAGATAAGTATGCAGAGTTGTATATAAAAGAGATAGTTTGACTGCATGGAGTGCCAATATCGATAATATCTGACAAGGATCCGAGGTTCACATCAAGATTTTTGGAATTCTTTACATAAAGCTTTGGATACTCGATTAAACTTCAGTACGACCTTTCATCCGCAGACTGATAGTCACTCAGAACGGACTATCCATATATTAGAGGATATGCTGAGGGCATGTGTGATTGAGTTCAAAGGATCATGGGAAAAGTATTTGCCTTTAGCATAATTCGCCTACAACAATAGCTATCAATCAAACATCAAGGTGGCTCCGTACTAAGCCTTATATGGGAGAAAGTGCCAAACGCCATTAAATTGGTTCAAGTTAAAAGATAAAGATCTTGTTGGCCCTGATTTACTAAAAGAGGTTGAGGATAAAGTGAGGATAATCCAAGATAATCTCAAGATAGCATCTGATCGGAAGAAGTCTTATGCAGACTTGAAGCGGAAAGAGATTGAATTTCATGAAGGTGATAAAGTTTTTCCTTAAAGTATCATCTTGGAAAAAGATATTACATTATGAGCACAAATGAGAATTAAGTATAATATTCATTGGACCTTATGAGATCTTAAAGAGATTCGGACTAGTGGCCTATCAGTTAGCAGTACCTCCGGAGTTGGACAAAGTTGACAATTTTTTTCATGTGTCAATGCTTAGAAAGTATCGATCAGATCCTTCACATGTCATTGCACCAGAGGAAATTGAGATCTGAATAGATTTGACTTATGAAGAAGAACTAGTGCAGATTCTGGCTCAAGAAATCAAGGAACTGCATAGCAAAACGATTCCTCTAATTAAAGTGCTTTGGCGAAATCTTAAAGTCGAGGAAGTTACGTGGGAAAGAGAGAAAGACATGAGTAAGCAATATCCACATCTCTTTACATCAGGTACGTATTAAAAATTCAAGGAATAATTTTATTTAAGGGGGGAGAGTTGTAATACCCCAAATTTTGGCTAGTGACTAAAATGTAAAATTTGAAAGTTTAGTGGGTAAAGTATAAAATTAGAAAAGGTTTAAGGACCTAAGTGGTAATTTTCCCAAAAATAATTTTTATTCCATCAATAGATAGTTTACTATTGAAAGTGGGGTTTTATTGAAATTATATTCATGATCCAGAATTTACTAAAAAAAGTTAAAGTCTGGTAAGAAATAGGTAAATCGGATCGAATAGAAATTTCGGGAAAAATTGAAGGATGGTAAATTAGACTTGAAAAAATTATTTCCACATACTAAAATGATGGAAAATAATATAAACCATTATATTTGACGATTGAATTTCATGTTAAATTTGGACCATTAGATTAAAGTGACAATATTGTAATTTTGGGTGATTGCAAGGACAAAACGGTAAAGAGGGAAATAATTTTTTTCATATTTGACTTTTGGAAGATGATAAAGTTGAGGTTTCTTGGTTTTATGGTAAATATGAAGTTTCATTAAGGGTAATTTGGTCTTTTCTCAATTATATGAATAAAATATTTATTTAAGCTAAATTAAAGGTAAATTAACATGAATTTTACCTAACATTTGATGAAACTTTTTCATCTAATTCCTTCCAATCGTGAGATTCTCCATAAGGTGAGAGAAATTTTCTTTTCAACTTTTGAGCAATTTTCTTTGGATTTTGAGTTATGCCGTGAAATAGAAAATTGTTTTACGCGAAAAATGCTTTCTTTTGGTAACCATTTATGCTTGATAATCTTGCTTGACTTCAAAGATCCCAAATTTTAGGGTTTGTTTTCACATTAGGGTTTATAAATTGATATGAATCTTGATGTTTTTGAAGTTGTAGATTCATGTTCAAGCTTGTTTGATAATTAAAACATGTTCAATCTTCTTAGAAGTTGTTCTTTAACATTCGACCAAATCATAGAGTTATGAAACTTTGTGTTTTTAAGAAATTTCATTTTGGAGATATTGTAAGGTTGGATGGAAGTTGATTTCATGCTTGAATCGAATCAAAATCGAACAAAATCATGAAAACCCTAATTTTAGAGTTTTGGAGCATTCAACCATGGCTTGATTGGATGAGAAAAATTATGGAAAAATTATGTAAGGGCTATAAATGATGTAGGAAGTATTCTACAAGCCTTATAAAATTTAGGGACCATTTTGTAATTTTTGCAAAGTTAGGGGACCAAATCAATAATTTTGGGGAAAAATGTGGTTTGTTGTGTAATTATTCTATAATTGATATAATATGCTGGAAATTGCTGTTTTGGAATTTAAATGAGTGTTAAGATGTGAAATTTGATCATTTTGGAAGTTTGGAAAGTTTGGTGTTTTAATTGCAATATTCGAATAGTTTGGGTATGAATTGCCCAAATGTTGGATGATATTGATACATTGTAATGTATGAATCAAGAATAGACTATAGGCCCAAGTGAGTTATTGAGTATAGTTGGCATGCCATAGAGTCTAGCAGCAGGCTGCATATTCGGGATTACACTAAAGTATAATTAGAGTATATAGTGGGAACAATCTTATGTGTCATATTTGGGACTGTACTTAAGTATGCCTATTACAGAAGGTGGACATGACCTTATGTGTCATACTCGGGCTAGCACTACGGTGCATATATATATATATTCGACTTGTTTACCCAGGGTCCTCAAGGTTTACATTTTGGGCTATGGTTTATTGAAAATATTTATTATTGCACCATTATTATGCTTTTTATAGTAACTAAATGGTTATGCAGATAAGTGATCATGCTATATTTGATTATGACGTATGATTTCATATTATTGATGTATTGCACTATTTATTATTGATGATTGCTTCACTAAGTATATACTTAGTGTGTGATGATTTTCACGCATAGGTAAAGACCAGGAGTAGGAGTAAGGAGTACAAAGCAACACCAAGCATCAATGAATATATTACAATAATAAGACATCCTTTTATGTGATTTTGACTTAGATAGTGGCATGTACTTATGAATGTCCTAGTTTCTCTTTTGAACTATTTAGGAAAATGGTTTTGATAGCTAAACTAAAATTGTTTTACTCTATTTTCATGGATGATATTAACCAGTAATACTTTTATGAATGAACATATTTGATTTTACTATATATATTTTGAATATTATGCAACGATTTTATGTGATTTAATATTTTTATATAACCATTTACAATTTGAAGAAAATAAATTTTAAATCACTTTTGAGTTGGGAAATGTTTTAAGTATTTCATGTGACATCTATAACCTGTATTGGCATAAGTATACGGGTCATGGGCGTTACATGTCACATCATCATTGAAGATATGTGATCACATCAGCAATTTTGTTAATTTTTTAACAGTGAGTAACCAATATGAAACCAAAACTAACATTAGGTATGAATTTAAAAAAATATTTGAGTGGTCAAAATGGAAAAATGATTTTTTTTATCATTTAGAGTGGTTCATGCTTTATTTTTTCAAAATATGATGTATGTTACGGTGAACATTGGTAATCAATCGGAACATATGCTGTCTTTCGAAAGATGGTCGAAACACCTGACGTCTTCAAGCTTTTCATTACTGGAGCATCATGACTGGTCTCCCTCTCTGTTGTAGTTATACTCAGTTGGAGTACCATGGTTGGCCTCCCGAAAACACCAGATGTTGTCGGAGATAAAGAGTTTATAACATCCCAAACTATGGGTTAGTGACTAAATTGTAAAATTTTAGAATTTGGTAATTAAAGTATAATAGTTGAATAGTTTAATGATTTATTTGGGAATATTTCCAGAAATTTTTTAGTAATTATTCAAGGAATTAAAGGGAAAAATGGTCAATTGACATTAAAGATATTTTTTTATCCCTTTAATAGGAGATAAAAACGTGGAAGATGAAAACATTTTATCATCTTCTTCTTTCATCTTCTTCCTCTCGTATCTCCCAAGCTCAAAGGTAAGTTTCTGATTTCTTGGTTATTTGTTGTTTTAAAAGTTGGGTTATGATCACTAGAGGATAATTAAGCTTAAGGAAAACTTAATTTGTTCTAAAACAACAAGATGAAAGGTATATGAGAGATTAAAGATTTTGAGTTTTTGAATGAAATCTTGAAATAGAGTTGATAAGTTGAATTTTAAGTTGAATTTGACTTGTCATATGAGAATAAGAAGATAGAAGTGTTGGAATTAAGTTTGGATAACATGGAAAATTTGGTATGATTATTGATTTCTATATGGAGAATAGAATTTTGAGGTTTAAGATGAAATAAATGGATATAAATTAGTTTAAGTGTGTATATTTGAGTTAAGAATATAAAAGGGGATGAAATATGAAGAATTGAAGTGAAAATATAGAATTTTCGTGCAATGAACAGTGAATTCTAGGCTCGAGCAAAATTTCCAGAACGTGCAGGGGGAACAGATTCCCCCATGGGGGGTATCGATTCCTCCCTAAATGAAAAAATGGAATTTGATTCATTAAATCGGTTTAAGTTATTAACATCAAGTTTAAAGTTTAGGCTTCTGATAGTTGTTTTGAAATGATATATTTATGTAGATATTGATCCTAAACAAGTTCCGGAATAATCAAAGGATTAGGATCGAATCAAAGCAAGGCTAAGGAGAGTGCAATTTAATTTGTCTTATATTATCGAACAAACATTGGCTTGCGATGAGCCAGTAATCGAGTTACTATGGTAAGAAGTGACTCCTAAAATATTATTTGATTGGTGATCGATGTGATTATTATGTGTGTATAAGTACATGAAAATGAGTATATGTCATTATATGTGTTATGATCTATGTGAATATGCAATATGTGATACATGTTATATGATATGAAATAGATGTTTACACATACATGTGGTATGTGACATAAGAAAAGAAATATGTGATCATAAGAGCAATAATAATAAGTTATGAGATTACATGTTTATACGATACAAGTGAGTTGAACTACTATAAATGATAATGCCCATGTTATGTGATATGAGAGCTAGTGGTATAGTTGGCATGCCAAGAGTCGAGGGTTACATATGTCATACGAGACATATGATAGGTCCTTCGGGACACAGATTACATCCTTCGGGATGATAGGTCCTTCGGGACACAGATGACATCCTTTGGGATGATAGGTCCTTCGGGACATAGTTTATACGAGCTGTGGTGACAGAATATGTGTGCACAACCTCATAGTACTCACATACCTTGAGTTCTCAGTAATGTTCATGGGCCTATAAAAGATATCAAAAGTATATATGGGCTAATACATCAATTAATAAAATAAATAGTATAAATACATTGTATGTAATGCATATGATTTGTTATATGAAATGTTTTATGGTTTATATTATATTCTTTATATACCTCACTAAGTCAAAGACTTAGTGTGTGATTGTTTCACACGTAGGATCAAAGAAGTCGGAAGAGTAAGGATAGACATCTGAGACAGCATAGCTTTATCCGAGATCAGATCAGATGATATTTTATAGTAGGTTCTCTTTCTTATAATAAATAGTGTTGGCATGTAACTAAAGTTTTAAATTTTTAATGTCAATTGACCATTTTGCCCTTTAATTCCTTGAATAATTACTAAAAACTTTCCGAAAATATTCCCAAATAAATCATTGAACTATTGAACTATTCTACTTTAATTACCAAATTCTGAAATTTTACAATTTAGTCACTAACCCATAGTTTGGGATGTTACAGAGTTGAACATGCCTGGTGTTCTGGTCGTATTCCAGAAAACGCTGTATACTCCGACTAACTTCCGATATTCACTATATAGCATTTACCCTATTTCAAAAAATAAATTTTCTCACGTTACATTTCAACTTTTTCCCTAAAGTCCCAACAGAGCATTTTTGCCTAACGCATGACAATTATGATCATGATGATTATATTGAACATTGTACATTATCCCTACTTTTTTTTCCATACGATATTCTTTTTTTATCATAATGTATACAACGAATGCTTAAGGGCCATTAATAAAAAGAAAGATTGGGGATCAAATCAAAGTAATGATCATTATATTTTCTAAGAAAATAGATTCATAGGATTTAAAAGAGCAATTGAATCGAAAAGTTCAAGGGATTAGGGTTGTTGATGTCTAATGGGATGAATGATACTTCAAGATGCTTGTGATAATTTATCCTTCCTTAAAGAACTACTGATTAGGAGGAAAAATAGTGAAGCCCCCCCCCCCCAAAAAAAAAACCAAATTATTGAGAAATCCCCTTTTGTTAGGGAGAAAGGATAGAAGATTATTGTCTAACTTTTAAAATCATCATCTTTGTTTTAGGATGGTTCGTTGTTGATTTTGTTAGGTCTCTCTAACCTATATTTATCACAAGTATTACATCAATTTCGTTGACATATATTTATTACGAGTAAAATAAAAAATTAATGCCAGTAATTTTAAAAGATTAATGATACTTGAGGGGGAGAGAGAAAAAGGTCAATCTGATTTTTTAGCTGAAGAAAACTATTATTAATCGTTATGATATTGGCGTGACTGTTTACATTGCTAGTGTGGTGATCTACGATGATGATATGACAATTCATGATAAATGATGATTTGATAAATAGATTTAATTAGTTTTAAAAAAATTGAAAATTTAATTATTTTTTTTATAAAATTCGAGGACTTATGCATAGAAATAAGTCTTTAATTGGGACTTAATTTGATGTAAAGACCATGTAAGATCCATTGATTCTTGCCTTAAATGAAGAGAGAGTTGAGGTTTGAATAAAGGAGATAAAAGAGGATTCATTTTAAGTTCCAATGATTACTCATGCCCACTAATGTTACATTTTCATTGGCTGCCTCAAACGTGGACATTTTGTTTGAATAATATATTTTAGGATAAATTATACTTATGATTTTATTGTTTTTCATTTTGACCACTTATCTTTCAATTGTATCAATTAAATCACTTAACTATTTAAGTGTTGTTAATCAAACCACTTATTGTTAATATTTAACGACACGACCGTTAAAAAATAGTATAATTATATATTTTAGTTGTCAATATTTACACATTCTATCAACTTAATCCTAATTTTAATTCAATTAAAATAAATCAAATAAATTACACGCAACTAGGGAAATCAAACCAATGACACAGGGAAACATTGAACACGCCTAAATTATCAGGCCAAGCTCCTTATTTGTGTTATAATTTACAATATATATATATATAATCATTAAATCGAGATTTAGGTTTTTTTTATTTTTAAATTAGATTTATCTTTTATTTTTACGATTACATTTTTAATATATATATATAACACTATTAAATTGATTCTTTTTTATTTAATTAACAATTTTATTTTTTATTAAGAATAAAATGTACAGCTCAATTGTTAATTAAGTTAAAATTTTTTATTTAATTTTAAAAAATAATTTCATATATAATAATTAATATTTTATTTTTATAGTATATGAAATTATTTTTATAGTATATGAAATTATTTTTAGAAAATTAAATTTTAATCTTTTTAACTTAATTAAAAAGTGAGTTATACACTTTATTCTTAATAAAAATATAAAATTATCAACTAAGTTAAAAAATCAATTTAATAATTATATATATGAAATGTTGTAAAACTAAATCTAGCTTTTTATTAATTAAGCAATTAAGATATAAATTTAACATATTATTTATCCATAAATTTCACCAGTTTAATAATTGAATATATTATTTATATATAAATAAACTATTTTTTGAAACTGTCCTTAAGCTTTTTAGGGCTATTTCAGGGAGCGATCCAACTTAATATTGGAAAAGGTTGGTTTTTAAAATAATTGCATAAATAAACAAATTTGGAGTCACCATTGACCTTTGGGTTATGTAGGTCGAATACCTAAAAATATATTTTAAAATATTTTTGAGAAAAATAATTTTAAAAGATAAAAATGTGGTCCGCGTTTAACCAGAAATTCATCTTGAAAAAGGGTTTCGGAGTCGATTACGCGTGGGGAATGATTAGACACCCACAGCGCCCGAAATCGGTACCTAAGCGATTATACGTCATCTAAATATTGAAATTTGTGAATTCAAATATACATTTAAATTATGATCCCTTTTAGAAAAAATATAAGGGATATTATTTTGCGCGAACAATCCTCGAAAATAACTTCCTTGTCAGTTAAGGGGATATTTCCATGGATTCCCCATACATAATAATATTGCCTTAGCTTTTACATAAAATACATATATTAAATCTATTTAAAAAATAAATTCATTCGAATGCAAAAGGTATTATTTTGTTCGAACAATTCTTGGAAACACACTCATTGTCAGTTAAGACACATTTCTATAAATTCCTCATGTATTTGAAAATATTACAACTTACAAGAAATTAACAAATATGTAAATGATGGATCAAAATAATAAAGATGGTGACTTTAGGGATTAAACCATAAAACCAACAAGAAATCAAGGCAACCATTGCAAATATTTTACAAACTAGGTACTACAATCGTAAATAGACCAACTTCAATCATTCAAGACCAAAATGGACATATTTAAAATAAGGCACACAAATTAAAATAATCCTAAAAATAAGATAACAAGCAGAAAGTAACTAAAATGAAACATGGATAAAATAAGAAGCAAAATTAGAGTTCTCATATAAATATGTTAACTAGCAAATTCATACTAAAATGAAATGCAAGAAAATAAAAGACTCGAAACAAGAGAATTATAACTTCAATCCATGACTAAAGTTAAAGGCTTACAAAACCAAGATGGCCAGGAAAGGGGTTTAACCATGCGTTGAACTCTAGGAACCCTAATTCCCAAAACAGTGTCATTTTGAATATGTTATATAACTCATTTTTTCTCATTTTTTTAATTTCATTTATACTTTTTTTCTTTTCGGGTAGAGGGAGAAGCTCTCCCCTCTCTCTAAAAGAGCCGGTGAGTCTCCGGCGAGTGGTTCCACCACAGACCGCCACATCGGTCGTCGGTCGTCACCGTACTCTAACAACTTTTCAAGCCCCGATTACACCGGTGGCTTTGTCTCGAGGCCAAGAGCATGGTTTCGGTCTTGTTTTCATCGAAAAAAGTCCAGATCTTCATAAATTGAACGAAAACCGTTCGACTTTCCCACTCTCTGATCTCTTCATCTGACCACTGGATCAACTCGGTTTCAAAGTATGTTGCTCCCACCACCAGTGCACGTCTTCTCACCAACCAGATCTGTGAGCCAACCTTCTTAACACCGTAAATGACTCGTTAAAGGTAGATCCCTTTATCTACTATCTTTTTTCTTCAGTTTTGTTCCCCTTTCTTATTTGTTTTCTTTTTATTTTTTTTATTTTTTCTCTTCGAACTAAATAATCCCTTTTTATATCCCTCCCCGATTTTTATTTGTGTCCCGATTCGAATCTTCCCCCTTTTTTTCAAAAAAAGCCTCTTGCCTCTTGTAACCATGTTGAATATTTCTTGTTTTGTGAGAATTTGGTGATAGGACATGATGATGACTTGTATGGGTTCTGTAGGTCATGGCAGTGGGTCAGTGGTACAATGATGGTGGCAGTCGAGGATGAGTTGGGATGGGTACAATAGCAGTAACTCGGGCATTGAATGCCCAAGATTTTCAGAGATTCCCACTCCCTCTCATTTTTTATTTTTATTGTTCTATTGATTTTTTAAGTAATTGGTTTGGTTCGGTAATATTCTTTTGAACAGGGGTTTCGATCTGGCGAGGGGCTTCACCAGTGATAGCGTGTCCGACAGTGGTGTGTACCGGTGATGGTTTTTTCGGTTGGCAACGACGACTATCTTTGTTGATGGCGGCGATGATAGTAGAATTAGGGTTTAGAAACCCTAATTACTTTAGGATGGTTTGGGTCGGATGGCCCTTTGGGCTTTGTTGTTTTGAGCCAGTTTTAATGGGGCCCGACTAGGTTGTAGTTTTGGCCTGTAAGAAATAAAATAATTATATAATAATAATAATAATAATAATAGTCTGGACAAAAATGGGTGTTGACAGCTGCCCCTCTTTGTGTTAAATAGATAGACAAAGACGATGAGACAAAGAGTTTTCGTCCGGCTGAATCTATGCTTTGGAATCTGATAAGGGATCTGCTCTACTGTTTCTACAAGGTAGATCATACTGAGAAACGTTGATTCATTTCACTGTTCTTCAAGGAATATTGAATTGAGGTAGACTTATTCCATGTTACCCAGGTAATATCAAATCTTGAAAGAGAGGATATGTTTTGCATCTTTTTGAGGGAAAATTAGATATGGGGATGTTGATTGATTCCACTGTTCTTTAGGGAATATTGAATCGAGGAAGACTTGTTCCACTATTACTCAGGGAATATCAAATCTTGAAATAGAGGGATATGTTCGCTCTTCTTGAGGGAAAATCAGATCTGAGGATGTTGATTCATTCCACTGTTACTTAGGGAAGATTGAATCGAGGCATACTTGTTCCACTGTTACTCCAAGAATATTAAATCTTGAAAGAGAGTGATATGTCTGCTTCTTCTTGAGGGAAAATCATATATGAGGACGTTGATTCATTCCACTGTTACTCAGGAAAGATTGAATCGAGGCAGACTTGTTCCGCTGTTACTCAGGGACTATCAAATCTGAAAATAGAGGATTTGTTCCGCTTCTTCTTAAGGGAAAATCAGATCTGGGGATGTTGATTCATTCTACTATTTTTCAGGGAAGATTGAATCGAGATCGATTTTCTTCTCTTGTCTTCAAGCATATTGGCGACACCCATTTTCGCTCGGATTATTATTATTTTTATTACTATTATTATTATTATTATTATTTCTTACAGGCCAAAACTACAACTCAGTCGGGGCCCAGTTACCAACCCTGAACACCACCACCACCGCTATTAATAAAGACAGCCGCGCCGCTGCCAACTGAAAAAGCAATCACGGTGCACACCACTACTAGACACATCATCGTTGATGAAGCCGCTCTCCATATCGATACCCCTGTTCAAAAAATATTACCAAAACAAATCAATTAATCAAAAAAAAATGGAGAGAGCGAGAATCCCTAAAAATCAAGGGCATTAAATGCCCCGGTTACTGTTACTATACCCATCCCAGCTCATCCCAAACAACCATCATCACCGTACCACTAACCCACTACCATGGCCTGTAGAACCCATACGAGCCATCATCATGCCTATCACAAATCCTTACAAAACAAGCAATCACCATGGTTATAAGAGGTAAGAAACTTTTCGGAAAAAAGAAGAAGATGCATATTTGAATCGGGAGACATTACAAAATCAGGGAGGGAAATAAAAAAAGGGAATGTTAGTTCGAAGAGAAAAAAAAACAAGTAAGGGGAACAAAACCGAAGAAAAAAGAGTAGAGAAAGGAATATACCTTCGTCGAGTCATTCGCCGGTGCTAAGAAGGTTGGCTCACAGATTTAGTCGGTGAGAAGACGTCCACTAGTAATGGGACCAATATATTATGAAACCGAGTTAATCCAATAGTCAGATGAAGATATCAGAGAGTGGGAAAGTCAAACGATTTTTGTTCTATTTGTGAAAATATGGACGTTTTTTGATGAAACCAAGACCAGATCCATGCTCTTGGCCTCGAGACGAAGCCAACGGTGTAATCGGGGCTTGAAAAATAGTCGGAGTATGGCGGCTGGCGTGGCGGAGCCACTCGTCGGAGACTCACTGGCTTTTATAGAGAAAGGCTAGAGCTTATCTCTCTACCCGAAAAGAAGAAATGAAATTAAAAAAAGAGAGAGAAAATGAGTTACATAGCATATTCAAAACGATGCCATTTTGGGAATTAAGGTTCCCTGAGTTCGATGTATGGGTTAACCCCTTTCCTGGCCATCTTGGTTTTGTAATCCTTTCACTTTAGTCATGGATTGAAGTTATAATTCTCTTATTTCGAGCCATTTATTTTCTTAAATTGCATTTTAGTCGAATTTGCTAGTTAACATATTTATATGAGAATTCTGATTTTGCCGTCTTATTTAATGCATGTTTCATTTTAGTCTCTTCTTCTTGTTATCTTATGTTTAGGATTATTTTAATTTGAATGCCTTACTTTAAATATGTCCATTTTGGTCCTGAATGATTGAAGTTGGTCTATTTACGATTGTAATGCCTAGTTTGTAAAATATTTGCAATTGTTGCCTTAATTTCTTGTTTGTTTTATGGTTTAATCCCTAATGTCACTATCTTTATTATTTTGATCCATCATTTACATATTTGTTAATTTCTTGTTAGTTGTAATATTTTCAAATATTATTTTACATGAGGAATTTATAGAAACGTGCCTTAACTGACAAGGAGTGCATTTCTAAGAATTATTCGAATAAAATAATACATTTTACATTCGAATGAATTTGTTTTTAAAATATATTTAATATATGTATTTTATCTAAAAGCTAACGCAATATTATTTGTACAGAGAATCCATGGAAATGCCCCCTTAACTGATAATGAAGTTATTTTCGAGGATTGTTCGTGCAAAATAATATCCCTTATATTTTTTCTAAAAATGATCATAATTTAAATGTATATCCGAATTTGCAAATTTCAATATTTAGATGGCGTATAATCGCTTTGATACCGATTTCGGATGATGTGGGGGTGCTAAGGACCCCATGCGTAATCGACTCCCGAACTCATTTTCAAGACGAATTTCTAGTTAAATACATATCACTTTTTTATCTTTTAAATTTATTTATCTTAAAAATATTTTAAAAGATATTTTTAGGTATTCGACCTACCAAACCCAAAGGTCGATGGCAACTCCAAATTTGTTTATTTACGCATTTATTTTAAAAACAACATTTTCCAAGATTAAGTTGGATCGCTCCCTGAAGTAGCCCTAAAAAGTTTAAGGACCGTTCCGACAGCTTTGTGACTCCACTGGGGACATTAGAAAGTCAGGCCATAATTGATTATACGTTATCTTTTTAGTTGAAAATGGTACATTTGAATGATATTTAAATTTTGATCCTCATGTTTTGTTACATCGCATTGTACATCTTTTATTTATTAGTTGTACTAACGTGTGATTTGTATGTTTCAGATTTCTGAATTTTGTTTTAGTCTGTTGGTTTTTGGATCGAGGCAAAGGATTGTGAGTTTCCCCCTACTCATGCTATAACCGTTCAAATATTTAGAGTCTTCTAATTGTGCTCTGTCCCGTTAGGTAGGGGTGAACGCTACGCTTAATTGAGAAAAATTATTTTTCTCCGCATGAGCTTTAGCAAGTAACTCTGGGGTGCATATGCCTCATATTTACAAGAAAAACATTGAGTTTCCTCACATGTACATGGGTAAATGCATTCTCTCAAATTGAACTCGACCCGTTTAAGCCTATAATGGGTAGGGATTGAGGATCTAGCAGGCCCAAGGGGGCACCAACAAACGATAATTCGAGGACCCTATTATTAATACCGAAACTCTGCTCATTTCATACTGAATTTCTGTTCACCATTCTTCAAAGTTCACAAAAGGGAAACTCACTCTAACCTTTTTTCTCGAATTTATTTATTTATTTTGCAAAAAGTATGATAATTAGAAGAATATGTGGTTAGGTTCATTTTTTTTTAAATAACTATGCGAACTAGATGGCATGAGGTTAGGATTTACGGGGTAGAAAACATGTCTGGGTAGAACTGTTATAAAAGCATGTCATGGTAGATACCATGTTGGGTAGGATCTTTTCATTTCCTAAATATTTCTTCTACTTTTTGGTTAAGTGGTATTAACAATTTCTTTTGTTTTATCTTATTTTCATCTGTCTTATGTTTGCATTTTCATTTTCACATCATAACCAAACAAGGTGCTAATTCATAAGTGATTGATCAAATCAGAAGACTTTTATACCAACATAAGAGTTCCATAACTGGATAGTCAACTCCGTAAGGGTGACGACTTACAAAAAAAGTTGATAGACGAGAGAAGAGCTCAAAGATTGATAGAAGACTCCCATTAAACAAACATCAAGATGGTATCAAATAGTCAGATGATAGCTGAGTCAAGAGTGATAAGATCCTTCACGAGATATCAAGGTCTTTTCTCCTTGGAGAATCCCATAGAAATGAAAGTCTAGAGATCCCATAATCTCAATAGGTGAATTAAAATGAAGAAATATGGGTCAACAATTTGAGGAGTCCAACAATGACTATAAAGACAACATCAAATCATAAGAAAGGCCTAGATCGAGTAAATGAAGAAAATGAAGCTTGTCTGTCTAGTGTAAGGAACACTTATGACCTGATGAAGGTTTTTCTATAGTGGTCGCTTTTGGGAATTAACACATTGTGTATTTGCATTTGCATTCTCGTTTTGCATTAGCTTATTAATTTTGCTATTTGCTTCTATAATAATCTTGTTATCTCATTTGTACTAACTTACTTTTATGATTGCTTTTTTTTTTTCTACATCGCATGATCATAACATTTTTTTAGGTGTTGATTTGTGAGTGGTCACCAGAGTAAAAGGTTTTCATGATGGACAAAGGGTTTTATAATCAAGTAAACTATAACACCACTAGGGAATGACATCCTAAAGAAACTTCGGGAATAGTGGAGAGCTATACGCTTAAGGATCGTGTGTCCGACAAAGAGCAAAAGAATATAAGAGAGGAAATGTCTAAGATGATGGATAAAATAGTACTTTTTCCAAATGAAAATATACTTCTGTAAAAGTAAGAAAAGGGCTCGATGAAAATAACCCTGCGATGTCAAATACACAATGGACTACTTTAGAATAGTTTAATCCTATCCAATCTGATAAATCACACACAATCACCATTCGCATCAACAAGTTGTCTGGAAATACCAAGGAAATAGTGACAACTGTAGGAGTTCAAAAAGATGAAAATAATCCATGCACTCAGAACTCAGGGGTATTTTAGAGTATACTCCATGCGTCAAGAGAAGTAAATATGAAGACTCCAGTTCAATCTAAGCTAAGAGGTGGCTCTCATTTTAATCCTATCCCTATATCATATAATGAGTTGTATAATAAACTTTCAAAAGCTTGAGAGATGGCCCCACATTATGTGAAACCTTGTCTGTCTTCATATCCAAATTGGTATAAAGTCAATGTTCGTTGTAAATATCATGTCGGAGCTCTAGGACATTCCATTGAGAATTACACCGCCTTCAAGCATCGAGTCCAACATCTCTTGGATCATGGAGTATTGAAGTTTTGAGATGAAAGGTCGACCTAATTCAGTATCTGATTATCCTGTTAGGATGAAGCCAAAAGTGTTCAAAGGTAAGGATATTAGTGGGGGTATCTAGGAGGAATAAAATTTCCTAAAATAAGAAGCTCAAGTTTGGCATTTGAGGATTGAAAATGATAAACTACGTAGAGAAATGAAATCCATACATGATGGTTTTCAAAAGATCAATCAAGCCTTTAAAAATGTTGGTATAGAAAATACCCCTAGAGGAGTGGACAACAAGGGTCACTAAGCTAAAAAATGATAATGAACACTAGAGAAAGGATTACAAGACGCATGAAGATTGAGCTAAGAAGTTCTCTTATGATTAACATATTGCAGAAAAAAGCATGATACAACTGTAAATGATTTGCAAAGATGTCAAGCTGAAAGTTAGATGTTGAATATGTCCATAACCAACATGGAAGCTTCATATCAGTGCCACAAGCATGAGATTGATGTTGAGCTAAAGCCACTAGATCCAGGAATAAGACATTATTGAGGATTATAGATGATTTTGGAAATATTGCCCAAGGATTCATAATGATGAAGATTTTCTTACGAGGAAAAAGGAACAAATTTATTTACAGCTCCAAGAATTGACGGATAAGATGGAGCAAAAAGATGATGGCATGAAAGAAGCTATGATCCTAGTAAGAAATGTGGCTCACATGTTGATTGATTTAGTTGTCTTTGCAAGAGAATTGAAGAAGATTGACAACTCAACATCCGAGTATGAGAGGAAGTTAACTTGGCTTCTGATAGAAATAGAGAAGTTAGGAGTTAAGGTTATCCCTTATATGTAAAGTTTGTTTGACATATCGAAACCCTTGTGTTCAATGAAAGTTGTTTTAAGATTGAAACTCTGGAATGACACCTTTTGCATACATACATTTGCATAGGACATTTTGCATTCCCATTTCTGTATTTTTGTATTCGTATGTGCATTTTTGCATATTTACATTCACTATACATCATACATTGCATAATATACATTGCATCTTAACGTGCATTAATCACGGATCCTGGTAGTAACTCGCAGAGAATCTTGTGATAGAAATATTGAAGGTAAATTGAAGCCACCCCTGTTTGTACCTAGAGAAGATATGAGAGCCATGGATATGAAGTTTGCGGTATGCCGCTAAGAACCATGTGGTGGAAGAGCAAAATACAAAATCTAATTAATTCGGGGGCATGGTCTTATATTAAGCAAGTGGAGTATTAGATTGTAACAATCCTGAAGATCCTGGAGCACCCAATGTCTGACGAGTAATGAAGCTTCTTAATTAGGAAGGCATCATTTCATCCATCATGAAGCTCTATTTCACTTGCATTGTCTTGTTTAAGTTTATTTTTGTTCTTTCTTTCTTTATTTACCTAAATTTTGTAAATATGTTTGGTGATTGAACTTATGTTACTTTTTAATGAGTAATGAATCAAATTTTTAATCTGTTAGTTCTTTGAGTATCAAATTAATTAAAGATTGTTTTAATTTTTTCAAGAATTATAGATCTTTGGCAAGTGGCAAAATTAGACCATTCATATCCCTTCCAAAGCCAAAAACACAATTACTCGATTTTTTTACCTTAAATAATTCATGGTCACTACCAAAATCAAATTTTGACACTACATTTATCTGAGACTCCAAAGTCATACCTTTACCTTTTTCAAGATAACAAATTCATACTTTTACCTTATCGGGTAGAGCCAATCTGGTTATAACACTACCCTTCCCCATATACACGACTTCAAAGTTGCACCTTTGCCTTTTCAGTCATAAAACCATCATTTTTCTTTATACCATTAAAACCGAAAAGGCCATAAGTGAAATTTTTTTATTAGTTCATGAATCTTCCTACAAGAAAAGATAAGAGGGACATCATGAATCAACTTTTTAAAGAAAAAATAGAATAATTGGGGCATGCTCGAAGCAAAAAGAAGAAAAAAAATAAAGGGAATAATTTAAATAATTCGATCATGCATCAATTACATTGTTTTCATGTAAATAAAAGTTAATCCTGAATATTCATCTCTCGGGGATACCTCTTTTTGCAAGGACTTCTGTGTATGAAATGATTAACGGCCTTCTTTCATTTATCCCATCTTAAAAAAAGAAAATATATCCCTTGTTGTCCTCATTTGAGCCTAGATTTATTTTCTTCCGATTCAACCCTAATCAAGGATCACCCTCCACATTGGGGGGCAAGATGAAGGATATCTACTCACAGGAGTAAAGATCTTCAATCCAAGTTTTATTACAAGGGAAAGTCTCCATAAAATAAAGTGGAAAACAAAGAACCGTAAGGTAGATCAAATGCAAAGTGTTTGGAGATCAAATCCAATCGAGAACAACGAAAGAAATTCCAAATGTAAGAAACAAAGAGGGCAAGAAGGTCCTCAAAGGAATTTAAGTCCTATACACATCCAATAAATTCATAAAAAATATAAAAAGATATAAAAAGAAAAGAGAAAATATAGAAGAATAAGAAGAAAAGAAAAAGAGGAAAAAGAAAGAAAGATAAAGAAAATAAATCAAGTATTTCAAGATACAAAGTTAATCAAGTACAAATGGTTCAAAGATCTAGATTCAACAAGAAGAGCGAGAAATACTGAAGATATAAGAAAATGGAGATGAACTCTAGGGTGAAAACCCAAAAATGGGCAGTCTAGAGGGATATAGAAAAAACAAAAGAAAATAAAAGACAAGTATCAAGCAGATCTAAGCCAAGTAAGGTAAGATTGAAGGCATCAAAATGAATTGATCCTTGGTTCAATTACCCTTTAAACACTTGTTTGGGCCTATTTATCCCTTTCTTTCATAACCGTGATCTCTGGCCTATTTTACGTGCCTAAAAGCCTATTCTAATCATACATGGATTTCTAAGTGAAAAAGATTATCTTCATATTACATTTCGTTTCTTGGGATTAATTTTTTATTTGAAAAATTGGTTTTCTAAAATCTTTAATGCATGACAAAATAATAAAGGTATCTCTAGAAGATGAGCATAACAACCATTCCTCAAGTCAGTGGACACCCAAAGAGCCATATATGCTATAATAAAAAGGCCATCCTGAGAGACCTTACCTTTTCAGTATCAACTTTTCCTTAAATTTGTTAGTAATTTTGACACTTGCCAATGGGCTATGATTTTTTGAAAGATTATTGCAGCCATTCCCACCACAGATCGAGAAAGCATGCATTAATACATGGATTTGTGTTATTGCAACATACATCATTTCATACATACATAATTCTTATAGATTTTTCAAGTAAAGAAAAAGAAAAATCGAAATTCAAGCTTCAAATGAAGGGAATTGCATTAAGAGTGATAGAAAACTTAAGAATTACGGAGCCCAATACACAAAATAATCATTATTTTTGAAGTGGAGAATGTTACCCAGATAATGTGTTTTTTTAGAAACTAAGTCTGATTTTCAGAGGTTTCCTGACAGTGTATTTTTAAATGAGTTTTCAAAGAAACTAAATCTATTTTTCAGAGGTTTCTGAACTGATAGAGTTTTTGAAAAACTAAGCTTGATTTGCAAAAGTTTCCTACTTAGTAACTCCTTCGGGTCATCAGCTAGTCATTCGAGCATGATGCTTAAATCCTTCAAGTCATCTATAAGCCTTTCGAGCAAGATGATAAGTCCTTCGGGTAATCCATAAGACCTTCGGGCAGGTTGTTTTCATATGTTTTTCGAAAAATGAGAAATGTCTCTCATTTAAATCTGAAAATTGAAATTTTTGAAAAGTAAGAAAACGATTTCCAAAGTTTCTTGCCTAGTAAACTATGTCCCAAAATTGGTAAGTCATTCGGGCCATCGGTAAGTCTTTCGAGCATGATGATTAAATCCTTTGGATCATCTATAAGTCCTTTAGACAGGATGTTTTCGCATGATTTTCAAAAACATGAGAAAATAATTTCTGAAGTTTCTAATTTAATTTTTTTTTCTGAAAAATGAATTTTTTAAAAAAGTAACCAATTTAAAGTCTCAAAAAGCGAGAGCTGGCACTTAAGTTGGGACAGACTCTTGTATTTGGTGGTTGCGAGACAGGTTTCCACAAGAAAATCAATTTCCAAAGAATATCCTCCCAAAACTTTCAGGTATAATGTTTTCGAATTCTCAAACACATACTAACAAGGGTTCATGTTTAATTTTTAGATTTGATATGCTTGAAGACAAGAGAAGCAAATCGAACTTGATTCAATCTTCCCTGGAGAACAGTGGAATGAATCAACATCCCCATATTTGATTTTCCCTCAAGAAGAAGTGGAACATATCCCTATCTTTTCATATTTGATATTCCCAGAATAATAGCGGAACAAGTCTGCCACGATTCAATCTTCCCTGAGTAACAATGGAATGAATCAACATCCCCAGATCTGATTTTCCCTCAAGAAGAAGCATACATATCCCTCTCTTTCAAGATTTAATATTTCTTGAGTAACAATGGAACAATTCTGCTTCGATTCAATCTTCCCTGAATAATGGTGGAATGAATCAACGTCCCCAGATCTGATTTTCCCTCAAGAAGAAGAGAAACATATCTCTCTCTTTCAATATTTGATATTCCCTGAGTAACAGTGGAACAAGTCTTCCTCGATTCAATCTTCCCTAAAGAACAGTAGAATGAATACATATCCCCATATCTGATTTTCCCTCAAGAATAAGCGGAACATATCCATGTCTTTCAAGATTTGATATTACAGGTAACAGTGTAACAAGTCTACCTCGATTCAATCTTCCCTAAAGAACAGTGGAATGAATCAACATTTCTCGATCTGATCTACCCTGAAGAAACAGTGGAGCAGATCCCTTATCAGATTCCAAAGAACAGATTCGGCCGAACGAAAACTCATTATCTCTTCGTCTTTTTTCTATCATTGTTAACACAAAAATGGACAATGAGGGGAAGTTGTCGACATCAGTTTTTGTCCAAACTATTATTATTATTATTATTTATTATATATTTTAATTTTATTTCTTAGAGGCCAAAACTACAACCCAGTCGGGCCCTATTATAACTGGCCCAAAACAGTAAAGCCTAAAGAACCATCTGGCCCAAACTAACACAAAGTAATTAGGTTTTTAAACCCTAATTCTCCCATCACCTCCGTCATCAACAAAGACAGCCGCTGCCATTGCCAACCGAAAAAGCCATCGCCGATGCGCACCATCGCCGGACACGTCATCGCTGATATAGCCCTTCGCCATATCAAAACCTCTGTTCAAAAAAATATTATCGAACCAAATCAATTAATCAAAAAAATGGATAGAAGAATAAAAATAAAAAATGGGGAGGAAGCAGTAATCCCAGAAAATCTGGGGCATTCAATGCCCCAGTTACTGTTGTTGTACCCATCCCATATTATCCCCAACTGCGACCATCATTGTACCACTGACCCACTGCCATGGCCTGCAGAATCCATACGAGTCATTATCATGTCCTATCACCAAATCCTCACAAAATAAGTAATCACAATTATTATAAGAGGCAAGAGGCTTTTTTGAAAAAAAAGAAGGGGGCATATTCGAATCAGGAGATAGAAAAATTGGGGAGGGAAATAAAAAAGAGTATTATTCAGTTCGAAGAGAAAAAAAAACAAACAAGAAAGAGAACAAAATTGAAGAAAAAATAAAGTAGATAAAGGGATCTACCTTCGACCGAGTCATTCACCAGTATTAGAAAGGTCAGCTCGTAGATCTGGTCGGTAAGGAGGTGCGAACTGGTGGTGGGAGCAATATATTCCAAAACTGAGTTGATCCAACGGTCGAATGAAGAGATCAGAGAGTGGGAAAGACAAATGGTTTTCGTTTGATTTGTGAAGATCTGGACGTTTTATTTTCAAAACCAAGACCGGATCCATGCTCTTGGCCTAAAAAAGAAGCCACTGGTGTAATCAGGGCTTGACAAGCTACTGGAGTACGGCGGCAGACGACGGACGACGGTCTGTGGCAGAACCACTCACCGGAGACTCACCGGCTCTTGAAGAGAGAAGGGAGAGCTTCTCTCTCTACTCGAAAAGAAAAAAAAAGAAAAAAATTAAAAAAATGTGAAAAAAGAGTTATATAGCATATTTAAAATGATGTCATTTTAGGAATTAGGGTTCCTTGAGTTCGGGCACATGGGCTAACTCCTTTCCTGGCCATCCTGGTTTAATAAGCCTTTCACTTTAGTCATGGATTGAGGTTCTAATTCTCTTGTTTCGAGCCTTTTATTTTCTTGCATTTCATTTTAGTCTGAATTTGCTAGTTAACATATTTATATGAGAATTCTGATTTTGCCTTATTATTTTATGCATTTTCATTTTAGTCCATTTCTTCTTGTTATCTTATTTTTAGGATTATTTTAATTTGAGTGCCTTACTTTAAATATGTCCTTTCTGGTCTTGAATTGTTGAAGTTGGTCTATTTATGATTGTAGTGCCTAGTTCGCAAAATATTTGCAATAGTTGCCTTGATTTCTTGTTGGTTTTATGGTTTAATCCCTAAATTCACCATATTTATTATTTTGATCCATCATTTACATAATTGTTAATTTCTTGCACGTTGTAATATTTTCAAATATAATTTTACATGAGGAATTTATAGAAACGCGCCTTAACTGACAATGAGTGTGTTTCCAAGAATTGTTTGAATAAAATAATATCTTTTACATTCGAATAAATTTGTTTTTTTAAATATATTTAATATATGTATTTTATCTAAAAGCTAAGGCAATATTATTTTGTACAGGAAATTCATGGAAATGCCCCGTGCAAAATAATATAACTTATATTTTTCTAAAAATGATCATAATTTAAATGTATTTTTGGATTTGCAAATTTCAATATTTAGATGACATATAATCACTTTGGTATCGATTCGGGCGCTGTGGGGGTGCTAATACTTTCCCACGAGTAATCGACTCTTAAACCCTTTTTCAAGACGAATTTTTGGTTAAACGAGTATCACTTTTTTATCTTTTAAAATTATTTTTCTTAAAAATATTTTAAAATATATTTTTAGGTATTTAACCTACCTAACGCAAAGGTCGATGGCAACTCCAAATTTGTTTATTTATGCTTTTATTTTAAAAACCAACATTTTCCAAGATTAAGTTGGATCGCTCCCCGATATAGCCCTAAAAAGCTTAATGACCATTCCGACACATATCAAATCTAAAAATTAAACATGAACCCTTATTAATATGTGTTTGAGAATTTGAAAACATCATACCTGAAATTTTGGGAGGATAATCTTTGGAAATTGATTTTCTTGTGGAAACTTGTCTCACAACCACCAAATACGGGAGTCTGTCTCAACTTAAGTTTCAGTTGAATCTCTCACTTTTTGACTTTGAATTGATTACTTTTTCAAAAATTTATTTTTTCAGAAAAGATTTAAATGAGAAACTTTGGAAATTATTTTCTCATTTTTTTGAAAATCATGCAAAAACATCCTGCCTGAAGGACTTATAGATTACCCAAAGGATTTAATCATCATGCTCGAAAGACTTACCGATGGCCCGAAGGACTTACCAATTTTGGGAAATAGTTTTCTAGGCAAGAAACTTTGGAAATCGTTTTGTTACTTTGCAAAATTTCAATTTTCAGATTTAAATGATAAACTTTTCTCATTTTTCGAAAAAAAATGTGAAAACATCATGCCTAAAGGTCTTATGGATTGCTCGAATGGCTTATCATCTTGCTCGAAAGGCTTACCCTAAGGATTTAAGCATCATGCTCGAAAGACTTACTGATGACTCGAATGACTTACTAAGTAGAAAATTTTACAAATCAAGCTTAGTTTTTCAAAAAATCTATCATGTTCAAAAACCTCTGAAAATCAGACTTAGTTTCTTTGAAAACTCATTTAAAAATACCCTGTCAGGAAACCTCTAAAAATCAAACTTAGTTTCTAAAAAATGCATTAGCTGGGTAACATGGCCCACTTCAAAAAATGATGATTATTTTTGTGTTTTTTGCCACTCTTAATGTAATTCCCTCCATTTGAGGCTTGAATTCTGACTTTTCTTCTTCTTTTCTTGAAAAATATGTAAGAATTATGTATGTTGAAATGATGTATGATGAAATGATGCAAATCCATGCATAAATGTATGTTTTCTCGATCTGTGGTGGGAATGGTTGCAATAGCGATCTTACTTCCCTTCCTGATTAAGTTGTCTTCACTTTTTTTGTTTGCACCAGTGTGCACTCTTGCAATTCTTGACTTGTATCAATTTCTTGTTACCCCATCAATTTTTTTCCTGATAAGATTGGCTTTCTCTGCTTGAATTTGTGTAGAAATCCAATAGAGCTTTCATCTTTAAAAAGAGGATCCATCATTTCAAGCTTTGGAGACTGTGTATGTGTTGTTACCCTGTAGCGGGAAATCAAAGGTCACTGCCTGGAGCTGCCCAACAATTGATGGAATATCAGACTGCCTAGGAGAGCCATGAGACACGTCCATACCAAGGATGATGGTTGGAACCTTAGAAACAATTGTAATTGAATGTGTTTTCTCAATGGCTAACCTCGACCTTAGTCCTCCAAGCTTTGCATTGATTTTTAGAAGCAAATTTGTAAGGTATTTCCATAAACTTGTGTGACTATACCAAACTATAAAGATCATCATTATTCTTATCAGGTAACAAATGAGGAACTGTGGAGCTCCAGGAAGCTTAGATTTTATGTCCTCAACCATTTTATCCACTATATCAACATGAGAGCACCGTCTATTCTGATTTGACTCTTGAAACATATCAAAGGGAGGGTCTATCCTAATTTTATCCATGTCTCCACATCTAATCAAATATTGAACAAGGCTATTTGTATCACATCGTGCCAAGAAGTTTAACAATAACCCATCATTCAATCTTAGTTGGCTCCACTAGTTTCTTGTTGTTAAAATTCCATCGTCCATTTCGTGGAAAGAAATCTTCACCATTTCTCACTTTTAACCTCGAGGTTGTATAAGAAAATCTTCATATTGAGTAAAATTAGAATTTATGGAAACACCACTTGATCGCAAACATTGGTTCAGTGTCATCGTTACTGGTTCGTAAAACATTCGACAACTTATGCATTCTTTCCTGTGGCTTATGCCTAGATTTTTCAACCAGAGAAGCTCTTTGCATAGTGTTCAGAGCTTTTGTATGGCGTTACAAAGATACCGAAGAATTTAGATAAGTGGGAATATAAGTAGGACGCTTTGGCTTGCCAACATTAATGCATGAGAAATCACTAAAATAATGCAACTGTATGTTGTGATGATGGACAAAACAATTATATATAGTAAGCTTTGGAGGCAGTTTGGTCAAACAATCAATGATATTGTATTCATGGATGATATGGGCCTTCAAAAAATGTCCCAACATTTATCATTTCTTTCTCCAGTATTGATTCTAAGCTTGAGCTTTTGTGTTTGTGTTTGGGAGACATGTGTCAATTATCAAGACCCACTCTAGAGAGATTATCTTGTTTAAAAATGGTTTTCTTCTTCTTTTTATTTCCAAAAATTGAAAAATATCAATTAAAAGAATTTTGAAAATGTTTAATAAAACATTTTAAAAAATATTGCCCCTTTCTAGGTTTCATAATTGAGACAAATAATAAAACAAGAGTTTAATGAATATAAAATAAGTCAATTACTCTTTTAATCTTTCAAAAAAATCATAGCCATTGGCAGGTGTCAAAATTACTAACAAATTTAAGGTATAAGTTAATTCTGAAAAGGTAAGGTCTCTCAGGATGGCCTTTTTATTATAGCATATTTGGCTCTTTGGGCGTCCACTGACTTGAGGAATGGTTGTTATGCTCATCTTCTAAAGATACTCACTGGTTCCAAACTCTCAGGGACACATTTGGGATGTGTGATGCTTCATCAAGAGCTTTGTAAGATCGTCTCTTCTGTCATAGTTGCACAATTTAATATTCGAGCCGCCCTTTCAGGTTTTTAACTCGAATCCTTCTTTGGCTTCAAGACATTATTCAAAATTTTACGTCTTGAACCACTTTATTATTTTCTATCATGCATTAAAGGTTTTAGAAAACCAATTTTAGCAAATAAAAAATTAATCTCGAGAAGCGGAATGAAATCTTAAGATAATCTCTTTCACTTAGAAATCCATGTATAATTAGAATGGACTTTCAGACACGTAACATAGGTCAGGGCTTACAGTTATGAAAAAAATGGATAAATAAGCCCAAACAAGTGTTTAAGGGTAATTGAACCAATGATCAATTCATTCTGATGCCTTCAATCTTACCTTGCTTGGCTTAGATCTGCTTACTTCATTTCTTTTATTTTCTTTTACTTTTTTCTAGATCACTCTAGATTGGCCATTTTTGGGTTTTCACCATAGAGTTCATCTTCATTTTCTTATATCTTTAGCATATCTCACTCTTCTTGTTGAATCTAGATCTTTGAACCATTTGTACTTGATTAACTTTGTAGCTTGAGGCTTGATGAGTCACTCATCTTGAAATACTTGATTATTTTCTTTTTCTTTTTTCGTTTTCCTCTTTTCCTTTTCTTATTATTCTATATTTTCTCTTATCTTTCTTATCTTCTTTCCTTTTTCTTTTTCTATCTTTTCTCTTTTTTTTTTTTTTTTCTTTTCCTTTTTCTATTTTTTCTTTCTTTTTTTATATATTTTTTTTGAATTTATTAGATGTGTATAGGACTCCAATTGCTTTAAGCACCTTCTTGTCCTCTTTTTTTCTTGCATTTGGAACTTCTTTCATTGTTCTCGACTGGATTTGATATCCAAACACTTTACATTTGATCTTCCTTATGGTTCCTTGTTATTCCTCTTTATTTCACGGAGACTTGCCCCTATAATAAAACTTAGATTGACAATCTTTACTCCTGCGAGCATATATCCTTCATCTTGGCCCCCAATGTAGAGGGTGATCATTGGTTAGGGTTGAATTGAAAGAAAAATAATTAAGGCTCAAATGGGGACAACAAGGGATATATTTTCTCTTTTTGTGAAAGGATAAATGAAAGAATATTGTTCATCATTTCATACATAGAAGTCCTTGCAAAAAGAGGTATCCCTAAGGTGATGAATATTCATGATTAACTTTTATTTACATAAAACAATGTAATTGATGCATGATAGAATTATTTAAATTATTCCCTTTATTTTTTTTCTTCTTCTTGCTTCGAGCATGCCCCAATTATTCGAGCTTCTCTTCAAAAAGTTTATTCATGATGTCTCTCTTGTCTCTTATTGCAGGAAGATTCACAAACTAATGAAAATTTTACACTTGAGGCCTTCCAATTTTATTAGTATAAATAAAAAATGATGGTTTTGTGTCTGAAAAGACAAAGGTGCGACTTGGAAGTCGTGTATATGGGGAAGGGTAGTGTTATAACTAGATCGGCTTTACTCGAGAAGGTAAAAGTATGTATTTGGTGTCTCGAAAAAGGTAAAGGTATGACTTTGGAGTCTCATATAAATGTAGTGTCAAATTTTGGTTTTGGTAGTGACAGTGAATTATTTAAGGTAAAAAAATCAAGTAATTATGTTTTTGGCTTTGGAAGGGATATGAAAGGTCTAATTTTGTCACTTGCCAAAGATCAATAATTCATGAAAAAATTAAATGAATCTTTAATTAATTTGATACTCAAAGAACTAACAGATAAAAAATTTGATTGATTGCTCATAACTTTAAAAAGTGTTATAATTTCAATCACCAAACATATTTACAAAATATTTAAGTAAATAAATAAAGAAAGAACAAAAACAAACTCAAACAAGACAGTGAAAGTGAAATAGAGCTTCATGATGGATGAAATGATCTTTTCCTAATTAAGAAGCCTCATTACTCATCAGACATGTGGGTGCTCGATTGGATCTTCAGGATTGTTACAATCTAATACCCCACTTGCTCAATAAAAGGCCATGCCCCCGAATCGATTAGATTCTGTAACTTGCTCGTCAACGCCACATGGTTCTTAACAGCATGCCCCAAACTTCATATCCATGACTCTCATATATTCTCTAGGTACGAACAGTGTGGCTTCAATTTACTTTCAATATTTCTGTCACAAGATTCTCCGCAAGTTACTATCAGGATCCGTGATTAATGCACATTAAGATGCAATGTATATTATGCAATGTATGATGTATAGATGTGAATATAAAGATTGAAAAATGCACATACGAATGCGAAAATACAGAAATGAGAATGCAAAATGTGCGATACAAATGCATGTATGCAAAAGGTGTCATTCTAGAGCAGTAATCTTAAAATAACTTTCATTGAACACAAGGGTTTCGTATGTCAAACAAACTTTACATATAATGGATAGCATTAACTCCTACCTTCTCTATTTCTTTCAAAAGCCAAGTTAACTTCCTCTCATACTCGGGTGTTGAGTTGTCAATCTGCTTCAATTCTCTTATAAAGCCAAATAAATCAATCAACTTGTGAGCCACATTGCTTTCTTGGATCATAGCTTCTTTCATGACATCATTTTTTCCTCCATCTCATGTGTCAATTCTCAGAGCTGTAAACAAAGTTATTCCTTTTTCCTCGTAAGAAAGTCTTCGTCGTTATGAAATCCTTGGGCAATATTTCCAAAATCATCTATAATCCTCAACAATGTCTTATTCCTGAATCTAGTGGCTTTTAGCTCAACATTAATCTCACACTTGTGGCGCTGATATAAAGCTTCCATGTTGGCTATGGACATATTCAATATCTGACTTTCGGCTTGAAATCTTTCCAAATCATTAATTGTTGTATCATGTTTTTTTTCTGTAATATGTAAATCATAAGAGAACTTCTTGGCTCGACCTTCATGTGTCTTGCAATTCTTTCTCCAGTGTTCAACATCGTTCTTCAACTTAGTGGCCCCTATTGTTGACTCCTCTCGGGGTATTTCCTATAACAACATTTTTAAAGGCTTGATTGATCCTTTGAAAACCATCACGCATGAATTCTATCTCTCTATGTAGTTTATCATTTTCAATCCTTAAATGATAAACTTGAGTTTCATACTTTAGCAAATTTTCTTCCTCTTAGATGCCCCTACTGATATCCTTTCCTTTGAACACTTTTGGCTTCATCCTAACTGGATAATCAGTTACCAAATTAGGTCGACCTTTCATCTCGAAACTCCAATACTCCATGATCCAAGAGATGTTAGACTCGATGTTTGAAGGTGGTGCAATTCTCAATGGAATGTCCTTAAGCTCCGGCATGATATTTACAACGAACATTGACTTTATACTAATTTGGATATGGAGACTGCCAAGGTTTCACATAATGTTGGGCCACCTCTCGAGCTTTTAAAAGATTATCATACAACTCCTTATATGATATAGGGATATGATTAAAATAAGAGCCACCTCTTAGCTTGTATTGAACTGGAGTCTTCAAATTTACTTCTCATGACTCTAGAAGTATACTCTCAAATTCCCTCGAGTTTTGAGTGCATGGATTATTTTCATCTTTCTGAACTCCTACAATTGTCACCATTTCATTGGTTTCTCCAGACAACTTTTTGAAGTGAATGGTGATTGTATGTGATTTATCAAATTGGCTAGGATTAACCTGTTCTAATGTAGTCCTTTTTTTATTTGACATTGCGGGATCATTTTCATCGAGCTCTTTTCTTACTTTTGTAGAATTCTCTTTTCCTTTGAGAAAAACAGTTATTCTATCTATCATCTTGGACGTTTGCACTCTTATCTCTCTTATCTCCTTTTGCTCTTCGTCGGACACACGTTCCTTGGGCGCATAGCTCTCTACTATTATAGGAGTTTCCTTATGATGCCATTCCCAAGTGGTGTTATATTTTACTTGATCATGAAACCCTTTGTCCATCACAAAAACATTTTACTCTGGTGACCACTCATAAATCAACACCTATGAAAAATGTTATGATCATGCGATACAAGAAAAAAAAAGCAATCATAAAAGCAAGTTAGTACAAATGAGATAACAAGATTACTATATAAGAAAATAGCAAAATTAATAAGCTAATGCAAAATGAGAATGCAAATGCAAATACACAAGGTGTTAATTCCCAAAAGCGACCACCATAAAACAACCTTCATCAGACCATAAGTGCTCTTTATACTAGATAGACGAGCTTCATTTTCTTCAATTACTCGAACTAGGCCTTTATCATGATTTGATGTTTTCTTTGTAATCGTTGTTGGACTCCTCAAAGTGCTGACCCACATTTCTTTGTTTTAATTCACCCATTGTGATTATGGGATCTCTAAACTTCCATTTCCGTAGGATTCTCCAAGAAGAAAGCGACTTTGATATCTCACGAAGTATCTTCTCACTCTTAACTCAACTATTGTCTGGCTATTTGATATCATCTTGATCTTTGTTTAATGGGAGTCTTCGATCAATCTTTGAGCTATTCTCTCGTCTATCAACTTTGTTTGTAAGTCGCCCTTACGGAGTTGACTATCTAGTTATGGAACTATTATGTTAGTATAAAAACCTTCTATTTGATCAATCACTTATGAATTAACACCTTATTTGGTTATGACGTGCAAATGCAAACATAAGGCCGATAAAAATAAGATAAAACAAAAGAAATTGTTTGTACCACTTAACCAAAAAGAAGAAGAAATATTTACGAAATGAAAAGATCTTACCCAACATTGTATCTACCATGACATGTTTTTATAATAGTTTTACCCAGAAATATTTTCTACCCCCATAAATCCTAACCTCGTGTCATCTAGTTCACATGCTTGTTTGAAAAAAATGAACCTAACCGCATACTCTTCTAATTCTCATGTTTTTTGCAAAATAAATAAATAAATTCGAGGAAAATATTAGAGTGAGTTTCCCTTTTGTGACCTTTGAAGAACAGCGAACATAAATTCAGTATGAAACGAGCAAAGTTTCAGTATTACTAATAGAGTCCTCGAATTATCCTTTCCTGGTGCCCCCTTGGGCCTGTCAGACCTTCAATCCTCACCCATTATAGGCTTAAACGGGTCGAGTTCAATTCGAGAAGATGCATTTCCACATGTCCATACAAGAAAACTCAATGTTTTGCTTGTAAACAAGAGGCACAAGCACCCTAGAGGTTACTTGCTAAAGCCTGTGGAGAAAAATAATTTTTCTCACGCAAGCGTAGCATTCACCCTACCTAACAGGATAGAGCACAGTTGAAGGCTTTAAATATTTGAACAGTTATAGTGCGGGTAGGGAGAAACTCACAATCATTTGTCTTGATCCAAAAACCAACAGACTAAAACAAAAATATAAAATCTGAAACATGCAAATCATACGTTAGTACAACTAATAAATAAAAGATGTACAATGCGATGCAACCAAAACGTGAGGATCAAAATTTAAATATCATTCGAATTTACCATTTTCGACTAAAAAGATGATTTATAATCGATTACAGCCTGACTCTCTAATGTCCCCAGCGGAGTCGCCAAGCTGTTGGAACGGCCTTAAGCTTTTTAGGGCTATTTCGGTTTTTAAAATAAATGCACAAATAAACAAATTTGGAGTCGTCATCGACCTTTGGGTTAGATAGGTCGAATACCTAAAAATATCTTTTAAAATATTTTTAAGAAAAATAATTTTAAAAGATAAAAAATTATATGCATTTAACTAGAAATTCGTCTTGAAAAAGGGTTCGAGAGTCAATTACGTATGGGGAAGGATTAGTACCCCCACAGCGTCCGAAATCGTATCTAAGTGATTTGACATCATCTAAATATTGAAATTTGAAAATTCAAATATACATTTAAATTATGATCTTTTTTAGAAAAAATATAAGGGATATTATTTTACATGAACAATCCTCGAAATAACTTCCTTGCCGGCTAAGGGGGCATTTCCATGGATTCCCCTTACAAAATAATATTGCCTTAGCTTTTAGATAAAATACATATATTAAATATATTTAAAAAAACAAATTCATTCGAATGTAAAAGGTGTTATTTTGTTCGAACAATTCTTGGAAACGCACTCATTGTTAGTTAAGGCACGTTTCTATAAATTCCTCATGTAAAATAGTATTTGAAAATATTACAACTAGCAAGAAATTAACGAATATGTAAACGATGGATCAAAATAATAAAGATGGTGACTTTAGGGATTAAACCATAAAACCAACAAGAAATCAAGGCAACCATTGCAAATATTTTACAAAGTAGGCACGACAATCGTAAATAGACCAACTTCAATCATTCAGGACCAAAATGGACATTTTTAAAGTAAGGCACTCAAATTAAAATAATCCTAAAAATAAGATAACATGCATAAAACAAGAAGGCAAAATCAGAATTCTCATATAAATATGTTAACTAGCAAATTCATACTAAAATAAATATAAGAAAATAAAAGGCTCGAAACAAGAGAATTAGAACTTCAATCCATGACTAAAGTGAAAGGCTTACAAAACCAGGATGGCCAGGAAAGGGGTTAACCTATATGCTGAACTCAGGGAACCCTATTCCAAAAACAATATAGTTTTGAATATGCTATATAACTCCTTTTTTCTCCTTTTTTTTAAATTTCTTTTCTTTTTTTCCTTTTCGGGTAGAGAGAGAAGCTCTCCCCTCTCTCTACAAGATTCGGTGAGTCTTCGGCGAGTGGTTTTGCCACAGGTCGTCGCCGTACTCTGGCGGCTTTTCAAGCCCCGATTACACCAGTGGCTTCATCTCGAGGCCAAGAGCATGGATCCGGTCTTGGTTTCACTGAATAACGTCCAAATCTTCATAAATCGAACAAAAACCATTCGATTTTCCCACTCTCTGATCTCTTCATCCGACCGTTGGATCAACTCGGTTTCGGAATATGTTGCTCCCACCACCAATGCGCGCCTTCTCACTGACCAGATCTGCGAGCGACCTTTCTAGCACTGGCGAATACTCGATCGAAGGTAGATCCCTTTTTCTACTCTCGTTTTTCTTCGATTTTGTTCCCCTTTCTTGTTTGTTTTCTTTTTCTTTTTCGTTTTTCTCTTCGAAACGAACAATTCCTTTTTTTTATTTCCCTCCCCAATTTTTCTCTATCTCTCGATTTAAATATCCCCCTTCTTTTTTTCGAAAAAGCCTTTTGCCTCTTATAACCATGGTGATTGCTTGTTTTGTGAGGATTTGGTGATAGGACATAATGATGACTCGTATGGGTTCTGCAAGCCATGGCAGTGGGTCAGTGGTCTAGTGATGGGGCAGTCAGGGATGAGCTGGGATGGGTACAGCAACAGTAACCGGGGCATTGAATGCCCTGAATTTTCATGGATTCCCGCTCCCTCCCATTTTTTATTTTTCTATTGATTTTTTTGATTAAATGAATTGGTTCGGTAATATTTTTTGAACAGGGGTTTCGATCTGGTGAGGGGCTTCATCAGCGATGGCGTGTCCGGCAATGATGTGCACTGGTGATGGTTTTTCGGTTGGCAGCGGCGATGACTATCTTTGTTGGTGGCGGCGGTGATAGGAGAATTAAGGTTCAGAAACCCTAATTACTTTGGGCTGGTTTGGGTCGGATATCCCTTTGGGCTTTGATGCTATGGGCAACTTGTAATAGTGCCTGATTGGGTTGTAGTTTTGGCCTGTAAGAAATAAAATAAATGTAATAATAATAATAATAATAGTCCGGGCGAAAACGGGTGTCGACGCTATTGTATAATAATATATTTCTTATTTATCCATAGCTCAATGAACGCCTCGCCAAGGAAACATGATAGCTTAGCCAAACTTGCTCATTCAAACTCTTTTGACATGTTGGTATTCACCTTAACATCGTCGAATGCACTGGTTTTAGTTACGAGGGATATTCATGGTCCTCTTACTTAAGACTCTAATGTAATTTCCCGACTCTTTCCAATTCAAAAAATATATAAATTTTTTATGCACATGTTGTTTTGTTCCATTAATTTTAATATAATTATAAAATTTATAGTTTAAACTTTATGAAGTGTAATTCAAACTAAATATAAAATAATAAAAGATTATTAATGGTATTTTTATTAAAAATGTCGGGTTCGAATAATTGTATCTATATATATGTGTAATATCATTTTTAGTCACATGTTATATTTATATGGATAATTTTTTTATATATAAATTAAAATCTTTTAATTAAATAATCTTTGGGGGAAAACACTTGGATTGTTCCAACCAAAGCCCATAAACACTAACACTAGAACTGATAAAAGGCCCAACAATGTTCTCTTCCATATATATATATATATATATATATATATATATATATATATATATGAACCCTAATTTATCACTCAGGAAACCCTAGCTATTCATTTCGCTGCCATCCCCGCGAAGCTCCAGCTAGCCACTGAGCAGAGCCGTCAACAGATCCAAAACAATGGGCCGCGTCCGTACTAAAACAGTGAAGAAATCGTCCCGTCAGGTGATCGAGCGGTACTACTCGCGCATGACCCTCGATTTCCATACCAACAAGAAGATCATCGAAGAAGTCGCCATCATCCCATCCAAGAGGCTCCGTAACAAGATCGCCGGGTTCTCCACCCATTTGATGAAACGGATCCAGAAGGGACCCGTTCGCGGCATTTCCCTCAAGCTCCAAGAGGAAGAGCGTGAGCGACGCATGGATTTTGTCCCCGATGAATCGGCTATCAAGATCGACCAAATCGAGGTCGATAAGGAAACACTCGACATGCTTTCGGTTCTTGGGATGTCTGATATCCCTGGGCTTGTTAAGGTTGACCCGGTTGCTGTTGCTCCTCAAATCGGGTTCGGCCGCGGTGGTGGACCTGGGAGGAGGTTTTAAGTGGTGAGTGTTCATCTGTTCAATGGGTTCTTAATTTTAAGTATGTTATGGTTTTTTATTTAATGCTTTGTTTTTAGTTGAACAATGTTAGTTATGATAAAGGGTACTGGAATTTATTAAGTTTTATATGCACTTTTGTTTTTGAAGTGTTTGAAATGAGGAACTTTTAGTTTCTGGGATGGATAATTGCCCTTATTTAGCTGTTGATTGATTGTAATGTTGAATTCGAGGTTAAGGCACCGTTTTGGCATTCCAATTTTAGAGATAATGAATTTCCAATTCTGATTTCTAATTGCCAATATCCCCTGCAATATTAAAGTAACAATAAAATTTGATAAGGTAAAGGACTATTTTGTAATAATTTGATAAGTATAAGGATCATTTTGTAACATCCCAATAAATTTTTAAGGATCATTTTGTAACATTTGGAAGGTTGTTGATCAAAAAGACCATTTTTACATAGTACACTGACCTGTAGTATACTTTACCCCTATTTTCTTTGATCTTTGAATTTTCTGATCATGGTTGGTTTTGAATATGGAGATAAATAATGTTAGAATGCAAACCGATTCGATTTCGAAGGCATCTTGAATAGATATATCTTAGATTAGTGCTCAGGAAAACCATTGTTGGTCTGCTATAGTGTATATAGATGCTTTTGATTTAAAGCTAATATTGTGTTTGTGTGTGTCTGATTACAGTGCTTAGAAGAATCGTAAAGATTTTGTTTTGAAAACAAGACCTTAGACAAAGTGTTGATATGTGTCTTCGGTTTAAAGCCAATCTTGTGTGCATGCATGTATGTGTGTGAGTGATTATAAACTTATAATGCTAAGAAGATTGTATGCTTGACTTTTGATCCGTAACGTGATTTTTTGTTATGAGATTTCTCATATGGTTTAGTGTTGTATCTCTATGAGCTTATATTGTCTTGGACTGGATCCGGCAATGGTAGATTAGCATAAGCGTATTTCATCTCGTGTTTACTTGGGTGCAAAGTGTTAGATCGGGTCTGTCTTGTGCTGCTGTGTTTGACCATAAACTTGAATTGATATATCGAAATTTCTTATGTATGTATGTAGGCATGCATGTATGGATGCTGGAAGAAATTGTTTGAATATGAACCATAAAACAATTTGGGAATATACTTGGACTTGGGTGCAAGTGTTAGATTGGGTCTGTCTATGCTGTTGTGTTTGACCATAAACTTGAAATGCTATATTGAAATTTCTTATGTATGTATGTAGGCAGGCATGCATGGATGGATGGGTGGAAGAATTTGTTTGAATATGAACCATAAAACAATTTGGGAATATACTAAAACTAGATTCGCAACAAAATTACATGACAAATTGTTTGATTATGGTTATGATTGTACCAATTTGGATTGAGAGCCAACTTCATCTATATATATTGATCTTTTTCAAATCTATGGTTGTGATTAAGCAAATGACTTTTTAAAGATGATAATTTATTCTATGTGCATTTTGAAAGTGAGTAAATAAGAATGATTTATGATGATGTAGATTCTTTTCCTATACATGATTTATGTACAATTGTGATTTGATATTTTGTCTAAATAAAATAAAAAGTCAAACTTTAATATAATTTTATAATATATTTTTATAATTTTAATATTATTGTAAGTGGTTGTAAAATTTAATTTTTGTTTATGTTTTGACTTGTGATTGTTATATATATATATTTTGACATGATAGAAGCTGCAAGTCTAATTAGAATAGAAAAATATTCAAATTATAACGGAGGTTTACAATTACAATCGTAGATTGGACATATAATAAGGATATTTTTCTATAATCATTAATATAAAAAGAAGTTAATTAAGATCACACAAGGATTATATACAAGGAAAATGTTAAAAAATCTAATTAAATAAATTCAAATAAAAGATAAATACGAACAAATTTGATTGCAATAGTTAAAGTATTACAAAAGGGATTTAAACTATTGAAAGATCGTTGACAAATCAAAATTGAGCGACATAAAAACTATCCATAATTATAAATCATGTATCTAAATTTAATCTCATGGTTCAAACAAGAGAAGATTAATATAATAACAAAAATGTAATATTGAACAATCGTTGCGATGTCAAATTCAACTCTGAAAAAAGAATAAAAAAATAACGAACATACGATAAAAAATGTACCAATATACATAGGGAAATGTGTTATAAAGTCAGAGAAAATCATGTTATAAAGGTAGAATTATTAAAAATTAGAAAATTTGAAAAACCAAATATACAATATAATAAAAATAAATAATGAATACTAACAGTCAGCAACCAACACTAAGACTGGTGTCATCACCTGTCATAAAGATAATAATTATTATATTATTGTAATTGAAGATAAGAAAGTTTAGAGTTAGAATAAGAATTAATTTTGTATGTACATCTCATATGGGTTAAAAAATAGATAAAATTTATAAAATTATGTTTTGAAAGAGATTAGTTTACTTAAGTTTAAAAATTGAAAATAATTGAAAGGGTGCTTAAATAATAAATCTATATCAATTAATAATAACTTTAATATTTTAAAATAAAATATTATTTTTTAAATGTATATTGATTTAATTATCTTTTATAATAAAGATATTAGAATTAATTTTTAATTAATTTTATAAGGTGATTATAAAATAATATATGTTTGTGCGATTAGAATCAAATTTTAATCCTAATAAAAAAATCAATAGATTTACCTTTATTTTATATATACAAAATCAACATAAATATAGTAGGAATATTTGTAAAAGATTTGCTTTACATTATTGTTGGGCAACTTTAAGACTTTGTGTAGACTCTACATGTGTCAGTGTGTGTGTTTTTTGTAGAGCCACAAAAACGACAGAGATGAAAGAAAATTGGAATAAGTGCAAAGTTTTGATTGCCATAAAGATTTTTTGACAAATTTCTTTTTATTGAAAATATGTTTGGTGATGCCAATCATACCCTGCACTCGCCATTGAAGGCAATAAAGACTTGAGAGATATCCAAATTACCAGCAATTTAGATTCCAATCTTAAATGTAATCGTAAACTCCTACTATAATTGATGAAAGAAACAAACTTCCAAAATTGACTAAACTTGTTCTTTTAAAGTTTTAACAAATGGTTACAAGTTTCGTATTCGAGCACCAAAAATTACAATAATGTTTGAGTTTTTATAATTAAACGATGGAGATTTTTTAGAATATATATTAAATTGTAATCATTTTAAATTAATAATTAAAAAACACACCTAACCAAAGCCCTTAGAGTAATTTTAGTTTCTCTTTAATGAATATTATTATTTCTAAATCATGAGTTAAAACAACTAGGTGTATATCGTTGATAATAAATAAAAATTCTGAATAAATATTACATTTAATCACTCCTACAACCCCAAACTATTCATATATATATATATACACACACACACGCACACTCAACAATCTCGTAATCTCAAAGCATTACAAACCATCCCATTACACTATGAGCTAAATCAAGAAACTTTCATATTATAATATATCATAGTCAAGAAAATTTTGATGAACTAAAAAAAGAACTACACTACCAATGTCATACAAAATATCATATCTTTATACACCTTGAGCTCTTATCAGCTAATTTGGCTAACCTACAAAAACTCAGTCTATAAAGGATTAGTTTTCATTTCTTCAAACTCAAACATGGAGATTGAATACTGATTCCAAATCAGAAGGTGTAAAGAACTCCCTAACTCCATTGTAATTGCATCTCAGTGTAGGCCTACGCTTCCTTGGAGCTAAAGGGCATTGCAATTTCTCTGGTATCTTTGCTTCTTTTGAAGTTGGAGTTGTTGAACAAGTCTCTTCTTCTTCTTCTCCGTCTTCTTCGCTCTCTTTCACTCTCGGCTTCGTCTTTATCGGCTTCAATGAAGTCAGTATCGCGATGCCGGCGATTACCCATTTCTTCCTTTCGGAATCCAACACTCCATCTTGTTGCTGTTTCTTGGAAACCCTCATTTTTTTATGCAAAAACAAAAGAACCCAATCTTGAAGATGGCTAAAAACACACGCAGAGGAAGGGAAAAAGGTGTTTTGTTTGAATCAAATGAGCCAAAGATTGAGTTTTTCTTCTTCTTCTTTTCTGGGGAAAGAGGTTCTGAATTTGAGAGAAAATAAGAGATGTTTCAAGCTAACCTTTTGATATCTTAAAGGGGAAGAAGGGGTGGCTGCCCGAGGGGATTATTATTTATTTTTTTGGCGCCAAATTTGGGTAGGCTGATGAGCAACGGCTCTTTTTCCCGCCGAGATTTGTGGTGGTTTACGATTTTGCCCTTTTCTGTTTGGACATGAAAATTGATTGATTTTTTTTCCCTGGGGAGTGATGCTATCTGGTCTTGCAGTCAGGGCACAATCACCGGCGTAATGGCATAAAGGACGCATTTACGGCGACATTATTCCGTACAAATGTATGGGTCGGGTCTACTGGATGGTCCAGGGCCCAAATTTTATCGGTTATTCGAGTTAAAATATTCTACAAAAACAATATTAAATAGATGTATTGAGGAATTGGTGTTTAGAGTTTATAAGATTCAGGGTTTATGATATAGAATTTAGGTTTTTTGTACTAAGTTTCTTTCGCTTCATCACTTATGGTTCACTCATTTGAGTTTTAGTTTTATCCAGATTTCGTTTGAGTAATGGGTTAATCTAAAACTTTTGGCAATGTTTATCTCAAGTCGATATTGTTAATAAAGTGCATTATTCTCCATATTCATAGTTTAATAAACTTGTCTTCATTAATCTATCTCTTTATTAAGTTAAAAAGCTTAAAATGCCAAAGTCAAAAATAACGCTAGTAAAATTCCAGATCAAATTAGGGTAATTATAGACAAAATACAACAATGAAACGCTAGAGGAAGCCCAATGCATTAAGATAGACAACAAGTGGTGTGCTTCATGCAAACGAAAGGTTATTAAGGATAATTCATCTATGAAACTCAAACTCCCAAGCAACGTTGAACTTCTTCAGTCATGAAAAATAAAAAGACTCAATATACGAGGAAGAACGAAAAGTAATGACACATATCATATCACAAAAATTAAAATTGCACGCAAGAACATGGGTAACCACCCAGACAATCGTTGAGAATAAAAAAATCTGAATAACGAAGAAGAGGGAGAACCTTAGGCATCCAATATCATATGTTCATGTGAGACTCATAACAAAATTCACTATGCATGTCCCATCCAGACATTGCACGAAAGGAAAACATTTGACGCACACATGGATAATCTCAACCATTTAGTGCCAAAAGAACTGACATAATTGTCACAATTCGTAAAACCGACAATGAACTACAACATACATAGGTCAATGAAGATAGTCTCCGAGTAAGAAAATATCACGAAGTCGATCGCCGTGCCAAGATAGGCAAAGAAGGCAACACAACCAGTTTATATTAGAAGAACAATATCATAGTGAAGTGGACAAGCCATCGCATGTGGTCACTCAAACTCAGATAATGAGCGGGCGCTAACATTAGTTAAAAAAAGCTACCCTGAAAATGAACTTAACATCAGATAAACAATCGCACAAAATCAAGGATAACCATAACAAATATAAATAAATTTTAAACTCTATAAATGCTACAAATTGATGATTAAACTTCTTAAATTGTTACAAAATATTCCTCTTCAATGTGAAAATTTAAATAAAGTTTAATGATTTTATGACATGTTTTATAATAGTTTAATAAATTTAAATAAAGTTTAATGATTTTATGACATGTTTTATAATAGTTTAATAAATTTAAAAAATATTTTATAAGTATTTAATAAATATAATATTTATTTTATGATCATATGAGGGATTTAATAATATTTTATAATTAGTTGACACAATCTCCAAGGATTTGATTTTTTTCCCCATTAAAACAATTCAGCTAATGAATGTACAAAAGGAAAAAAAAAATTTGGTCCAAAAATCGAAGTTGATGAAAAAAAGGAATCCAATGGGCATAAAAAGTATAAGGGAATCCTAAGAAGAAGAAGATTCTATAAACCAATAAAACTAAAAATGACGAACCTGTTCCCTACTTATTTCACGGACCAATCATCACCTTTCTTTTTTCAAGTTAAACGTTTAGTTCACGGAATGTAAGATTACTAGTGGGAATAAAAGATTACCAGGGAATAGAATCACTGGGAATGTTGTATTTTGTGTTTGGTTGGTTTAGCAGGAATGTAAGATTACCGTGTTTGGTTAAATGAATAAAAGATTATTGGAATGTATATTTGACCAAATTGTCCTTATTATATATTTGTATAATATTACAAATTGTAAAATATTTATATATTTTCTTTAAAAAATTAAATTCATAATATTTATATAATTTTTTTTACAAAATTAAAAATATAAAAAAGGTTTAATGAAAGGGTAAATTTTTTTAATCCCTGAGCTTCATATAAAAATTTAATTATAGACTTTTTTGTGAATCTAAAATAATTTAAGGATAAATTTATAATTTAACCTTCGTAGAATTTTTATTATTCAATGACAGAAGAATGATATTTTTGAAAGAAAAAAAAATAAAAATTTAAGGGCATTTTAGTCCAAAACGCTGATAATGTTACAATACCTAAGGGAAGGGAGGTAATGACAATCCCGGTAATATACCCCAAAAAATTTACTATTGATAATAAAACATTACTGGGAATGAGATTCCCGGCCAACCAAACATAGGAATGTGGGATTCCCATCCCATGGGAATCCCACAATCCTTGAACCAAACACCCCCTAAGAGATTTAAAGAAGACACGCCGATAAAAAAATTAATATAATATTTGATTAAATAATTATTTTAAGTTTTTTTTAAAAAAATATTATATAAAGTACATAGATGGTCCATGATTATAGGACGATGTTTTATTCATTTATCTAATTATTAAAAATTACAAAATGATTCATCGACTATAAGATGTCGACTATTAAAAGTTACAAAATGATCACTCAACTATTCATACGTTTTAAACTTGTTCTTTTTCGTTAAAAAATGATGACAGTCTAAATTGGACGTTAACATGTTAATTGAGATCGGTGGCAGATCCAGAAATTTATGAATGGGGTCCAAAATTTTAATTTTCTTTTCTTAAAATTAATGGGGTGCAAAATTGTTTATTTTTTCCATTTTTCTTTAACATATTATACTAAATTTTATTTTTTCCCCTAAATAATGGGGATACACTTGATCCCTATAGGGCTTAGTGCATCCGCCCCTGACTGAGATACTATAGTCGTTTAAGATTTTTAGATTATATTTTATCTATCAAAGTCAACAAGTTAACATCTATATCAGATTGATGTCAATTTTTTAACAAAAATGACGAGTTTGAAATATATTAATAGTTGAGAGACCATTTTGTAATTTTTAAAAATCGAGGGACTCAACAAATCAACACTTTATAATCAAGTGATCATTTGTAACTTTTAATAATCGATTGACTCAATAAAATAACGTTTTATAGTCTAGAGATCATATGTATACTTTACCCTAAAATATTTTGATCTTTAATATTTCATTTTAAGATAAAAATATTATTTTGTGAATGTAAATTATTAGTCAACAAACTATCAAAACTCTAAAATTATAGTTTATTATTTTAAAAAGAAATGTTATAAGCCAAAATGTTTTAAAAAATAATAAGAGTTAAAGTGATTGTTTAATCAAATATTAATTTTTTTACCATAAAATACAATATTTAAAAATAAAATACTCAAAAAATATATAAAATAAATTAATTATTTAATGAAAGGTTAAAGAATTTTTTTAATATTATATTTAAAAATCTACAAGGTTAATGTTTAAGGCGGCTGCCAATTTTTGTAGTTTGAATCAGTGAGTCCACTAGGTTTTCTTTTCTAATTTGAGCCGTCCAAAAGGATCATAGTGGGTCCCGTTTAATGGATGATAGGACATAGATGACCATATTTTTCATATCATTATATTCATAAAAATAACATCAATCAGTTAAGATTCAATTACTAATTAAATTTAAAAAATCAACATATATGCATGGGGTTCAAACAATGATAGATGTTTTGGTAATTTAATTATTATTTTTTAATTCATATTTAATATAATGTTTAATTTTATTTTATTTATTTATCGTTAAAAAATTAACGTGATGTTGATATGATATTTTTAAATTATTTTTTAATACTAATATCTCGACTGTCTTTCGAGTGGGCTTGGAATTGGGCTTCAACTTTAAAAAAAAATGTTAGAGTCGTCACCAATCGTTTTAAAAAACATTTAGGTGGATCGGACACCATCTTACCTGATTTGCGTTTTACCAGAAATATATCAGATTCGGGAGTCGATTACAGTCAAGGAAGGATTAACACCCTTGTACTGCCCTTTCGGTATCAATTAATTTGTTAGTTGGCTTAATTGCGAAAAATTAAAATTTAAATTTAAAAACTTGATTCGAATTGCTTCCCTTTAATCGATTGAAATTACTACTGAAAAAAAATCAAAAATATGTTAGATTGTAAAATAAAAGAAATATTGAATAAAAATTAATTAAATAAAAAGAAAAATAAATAAGTAAATAAAAAATCAAATAAGGGGAAAATAAAATAAAAAATGTTATATAAAAATGTTAAAAGAAAAACGTAACAAAAAAAGAAAATGTTTAATTTCAGAAAAATAATAATAATAATAATAAAATGTTAAAAGAGGAAAAAAAGAAAGAAGAAAAAGAAAAAAAATAAAACAAAATGTGTTAAATTTTAAAGAAGATACAAAGAAGGAAAAAAGAATCAAATAATAGTTAAACCAAAACAAGATAGTGACTAAAATAAAATGTTTACAAATATAATACCCAAAGTCAAATTCTAATAAAGACAACAAAACAAATACAAACAAGATTAAAATAAAAGTACTGAAACATCGATACTCAAAATAAAATAAGTTAAAAGTTCATTCCATGGCTAGAAAATAAAATTACAAAGGATTAGAGACCCAAAACGTGATTATCCAGTGCGCAAAAAATACCTCCATAGTCCCTGTTAATATGACGTCGTTTTCGTTTGAGTATTTAAACCCAAAATGAGGGTTTTCCCTCATTTCTCCTCATTTTTCAACTTTCCAGAATTGAAGAGAGAGTTGAGAACTCCCTCAACTTCTCCGGCTGAAAACAGCCACCCGTCGGTGATAAATTTGCCGACGCGAGCGGCGGACGAAAAAAATCACCTCACCCATTTCAAAAGCCCTCAACCCTAAAAAATCAAAACCACAACCCAAATCCCTACAAATCAATGTAGATCTAAGTTTTAGTTTCTCGGTTTTTACCTTTCCCGGCTAACGGTTCGACTTCCGGTGGTTTCTTCTTCTCCTAGCCCAGATCGGGGCTGCTTTTGTTTGTTTTCTTGGATATTTGTTGTGTGACTTTCTTTGTACTTGCTATTGGGGCTTTATTTTTTTGGCTTGGTCTCTTGTATATTTGCTGCTCGATGTTGTTAGGTTGTTTGTTTCGGTTCACCGTTGCTTGTTGTTATGTTTTTTCTCGGTTGCCTCTGTTGTTCGATGATTTACTATTGTCACTTCTCTTGGTTCCCGTTGTTGTTTCGATGTTTGGCTTCACTGGGGCTTTTATAGCCCCATTTTTGCTCGTTTTGAGCCCCGAAATGGGTGGGTTCGTGGTTGTTACGAGTTAACCACACCGTCCCGGGTTCTTCGGCTAGACGTTCGACCGGTGAATTGGAATCTGTTGGCGCATTGTCGACAGTCGTTTTCGTCCGAGTGAAGATTTTATATATGATATTATATATATAATAATATTATATTATTAATATTATTATTTACAAAGCCTAAAGGCCCGGTTACAAAGAAAGGAACACATACCCAAGATACAAGTCCAGCTATAGGCCCGATAACAACTCAAACCCAAGCCCGATCTAGACTCAAGCCCAACAACCAAGTCAGGCCCAATTCCAACAAGCCTACGAGAGAAGCCCGTACAGCTAGGGTTTCCATAAGCTGTTCCAGCACCGCCAGCATCTCAATTGCACGATCAAAGACAGATCCAATGGTCCAAAAGCGAACCAACAAAACCCTAGGGTGCTCATTGCAACCCTAAGGCCTATTCCAACCACCGCCTCTGATGCTCCAATCGAAGAGTGCCATGCCTCCACCGCCTCTCCAGAGCTATCTTGAAGGTTCCAGAAGATCAACTACAGCCGTACAGGTCGTAACCCTAAGGTGAATCACCACCGTAGCTCCGGTGACTCACCGAAGGACACCCTTGTGATCGATCCTAAGGATGCACTACCGAGCCCTATAAAAGGACTTTATCGAACCTGCAAGTAAGAACACACAGCGATAAAGAGGGCAAGAGAGCAAGTACCCACAACAACAGAGAAAAAGATACAGTAAGAAACAACAAAAAAATGGATAGAGGACAGCCACTAACAGCGAACCACAGCAGTAAATCATGAAGGAAAAGAGAGAATAAGGAACTCACCCAGCCACCGGAGCTTCTACGTGATTGTTGAGATTCGAAACACCGAAGGTATTCTTTTAGATCTACCAAGTTTAAGGGACTTTTAGGAGAAAACAAGGTTGGATTCGAGTATAGGGTCGAAAGAGCATTGATTTGGTAAAATTTCTGTAAATCCGGCCACCGTGGGTGGTGGCCAGCGGTGGCGGAATACGGCGGCGTAAGGCTGCCGGCGGATGGTAGCTATCCCTCAGGCGAAGGAATTTTAGAGAGAGTTCAGAGCTTTTATCTCCTTTGAGAGAGAAGCAAAACGAGGAAATGAGAGAAATGTCTCTCTTTGGGCCGGATTTGGGCATTTATACCCTCTCCCATACGACGTCGTTTTGGGAGAGGGGTTTCTGTGTAAATAGGGGATGGGTAAATTACATCCACACTCCTCCTGGTTTTCTAAGCTTCATGATTTGGTCACGAATCATGTTTCTTCGTATTTCAATTTGGCATTTAAATTTTAGATATTTATATTATAGTCCTACTTATATATTAATATATAATTTAGGGTAAAATTATATATTTAATCCTTATTATTTTATTAAATTATAGTTTAATCCCGTATTATTAATTTAGGATTAATTATATAATTATTACATAATTTTAGTATTATTTTGAATTATGTTAATTAATATACTTTTATCATACATAATTTGTATAGTTTTAATATTAAATATTATAATAGTGTTAATAATATTTATATTAAATATTTAGTATTTATTTGTAAATTTAAATTTAGAAAACAAATTTATAAGTTACTGCAAAGACACTAATTAATAAATATCGGTACCAATTTTGGGTGTTAATCATTCCCCATACGTAACTGACTTCCAAACTCATTTTTCTGGTAAGCAGACACAAGTTGTATTATTTTAATATTATTCTTAGGAATTTTTATTAAAATAATATGATATTTTGGTGACCAATCTCACCAAATTAAAAGATTGGTGGCGACTCAACAATTTGGTTCATTGAGTATAAACACTTACTTTTTCGTGACTAGTTACACCGTTTGGGGTTATTAATTATTCGTCTTTGCAGTAAATAATAAATTTGTTTTAATTATTTTACTAACTTTTTGTTTTTATGTGTACAAATTTAATTAAAGTCTTTAGAATAGAATAATAGGATGTATATTATTTTTATTTTATGCTTTTCCTCACCCACTGTGCACTGCATTCATGACATGAGCTAAAACCCCGCTCTTATCCTGTTTAAGTGAATGAGAAACTACTCCTTCGTGTGCTTTTCACCTCTGTATGAGATAGGGGACCATTCTTTGAGCTCACACCTTATGTTCCTCGTGTGGGTTTCACCTCCGTATGGACATAAGGAGGTGTGTTCCTTCGAATTGAACTTAATCCGAAAGTCTGTAATAAACCAGGATTGAGGGCTTGGCAGTCCAAGGGGACACCAACAAAGGACAATTCATTGACCTTTCTTACTCTAGAGCCAAAACTCAGCATATAGTAAACCTAGATCTGGAGTCTAGGTGAAGCCTAACCTGATTGAGTCTTGTAATGATTAAGTACACAAGGGAAAAACATGTTGAGTCTTTTTATTTTACTTAATATTATCTTATTTTCTGAATAAATACACGAGAACTAGAAATCATGCGGTTAGGTTATTTTTCCAAACAAAACATGGAACTAGAAAGCATGAGGTTAGGATATGATTTTTCTTACTAACCGGTTTTTTTATATATTCTGGAAATGTATATATTAATTGTTTAGTTTGCATTTGCATAAACATGACATGCTCAAGGGTGTTGATTCAAGAGTGATTATCAAAATCAAAGGTTTTCATTATGGACAAAGGGTTTTCATGATCAAGTAAACTGTGAAGCAACCAAAGAAGGATATCTTAAGGAAGCTTTTAAAATAATGGAGGGATATGCATACAAAAATCCTATTAGATTGGTACCAAAAGCTTTTTATGGTAAGAGCATCAATAGAAGCAACCACAAGGGAGAGAGTTTTTATGAGCTCAAGCCCGTTTTTGGAAAGACAAAAACAAGAAATTGTGCACAGAGGTCGAAGCCATGCTTGATGATTTTCGAAAGATCAATCAAACCTTCAAGGATGTTGGACTTGGAAATACCCCTGAATAATGGAGGACATAAATCATTAAACTGGAGACTGATGATGGCTACTGGAAAAAGATACATGAGGATCAAGCAAAGAAATTCTCCTATGACTTTCAAATTGCTGAAGAAATATACAATGCAACCATCACCAATTTAGAAAAATGTCAAGCTGAAAACCAGATATTGAAAAAGGATATAACCAATATGGAAACTTCTTATCTGATCCATCAATGTGAGATTAATGCTGAATTAAAATCCACTAGAGCTCAGAACTACACATTACTAGAAATGGTAGATGATTATGGAGATCTGGTACAAGAACTTCTTGAACATAAAGGTTTTCTGATAAAGGAAAATGAGCAATATTGTCTACAACTTCAGGAAATGGCAGGCAAGATTCAAGAAAAATATAATGACATGAAGAAAGCTTTTGCTCAAGCAAGCAAGGTGGCCCACGAGCTGGTGGACTTAGTTGGTTTTATAAGGGAACTGAAGCGGAATGACGAATCAACTTCTGAGCATAAATGGAAATTAGCTTGGCTTTTTAAAGAGATAGAAAAATTAGGAGGGAAAGTTATCCCTTATATGTAATGATCTTCTGGATATATTGAAAAAACTCTTTCTGTGTTCAATGGAAGTTGTTTTAAGATGACCACTCTTGAATTGCACTTTCATACATGCATTTACATTCACATTTGTATTTACATTAGTGTTCTACATAGCATGATGACATGTGATATGGGAGTAATCAATAAAGGACTTTGAAATTAGGAGTTCTAAAAATCAGGGGCATGTCTTAAAAAAGATTGGAAGCAATGAATGAAATATTAGCTCGAGTTGGAAAGATTGAAAGAATCTAAGAACAACTTGTAAAAATCCAACAAGAAATGTTTGAAGAAACAAGAAAGTTCCAAGCTGAGTCCAGGGAACAGATGTCTAAGATGATAGGTATGATGGTTACTCTGTTATATAGGGAGAATATGTTAGAAAACCCTGTTGAGCAGGAAAAGATGAAAACATTGGGAAAAAGTCTAGATTGCAATGATGTCGTTACTGATATGATGACAAATGACCAAAAACCTGATGTGGAATGTAGAAATCCAACTCATCTTTACGGATTGGAAAATATGACAGAAAACATGGACATTGAAGTTGGTTCAAAAAGAGAAACATGGAACAAATCCCATTGAAAATGGATAAAAAGGGCAAGAAAGAAAAAAGGATGACACATCTCTTTCCAATTCTAATTTTGTATTCAGAGTTGTTACCATTTCTCTTTGAAAGTAGTCTTGTAACACCCATTCCTCCTAGTACTTATTTGCATCCAAATTGGAAAAATATCAAGAATTAATGCAATTATCATTATGGAGATTTTGGTCATTCTACAGAAAATTGTATAATGTTGAAATTAAAGGTTCAAGACCTCATGGTAGAAGAGTTGTTATGTTTTGAAAAAGGACAACCTAAGCTCCTCAGAAATTCAAAGCTGATTGAGAAAGAGAAATTTTCAAGTCATCATCTCTCTTAAGATGATGGTCAAAAGTCAGACATTCAAAGCAAACATTTTCAAGAAGGCAATGGTAAGAAAATAATCATATCAAGGGAATCTCTACCTTGTTTTCCTTCAATCTCATACAACAAGTTATATGCCAAATTACATAAAGTCTAACTTATTACCCCGTGTCTAGCTAAACCTTTGGTACCTCCTTACCCAAGATGGTAAAATAAAAAGGTCTTTTGTGTGTATCTTGCTGGAATCCGAGGACACTCCATTGAAAATTGTGGCAACTTCAAATGACGAGTTCAAGATCTTCTGACTCATAGAGTTATAGAAATGGATACTAACAGTCAATCCATTTTGATCAAACCTTTAGAAGTCAACTCCAGAAATAAAGTTGATAGTGTCAAAACAAATAGAGGACAAGGCAAAGCCAAGGAAAAATGTCTGGCAGATTTAATTCTCGATATTTCTCTTAAGCTAAAAGATGAGGCAAACATGAGAAATGAAAAAGCAAAAGGAAAGGTAATTTGAGACTGGCCTGTAGATTTAAAAAGAAATGAGACAGGAGACACCCATATCAGATCTTCTAAAATCAGGAGAAGTAGAGGGAAATTTAGAGAGAAAAGAGAATGTTACTCCAATCACAGCTTCAAGAAGCATCTAGAATCAGGATACAACAATCGCCACTAAAGAAATTTGTTCTAAAATTCAAATTGAGCCCAATTTCCAGTCAGAGAAGATGATGATAAGATTGGATCAAGAAATAGCTAAGGAGAAAGATAATATTTTTGTACCTAAAAGCTCATCCAAAGAAGCTACTCAAGAAATGATCAAGAAATGAGGGACAAATATAGACAAAGATCCTGGTCTGATTATACACCTGACATCCAATGAATAATAGGCAGTGGAAGTTGTTATCTACCACTATTATACCTTTCATTTTGTAGCATCTTGTTTGGATATGTTTTTGTTCCTTTCTTTGCCTCTTTTGTAATAAAAATGTGTTGCTTTCAAGGTTATGAACATTGAATCAATTTTGCAATCTTAAAGTTCTTTGAATATCATTAGATTAAAAGCTCTTTACAATTAGAGTTATACATTTTTGGCAAAGTATCAAGATTGAATACCAGAAAAAAGGACCCTGACTTTACATTAGAAGAAATGCATCCCAAATACTACAATTTCCACAAAAATGAGAGAGTTTTCTCCAATGTAAGGAATTAGACAAGAGGCTTGGTATTGATATTTAGAAGCATACAACATGGGGCATCTTTTTTAACATTGTGAAGCTTATTAGATTATTTTTCTATTGATGAGGTTTGACGATGAAACTTTGACAAATCTAGTCTAAGTCAGTTGCTTGGGAATTGAAATTTGGTAATGAGATTTTCTGAATTCCACCAAACACAGACTATAATAGGTTCTCTGTAAAAATTAATAGTCATATAAGCAGAAAAGTTGTCCCTCTAAAGCAATTGGTTAATAGTCATGGCTTTATGGAAAAGTTTCAATTAGCCCAATGAAGGTTAATAAAGCTAAATTCAGCTAGCCAAAATGGCAAAAGGAAAGTAATTATAAGAGAATGAAATAAATGCATGTTATAGTATACTTCACACACGTAGACACAGAAATCTCATTGTTAGATCGATGTTCACACTGCTTTGAATAGAATCAAAGATTTGAGAGAATTGAAATGGAGGTACTTTAGAAGGTCTAGTTACTGTTATACTAGATTGTGTCATTTTGTATGCATCCGGTTAAAGATACCAAGTCACGAAAGTGAGGCATGTGACAATGTTCACAAAAGAGTGAGAGAAGAGTGACATCTTCACTAAGATGTAACCATAGAAAACAGGAAAGCCAACCTAAAACTAACCTCTCTATCTTGATACTTGTCAAAGAACTATAACTCTGAAATGGTAAAAGTTATTGATTCTTTTGATATTCTTTGAATTCATGCTTATGATTTGATTCTATTGTGAACCCGTAAGAGGTAATATTTTACAAAATTCTTTTATTCTTTGATAAGAAAGGAGGAAGAACATTTTCAAACAGGATAATTTCAAATGAGAAAAGATCTTGAAGTAAGTTAATGCCTATTATACTCTTATTGAGAAAAAGAATTAGCAAGGCCAAAATAATGAAACATTTCATATTCTTGAAAGTAAGTGGCCTGAGAAATCAAAAATTTAAAGAACCAAACTTATATTATTCCCTTTAGGGAAAACAATTAAGAAGAAAGTGATTACCTCATTTAGAAGAGGCATATATCTCAAAAATTTATGTCAGAATGATTGATCATCTCTTAAGTTTGTGACAACATGAAAAGAATCCGTCAAGTTACTTAAACAACATTGTTGTTTAGTAACACTAGAATGAGAACATTCAAGATTACGAGATTTGGCACCAAGGAAGCCACATGTGTACCTACAAGGGGGTATTATCAAAATTGGACCTCATGAGAAGCATGAATGAACATTAAAAGTGAATCTTACAACTTAAAATGTTGGGACATCTTGAAGGATCACATCAACATAAAATGATGTTGGGGCATTTTAATCCTGGGGCATGCTGAAAGCCCATTTCAGAAAAAAAGAGCCAACCGAGTATTCCGAATGATCATATCAGTAGCATTTTGTATTGGCAAAATGCTAGGGCATGCTAGACCCTTATCATTCTAGGAAAAATCATTCCAATGAGACAAAAAGGTATGAAGAATGAAAATGGTGAAACCATGATAGTAGAATTGACTATACATCACTGTTTTGTCTACCATACAATTACGTTATCCCCACAGGAGTCATATGAAAAGATGAATGTGTTGTCAAATATTCCTCGATATGATGCTAACAAGTTAAAGCATCCCACTTATGGCATTATATAAAAGCTCTAAACATCAGACAAAGAGCTCACTGGTTGAAAAATCTAGACATAAACCACATGAAATGATGAATGTGTTGTCAAATGTTTTACGAACCAGTAATTACGGTGCTGAACCAATGTTGCGATCATGTGGTTAACATAGGATAAAGTTTGTCTTCACACTCCAAGAATCAGAAATGAGAAATGATGAAGATTTCTTTCCATAAATGAACGTTGGAACTTTAACAACAAGAAACTAGTGGAGCCAACTAAGACTGAACAATAAGTTGTTGTTAAGCATTTTTACATAATATGGTTTGAAAAAACCTTGTTCAAGATCTGATTAGATGTAAAGGCATGAAATAAATTAGGATAAAATCCTTCTTATGAAGAGATCTGATTAGATGTGGAGACATGAAAGAAATTAGGATAAATCATTCTTATGATGTGTTTCAAGAGTTAAATCAGAACAGACTTGGCTGATATCTTGATTAATCTCTGTTGAGTTTAGCATATTCATATCTACATTCTGCAAGGATGATAGATTCTTTTCAAAGATGATATATTCACTTTTCAAAGACGAAAGCTTTATTGGATTCCTACATAAGTTTAGGTAAGGACAACTGGTGTTATCAAGAGTCCCATCAATGAAATAATTCTTCTGAAGGAAAAAGAAGACACAAAGATACAAGTTGACCAGATGGTTCCTCAAAAAGGCAAGTTTGATAGCATAAGTTGCTATACTATTTGAAGATAGCCTTGAAAAAGAAGAAGATTAAACTTTGGATTCATATGAAGATTGATACATTCATACATTCATAAGAACATCATTTGTATAAAAATCATAGATTTCATTGATATATTTGACTGCATTTGCATAAATACATTTTTCATAAGAAAATGCAGGGACAAAATACCTTACGAGTATAAGATATAATCCAAATTACGAATACATGAGTCATGTTTGGAGAGGCAAACATCTGAAGAATAGATGGACGCAATCCACAAAGGAAGCAGTATTTTGGGGCATGCCCAACCAACAAGTTGTTTCGAAAAACGAGAAAGCGATTTTCAACGGTTTTCATTCAATTTTTTTCTAAAAATGAAATTTTTTAAAAGTAAGAAGTTTCTTACTTAGTAAACTATTTCCACAAATTTGTAAATCCTCAGGGTAGGATGTTTTCGCATGAAAATGAGAAAGTAATTTTTAAAGTTTCTCATTTAATGTTCTAGAAAATTAAATCCTCCGGGTGATTTGTAAAACCTCTGGGTCATCTATAAAACCTCAGGGTAGGATGTTTTCGCATGAAAATGAGAAAGCGATTTTCAAAGTTTCTCTTTTAATGTTCTAAAAAATTAAATCCTTCGGATAATTTGTAAAAACCTCGGGGTCATTTGTAAAGCCTCAGGGTAGGATGTTTTCGCATGAAAATGAGAAAGCAATTTTCAAAGCTTCTCATTTAATGTTCTAGAAAATTAAAGCCTTCGGGTCATTTGTAAATCCTCCGGGTAATTTTTAAAACCTCTGGGTCATCTGTAAAGCCTCAGGGTAGGATGTTTTCGCATGAAAATGAGAAAGCAATTTTCAAAGTTTCTCATTTAATGTTCTAGAAAATTAAAGCCTCCAGGTAATTTTTAAATCCTTCGGGTCATCTGTAAAACCTCAGGGTATGATGTTTTCACATGAAAATGAAAAAGCGATTTTCAAAGTTTCTCATTTAATGTTCTAGAAAATTAAAGCCTCCGGGTAATTTTTAAATCCTTCGGGTCATCTGTAAGTCTTTCGAGCAAGATGGTGAATCCTTAAAGTCATTTGTAAAACCTTCATGGAAGAGTAGTGGAATCAAATCAATCTGATATTCAAGGAAGAGTAGTGAAATTAGATTTTTGTCAAGTTAATCATTTTCAGTCATCATGGAAGAGTAATGAAGCAAAAGCAGAAGCAAGATCCAAATTCGTTCTCCACGGAAGAGTAGTGGAACGGATTTTTCAGCAAAGTATGAAGCCTTCATGAAAGAGTAATAAAGTCATGCAAATTCAGCCTTCACGGATGAGTAGTGAAGCAAATCATTTTTAAGTCATCCTCAGCCTTCATAGAAGAGTAGTGAAGCAAGAGCAAGAACAGATCAAAATTTGATCTCCACGAAAGAGTAGTGGAACGAATTTTCCAGCAAAGCAAGAAGTTCACTCGATGAAAACTTGTCTTATTATATTTGCTTTATTCTTGTTTACACAAAAATAAGCAAAGAGGGGCAGCTGTCGACAGTCGTTTTCGTCAGAGTGACAATTTTATATATACTATTATATATATAATAATATTATATTATTAATATTATTATTTACAAAGCCCAAAGGCCCGGTTATAAAGCAAGACACACATGCCCAAGATACAATTCCAGTTGTAGGCCCGATAATAACTCAAACCCAAGCCCGATCTAGACTCAAGCCCAACAACCGAGTCAGACCCAATTCCAGCAAGCCCACGAGAGAAGCCCATGCAGCTAGGGTTTCCATTAGCTGTTCCAGCACTACCAACAGCTCAACCGCACCATCAAAGGCAAATCCAATGGTTCAGAAACGAACCAACAAAACCCTAGGGTGCTCATTGCAACCCTAAGGCATATTCCGGCCACCTCATCTAATGCTCCAACCGAAGAGTGCCACGCATCCACCGTCTCTCCAAAGCTATCTTGAAGGTTCCAGAAGATCAACACCAGTCGTACACGTCACAACCCTAAGGTGAGTCACCACCGTAGCTCCGGTGACTCACCGAAGGGCACCCTTGTGACCGGTCCAAAGGATGCACTACCGAGCCCAATAAAATGACTCGATCGAACATGCAAGCAAGAACACATAGCGACAAAGAGGGAAAAAGAACAAGTACCCACAACAACAGACAATAACAGAGAAAAATAGACATCAAGAAATAACAAAAAGGGACAGAGGACAGCCACAGACAATGAACCACAACAATAAATCACGAAGGAAACGAGAGAAGAATGAACTCACCCAGCCACCGGAGCTTCCACGCGATTGCTGAGATTCGAAACACTGAAGGTATTCTTTTAGATCTACCAAGTTTAAAGGACTTTTAGGAGAAAGTAAGGTTGGATTCGGGTATAGGGTCGAAAGAGCGTTGATTTGGTAAAATTTCTGTGAATCTGGCCACCACCCGGTGGCGGAATACGACGACGTAAGGCTGCCGGCGTATGGTAGCTATCCCTCAGGCGAGAGATTTTTAGAGTTCAGAGATTCTCTCTCATTTGAGAGAGAAACAAAACAGAGAAATGAGAGAAATATCTCTCTTTGGGCCAGATTTGGGCATTTATACCCTCTCTCATACGACGTCATTTTGGGATAGGGGTTTCTATGTAAATAGGGGATGGAGGGGATGGGTAAATTACATCCGCACTCCCCCTAGTTTTCTAAGCTTCACGATTTGGTCACGAATCAAGTTTCTTCGTATTTCAATTTGGCATTTAAATTTCAGATATTTATATTATAATCCTACTTATATATTAATATATAATTTAGGGTAAAATTATATATTTAGTCCTTATTATTTTATTAAATTATATTTTAATCCCATATTATTAATTTAGGATTAATTACATAATTAGTACATAATTTTAGTATTATTTTGAATTATGTTAGTTAATATACTTTTATCATACATAATTTATATAGTTTAATATTAAATATTATAATAGTGTTAATAATATTTATATTAAATATTTAGTATTTATTTGTAAATTTAAATTTAGAAAACAAATTTATAAGTTACTGCAAAGACAATAATTAATAAATACCGATACCAATTTTGGGCATTATGAGGGTGCTAATTCTTCCCCATACATAACCGACTCCCGAACTCATTTTTCTGGTAATCAGACCTGAGTTGTATTATTTTAATATTATTCTTAGGAATTTTTATTAAAATAATATAACATTTTGGTGACCAATCTCACCGAATTAAAAAATTGGTGACGACTCTATAATTTGGTGTTTCATCTGATTCATAGAGGATAAACACTTACTTTTTCGAGACTAGTTACACCGTTTGGGGTGTAATATTTGACTCTCCGTCTCCAGGCAGAGAAACGTCTCGACATGCGTGGCTTTCATGCGCATGCCCTGTTCTCCCATACAGCACCCTTGCTGAAGCAGTAGAAACCCTAATTCAGGATTAGGCTAGGTTAAGCCCAAACCCGATTGGGCTCTTAGCTGGACCCGAACACTCTTGGACCCCCTAAAAAACAGAAAAAATAAAAAATAAATAAAAATAGAAAATAAAAAATAAAAAAATAAAAAAGGAAATATATATACTAATATTATATATATTAAAAACGTTTTCAAAACCTACATAAAAAATTATATATTATATATGTTTTCAAAATTTTTAAAAACTATATATTATATAAGTTTTTCAAAATGTTTAAAAACTATATATTATATATATATATTTTCAAAATGTTTTAAAAAACTATATATTATATATATTTTCAAAATGTTTTAAAAACTATATATTATATAAGTTTTAAAAAATGTTTAAAAACTATATATTAAATAAGTTTTCAAAATGTTTTAAAAACTATATATTATATATATATTTTCGAAAACTGATTTTTAAAAAACACAAAAAAAATCTTTCAAAAACTATATAATAATATTAATATATAAAAAAGGAAAAAAAATTCGGACGAAAATGAGTGTCTACAACTAACATGACATTATCTTATGGTGACATATCAACATCATCATTAATTTTTAACAGATGATAAAAAAACTAAAATATAACGTTAAATATAAATATTTTAAAAATAATAGTTTGGTGATAAAAAAAACTAAATAATAAATAGATGATGAATTAGATAGTTTACCCTTTAAACTATTTGAATTCAATTACGAGGAAGTATATTCAAACAATTATTTTTAAAGATCAATCATCCGAATTCATTTTCGTTTGTAATTAGTTTTTAAAAAATATATATAATTTTTATTTGTTGATGTTTGATTTAAATAAAAAATGTATGGAAAACTAATTACAAGTAAATGGAAAGCACACACTAAACTTTATATAACGATTTATTGTGTTTTATTTTTCTTTTAGAAAAATCAACAAATAACAATAATTATATTATTTTTTTATTCTTATACATTCTATTCATTTATATCTATCAAAACTCACTCATTTATATCTATCAAAATAAATCTTAAGGAATAAATTAATAATAATTTTTTTTCATTTTTCTCATTTTATATAGTTTGACATGCTGTCAAATTACCTCATAAAGTTGTGTGCATAGTCAAAATGAGACAAAATTAATGAGACAGAAGGAATAAATTTTAAGGAAAAAAGAATCAATTAACATAACCAAATATGGTATTTTTTAATGATAATGTAATATTATTTTGTGGTGACACATTAATATCACAATTAATTTTTAATGATAGGTGGCCAAAATAAAACTAAAACTAAACGTTAGATATAATTTTTTAAAAAAATAGTTGAATAATCAAAACTGAATAAAAGTATAATTGAGTATGTGTAGTTTACCATACTTAAAATTAAATTAAATATGCAAACTATCAGATGTAGCGTAGTAGCGGGCGCGGCGTATTGTAGTCACAGGCCTTGCTCTCTGAGAAGTAAAGCTTTCAGCTAGCTCAAGTTCTGATTGGAAAATTAGCTTTTCCGCTTCAAAGCCAAGTAAAGGAAGAAATGATTTTTGATCCCTGAAATGCCAAAATCACCCTTCCCGTTTCTCCAATTTTACACCGCCATCCCCATTCTCAATATCAGAACCAGACTCCGCCCTCCGTTCCATCTCACAACAGCTAAACGGCACCGTTTCGGCTCTCCAACTCCCCTGCTTTCTTCTCCAAACAGAAATTACAGTGCGGATTTCCGACAACTTCTTCCCCAGAAACATAGCGGTCATTTGGGAGCCGTCCAGACACGTGGCGGCTGGTGGAGCCTCCGTGGTGTTGAAGCTTCGGAATCGTCGTCGGCGAAGCCTGTTACTGTTTGGATTGCTCTTAAGCGAATCTGGAGTTTGATCGGAGACGATAATTGGATCGTTTTTCTAGCGCTCGGTGCTATGTCCATCGCTTCTGTTCGTACAATTCATAACTCAAATTGCAAAGTTTATCTATTTCTCAATTTAAAAAGAAAAATTCAATTCCAGGTTTCGGAGATTTCGATGCCTAGGATATTGACGGCGTCGGTATTTTCTGCTAGCCGCGGCGAGTCCGCAGCGTTTTCTAGAAGCACGCGGATGTTGATTTTACTGTTAATTATCTCAGGAATTTGCAGGTGTTCTTGTGTTTTGAAAAATGTAAAAGTTTTTAGCATCCGTTTATTCGATTGATTTGTTTGTAATTTTGTTTCCTTTTTCGCTTATTTTTATGTAAATTTCAGTGGCTTGCGGAGTGGCTGCTTTGCCATAGCAAATACGATATTGGTGAGAAAATTTTGACTAAAATTTATTAGTTTCAGTGCTACTTCACTCTAGCTTTTGAAAGAAAACGAAAAAAAAAACGCGATTTTTTTATGGTACATGGAACTATCATATTTCAATTGTTAGCTTATTATCAACCAAATACGACCTTATTTTTGTATTCTTCTTTTGCTGGTGACTATTTGCAGGTTAAGCGTCTTAGGCAAAGTTTGTATGCAGCTCTTGTTTTTCAGGTCCGCTATCTATTTGATAATTGTTTCTAATACTTAGGGTTGTGAATTGCGATGTATACAAGTCTTCTATGTACTTGCCTCGACTCTTCTTTTTTCTTGAAGTACCGATTACCGACGTCCGAAACTTGTGCCCAACACATATCTATATATTGGTATGGAATATGACCCTCCAAAGACCCTTCAAAATTCAAATGCATTGACAACTAGAAAAATTGAACTTATCCGTCTTGAATGTGTATCCATAACCGATTCTCACACTTGAGTCCAAGTGACATGGCAAGTTCTGCATATTTGTTTAGTAAAATACTATCCGCTGCTGGTGCTTTTGATGTAGGATACATCATTTTTTGACACGGAAACAGTTGGCAATTTGACAAGTAGGCTTGGATCAGATTGTCAGCGACTCTCTCATGTTATCAGGAATGATATTCATCTCATTGTCCGCAATGTTATTCAGGTTTTTTGGTTCTTATTTGATATAAGATTTGTAGTGAATGTTTGTTTCATGATAGAGTTTGATTACTTTTTCCTTTTTAATGTTTAGGGAACAGGTGCATTGATAAATTTACTGACTTTATCTTGGCCACTTACATTACCAACATTGATTATATGCTCTGTTCTTGCTGTAATATTTTCCATTTATGGCCGGTCAGAATTCTCTCTCTCTTTCACCTTAATTAAGCGATCAAATTATCCTTTTTAGCTTATTTCAGGATCTGAGTGTATGGTAGATTGCTCTGCTCTACAAAAATGATGCCTATCCAGTTTTATACTATTATTTCTTGTACTTACCATGCACATGTTGAGTTGTCGTTGCTGATGATTTGATAGGTACCAAAAGAGAGCTGCAAAGTTAATGCAAGACTTCAATGCATGTGCCAACAATGTAAAAAATGAAACTTTTTAAATTGCTCTCAAAATTCTAAAACCTCGAATAACATTCTAATATTATCTGTATCTTAATGTAGGTTGCACACGAAGCACTTTGTTTGATGAGAACTGTCCGGGCTTATGGAACAGAAGGAGAAGAACTTGGAAGGCAACATTCTCTCTAGAATTACTCCATAAGCATTCTAAACTTATGGCTGTACTATTTCCTCTTTGATTGGAACTTCTTTGGAAGGCATAGAAGTTGACACCCAGGGCTTCCATGTCAGAAAATAGTTAGTTTTATTGTTGATTCCTTTTGGTTTTAGGTACAAGTGGTGGCTAGATAAATTGGCATTCGTAAGCATTCGAGAAAGTGCAGCTTATGGGTTATGGAGTATGAGTTTTCTCACCCTTTATCGTTCAACACAGGTTATTTATTTGCCATTGACCCTTTATCTTTGCCTCTGGTTGTATGAATCCCACTACAAATGATGAAATATAGGAAGATGCATCACTGACCAAAAAGTGTTCCTAATGTGAATGAAGGTTTATTATACGAGTTACTTTTATTTCAAAATGATATATTGCAGGTTCTTGCTGTGCTTTTAGGAGGAATATACATCATGAATTCCCGTGCATCACCTGAACAACTAAGTACATATTATACTGTGAATGGTTGATTTATGCTACTTGGAGGGTGGTAGACAATTCATCATCACTGATGCAATCCATTGGAGCATGTGAAAAGGTTTTCCAATTAATGGATCTCTTGCCTGCCGAGCAATTCCATTCAAAAGGCAAGTATTTTGTCTCTTTTTAGAGTGGGGTTCTGTAATCTTAGATATTTTTTTAGAATACCTGAGTTTTGTTTCGCTTCATTAGGTTTAGATTTCCACGTATAACTTGCAGTTTGTCTTTCTACTCTCTCTTGCCTCTTATTATAACTTGAATTAAGGATTCTATCTAACTTGAAATTGTTAAACAATTTGGAGAACTTTGCATCACGTTATCCATATCCAAAGCATTTAACAAGAAAGAAATTGTGCATAAGATGCTGGAAATGGAAAACAAATCCTGATAAATGTGAATTTGTTACTGTTCCAAATTCTAGTAATTTGATCTGTTAATTCATTTATTATTCAGAACTTAATTCTAAATCTGTTGTTCTCGTTTGTGCCAAGTTTTCTTTCAATTAATTAATTTTCTTTTAATTGTCCATGACACCGTTTCCAGGAGTGAAGCTGCAGACACTAATGGGGAATATACAGTTTGTGAATGTATCTTCACTATCCTTCAAGGATTACAGAATGCCTCTTGTTCTTACAAAGTATCATTATTGGAAATTGTAATTTTTATTTTGCTTACTCGGTAGGTGCTATAGTTGTCATTATCAACAATCATTGTGAAGGTTTTAAAAAGTTCTTCATTTAACTGGGAAGGGATTCTAAAGAGAGTCGTCCACCTTTAAACAATTCAGCCATTGATAAAAAATTTCCCGTAACTAAATTGGATCAATTTGGAGCACCTTTTCAATATTCTTACTTCATTACCACCTCTTCATCATGATTTTCTCTTTATAGTGATTATGACGATAATCTAGCATTGATCTTCATTTACTTACCTTTGAGCAGGTACCAATACTAGATCATTTTAGCCTTTCTATACAAACTAATGAAGTGGTTGCAATTGTAAGAAATGCCATTGCAAGCTTGTTATCATTATTCCATTGGTCTCGAAACAAGTATTTGAGATTTTATTGATCATTCTTTATTGACAAGGTTGGTTTAAGTGGTAGTGGAAAAAGCACATTAGTAAATCTCATGCTACGTCTTTATCAACCGGTTACCGGTCAGGTTAGCTCTGACCTCCTTGAATATCATGTTTCGTCATCGTTACATGTCAGTAATTTGCTGTGTTAGGAATTACATGCTAAGTGCCTCTAATGGTCAAATTGCAGATTTACATGGATGGTATCCCACTTGAAGAGTTGGACACTAGGTGGCTGAGAGAAAATATTGGATTTGTTGGACAGGTTAGACTACATATTATCTTTTCCTTGAGGCATGCTTGAATGTAGCTATGCGGAATATTCCAAATTTGTATTTCAGTCAGGACCCGGATTTGTTTAATATGGATATTGAGTCCAACATTAGATACGGTTGCCCTAGAGATGTTAAAGAGGAAGATATAGAATGGGCTGCAAAGCAAGCCTATGTTCATGAATTTATTTCCTCTCTTCCTCGTGGTTATCAAACAATGGTGGATAATGATTTGCTCAGTGGGGGACAAAAGCAACGAATTGCTATTGCTAGGGCGATTCTCCGAGACCCTGCAATTCTCATCCTGGATGAAGCCACCAGTGCGTTATATGCGGAAAACGAGCACTATCTCAAAGTAAGCACTTTAAATTCATTTTCCTAGCAGGATAAAGTCAAAACGAAATTTACCAATGTTCAATGTAGGAGGTTCTTCATGCACTCAGAAACGAAAGTAGATCAAAAAGAACTGTCATTCTCATAGCACATAGGTCTGGTGTTTTCGTATTTTTCAGAAAAAGTCGTTTTGATTTCTAGTTTTAGGTTTAATCATATTACGGACATTGGAACTGACTCTCCAGGTTGTCTACCGTTAAGACTGCTGACAGAATCGTTGTAATGGATTGCGGTCGAATTGTCGAGGCATGATTTGTTTTCTATGCTTTTTTCCAAGTGATCATCGTCTCTTTCCGACCGAAATAAGCTATAGCCTACTTATATATCTGCTTGCTTGATTTGTGGTCAGATGGGTGACCACACTGAGCTTCTACACAAGGGTGGGTTGTACTGGCGATTAATCCAAGCCCAAGCAGAAAACATGGCTTGATATTCTTAAACCCTCGGAGCAGTTTGACCGTATTTCTCCATCGCTCGGCTCAAGGGTAGAGGTAAATGCAAACTTTCAGTATTATGGATTTGATTTTATCGATGTTCTACTAGATTAGGCCCCGTCCATCTACAAGTGTGGCATGTGAAACGTCACATGATTTCAAAATTTGAGAATCTCATACATGAATACCATTTTAGTGCGTCCATGTACGACCTTTGTGCCCTAATGATATTTTCATTCGAAAGGAAAATAAACTTTCCATTTCATTTTCGGGAAAATAACAAAGAAAGTTGCATATGAAGATTTTGATAGCATCTTTAATTGTTTTTCATGATGAATTTTGGTAAAAAAAAAAAACTTTGTACATATTCTCATAATTTTAAATTTGACAAATTTGATAAATCAATATTTTTACCTTTTTATCTATATATTATAGATAGGCGGGTTTGGTATTTCCCCATGTTAATAATGCTTGTCCTAATCAAGAAGTATAATATGTGCTAGTTTATTTGCATTAATAATGTGATATGTTGTTAATATTGTGTTACTATCTGCGAACCCTCAGTTTCACGGTTCTTTATATGAGAACCTTTAAGAACGAGTATGCAAGATTCATGCAGAATGCATCCCGCGAGCAATCATATGTCAATTATATATTATCGCTGCGAGCACACACGTAATATGATCACATGTCCACTGTCTACTATTTATGTAAACATACCCGTGTAACATCACCGTCCACCACGTGTGAAGTCATTTGTTTGAATTCGTCAGTAATGGTCTCCAATTTCAGCTATCGTTTTTCCATTGTTGTCTTTGAAGAGACTCCCAAGATCAGTAACATTCATCTTGCCCTTGCAACCTCTGCCAGTCAGTTCTTCAAAGATAAATTTTCATTTTGCTTGATGTAGACCCGGTTCATTCTAAGTCATTTATAATGCAACAGAGTGATATACTATTCAATTATGGGCACCACGTCTTCTGGATTGAATGTGACACATAATCGCCTTGTAGACTGTCCTCAGTATTTTCATTTATTGTATTACAATCCTTTTGTCCATTAATGCAAATTATTTATGTTTAACAAACACGTTTTTGGTGGATCAACACCTCTTTTAAATGATGCGAATGATGAGAACAAAAAATAAAATAAGTTAGTGAGGTAAATCAAAACAATAATAAAAAAGAAAAATCCTACCCCACATGATATCTATCACACATGCTTTACTTCTTACTCGGACTTGATCTTTATCTCGCGTGCTAATTTTAAATAAATCCTAACCGCATATTTGTTTAGTTTGCATGTTTTGAATTGAAAATAAAGCCGGAAACAAAGTAAACTAAGGTTTGCAATGAGGTTTTGGGGTGGGCTCTAATTTCCTGTACTCTTCTGGTTTAGGTTCTAAAAGGGTACTCGAGTTATCCTTGCTGGTGCCCCATTGGGCTTGCTAGACCCTTAATCCTAAGCTCATTACAAGCTTGTGTGGACTAAGTTAAACTCGGGAGGAAACATTACCTTATGCCCATACGAAGAATAAATTCACACAAAGATATAAAGTATATGAATCTCGAAGGTTACTTGTTAGGCCCATACGGTGAATAAATTCACACGAAAGCATCGCTTTCACCCTATTTAAAAGGGTTCAGAGCTCGGGTATAGAGCTAGAGATGAAAATTTTGAAAATATGAAATCATTGGAAAAAAAAACGTTAGTACAACTATTTATTTGAAAAATAATCAAAGATAAATAATTTGAATCGAATAAATAAATTAAAATTAAAATTTATCATTTTCGAATAAAAAGACAACTGAAAATCAATTTCGGCCTGACTCACTTACCTGTCCCCAGCAGAGTCGCCAAGCTGTCGGAACCGTATTTCGGTTGGACCCGGAATTGGGCTTCGACTTGAATAAACGAATTGGAGTCGCCACACAACCTTTTGTAACTTTTAATTGTCAAGTGATCATTTTATAACTTTTAATAGTCGAATAACTCAACAATAATGTCGTATAGTCATAGTACTTTTAATTTTTAAATGGTTGATAAACTAAGCTAATACCAAAGAGGTATTTTTAATTTTTAGTAAAAAGAGTATTTTTAATTTATTTCAATAATACTTCACCATTAAAAATTTCAACTGAAATTATATGTATTTTAAGATAATCTCTAAAATAAACATCACTTTCGTAATCGAATATGATTATTCGTTTAAAATAATTTACCTTTTTTGAATTAATCATTAGTATTTGATCAATAGATCGATTAATCCAAATCGAATATTGTAAAGGCGAAGACATCTTCGTAACCCAGTTTACTCCATTTACAAATGTGGATACTAATTTTCGTATGATTTATATTTTATTATAGTATGATACAAATATTTATTTCATTTATTCTATGTTTTTCATGTGTCAGGCCCCAAAGCCCAAATGAAAGGCTACACGCTGACCCATTACACACCCAAACTCAATTGCAGATCGGATCCGGAACCCGACCCGAACCGACCTGAGATCTAGGAAGCCTGACCTGAATATTAGGGTTTTAAAACCCTAACCCTCTCTTTCTCATTAACATCGCATCTTCTCCCTTCGAAGAGTCCTCATACCTCACGCAACCAACCGACCACTTTTCTCGGCACAATCATACACCAACGGCAACCTCCGATTTTCCCAGACACGTATGATCACGGGACACAACACCAACAAGCAACAAACACAGTTTAAGTCCCATTTGGATTCTACCAAACTAAATATAGCAATTTTTAGATTATAAATAAGCATGTAACAACACACAAAAATACACACAAGAAATCACACGAAGAGGAAACGGTCAAGAAATCAAAGCATTTGTAATATTTCGAAAGGAAATAAAGTGGTATAGTTCTTACCTTTTTTTTCTTTTTTTTTCAGTTTCGACGCTTGCATGTGGGATATATTTTTTCTTTTGTTTTGGATTCGAAAAAATCTAAAAGGCCGAGGAACAAGGGGAGGCATTTCGAGACTTTCATTCTCAGATCTAGCCTCCCTTAAGGTCGTTTTGCTAAAACAAAGTGAATTTTTTGAAGTGGGGATACGAAGAGCTTTCTAAAAAAGTAGAACTTTTTGGGTTTCACCGCCGATGAACGACGGTCGGCACCGATTAACGGCGGCCGGCGAGGCAGTGATTGGCCAGGAACTGGGTTTTCGTTGAACCCCGATCGTGTTCTTTATTTTGGGGAAGAACACAAGAGAGAATTCAGAAAAGTGGGTTTGTGTTTTGAAAAATAAAAACTTTTGTCAAAATTTTGACTTTTATAGTGACCCGCCGCCCGACCTGTGACCCGATCCACCCAGCTTAGGATCCGCGCGTTTTGTGAAACAGAGGAGGGGATTATGTTTTGGTCCCCCGTATTTTTCAAATATTTATTCTCCCCCTTTTAATTCGGTTTTCACCCCAATTGGCTTTTAAATTTTACCACGTACTTTATTTGTTTTCAATTTAGTCCCATTTTTATTTTTCTCATTTTTTAATTTTTTTATTTTCTATTATGTGTATATATATTTATATCATTATTTTATTATTTTATATTTTTATTATTTCATTTATTTATTCTTATTATTTTTTGAGTTTTTGTTTTTGTTAATATTATTATCTTTTTCCTTTTAACACTTTATTTTTTATGCAAATATATATATATATATATATATATATATATTATTTTTCCTTTTTATTTCTATTTACTTAATACTACATATTATTATATATACATATATTGTTTTTTTGTTTTACTTTTTCCTTCAAAATTTTATTTTCTAATTTTTTTGTTTTGTTTTTGTTTTTTTTTAATTTTAGTTCATTCCATGTTTTTTTTATTTTCATTTCATCTTTGTTTTATTATTTTATTTTTTCCTTTATTGTGTTTTATTTTTTAATTTCCTCTTTTTTGAGATTAGACTTTCATTTTTTATTTTGTTTTATTTATTATTATTTAGATTTTATTTAGGGTTCCCATGCTTTATTTCACTTCTTTTCTTTATGGTAGTATTTGCTTATATTTAATTTTTTAACTAGTATTTTTATGTTTATGCATTCTTTTTTCTTTTTCAGTTCGATTGCTCCTTTTATTTGCTTTGATTTATTTTATTTCTTTTAATTCTTCAACATGTATTTTGTTTTCATAATTTAATTCATTTATGCACTTTATTGCACCTAACACTTGTCTTGACTTTTTAAGGGTATGTTTTTAAATCCATTGAAGGTAAGTAATTTGGATCAAAATTTTACCTTTTAATTTAACCTGTAATTTTCTTAATTAAAGATAACTGGAAATTAATTAGTACCGAAAGGGCAGTTCAAGGGTGCTAACCCTTCCTGGACTGTAACTGAATCCCGAATCCGACATATCGCTGGTAAGATGCGGATCAGGTAAGAAATCAAGGTATCCGATCAACCCGTTTGTTCTTAAAATAAATGATCGGTGACGACTAACCATTCTATTCAAGTCGAAGCTCAATTCTGGGCCCACCCGAAAGATGATTCCGACAGCTTGGCGACTCCCCTGGGGATAGGTAAGTGAGTCAGGCTAAGGTTAAGTTCAAGTTGTCTTTTTAATGAAAAGGGTAAGTTTAAATTTTAAGGTATCTTTTTCGATCCTTATTACTTACTTTTGATTATCTTTTCAAATAAATAGTTGTACTGACGATTTCTTTCAGTGGTTTCAGTTTATCAAACTTGTTTTTCCATCTAAGGCTCTATACTCGAGCTTTGAACCCCGTTTTTAAGTAGAGGTAAAAGCGACACCTTCGTGAGAATTTATTCTCCGCACAAGCCTAACAAGTAGCCTTCGGGATTCATATACCTTATGTCTTCGTGTGAATTTATTCACCGCATAGACATAAGGGAATGTATCATCTCAAGTTTAACTTAGTCCACACAAGCTTGTAATGGGCTTAGGACTAAGGGTCTGGCAAGCCCAAGAGGGCACTAGCAAGGAGAACTCGGGTACCTTTTTAGAACTTAAACCGGGAGACAGCAGGGAATTAGAGCCTACCCCAAAACCCCAGTTCAAAACTAAGGATGTTTTTACTCATGCAGTTTTGTCACTTTTACTTTTACTTCCATTTTTTTATATTTTTATCTTACTTTCTGTTTTCGTGTTTGTCTTTTTTAGCATTTGCATCATAAAAAGAGGCTATTAATCTATAAAAAGGTGTTAGTTACACAAATAAGTTGCATTAATGGACAAAGGGGTTGTAATGCAAGAGATAAAAAATGTCGAGGTGCGACTATGGTCCGAAAAGACTCAGAAAGAGAAGGGAGACAGTCTGCAAGGAAGTTATGTTTCATATCTGGTTAGCTATGCTTCTGTCAGCCTAAAGCAGAATGATGTTCAAGAGTTACGAAGCATTTGGGATAGTTGGAAGAATGACCAGAAGCAGAGGTTCAGCCAATGGTATGGTGATAGAGCTCTCATTCTCTATGTTAAGACGGATAAGCCCCTAATTAGAGCATTGGTACAATTCTAGAATCCGAGGTACAGTTGTTTCACCTTTAACCAGGAGGACATAGTGCCCACAATCGAAGAGTATACTACACTGCTGCACTACGAAAGCATCAGACTGGAGAGGGCCTACATCAAACACATCAAAAGTCAGCCTTTCAAGAACAGACTGGCCAAGGTTGCAGGGGTTGATGAAAAATGGGTAACTAATCGGGCTCGCTATAAAGGCAGCGGGGAATGAATTATTTGGATTCATATCAAGAAATTGATGAAGAACTATCCCGATGAATGGAAGGTAATAGATCTTTTTGCACTAAGTATATATGGTTTGATTATATTCTCAAGGACTTTGGGATACATTGATGTAGTTGTGGTGGAACTGTTTGAACAACTCCCGAGGTGAGTAAATCAAGCACCGACAATCTTAGTTGAGAGCTTCGCTCTCTCAACCATTGCAGAAAGACTGGTGGAGGAAGGTTCATAGGGTGCGCTCAGCTTCTCCAAGTCTAAATCCACAGTAATTTCTAGAAGACAAACGGGATTGCCTACCGCCGATTCAACACCACTTATTCACCTTTGAAAGAATTCATCACTATGAAGTGGCATGAAGGCGCCTCAAAAGAAAAATGGATGAAAGTCTTCATACATCTTCAGGACTGAGATATTGTCTGGAGAGCTCCTTGGTTGACCCACAGTGACATTCTTTTCCGATGTTGGGATTCAGACACTATGACATTACTTGGACTATGGGGAGGAGTTGTATATTCTCCATTTTTGGCACTTCGACAATTTGGGGCACGCCAGTTTGTCCCAGCAACATACGAAATATTTGGATATGAATTTACATACCATAGAGACAACTATAAGAAAACGATTAAGGAAGTGGTTGAGTCATGGAAGAAAGTGTTCCGAATAGATGTCGTGGTTTCCAAGGACATGCTCACTCCGGACTATTTGGAGTGGTGAAAGTTAAGAAAAAATGAAAACATCCCAGTGCCAGATTGTAAGGACACTCGGACCATAGAGGAACATCTCAAGCATGTCCCTTCCGAGCTGGAAATAGCAAAGGAAGAATTTGAAGCTGTAAAGAATGAGCTGAAACAAAGGGTAAGAGAACTTGAGGCTGAGCGATACCAGTGGAAGTTAGATGCCGATACTCAGAAGGATCAGGCACAAACTGGAGAAGGAACAAAAGAAAGTCTGTTTTGTGTTCGAGGACTTGAGAAAGGGGTACCAAGAGCAAGTCCAGAATAACTCTAATCTGAAAAGGACTTCTGAGTACTGGAAAGGCGAAGCCAATAGCTTGAAAAGAAAGTTTGAAGGACATGATGATAGAGAGACTCTGAAAGAATAGATGAAGACTACTCAAATGCGTTTGATAGATAGCCAGCATCAGAACAAGTGTTTGAGAATTCAAGTAGCTAATTTAGAGAAGTCTCTCCAGAAACAACAAGAACGGGATGACAAAACCATAGTTGAGTTAGAAGCCATTGTGGATGGATTCAAGAAACAAGCAAGCGAGCTTCAGATAGTGCCATTTGATGGAGGGTTACAGTGGCATTTTCTTTGGGAACAAGCTCAACAAAGGGTGAAGGCTAGAGATGCAGTCATCCGTGATTTACAGGAGCAAGTACAGAAGGTAGCTTGTCATTTGCATGGCTTAGCAAGGGAAGCTGGAGTGGTTTGACAAGGCATTCAACCAGTGAAAGATGAAGGAAGAAGACTTTTCAACCTATTAGTAGCTGTTCAAGGTCTAGAGAATTTAGTCCGGATGTACATTTGATTTGTTTATTGTCTTTTAAAAGATAAAACACTTTTTTTAATAAGAATTATTTATAATTACAGACACATTTCTGGATCAATGCCACTGAGTCACATACATCTTGCATTTAATACTTTGCATTTTATTTTCCATGTTTATTTTTCTATTTTCCAATGTTTTTACATTCATATTAACTAACAAAAAATGTCTCATCAGAAGAAAGAACAAACACCAAGTTTACCTCCACAAGCTTTAGACATGCATCATCCGCACAACACTCGAATGAAGAAAAGACAAATAGAGGCCAAAATCGCTCAACTCGAGGAGAATATGTTGAGGTTACAGAGAGAGTTGGAAGACAAGATAACTCAGAACAGTCAGAGCACCCTGGATACGATCACGAAGAGCCAAGAGTCCTTGGCCGATAAGATCGTGGCCAAGTTGTCTGGTTTACAACAAGCGAGTGCACCAGGGGCAGGTTCGTCTGAGGGGGCAACTATACCACCGACCCCACAAGTGGTTATCTCACCCGGGATCTTACCCGGACTGCAAGGGGACTTATCTACGACAAAAGGAAAAGCCTCATCTGCTGTAAAGATGCAAAATTCTACAACCAACCCTAACAATAATCCAAACGATTACCATGTCCCGGATTTTGATGAGGAATACAAAGTGAGGAAGATGCAAGAAAAAATTAAACTGTTGGAAGACCAAATTTAGGTGGTCAAAGGAGACTATGATTATTATGGAGTAGATGCATTAGAACTTAGTCTTGTCCCGGATTTGGTGCTTCCACCAAAGTTTAAAGTCCTCGAATTTGAGAAATTCAATGGAAATAGTTACCCCTCATCCCACATTACGATGTTCTTTCGGAAGATAACAGGATATGTAGGAAATGATCAACTCTTTATTCATTGCTTCAGGAGAGCCTGTTCGGTTCAGCTATCCGGTGGTACAATCAGCTGAACCGATCTCATATCAAGACCTAGAAATATCTAGCAAAGTATTTCCTGGAACAGTACAAGCACATTAACGATATGAAACTAGACCGAGTTATGCTACAAAGCATGGAGAAGAAGTATAACGAAAGTTTCCGATAGTACGCACAAATATGGAGGGATTTGGCTGTGCAAGTTCATCCACCCTTGGATGAAAAGGAAATCAGAAAGTTTTTTGTATAGACCCTAAAGGCTCCTTACTTCGGGCACCTGGTTGCAATCATATTAGGAAGCTTTTCGGACTTAGTTATAGCCGGAGAAATGATTGAGTTGGCTATAAAACAAGGCAAAATAGAGGGATGAGAATTAAGCAGGAAGCCTCCCATTAAGAACAAAGATAGAGAGATCAATAACGTCAACACCTATAGTGCCAACAAAGGTATTACGATCTCTGGAACAAAAATAACAGTTGTACCGTCAGATACTTCTAGACAAAATCAGAGGGAACCTAGGAAAGAAAGAGAGAATGAGCAATTTGATCCTATTCCCATATCGTACAAGGAACTATACCAACAGTTTTTTTGACACTCATGTGGTGTCACCTTACCCTGTGGAACCAATGAAGCCCCCTTACCCCAGATGGTATGATTAGAACGCTCACTGCGAATACCATGGCAGTGTGCCGGGGCACACGATTGAAAACTGCCTCACATTCAAGAGGATTGTATAAAAAATGCGTAACAAAAATTGGATCCACTTTAACTCTAGAGCACCAAACATTGCACAAAATCCCTTGCCTAATCATCAGGAGACTGGGATTAACGCAATCACTATCGAGAAAGGCATGAGAGTCAAAAACTGGTGTTTTGGAAGTAAAATCTCCTTTAGCTTGGGTATGGAGCCAAATGGTGAAGGTAGGGCTTCTCGCACCACAGTCATATACAACAAGGAGTGGAGATGGTAACCACTGTTGTTACCACAATGAAGAGGGGCATGAGGTGCAGAATTGCCCAGAATTCAAAGCTTTTGTCCAGTTCATGATGGATAGGAAGGAGTTGGAGTTTTATGAAGAAGTTCGAGATTCTTCGGAAGTAGATGTTTGCACTACCGGAGAGTCATCCGAAAGAAGATACGGTAGGGGTAATCCTTTGATAATTACTACTAAAGTGAAGATAGCGATAATGACACAAGTGAATGTGGTGATCACATCACCCCAACCTTTTACTTACAAGGATAACTGACAAGTGCCATGGAAGTATGAATGTCAAGTGAGCACTTCAAGAGAATATGATAGCAAAGTGGGGGTAGAGACCACTTTGTTGAAAACATTTTGATATTTCGATATAACAAATTAAGTTCAATGAATTTTAAGATTTTCCAAATGATTTTCTAAGTATATTCGATATAATTATTCGAATATCAAAACATTACTCCAAATATTTCAAAAATCATTTTTAATCCTTACTTAAGTGTAAAATTAAGTTTTAATCTTAAAAACAATTTCAAAATAATCTTTCAAAGTATTTCGAACCATTTCAAAGCCAAAAATTCCAGATTGCTCAGAGGGAACCGATTCCCCCTGAATGGTTTGGCTCTGAGATTTCCAGAATGCTCGGAGGGAACCGATTCCCCCTATTCAACGGGTTGAAATATTTGAATTTTACACTTAGGGAACCGATTTCCTATGAGAGGGTACTGATCCCCCCCACGCTCCAAGCATTTTTAATAAATGTTTTCACACTTAAACGGCTATATTATCTTCATTAATCATCCCTAACGTTCAGAAGTGATTCAAGGTGTATTTAAGCAAGCTTAGAAGCCATTGATCAGAAACAAGAAACATCAAGCAACTAGAATTAAGAGAGAATCAAAGAGAAAGCATCAAACCTCAAGTTTAAGCATTTCAAGCCTATTTTCATTCAATATTCATTTTGCTTTCAAGAACACATATTGTGCTCAATTGTATTCATCTTTGAGTGTTTTTTTCTTTGTTCTAGAATTGTGCAAACAATCTACCTTGTGAGGATTTCCTTGTAAGTTTGCAAATTTGTATTGTTCTCTTTGGGAGAGAGTTTTCTCAAGAATTTGGGGTATAATTCTTGAGGGTTTGTAAGGTTACTCTTGTCCTCAAAAAAAGACAAATTAGTGAATTTGTGGAAAATCCTTAGTGTGGATAGCTAAGGTAGGGACGTAGACTTTGATTGAGAAAGTCGAACCACTCTAAATCGCTGTGCAAATCTTTTCAATTTTCTGCAAAAGCTTCCATCGAATTTTTAATTACCAATTCACCCCCCTCTTGGCCGATTCCGTCGATCGATTAACTTAACAATTAGTATCAGAGCCTAACTCATTTTGAGGTTTAATCGCCTCTTGAGTCGATCCGGGAAGAGTTAAATCGATAAAGATGGCGTCCACTTCTGGTTCATTCTCCATGGAAGAATCCAGTCCAATTGACGTGCCTCCATACTTCAATGGAACAAATTATCATCATTGGAAGAGGTGTATGATGATTCATCTCCTACTAAGAAGGTAGAAGTGGAGTACTCAAGAACGGAAGGAAGCTCACAAAACTCAAAGGCTATGCACATGTTGTGTTGTGCAATTGATCCTAATGTATATAAAGGAGTTTATTCTTGTTCAAGTGCCAAGGAAATGGGGATAAGCTGAGGAGATCTATAGAGACAAGGAAGAAGAAGAACTAATAAAAGTGATGTCTCTATTAGCTCTCACAGAGCCAAAGGTATCTCTAACTCAAATATATCAATTCAAAATCTTTTAATGAGTTACAAGATGTATGATAAATTATTTTCGGAGTTTGAGACTAGGCCTGTAAACGAACCGAACGCACACGAACGAAGGTATGTTCATGTTCGTTCATTTAATAAATAAACGAACATAAACGAACACGAACATAACGAACAAAATTTTTTTGTTCATGTTCGTTATTAAGGAATATAACTTGTTCATGTTCGTTCATTAATAAATAAACGAACATAAACGAACATGAACATAAACGAACACAAACGAACACGAACATAAACGAAATGAACATAAATGAACACGAACATAAACGAACATAAACGTTAGAGACCCTACTTCCATTGTTCTTTCATGAAAAATAGTCGACATGCAAATCAACCAAATCTACAGTGATAAATAGCGTAAGAGCTGATTAGCAGTGATGAAATGTTTGAAGATATCAATATTTCGATATATCTTTTAAAGATATTAATGATTCACACGACTTAATTTAACGCTATAACATTTATCTTAGTGGTCCATGATTACATATGAACAATCATTTCGACTACGTTATTCTAAAATTCGTGGCTAAAGTTTTGTGACATCAATGTCAGACTTTAGTGAGGTTGTTAATAATGGTCATTTCCGTTGGCAGAGTAGAAAATTTAACAGCATAAAGATTTCAACGGTACAAATTGGACTACAAGGCAATAACATAGATCCGAAATCCCTTCGATGCTACATATTGTAACTGATTATTGCTAAACCACCATTCAAAATTTTAACGTACCTAAAGTCTACTCTACACTAAGGTCACACAAGAACTATGAAAACAAAGTTCATTGTCAAAATGTATTTTCTACTTATTAATGAGTTCTTCCTGGAAAACCCATTACTTCCGCTATTACACTCTTTTCAGAAATTGCATAGAAACCTTTGTTTTGTTTTATAGCAAATTCTATATTTTCTCTTTACTGATGCTCATATACTTCGATTATTACATTTATCTTCCCATCTATTTCTAGAAAGAAGATGATGTTTCTTGAGTTTTAGATGTGAAGATACCCACAATAACTTTACATATCAACTATTAAGCCAAATAAAACAAAGAAAGAGATGAAACTGACCTGTAAAACTTCAGATTGCACTATAATATAACTTGTTTTGAAGCTTCCAGCGATCGTCTCTACTCTCCAGTGAATACTAGGGTTTGGGAAAAAAAAGGGGAAAATGAATATAGGAACATAAATTGGTCATCAGAATATCAGATTAATTAATATTTTAAGATACTAACAAATTGGTCCCCAAAATTGATTTAAGAATATTGGGTTAAAACATAAATGAATGAACATAAACGAACATAACCGAACGAACATAAACGAACATAACGAACGAACATAACCGAACGTTCACGAACGTAAATGAACGAACGAGACCTATGTTCATATTCGTTCATTTAATTAAACGAACACAAAATCTTGTTCATGTTCGCTCATTTAATAAATAAACGCACATAAACGAACTTCCCGCCGCACGGTTCATGAACGGTTCGTTGAACGTTCAGTTCATTTACAGGCCTATTTGAGACCATGAACTCCAATACATAAATTGATTTCTAAATTTATTGCTAAAAATGATATCTTTGAAAGCTAAAACAGACTTGGAAAATCAAAATGAAATGTTGAAATGAGTTAGAGCTTTCAAAAATAAAATCTGAAAACTTGAAAAAGAAATTTTCAAATTAAACAAACTTCTTCTAGAAATGAAAATGGATTTTGAAAATCAAAATGAAATCTTGAAGAAGGATTTAGAACTCTCAAAATGAAATTTGAAAGTATTGAAAAAGAAAATTTCAATTTAAAAGATAAGCTTGAATGTTAACAAAAGAAAAAGAGATCATTTTAAATTCATCTAGTCAATAATGACAATATGTTCACATTGTCATTATCATGGTCATAAGGAACATACTTGTCCTTTAAAGAAAGGAAAACGATTTAAATTAGACAAGTATGGGTTCCAAAAGGAACAAGAGGCATTGAAACTAATGTTCAAGGATCCAAAGCAATTTGGATACCAAAATCTACTTAAATGTCTCTTGTAGGTGTGTGGGAGCAATGGTGATAAAGTTGATGATATTCAAGATGCTCTAGCCACACATTAAAAAGGAATGGGTAACCTCTAAACTTAATTTTTTTTTTGTTTTATTTGGTTGCTCATTTATTCTATGCATGCATGAGGTTTAAATGTTAAATAATTCTAAATGATTATGTTTTGTCTCATGTATATTGAAAAAATTGTATGATGAACATAATAATTTTTGGTAATGTTTATAAACTCTAGTTCATCATATTAATTTTTGGTCAAAATTGTTTTTAAAATGTAATGATATCTCTTTAACAATTGATATCGATTTTTCAAGAACTTTGGTTTTGCAAAATTTTGACCTTAAATTTTTCTTAATGATTATGCATATTTTTTTTAAATATTATAAAGTTTTAATGCATAACATTTTCAAAAACTTTATGCATGTGCTCTTAATCTCGATTATCAACATTGCATAATGTTTTGTATGTGAATGGATTAAAGCATAATCTGATTAGATGAATTTGACAAAAGATACAATGTCTTATTTTTAAATTAAGTGTTTGCAAAATTGATTGACATTGCATCTACTTTGATTATGCTTGTTGTCATAGAATAGAAACATATACATGGTGCATTTAGATTCTATTGATATGACTAATTTGTGCCTAGTTGCTAAGGATGAACATGATAGTTGGTTATGGCATAGGAGATTAGGACATGCTAGTATGAGTGTTTGCAACGGCTAATTCAAGGTGATTTAGTTCGAGGGTTGCCTAAGCTTAAATTTGATAATGATAAAATCTGTGATGCTTGTGCTAAAGGAAAACAAAAGCGAGTTTCTTTTAAATCCATTAATGATGTATCAACTAGTAGAGTTTTACAATTGATCCATTTAGATCTTTTTGGGCCAACTAGAACTACTAGCTTGGGTGGAAAACAATATGCATTTGTCTTGGTAGATGACTATTCTAGATATACTTGGGTTCTATTTTTAAATACTAAAGATGAAGCATTAGAACAATTCATCACGTTTTCAAAAGTAACCAAAATGAAAAAGGTTACTCTATAACTAGTGTTAGAGTGATCATGGAACTGAATTTGAAAATCTTGGATTTACTGAATTTGTAACTCTAACGGTATTAGCCATAATTTTTCAGCACCTAGAACCCCTCAACAAAATGGAGTTGTTGAGAGGAAAAATCGAACTTTAGAAGAAATGGCTAGAACCATGCTTTGTGAAAATAATTTGCCAAAATATTTTTGGGCGGAAGCCCAAATACTGCTTGTTATGTTGTAAATCGAGTAATGATTAGGCCAATTTTAAAGAAAACTCTATATGAAATTTTCAAAATAAAATGCCTAACATTAGTTATTTTCATCCGTTTAGATGTAAATGTTTTGTTTTAAACAACGGTAAAGAAAACCTTGGCAAATTGATGCTAAAGTGATGAAGGAATTTTTCTGGGTTATTCCTTAAATTCTAAAGCCTATCGTGTATTTAATAAAAGAACTTTAGTTGTAGAAGAGTCTATACATGTTGTTTTCGATGATAATCCCCTTCCGAGGAAGGATTCTTGTGAATGATGATGTAGGTGTTATAAATACAAATGCCGTTAGACATGACGTTGAGAACCATCATCAAAGGAAGAAAAAAAATGAGGAAACTCATGATCCTCTTGAGAATCCAACCATTGAAGAAAGGGAAGTATCTTATCCAAGAGAGTAACTATGTCAAGGATGGTGAAATTATAGGTGATCCATCAAAAGGGGTAACAACTCGATCTTCTCTTAGAAATATTTGTAATTATGTTGCATTTATCATGCATAGAGCCTAAGATTAAAGAAGCATTAAATGATGAACATTGGATTATGGCTATGCAAGAAGAGTAAATCAATTTGAGAGAAGTAAAGTATGAACATTAGTTGAAAGGCCTAGTAATAATCTACTGTAGGTACTAGATGGGTATTTAGGAATAAGCTTGAGAGAGTGGTAATATAGCGAGAAAACAAGGCTAGACTTGTTGCTCAGGGTATACTCAAGAGAGGGCATAGACTATGATGAAACATACGCTCCCGTAGCTAGGATGGAAGCAATTAGAATGTTATTAGCATTTGCATGTTTCAATGAATTAAATTATATCAATGGATGTTAAAAGTGCATTTTTAAATGGTTTTATAAAGAAGAAGTGTATGGAACACCTCCAGGTTTTGAAGATTCAAATTTTTCGGATCATGTTTTAAAATTGACAAAAGCACTTTATGGTTTAAAGCAAGCTCCTAGAGCTTGGTATGAAGATTGTCAATTTTTAATTGAAAAAGGTTTTTCAAAAGGGAAGATTGACACTACATTGTTTTTGAAGCATAAAGGTAAAGATTTATTAGTAGTTCAATTTATGTTGATGATAATATTTGGTTCTAATGATGTTCTTTGCCAAGAATTTTCTAAGCTAATGCAAAGTGAGTTTGAGATGAGCATGATGGGGGAGCTCTCATTTTTCTTGGGACTCCAAATCAAGCAAAGAAAAGATGTCATCTTCATCAATCAAGCTAAGTACGTCAAAGATATGCTCAAGAGGGGAGCTCTCATTTTTCTTGGGACTCAAATCAGCAAGAAATATGGCATCCCATCAATCAAGCTAAGTACGTCAAAGATATGCTCAAGAAGTTTGGACTGGAAAATGGGAAACCTCATGACACTCCAATGAGCTCTTCAACAAAGCTTGACTTAGATGAAGGAGGTAAATGTGTAGATGTTAAATTATATAGGTCAATGATTGGATCTCTACTTTATCTAACTGCAAGTAGACATACATTATGTTTAGTGTTTTTATGTGCTAGATTTCAATCATGCCCTAAGGAATCACATTTACTAGCTGTTAAGAGAATCTTTAGATACCTTAAGGACACTCCTAGTTTAGGACTTTGGTATCCTAGAGATCTAGCTTTAGCTTGCATGCTTTTTCTGATGCGGATTATGGAGGATGCAAATTAGATAGGAAAAGCATCTCCGGTACTTGCCAATTCCTTGGAAATATGCTAATTTCTGGTTTTCAAAGAAACAAAATTGTGTTGCATTATCTACCACTGAAGCCGAATACATTTCAGCTGGTAGTTGCTGTGCACAAGTTTTATGGATGAAACAACAACTTTTGATTGATTGGAAAGTAAGTACCATTCCTATTAAGTGTGACAATACTAGTGCTATTTGTCTCACTAAAAATCCCATCCAACACTCTAGAACTAAGCACATTGAAATAAGACATCACTTCATTAGAGACCATGTCACTAAGGAAGATGTAGTTCTAGAATTTGTTGATAGTTTGCACCAATTAGCGGATATCTTTACAAAACCTTTAGACAAGGAACGATTTTGGACACTTATGAGGAATTAGGTTTGACCAATCTGTCTTCACTGAGTGTTTAAAAAATAATTTTAGCACTTTTAAGAATAATGAAAAATGCTTAATTGTAATTTTTGATTGCATTCGTTGCTATTAGTTAGGGGGATTTTATGATTCTTGATGAAAATAGTTTTATGTTCAATATCGTTTAAAGAATAATTTGATGTTTGAACATGATTAATTTCAATATATGAGTTGCCAATACCACTAAAGAAATTAATTTAGCATTTGAGTGTTTAAATCGGATTTTAGCATTTTTGTGAGGGAATCGATCCCCCCATGAGGGAACCGATTCCCCCTTGAAGGGGAACCGATTCCCCCCACGGGGAATCGATACCCCCTGGGGTTCTGTTAAATCGGGCAGAACACCCAAAACCCCAATACTCAAACCCTCTCTTCCGCCGTTTTTCTCTCAACTTTCTCAAATCTCCATTTTTGCCTCAAATCAACGATATTAATCGAATTCGATTCAAATATCATCTTCTAACCTGTTGGAATCATTAAATCGTGCAAACAACATCAAAATTCCCTCAATCTTCATCTTTCAACGGTAAATTTTTCTAAACTCTCTATTTCATTGATTTTGAACATAGGATAGTTTTAATTAGTCTAGGTTGAAATAGTGATCGGGCATTGATTGTTTAATGATTACATTGATTGTTTAATGATTAGAAACTAGATGTTAAACTAATTTCATCAAAAACACAAGAATTTTACAAAATTTTAAAATTTTCAAAATTTTAAAATTTTTGAAATTAAAAAAAATGTTAATTTTCATATTATTGGGTTTGATTAAATTATGTTGTTATGAACTATATATATATATATATATTGTTTATCAAACCATATTTGTCAAAAGTTTTTCAAAACTTTGCCCAATAGGATTGATTTAGCGACCTGAAATATTGGGGACTCAATTGATTTTGGGATTAATTGAATTGCATACATTTGTTTTTAAAATTGCAGGTTATCCAATCTATTCCGATTTCCTTACCATCTCCAATTCTAAACGTGTAGTCTTCATCTAGTCGTTCTAATCGTCAACCAAATTCACCTCCAAATCCTCCTCCTATTCCTCAAATCCTATTCCAAATCTTGATCCTAACTTGACTATCCAAATTCTTGTTTCAATCAACCGGGTCCTAAAGATTATCGTTTTTGGTTTTACCATATTTGACTCGTATAAGATTAGGGAAGAATGTATCCCATCTCTTCAAGCTATGTTGCTATTAACTTTAAATATCTCCCTATCTGCACGAATGGAAATTTGATAAACTTTTCAAACTTGAACCCGTTGTCTATCATCAACTTGTTCGTATCTTCTATTGTAATGTCGTTTGTATAAAAAATCGTGACAAACCAAACCATAGGAGTACGTTCCTACTTCCTAGGTCATATTTCCATCTTGATCCGGCTTACATAGCCATGCCTTAGGCTTAGATAATGAAGTTTATCAAATGAAAAACAAGTTTTAGGCTCTCGATATAAATGAAATGATAGTGCAAGTGTTCTAGATCTTCATGAGCGTTTTCTTCATCTCATGATCACTTGGTGGTTTTCGACCATCCAGGGTCGTTATTCTACTCTCAGAGCTTTTATCTTTGGTGGTTGCATTGTTTTGAACAATATAAAAATAAACCTTTCCAAGATTATCTTTGCTGAGATTGTTGAAACCGTTAACCTAGTGCCAAATAAGAAACTCTGTTCTTCACTAGTTTACGGTTGTATCCTTATAATCTCTTTTCTAAAGCCGAGCTTCGAGTTGGTCTAGATGCCTCCTTTCCTCTTAAGAAACAATCAATCTTCTTTCTTTAACAAGAGCGGGATGGGTCAAAGATAAAGAAACTGGTGAATGAGTTCGATCTTCTGCAACTACTCCGGGAGCTAGTTCTTCACAAGCTCCTCTCGAAGCTGACGAAGATCCAGAGTTTGAAAAATTAATGAGGGATATCGATGAAGCCGAAGATGAGCCTGAGCAACCGAGGAGCACGCACAACAATCGACTCAATGCCTCCATATTTTCAATCCTTTATGGAGATATTTGATTTCCGATATGCGACCATGGATTCGCGCTACTTCTATAGAGTCCCTTTATCCACAATGGGAGCTCAACAATTAGAGATTCTCCGAGAGAGCGCACAAACACGCTTCAATGAATGAACGTATTAATGACCTCACTACAAATGGCCGCTATGCGAGCTCGTTTTCCTCCTCCTGATCCGGATATGTGATTAAATGTTTTACTTTGAACTCCAAACTTATTGTTTTAACATTTTGAATATTTTGGAATGTTTGAATTTGTGAATTGATTGATTGTGAATTTTGTTTGGATTTAGGTATGAACTTATATGTTTTGTGTGATTTATTCATTATTGCATCATTTACTTCATGTAGATATATGACCAATTTTTCCATATCACATTAAATATGAATATTGATTATGAAGCTAATGGCTAATGTTTCTCTTGCTTGTGATCTTAGCAGCTTATATTATATATAATCAATTGGCTAACTGATTTCAAAACCTTGTTTAAATTCTTTAAAATGTCTTTTTGATTTAACAAAAAGGGGGAGAAGTGTTAAAGTGTTTAAATGATAATGGGAGAAGTGTTAAAGTAAGGGGGAGTAATTTCAAAACTTGATTTCAAATCTTAAAATTACTAAAATGTTTTTGTTATATCAAAAAGGGGGAGATTGTTGAAACATTTTGATATTTCGATATAACAAATTAAGTTAATGAATTTTAATATTTTCCAAATGATTTTCTAAGTATATTCGATATAATTATTCGAATATCAAACATTACTCCAAATATTTTCAAAATCATTTTTAATCCTTACTTAAGTCTAAATTAGTTTTAACCTTAAAAACAATTTCAAAATATCTTTCAAAGTATTTCGAACCATTTCAAAGCCAAAAATCCAGATTGCTCAGAGGGAACCGATTCCCCCCAAGGGGGTATCGATTCCCCCCTGAATGGTTTGGCTATGAGATTTCCAGAATGCTCGGAGGGAACCGATTCCCCCTTATTCAACGGTCGAAATATTTGAATTTTACACTTAGGGAACCGATTCCCTATGAGAGGGTACCGATCCCCCCCACGCTCCAAGCATTTTTAATAATGTTTTCACACTTAAACGGCTATATTATCTTCATTAATCATCCCTAACGTTCAAAGTGATTCAGGTATTTAAGCAAGCTTAGAAGCCATTGATCAAACAGAAACATCAAGCACTAGAATCAAGAGAGAATCAAAGAAAGCATCAACCTCAAGTTGAGCATTTCAAGCCTATTTTCATTCAATATTCATTTGCTTTCAAGAACACATATTGTGCTCAATTGTATTCATCTTTGAGTGTTCTTTTCTTTGTTCTAGAATTGTGCAAACAATCTACCTTGTGAGGATTTCCTTGTAAGTTTGCAAATTTGTATTGTTCTCTTTGGGAGAGAGTTTTCTCAAGAATTTGGGGTATAATTCTTGAGGGTTTGTAAGGTTACTCTTTGTCCTCAAAAGAAAGAAAAATTAGTGAATTTGTGGAAAATCCTTAGTGTGGATAGCTAAGGTAGTGGACGTAGACTTTGATTGAGAAAGTCGAACCACTCTCAATCGCTGTGCAAATCTTTTCAATTTTCTGCAAAAGCTTCCACCGAATTTTTAATTGCCAATTCACCCCCCTCTTGGCCGATTCCGTCGATCGATTAACTCAACACACTTGAACCCTTCAAGGAAGATGTATTGGCTATCAACGAGCCCGTAAAGGAGGAAAAAGCTAGAGAGTTCCTCAAATTCTTGAAGCACAACTAATATGGTATTGTAGAACACCAACATAGCTTCCTGACACACACTTTAATATTAGCACCATTGTTGAACTCAGAGGCATACCGAGAGGCATTGTTGAAGGTCCTGAATCAGATGTTTGTGCCACAAAACATATCAGTGAGCAAGATGGATCACTGGTAAACAACATTCAAGTTGATAATCTCATCTCATTTTCAGACGATGAGATTCCATCTAGAGGTAGAGGCCAAACTAAGGCATTACATATCACCACCCACTGTAAGGGGCATGTTTTACCAAGTATATTAATTGACAATGATCCAACCCTTAATGTGATGCCTTTAGTTATATTGAAAAGGCTGCCAATGGATACCTCGCATATGAGAACCTGCCAGAATATGGTATGAACCTTTGATGGGACCAAGAGTGAGGTAATTTGCAAGATTAAGGTGCCATTAACCATCGGACCGACCACCTATAATATTGAATTTCTAGTGATGGACATCATGCATTCCTACAACTATCTTTTGAGAAGGCCTTGGATTCATCAAGCTGGTGCAGTATCATCCACGCTGCATAAAAAGTGAAGTTTGTCATCGATAAAGCCCTGATGATTATTAACGCTGAGGAAGATATTGTGGCAAGTGTGACTATGAACGCTCCATACATCTAAGTCATGAAGAGGTTCCAAGACATGAAGAGGATTTGGAAAGGTACTGTAAGGAAGGATTAGTCCAGTCATTCCTATATCAAAACTTGATAGTTTGGGCTTGGTTTTCAGCCTAGTCACCATGAAAAGAGGAAGAAAATTCAGAAGAACCGGGAAAAAAGAATAGCCAGGTTAACGGGAAATGAATTCCAATGGGAACCCATAGTATTCACACCTCTTTACGACATATTTAAGCCAAGTGGTTATGTGTTTGAGACCGCCTCATCAGATTTGGAAGCGGATATGAAAAATATCAGTATTAACGCTGTAATCATAGAAAATGTTGAAGACGTGAATAGATTCAGAATCCGCCCAACTACCCGAGTCTGTGCTTAGCAACTGGTTGGTGGAAGAATTGATTGTGATTTTCAAATGTCTTTCAGAGTAATATTCAAACTATACCTATTTACCTAAACCCGGGGCAATAGGCGATCTTTTGTAAGGGTGAATAAACATTTTGATTTAAATTCAATAAAAGATGCAATTTTTTTCATGGCAAACAGTTTTGTTGTTTCATTTGAATTTAGTTTTTCTTCATTTCAGTACTCCATTTCATTCTCTCTCAAATTTAATTTTCGATTGTTTCGTGTGGGATATTTTTCTCTCACGCATACACATTTTATTTTTTCCTTCAGGTCCCCAAATAACGATAATACAGACACTAATGATCCTGATCTGGAAGTGGATTTTGAATCGGCTATTTGTCTCGGGGAAATTGATGAATGCGACAATGAAGAGGAGTGCAAATTACCTACCGAATTATTGAGAATGGTAGAGAGAGAAGACAAAAAAATACTGCCACATGAAGAGGAAATCGAAATCTTAAATCTGGGCACCGAAGAGGAGAGAAAGGAGGTTAAAATCGGCATAACTCTTTTGGCTGAAGCAAGACAAAACTTGATAGTCTTTCTTCAAGAATACAAATATGTGTTCGCATGGTCGTATCAAGACATGTCGGGGCTAGAAATAGATATGGTAGTCCATAAATTACCAATCAAACCAGAATGCAAATATGTGCAGCAAAAGCTAAGGAGAATACGACCCGAAATGCTCCTTAAGATAAAAAAAAAGTCAAGAAGCAATTCCATGATGGTTTCCTTTAAGTGGCCAAGTATCCGGAGTGGGTGGCTAACATAGTGTCAGTTCTGAAGAAAGACGTGAAAGTGCACATGTGTGTCGATTACCGGGACCTTAACAAGGCAAGTTCTAAAGGCAACTTCCCTCTGCCACACATAGACACTTTGGTGGATAATACTGACGGGAACGCTTTTTTCTCATTAATGGACAGATTCTCAGGATATAACCAGATTAAGATGCATCCTGAAGACATGGAAAAGACCACGTTCTTTACAATGTGAGGAACTTTCTGCTACAAAGTGATACCTTTCAGATTGAAGAATGCTGGGGTAACATATCAGAGAGCTATGGTGAACAAGTTCCACGATATGATGCATAAAGAAATCGAGGTTTATGTCGAAGACATGATTATCAAGGCACAAACTGAGAATGAACATGTCGAGAATCTGAGAAAGCTCTTCCAGAGATTAAGAAAGTTTCAGCTAATATTGAACCCTAGTAAGTGCACCTTCGGGGTAATATCTAGGAAGTTGTTAGGCTTTGTGGTCAGCAGGAAAGGCATCGAGGTTGATCTCGATAAAGTTAAGGCTATCCAGAATTTACCTTCTCCACAAACACAAAATGAAGTTTGAGTTTTTCTAGGCATATTGAACTACATAGCACGGTTCATATCTTAGTTAACCAAAAAATGTGACTCAATCTTTTGCCTTCTCCGAAAGAACAACCATGGAGCATGGGATGAGAACTGCCAGACTGCATTTAAGAAGATAAAAGAGTATTTGTCTCACACTTCTACCTTGGTGTCCCCTATCCCGGGCAAACCTCTTTTCTTATATATATCCATATTCGAGAATTCAATGAGGTGTGTCATGGGTCAACATGATGAATCTGGAAAGAATGAAAAGACCATCTATTACTTGAGCAAGACGTTCACCGATTACGAGGTTAGATATCCTCCTATCTAAAAGGTTTTCTTTGCTTTAGTCTGGGCTATACGAAGACTCAGACAATACATGCTGTATCACACCACTTGGTTGATCTCCAAGTTAGATCCATAAGACCATCTCAACATTATGATCTGGAGAATGAAAAGACCATCGTTATTACTTGAGCAAGACGTTCACGATTACGAGGTCAGATATCTCCCATCTAAAAGGTTTTCTTTGCTTTAGTCTGGGCTATACGAAGACTCAGACAATACATGCTGTATCACACCACTTGGTTGATCTCCAAGTTAGATCCACTAAAGTACATGATGGTTGTGCATGCTCTCTCCAGAATGTTAGCTCGATGGTAAATGCTCTTATCTGAATTTGACATCGAGTATGTAAGCCAGAAAGCCATAAAGGGAAGTTCCATATTGGATTTCTTGGCAAGCAGAACTGATGAAAATTACGAGCCGCTGGACTTTGACTTCCCAGATGAAGACTTGATGGCCATATCCTTGGAAGAAGAAAGTACTTCCACAGATATTTCCTGGAAAATGCATTTTGATGGTGTAACAAATGCATTAGGACATGGCATCGGGGCCATATATTCCCCCTAGAAGGGAATCATTACCCATTCACTAGTAGACTGAATTTCGATTGCACCAACAACATGGTAGAATACAAGGCTTGTGTCTTGGGGATTCGAGCTGCAATGAGGCGAAATATAAAGACCTTGTGGGTATATGAAGATTCAGCCTTAGTAATCTATCAGCTCTATAGAGAATGGCTCATTGTTACCAAATTGAGGAAGTGAAAGACACTAAGCCCTGATACCATGACATTCTGCAATACATCAAGAATTGAAATTATCTAGAGAAAGCCACCGAAACTGATAAAAGAGCCATTAGAAGGATGGTAGCTGGATATGTCCTTGATGGGGAGGTATTATACAAGAAAAGCCATTATCAAGTCCTGTTAAGGTGTGTAGATGCAGAAGAGGAGAAGATGATAGTGAAAGAAGTGCATGAAGGAGTTTATGGAACACATGCGAATGGACATATGATGTCAAGGCAAATAATGAGATGCGGATATTTTTGGCCCACACTGGAAAATAACTGCATCAATTATGCTAGAAGATGTCATAAATGTCAAATTTACGGAGATAAAATAAATGTTCCACCTCATCCACTTAATGTGATGACGTCCCCATGGCTTTTTTTCTATGTGGGGCATTGATGTTATCGGGAAAATCCATCCGAAGGCTTCAAATGGTCACCAGTTCATTCTCGTGGCAATTGATTATTTCACCAAATGAGTAGAAGCCGCATCATACACTAGTGTCACTCAATCCACTATTTGTAAGTTTTTGAAGAAAGATATCATATGTCAATATGGCTTACCTGAAAGGATTATTACTGATCATACTACAAAATTGAACAACAAAATGATGGACGCTGCTTGTGAGCAATTCAACATAAAGAATCACAACTCTACTGCTTACAAACCAAAGATGAACAGACCAGAAGAAGTAGCAAATAAAAACATCAAGAAGATAGTGGAAAAATGACTGAGACCTACAAGGATTGGTACGAGAAATTGCCTTTTGCTTTGTTTGCTTACCGAACCTCGATACGAACTTCGATGGGGTAACCCCATTTTCATTGGCATATGGGATATAAGTGGTGCTACCCATTAAGTAGAAATTTCGTCACTCCGGGTCTTGTCAGAAGTCAAATTGGATGATACAGAATGGGTGCAATCCCGATATGATCAATTGAACCTAATAGAGGAAAAGAGATTAAATGCTATTCATCATGGTCAAATCTACCGGAAACGAATGATTCGAGCACATAATAAGAATGTGCGCCCAGGAGTATTATGTGAATGAGATCTTTTACTAAAGAAAATTTGGCCAATTCAGAAAGACTTCAGAGAAAAATGGATGCCAAATTGGGAGGGACCCTATGTCATGAAAAAGGCCTTCTCCGGAGGAGCACTTATCCTGGCTGAAATGGACGAGCCAGAACTACCAAATCCCATTAATTCGGATGCAGTCAAGAAATACTTCGCTTAGGATGAAAACCCAAGAGGGCGTCCTAAGTTGAAAAAAAAGGAATAAGAAAAAGAAAGAACGTTTAGGGTGAAAACCTGAAAGGGCGCTCTAAATTGAAAAAAAATGAAAAGAAAGAAAAGACAAAAAGGAAAAAGGAAAAAGAGAAAAAAGAAAGAGAAAAATAAAAAGAAATAAGGTGGGTTAAAGATGAAAATCCACAAAGGGCGTCTTGAAACCGAGAATGTGTCCAAATTGAAAACCTGAAAGGGCGATTTGGATATTGATTTAAGGAAGGTCCCTAATCCAGACAGTGAAACATCCCGGCATCTGAATCTTCTACAGACTTAACGAGTCGGAAAAAGGTTGCACTCTCCTGAACGTTGTCGCATCTTCGAAGATCCCTTGACAAAGTCTGCGTTCAAGGTCAGCTAACGGCTTATCAGTTCCGAAGCGCCTGCATTATTAAGATCTAAGACATCCATTCATACTTCTTCTATGTATTTACTTTTCAGAATGTTAGTCATGTATTGTTTGTTCTTCTTCCCTTATGAATAAAGACGACCATTTCTCTAAATCAATTTTTTTTAAACATCTTGGGTTGAATTTGAACCTAATGATTTATTCACTTCTAAAAACTGATAATTACACATTATTGTACAAAGATTTTTGAAAAGTACAGGTAATCGAAAGTTGATCAAGGCTCATACCCTATACTTGAGATAGTTAAGAATCATTTCCCAAATCAAGGATAAAATTTTGCACATCAGATTTAAACATTTGAAGAGTTCAAGATTGGGAATCAAAAATTCAAGATTCCAGAATCAAAAGTCACCAAGACAGGCAACCGAGATCGAGATTTCTCTCAGAGTCCAAAATAACATATTTCGCATATGTATTTTAGGCAAACCTAAGAGCATCGCATCCAGAGAATCGCATATATGCATAATTTTGCAGATTCTTGTTATAGTCAATTTCAACTTCACAACGAATGATATTGAACTCGTAGTGATAAATTTACAAGATGGGTTTTCAACTTTACAACGAAGGATATCCAATTCAAAGCTCAACTTCACAACGAATGAGCCATCCAAATTTCAACTTCACGACGAAGGATACCGTGCCCAGTGGATCGACTTAATCTCACAACAAATAAGTTATCTACAACAACATAGGCCTATCTCCCAGCCTAGTACAACATAACTCAAGGCGAGAAGAGTTATCTGTCAACAAGAACCTTCGAGTCTGATTCCATTCAGCTCGAGGATGTATTCACCACAAGGTATCAGCAAGGAACTACTTTCTGGTCAAAATTTCCACACCAAGGTCTTTAAGTTGAGAAGAAGACCAAGGTCAAGAATGACAACAAGAAGCCACTTTCCGATTTTCCTACGATTTCAACTTTACCACGAAGGATATCGTGCCTAAAAGATTAACCAACATCACGATGAAGGAGTCATCTGTAACACAGCAACACTGAAGTCTTCAAGTCAAGTTTCACCTTCGCGACGATGTGTCTTGGGCTAGAAGATGATCTAGGGGCTACTTCCCAACGCTTCGAGCTCGGTTCCGACTTCACAACGGAGGATATCGATCTCAAAATTTTCCAGTTCAACTCAACCTCACGGCGAAGGGGTCATTTCATGATTCAGTCCAAATTAATAAACCTGTCATAACATCGGATTTCAACTTCATGACAGAGGACATTTGATAAGATGAAGGATGTTAAGCTCAGTGATACATTCATAGACAAAAATTGTATCTTGTATTCTTTGCCCTATTCTCGTTACACGACTATGGGCAAAAAGGGGTAATTGTGGATACTAATTTTCGTCCGATTTATATTTTATTATTTTATTATAGTATGATACATATATTTATTACATTTATTATATGTTTTTCATGTGTCAGGCCCCAAAGCCCAAATGAAATGCTACACACTGACTCATTACACACCCAAACCTAGTTGCAGACCGAATCTGGAACCGACCCAAACCGACCCGACCCGAGATCCAGGAAGCCTGACCGAATTGGTTAGGGTTTTGAAACCTAACCCTCTCTTTCTCATCAGCATCGTATCTTCCCCCTTCGAAGAGTCCTCGTTCCTCACGCAACTAACCGACTACTTTTTTCGACGCAGTCATACACCAACGGTAACCTCCAATTTCCCTGGTAACGTATGTTCATGGGACACAACACCAACAAGAAACAAACACAGTTTAAGTACCATTAGGATTCTACCGAACTAAATATATCATTTTTAGATTATAAATAAACATGTAACAACACACAAAATACACACAAGAAATCACCCGAAGAAGAAACGCTCAAGAAATCAAAGCATTTGTAATATTTCGAAAGGAAATAAACTGGTATAGTTCTTACCTTTTTTTAGTTTCGACGCTTGCATGTGGGATATATTTTTTCTTTTGTTTCGGATTCGAAAAAATCTAAAAGGTCGAGGAACAAGGGGAGGCATTTCGAGACTTTCATTCTCAGATCTAGCCTCTCGTGAGGTCATTTTGCAAAAACAAAGTGAATTTTTGAAGTGGGGATACGAAGAGCTTTCTAAAAAAAAGCAAAACTTTTTGGGTTTCGTCGTCGATGAACGGCGGAACGGCGGCCGTCGAGGCGGCGATTGGCCGGGAACTGGGTTTTCGTTGAACCTCAGTCGTGTTCTTTATTTTAGGGAAGAACACAAGAGAGAATTCAAAAAAGAGGGATTATGTTTTGGTCCCCCGTATTTTTCAAATATTTATTTCCCCCCCTTTAATTCGATTTTCACCCCAATTAGCTTTTAAATTTTACCACGTACTTTATTTATTTTCAATTTAGTCCCCTTTTTTATTTTCACTTTTTTAAAAAAAAAAGTTTATTTTCTATTATGTGCATATATATATATTTTATATCATTATTTTATTTTTTATATTTTTATTATTTCATTTATTTTATTTATTTATTCTTATTATTTTTTGAGTTTTTGTTTATGTTAATATTATTATTTTTTTACTTTTTAACAATTTATTTTTTTATATGCATATATATATATATATATTTATTTATTTATTATTTTTCCTTTTTATTTCTATTTACTTAATACTACATATTATTATATATACATATATTGTTTTTTCGTTTTACATTTTTCCTTCAAAATTTTATTTTCTATTTTTTTGTTTTGTTTATGTTTTTTAATTTTAGTTCATTCCATGTGTTTTCATATTTTCATTTTTATCTTATTTTGTTTTGTTTTATCATTTTACTTTTTTTCCTTTATTGTGTTTTATTTTTAATTTCCTCTTTTTTGTGATTGGTCTTTCATTATTTATATTTATATTTTGTTTTATTTATTATTATTTAGATTTTATTTAGGGTTCCTATGCTTTATTTCACTTCTTTTCTTTATGGTAGTATTTGCTTATATTTAATTTTTAACTAGTATTTTTATGTTTATGCATTCTTTTTCTTTTTCAATTCGATTGGTCCTGTTATTTGCTTTGTTTATTTTATTTCTTTTAATTCTTCGGCATGTATTTTGTGTTTATATTTTAATTCAAATTCTGCACTTTATTGCACCTAACACGTGTCTTGACTTTTTAAGGGTATGTTTTCAAATCCATTAAAGGTAAGTAATTTGGATCAAAATTTTACCTTCTAATTTAACCTGTAATTTTCTTAATTAAAGACAACTGGAAATTAATTAGTACCGAAAGGGCAGTTCAAGGGTGCTAACCCTTCCTGGACTGTAACCGACTCCTGAATTCGACATATCGCTGGTAAGATGCAGATCAGGTAAGAAAAAAATGTATCTGATCAACCCATTTGTTCTTAAAATAAATTATCGGTTGTGACTCTAACCATTCCATTCAAGTCGAAGCCCAATTACAGGCCCACCCGAAAGACGGTTCTGACATCAAACATTAGGGTTTAAACCCATGACATTGCTTAAAGAATTTAGTGTCTCATCCCTCTAGACCAATTGATTGTTAGTAAAATAATTTAATTTGAAAAACTTTTTTAAATATTATAAATAACTATATCATTTGAATTAATAAATTAAATTGATTACAGTAGATGCTAGTATAATTTATTTTACCTCCAGTTTTCTAAAAATGAGTAAATGTGTCACAAATTTATTTTTTAATAGTCAAACTTGGTAAAATAACCCATAAAGGCACCTTATTGAAAATAACAATAATTTAAACGACAAAATAACCAGATACCAAGTCGATAATCACGTGACAAGCACCTTATTCCTTTTCGTGTGCAAGATATAAAAATAATTAATGATAAAAATATTTTTTATGTTAGATTAAGGGGTAAAGTACACAACTAATTCTTCTAACATAAGATGGTTTGTTGAGTCAATCAATTACTAAAAGTTATGAATAGTCATTTGACTATAGATATATTTTGTTGAGTCTTTCGACTATTAAAAGTTACAAAATGATTATCAAATTATTTAGTATGTTTCAAACTCGTCTTTTTTCGTTAAAAAATTGAAAACAATATAACCTGGATGTTAACCTGTTGATTGAGATATGATAGTTTTTTTTTAAATCATGGGATCAAATTTTATCATATATCAGTCATCAAGTCAACATCCAACTCAAATTGTCGTTAATTCTTTAACGGAAAGGGACGAATTTGGAACATACTAAATAGTCGGGTGACCATTTTATAGCTTTTAATAGTTGGATGACTTACTAAAATAACACCCTATAGTCGAAGAATCATTTTGCAACTTTTAATAGTCAAATAACTCAATAAAGTATCACCCTGTAGTCGGGGATCGTTTGTATACTTTATCCTAGATTAAATAGCCATTTTAATTTTTATAGTATTTTAACTCCGAACACATGAAGTGACTTCAGTGGTAAAAGAGAATGCTGTTTTTTCTCTGAGATCTTAGTTTTAAATAGTTGAGTCTGGAAGGAGTGTATTGTCAATTGGTTTAGAAAAGAGTGTTTTAACTTTCAGTTTTTTATTATGGGATAAAAAGATCTATCCATTGATGAAAATTGTTAGTCAACAAACGATTAACGATCCAAAATATGAGTATTTTTATCTCAATATAAAACGTTGGAGCCAAAATATTTCAAAAAAGAATAAGAACCAAAATAACTATTTAATCAAATAAGAGGATTTTTACCTAAAAAATGAAATGTTGGGCTAAAATATCTCAAAAATATATTAGAGATCAATTATTTAGTCAAATGTTAATAATTTTTAACATTATGTAAATATAAAGGGTAGATTATTCTCGAAATTACTTTTATTTTTATTTTATCTTATTTTAATGGTTACAATTTTAAAAATTTTAATTAAATTTTTTATGTTATGTTTTATTACAGTCTAATCATTGATATGTTAATTTTAATTACTTTAACTATGTGATATATTTAGTTAAAGTAACGAGAATTAATAGTTTAGTAATCAAATTATAACAAATTAATAATATAAATGATTGGAAAATAACTTTTTGAATTTCAGCGACCAAAATAAGATAAAATCAAAACCAAAACGGGGAAGTCTCACGTGTGGCAGCCAAATATACGACTAAGGAAAGGCGCTACCGGTTTTATTATTATTTTTTTAATAAAATCGATAAAAAAATATCGGAAACATTATTATTTCTACTAGTTTTGTTATTATTGGGCGCTTTATTAGGTTTGGTAATATATCCGCTAGAAAAAAAATAATGTTTTAGGTAGCGCTATGCCGGATATATTACCAAGCTAGGAAAAGCGCTCAATATATTTTGGTAGAAATAATAATGTTTCCGATAATTTTTTATCGGTTTTATTAAAAAAATAACAAAATCGATAACGCCTTTCCTTAACCGTATATTAAGACCGGCGTACGGTAGAACTTCAAAATTACCTCCAGGAGAGTTTACTCAATACAAAATTACATGCCTTTTCATTATCGCCAATAATTTCCCGCCACATGCCCCACCGCTCCACTCCCTCTAAATCCCCTCTTAAACCCTCTTTTCTTCTTCTAAGGGCTTTTCTTTCTCTCTTCAATTCCCACTCCATGTAATTTTTACTATGTGCAAACTTCCCTAGCTCTGGCTCTAGCAGAAATTGTTGTTGTCAAAGATGATTTGCTTCGTTTGTTTTCTTCTGCTTCGTTAATGGCGGTGACCTGAACAACGTCGTATTCGAGCTCTGGTTCTCATATAGCAGACATCAACATACTTTTACCTCTGAAAATGATGAACCCCTTCAAATACCGGCTTCAAGGAAGTGACGGCTGTTTCAAATGGTGCTCTTTCCGCACATTTTAAAAAATATATATGTATATTCGTATATAAAACAAATGACATTTCTATTTCGGTAATCTTTTCAGGTCGTGGGATCATCATGAGATTTTATCAGTTCTTCCGGAGGATAATGTGATCAATCATTGCTCAACAAATGCGCGACTGAGATCGATTGCGCCTTACTCGGGTAGAAATGAAACTGCGGTTTATACTAGGACGTGAACACTGGAATTGTGATCCAGTGCAAGGTTTTCATTGATAATTTTGATAGAATTCAAATATTTCATAGAATTCAAATTTTCGGTGGAGGTGGATATTAATAAAAGGAGAATTGTGCAATCCCAAAGCTGCAGAATCTGTCGGGTTTGAATATGGAGAATTATAGGCATATTGGAGATAGTGAGATTGGGCCTATCAGACCCAATTCTGCTAATAAAAATAGTCCCAATTTGTGGGTTATTTTAGGGTCCAGCAAAGGAGGTTCAATTTAGCTTGGTGGTCATAGGAGATTTAAGTCGGTGGGTTCCCAAAACAGTAACGGGAATTATTTAGGGGGTTTAGATAAATCACAAAATAATAGATGGGGTAAAAAGTTAGTTTCCCCATTGAGGTCTTTTTCCCGGAGAATGGGTTCTTCTCCAAACCATGGTCATTCGATAGAGAGGAATGCGTCAAGCAACAGAATCGGGAACAAATCCTACAAGAGAGTATATAGCAGAAGAAGGGGAAGGGGTAATTCGAGAGAGGTGAGGAAGGATAAAGAAAAGTCCTTAGGCCATTGTTCGAATGAGGAGGAAGAAGTTTGGGCTAGTTGGGAGGTAAGCAACTTGATAGGTGTTACTTTCCAAGGAGGGAAGAAAGCTTTCATGGAAAAGGCTCGGCTATGTTTGAGGAAAGGAGGTTGTGGAGTGGAATCTGATGTTTTGAGGGAAGTGGGTATTTTTTCTTTCATTTTATGTTGATTTTTAGTATGCTAACGTGGAATGTACAGGGGTTGGGAATAAAAGAGAAGTCTAGGGCTTTGAGGAATATTATCGCAGGGAAGAAGCCAAAGCTGATGTTCATTCAAGAAACGAAGTTGGAGAGTATCAATCCTTCCTTAAGGAGGAGATTAGGTGGAAATATTTGAGCGGGTTTGTGATATCTCCGGTGGTTGTGTCATTAGGAGGATTGTTAATGCTTTGGGATGAAAATAAATTAGAGGTAGAGGTTGATCATGTGCAGGAGAGGTTTATTGCAGTTAAAGATAATCTGAAAGAATTGTCTATTTCATATTGGTTTATTAACGTGTATGGGCTTTCTGTTGATACGGAGAAAAAATCCTTCTTTGAGGTGTTGTTAGCCTTTGTGTGGTAATTGGAATGTCCTATTTGTTTGGGAGGAGACTTTAATGCATACCTGTCACAAGAAGAGAAAAGGGGGAGAGGTCACAACAGGTTCTCGATGAGAATCTTTAACGAGTTTGTATAGAAGGATAGCCTGAATGATCTCCATATGTCAGGTGGTAGCTTTACTTGACACAATAATAGGGTTTATCCTACATTTTTCAGATTAGAAGGTTTCTAGTGGACTTGAACTTCTTGTCGATGTTTCCAACTATGAATCAAAGTTTTCTCATGAGATCATTATCGGACCACAATGCAGTTAGTTTGGAAAGTTATGGTGTGGATTAGGGCCGAAATCTTTTAGATTATTCAATTACATGCTGGATGAATAGGGCTTCAAGGAAAGGATGGTTGAGAAATTCCAGAGAGTAAGGATGGGTAGTCGAAGGAAAGGGTTATACAGTATACTCAAAAGCTCTAAACTGTAATGAATGAGTGGTCTAAAGTCAGTTTCAGCAGTTTGCAAGGATCAATTTTGGAGTTGGAAAAACTTATTCATGACTCAGAACTAGAAATACAACAAGATTCCACTTCTGTCTATATGGAATCTTTAGGTTCGGCTAGAAGAAAGCTTTGGGATCTATTCAAAAAAGAAGAGGCAGTGTTGTTACAGAAATTACGTGTTAAATGGTGCTTGGAAGGTGATAGCAACACTAGATTTTTTCATATATGTGCAGCAAACAGAGGAAGGGTGAATGCTATTAAAGCGCTGAAAGTGTGGGGTCAGCTAACGTCAGATCATGATGATATTAAAGCAAACATGGTTAATTTTTTCAAATAAGCGTTTAATAAGAATCTTACAGTTGAGGTGGAGGCGATGAATTTTAATTTCTCCAAGATTTCAGAGGATCAAAATTCGATTTTAGAGAAACCCTTCTCAGTTGAAGAAGTTTGGGATGCAATTTTTTCATCAGTTAGCAACAAGGCTCCGGGACCGAACAGACTAACAATGGGGTTCTTCAAAGGTTTTGGCCGAAACTAAAAGAGGACATTATGAAGTTTTTCTGTGATTTCTTTGATGGGAAAAGTTGGGATAAAGGGGTAAATCATTCATTCATTACCTTAATCCCGAAAAAAGTTGAGTTCAAAAAATATCAAGGATTTTAGACCGATAAGTCTTGTGGGTGGACTTTATAAGATCTTATCAAAGGTGTTATCCAAAAGATTACGGTAATGTATGGATGCAGTCATGGGCCCTTCCTAATTTGTTTTCATTCTGGGTCGGTAAATCATGGATTGTTCCTTTATCGCGAATGAGGGGATCGATTGTTGGAAGAGGAAAGGTCTTCAAGGAGTAGCGTTTAAGGTTGACTTCAGAAGAGCGTATGATTCAATCGATTTACATTTGCTATTAAAAATAGTGGATTACATGGGGGTTTGGTCAGAGGTGGGGATCTTGGATTAAAATATGCATTTCTACGGCTTCCATTTTGATGTTGGTGAATGGTTCTCCTTCGGATGAATTTTGGATCGCGAGGGGTCTCTGTCAGGGTTGTTCTCTTTCCCCGCTCTTGTTCACTTTGGTTGGCAAACTTTTGAGCTTGATATTGTCAACATTTATGAGGTTTCCCATCTAAAATTCACAGATAATTTATTAATTTTTTGTAATACGTCAATTGGGGAGTTTAAGAACGTGAGAAGGGTGCTTATGATTTTTAAGTTGATGTCAGGGTTGCAGATTAATCTTTCAAAGAGCAAGTTATTCGGTATCAACGTGAATGATGGGATTATTTCTGAGTGTGTTGCTGCAATAGGGTGCACAGTGGGTTCTTTCCCAACAGAATACTTAGGGCTTCCTCTTAGGGAAAAGAAAAACTTAGTTTCTCTATGGATCCCATTATTCAAAAGTTGATGCAATGGAATGAGCTTATGGCTTTGTTGTATAATTTAATGTAACACCCCCAACCCGTACCCGACCCGGATCCGAGTCTGAGGTGTCACATTAACTTTTCAAACTTATACTTGTATACAAATATGAAAAATTCCCCATTATATTAAATAAAACTTAATATTTCATATTATTACAAATAAAAGGTTTGCAAAACTGATCAGAGTGTATATAATTCAAAATATTAAGTACATGCCAACTACGTTCATTAAACAAAATACATATAATTCAAAACTCTTTTCTGTTCTGACTATAGGAAAGGAAAGGCTGACCTGTCTTGCCTTGCCTATCTTACCTTGCCTATCATTGCATTGCTCCTCATTTTGCTTCTAGGAACCTACGTGTGAAACACTCACACGCTAAGTCGATGACTTAGTGAGGCATTAACTTATAAAGGAAACTCTAACTACTTAACTATGCATGAACATATCATACAATACTATCACCCAAAACAATATAACATTACATGTAACCAAATGTACACATACACAAAACATGTCATTATTATCAATATTATATTCATTCATATATTTTAATTATCTATTCTTATACTTAACCTTCTTAACTATCATATGATTCATTTAACCATTTATATACATGCACACATATCATCATTATCCTAGTCACATTATTGTCATTATCACTATCATTAATCCATTTAGAATATATAGTATGATAGTTAACCTTTGTAGAACTTCAAACCATACCTTTCACAAACAAAGCATATATCATTACACAATGTTTATTTATGTTATTTCCTTTATTAGCCCATGTTCATTTTTTAGAACTAAAGATATGTGAGTATATTGAGGTTGTGCACATATGTTGTCACCACAAATCGTATAAATTCCCACTAGGGGAACTTAAAATTTATCCTGAATGACCGTGTAGAAATATTCCGAAGGACCACATAACACATATGTCCCGAAGGACCACATACATACTCTAATGGACCAAATAGGTGTACCGAAGTACCATATATATGTTCCAAAAGATTACATATATGTCCCAAAGGACCACGTAGAACCCTCTACTCTTGGCATGCCAACTATATCTCTATCTCTCATGACACATAACATGGGCATTATCATTTATATCATTTCACATATTCATATCACGTAGGCTCGTAGCTTCTTATCACATAGCTCATATAACATTTTCATATGAATCTCATAGCTTATAATTTGTTCTCTTATGTTCACATATATTATGTAGCATATATATATATATATATGCACATACATGTTCATATCATTTCTTATGTCCATATCATATTACTTATATAATTATATATATTAATTTTATTAGTTTATATGGCTTATCACACTAGCATATATTCATATAAATCTTGTAACACATGAAATAACATATAAACTTATACATGTACTAATGTACACATTTTCATATAATCACATAGACAATATCACATAACATTTAACTTACGTAATTCATATTACCTGGCTTATATATATATTCTTATATCTTCATATAAACAAATAACATCTAGATCATCATTCCTTAATTTATATTACATGTTTATATAATCACTTATTCTTATACCACATTAGCTTATATTTTATTCTCTTATGTTCACCTAGATCACATAACATATATTATAATGTACTAACATATATCACTTATATAACTTTATTATATAACAGTTACCCTATATTCCATTAGTTCAGTTTTATATGGCTCTTACAATCTTTTACTATGGCTTCAAAGATCTTTACCACATGACTCATATATTATAGGTTCATGTAAGCATATAATTCTCCTCCTATAGTTTATCTTACATATTCATATAATTATTTATGCTAGTATTTCCTATTTTATATACTATTCTCCTATTATACTAAAGATCAATGCTAGTTAGTTTCTCACTTTTCCTTTTATACAATAAGTCTAAGTCTATATAATAGTTTCCTTTAAACTTAACTCATGTAATTTATATCTTGTTATCACATCTTCATCTAAACATATATATACACCTGTTTATAATCACTTAGCTCATATTCTTTATGTTGTTATCATATAAGTCATTTACTATTTTATATGATTCGTGATCTTATAACTTATTTTACAAGCTCATATAACATTTTCATATAGTTTCATAGTTTAGTATCACATAACTTATATCATTTTATCATGTGTTCACATATATCACATAACACATGTATCATGGGCACTTAGCATGCATCATATAAACATGTATTCTCATGACTAATACTCACATACTTAAAATATAAACATATACATGTACTCATGTCCACAAAGAAATCATATCAATACGACAATTGCATTCATGGACTCATACAATATAATAGTGGAAATAGACTCATCACAAGTCTTATTTCCATAAAACATCATATACATAATAACATGCACTCACCTGGCCTTACTAGTCAATATCGATCTCTTATATCTTCCTCGATAACTATTACTTGATCAACTGGTCCAGACTTTGCTCTCGATCGTTATCTACACGAATACACAATCCAATAAATATCAGAATTCAAATTACTTGCAAAGATTCTTACTATTGCAAGATAATCAAAGCACTAATATCTAATTTTCAGCTCAAGTAGTATCGGTACTACATGCACAGTACCGATACTCCTATGCTTGTAGTATCGATACCCTTCTACGGTATCGATACTCAATTTCGATTCTGCCATCCTTATTCCAAAATGGTACCGATACTTGTTATATGGTATCGATACTTCCAGTATCAATACTACTCCTTGGTATCGATACTCTTTGAACAATTTATAAATATTTACCTTATGGTATCGATACTATTCAACCAGTATCGATACCAACGTTTCAATTATAACTCATTTCTCTTTGAAGTATTTGTACTTGATGAACAGTACCGATACCCCTGCCCAGAATTTACTTATCTTACCTGAAAATCTTACTAAACTTACTTAATTCTTCTACCATAACCTCCTTTTAGTTCTTTAAGCTCAACTATACTTATTCTAACCAACTTAGATCACTTTAACTCATCCAAATATCACATATCCTACATACACACTTAAATTCTATAATTATGCCAATAAATCAACATGTTCCAAATTCATTTCTAACACTTTGAATTTCTTATTCTGACTTATGACAAGTTAAATTCAACTTAAAAATCCTTTTATTCCTTCTTAATCAATAATCCACTCAAAACTCATTTTACTTAATCTCTCATAACTCATCCATCTTTGAGTTTTTACTTATCTTTAAGCTTTCTTAAGCTTTTCTAACACCCAAAAACCAAAAGCTAATCTTAAAATTAAAGTTACAATCAACTTGTAAGAACTCATCTTCGAAATGAGCTCACGTGAAGAGGAAGAAGAAGAAGCTCCATTCTCCAGACTTTTCCTTTCCTTTTCATTCCCATTTCCACGTGTTTTATCCCTTAAAAAGAGAAAATAAAAAATCTTCTCTTAGAAAAGACCATAATACCCTTATTACTTTCAAACTTTACTATTAAATCCAACATCAAAATTCTCTAATTAGGTCCCTAAACTTTTTACTTGTTTAAAAATTGAGCGCAAAGTTTTTAAAATTTATATTTTAGTCATTAGCCCTGTTTTGGGATGTTACAAATCTCCCATCCTTTAAGAAAATTCTTCCTCGAATTTTCACTGCAATTATAGATGAAGATACTGTCTACACATATCTCATTCATATTCACATGTTGCCTCCTCATTTAATCTTTCGTGTTATCATTAATAACTTGGCTTTCATTACTTCAATTTTTCAACTATCTTTTTCCTTTATACATCCATATCATGTCACTTATCATGTAGACAATAACATTAGTTCTTATCACTCAAAATCATAAATCAATCAATTTCCTTATTAATCTCTAATTACCTTGCAATAATAACCAAACTTTTATTCCATCATCATTTAACTGCCTCTAAACTTCCTTAATACATCTAAAACATTCTTTATCTCTCTGACTACATCTACTTGACCAAGAAACATAACCTCAAATCTTCATCATAGATGATTAAGACATATACTTTGCAGAATCAAACAATATTTCATATCACCCGACGTACATTTCTTACTTCTAGTCAAACTTATAATCTATGCTTTAACAAAACCTTTATCATATCTGATCCTTTAAACTCCATCCTTTTCATTTCCTTATCCCATTATTTTCCATAAATCAAAATCTCCTTATAACATAGGTCATATCTTTTCCTTCATATTCACATACACTTTTCAGGTCACTTATACTTATCCCTGATTATCAATCTTTATCACAACTTCCTAACTCTGATAATCCACCCTATTTGCACAGATCTTATTCCTGATAAAATCCATGTTCAAATCACAATACACATATCCCCTTTTATCATCTTAAACTTTTTCTATCAATCCTTAACTTTACTCAAACATACGAATCATCATCTCTTTCACTATATCATATTTACATAATCAAAATATGCAAACATATCCCAAATCCACATCATATTTAATTAGCTTATCTTGGCATCATCTTTTAATTCTTTAACTCTAACACTTACTATCACATAATTTTGCTAATCGTCACTAACTCTTTCAATATAAGACGCAAGTCCTCATCAAACCAATCATATACATTCCTTTCAGTCGGAATAACTCATCAGCCATTTACTCAACTTATCTAATCCGTACTCTTACTCACACACATTACCATTCCCATATTTCAAACTCAAACGTTCTAACTTCTTTGTCTTATAAACTGATTACCGATGTACCTATTCTTAACTTTTCCAAAAACAATAACTCCATCACTTGATCTTTTAATATTCTTGTGATAACATTTATCCACTCTACTCTATCTTGCCAGTGTAGCAAAAGAACTATTCCACTTCAGAACGATGAAAATCCTTTAATACTATTCGAATGCATTTTCAATCCTCTGAAAATAATCCTTAACTTTTACAAAGGCGCTCCCTGAGGTATCCGCTCTTCATCCTGCCTGGCCAGAGCAGGTAAATTGCTACCACTATCAGGTTTATCACCTCTCGATTTACTTCTACAATTCTCATAAGCAGATTTCTATTATAACCTACTAATTTTATTCTATTAGCAAGACATCATACTCCTTACACTATCATATCAGAAATTATCCACTTTGTGTTGGTATGTACATATTTTAAAACTCCTTTAACTTCAGTTTGAGCCTAGAATCAGCTAAACCTTAGCTCTGATACCATTAAATGTAACACCTCCAACCCGTATCTGACTTGGATCCGAGTTCGAGGTGTCACATTGACTTTTCAAACTTATACTTGTATAAAAATATGAAATTTCCCCATTATATTAAATAAAACTGAATATTTCATATTATTACAAATAAAAGGTTTACAAAACTGATCAGAGCGTATACAATTCAAAACATTAATTACATGCCAATTACTTTCAATAAATAAAATACATATAATTCAAAACTCTTTTTTGATCTAATCATAGGAAATGAGAGATTGACCTGCCTTGGCTATCATTGTTTTGCTCATCTTTTTTGCTTCTAGGAACCTACGTGTGAAATACTCACATGCTAAGTCGATGACTTAGTGAGGCATTAACTTATAAAGGAAACTCTAACTACTTAACTATGCATGAACATATCATACAATATTATCACCCAAAACAATATATCATTACATGTAACCAAATGTACACATACACAAATCATGTCATTATTATTAATATTATATTCATTCATATCTTTTAATTATCTATTCTTATACTTAACCTTCTTAACTATCATATGATTCATTTAACCATTTATATACATGCACACATATCATCATTATCCTAGTCACATTATTGTCATTATCACTATCATTAATCCATTTAGAACATATAGTCTGATAGTTAACGTTTGTAGCACTTCAAACCAAACCTTTCACAAACAAAGCATATATCATTACACAATGTTTATTTATGTTATTTCTTTTATTATCCCATGTACATTTTTTATAACTAAAGATATGTGAGTACATTGAGGTTGTGCACATATGATGTCACCACATCTCTTATAAATTCCAACCAGGGGCACTTAAAAATTTGTCCCGACCGCGTAGAGATGTCCCAAAGGACCACGTATAACACATATGTCCCGAAGGACCACTCCTTAAAGACCACATACATACTCCAATGGACCAAATAGGTGTACCGAAGTACCACATATATGTTCCAAAAGATTACATATATGTCCCGAATGACCACGTAGAACCCTCGACTCTTGGCATGCCAACTATATCTCTAGCTCTCATGACACATAACATGGGCATTATCATTTATATAATTTCACATATTCATATCACATAGGCTCGTAGCTTCTTATCACATAGTTTCTTATCACATAGCTCATATAACATTTTCATATGAAACTCATAGCTTATAATTTGTTATCTTTTGTTCACATATATCACGTAGCATATATATATATTTTCACATACATGTATATCATTCTTTATGTCCATATCATATAACTTATATAATTACATAGATTAATTTTATCGGTTCATATGGTTTATCAAACTAGCATATATTCATACAAATCATGTAACACATGCAATAACAAATAAACTTATACATGTACTAATGTACACATTTTCATATAATCACATAGACAATATCACATAACATTTAACTTACGTAATTCATATTACATGGCTTCTATATATATATTCTTATATCTTCATATAAACAAATAACATCTAGATCATCATTCCCTAATTTATATTACATGTTTATATAATCACTTATTCTTATACCACATAGCTTATATTTTATTCTCTTATGTTCACCTAGATCACATAACATATATTATAATGTACCAACATATATCACTTATATAACTTTATTATATAATAATTTCCCTATATTCCATTAGTTCAGTTTTATATGGATCTTATAATCTTTTACTATGGCTTCAAAGATCTTTACCACATGACTCATATATTATAGGTTCATGTAAGAACATAATTATCCTCCTATAGTTTATCTTACATATTCGTATAATTATTTATGCTATTGTTTCCTATTTTATATACTATTCTCCTATTATCCTAAAGATCAATGCTGGTTAGTTTCTCTCACTTTTCCTTTATTATAATAAGTCTATTATACTAGTTTCCTTTAAACTTAACTCATGTAATTTATATCTTGTTACCATATCTTCATCTAAACATATATATATATATATATATATATATATATATACATGTTTTATAATCACTTAGCTCATATTCTTTCTGTTGTTATCAGATAAGTCATTTACTAGTTTATATGATTCGTGATCTTATAACTTATTTTACAAGCTCATATAACCTTTTCATATAGTTTCATAGTTTAGTATCACATAACTTAACTTATATCATATTATCATGTGTTCACATAGATCACATAACACATGTATCATGGGCACTTAGCATGTATCATATAAACATGTATTCTCATGATTAATACTCGCATACTTAACATATAAACATATGCATGTACTCATGTCCACAAAGAAATCATATCAATATGACAATTGCATTCATAGACTCATATAATCTAATAGTGGAAATAGACTCATCGCAAGTCTTATTTCCATAAAACATCCTATACATAATAACATGCACTCACATGGCCTTACTAGTCAATATCGATCTCTTATCTCTTCCTCGATAACTATTACTTGATCAACTGGTCCAGACTTTGCTCTCGATCGTTATCTACACAAATACACAATCAAATAAATATCGAAATTCAAATTACTTGGAAAGATTCTTATTATTTCAAGCTAATCAAAACACTAATCTCTAATTTCGAGCTCAAGTAGTATCGGTACTACAAGAACAATATTGATACCCCTATGCTTGTAGTATCGATACCCTTCCACGGTATCGATACCCAATTTATTTTCTATCATCCTTATTCCAAAATGGTACCGATACTTGTTATATGGTATCGATACTCCAGTATCGATATTGCTCCTTGGTATCGATACTCTTTGAATAATTTATAAATATTTACCTTATGGTATCGATACTATTTAACCAGTATCAATACCCATGCTTCAGTTATCACTCATTTCTCTTTGAAGTATCGGTACTTGATGAACAGGACTGATACCCCCTGCCCAGAATTCATTTATCTTACCCGAAAATCTTACCAAACTTACTTAATTCTTCTACCATAACCTCCTTTTAGTCCTTTAAGCTCAACTATACTTATTCTAACCAACTTAGATCACTTTAACTCATCCCAATATCCCATATCCTACATACACACTTAAATTCTATAATTATGCCAATGAATCAACATGTTCCAAATTCATTTCTAACACTTTGAATTTCTTATTTTGACTGATGACAAGTCAAATTCAACTTAAAAATCCCTTTATTCCTTCTTAATCAATAATCCACTCAAAACTCATTTTACTTAATCTCTTATAACTCATCCATCTTTGAGTTTTTACTTATCTTTAATCTTTCTTAAGCTTTTCTAACACCCAAAGACCAAAAGCTAAACTTAAAATTAAAGTTACAATCAACTTGTAAGAACTCACATTTGAAATACGCTCACGTGAAGTGGAAGAAGAAAAAGCTCCATTCTCCAAACTTTTCATTTCCTTTTTATTCCCATTTCCACGTGTTTATATCCCTTAAAAAGAGAAAATAAAAATCTTCTCTTAGAAAAGACCATAATACCCTTATTACTTTCAAACTTTATTATTAAATCCAACATCAAAATTCTCCAATTATGTCCCTGAACTTTTAACTTATTTTGAAATTAAACGTAAAGTTTTCAAAATTTACATTTTAGTCACTAGCCCTATTTTGGGATGTTACATTTAAATTCTTCGCCATTGATGGATGATAGTCTTGTATGGGCGAAAGAAGGTGATGGGAGGTTTTCAATGAAATCTTGTCTTAAAATTTTTCTTGGAAGCTCGGTCGATAGTTTTCCTTGGGAAATAAATGTGTGGGCTGGTGTAGCTCCTCCTCGAGTTGAATCTTTTATTTGGCAGGTGGTGCACAAGAAGGTCGCAGTCAAGGTTGAGCTAATAAAACGTGGGGTGCAAGGTATAGGAGATCCATATTGTCCGTTTTGTGGGTTGGTTCAAGAAACATTTTCTTACATATTCTTTTCTTGCAAAGTGTCTTGGGGGTTATGGGCTAGCTTTTTGTGCCTGTGGGAGGTTTCCTTTGCAATTCCGGAGTGCCTCGTAGCCTTATTTTAGTTTGGTTTGATCTTGTGCCCCTTTCATGCTTTGAGATTTCATCCCAGGAGCTGTTTTTTGGTCAATTTAGAAAATGAGGAATGATATTATTTTTAATAATGGGAAATTGGATTGCACTTTGCTATCTTTTCTCTCAAGGTACAAAGTGGCATCATGGTTTTCTTCAAAATTTCCAAAATTGTTGGTCTTTTTCGATAGTCTTGTGGGGGATCTTGTGGGCTGATCCAAGATGAGAAAGGAGTGATGATGGGTTCGTTCTCAGAAAGAGTGGGATTCAGTCCTCTTATTATGGCATAATTTATGGCAGTGAGGAAATGATTGAATCTGTTTTTAGATTCAGGGTTGTTAGAGAATCGTAGGCTTATTTTGGAGTCCGATAGTGCAGTGATAGTGGATTGGATAAAAAATCCAGCTAGCTCCACTCTGATGTTTCTATCCATTGTTAAAGATATTACAGATATTGTGGTTAATAAAGGCGTCATTGTTCGTCATGTGGCAAGAGTAGCTAATTGTGAAGCAGATGAATTTGCCAAACAAGGGATTGGTTAAATGGTGGGGAATTTTTTGGGTTATTGATTTTTTATTATTGGTTTTAAACGGGGAGCTTTGGGCATGGTAAATTTTTATATCTGGTCCAGTAATCTAGGAGGTAGTTTTTGTGTAGGGTAATAACATATGCATGTAAGTAGTGTTGTTTTGCACAGTGTTGAGTGGGCTGCCATAGGTTATTTGGTGGCAGTTTGTTCTTATTATACTAGGTTCTTATGCAATAAAATTTCTAAGGCACTCTTTTTCTCATTCCAATGTCCGTTGAGTCTTTGTTGCTTGACGGTTATAAGGGGTTTTTAACAATGCCTTCATTTTTATAAAAAAAATCAGACTTCCTTTCCTTCATTGCAGAATGATGATATTGAGTTCTATGACAACCAATCTGGCTACTGGAAAATTGTCCCAGTGTTGAGCCTTTTGCACCCGTACACAGCTGGAGTAGTGTTAGAATTTTGGAAGCAACTTCAGAGGGTACGGGGAAACTGACAGCTTCTTTAGTTTACTATAATGGACATCATGATACCAAGGAGGTGAAATGTCATTCACTTGCCCTCTCTCTTTTCTTCTGATTGTTTTAAGAAACAGGATTATAGAAAGCGTCAGTATTTTTTCTGATTTATTGTTTTCTGATCAAGTAAAGTTTAGCTTGGAAAAAGTAAGCGGTGAATCTCAAACTATTCTCCTTCTTTGGAAAAAGTTTAGCCCCCACGCACTCCCCAGCCTACTTCAATCATACCTGCACCCGGCACACCCGACCGGAGAAGTCCCCTTAGTTTCGATGAACAATTTCCGCGAACACCACAACTCTTTGTAGATTACGTGAGAAGAACGATAGATGAAACACCGTATTATCGGCAAGAGGGTAGGAGGTTTAATCCTCAGAATACTTACTAAATCTCTATGTATGTATGTATGTATGTACATGCAATACTTATAATCTCAAATTTTATTGGCTGGACGATCGAATCATCTAATCACTAACACAATGAATAAAAATTATTAAATTATTTTTTAAAATATTAATTAATATTATAATAATATTTTTTATATTTTTATAATCCTTAAATAAAATAATCAGAAATTACTAAATTAAAAATTATTGACATGATACCAACTCGAGTTTGAAATGATCAACATTGTATTAATTGAAGTTTAAAATTTCTTTTTTGTTTTCCATGTATTTATATTATTATTAAATTTATGACTGAGTTAGTGTTACGGTAAATTATTTGAACTATCCATAACAAAATAAGTTTTGTTAACAATGTAACGTAAACATCGAGTTGATTAATCTATTGTGTAGGACTACCACTTATATTAAATATAATATACGTACGGAAATACAACCAAGACATTTATATAATTGCAATTGAATAAATTGATAAACAAAATATATCAACATAGACCAGAATAATTTTAGACATGCCCAAATAATGGACTTTATATCATAATAAATTTATATCCAAATTCATGCGTAAATTTTATATTTAAATATCAGTACTATTATCAATTTTTTATTTATTTATAATTTTAAATTAATCTTTTATACAATTTTATATTTTTAAAAATTAATTAATTAATAATAATGTATAATATTATTATTTTATTTGATTGATATTATTATTAATATAATATAAAATCAAATATATTTAAACTATTACTATTTTCTTACAAATAAACAAACATTCTTACACAACCTTGCCTTTTTAGCCAATAATAACCGTCGGTGGTTTCTATTTTTAGCTTCTAATGCTTTCGAAAACTTTGAAATTAAAAAAAAAAATCCCATTTCTAGGGTTCAGCTTTCTTTCTTTCTTTATTTCTTTCCCTGCTCTGCCAATGGACCCTCGAGGCGGTGAACCCCTTCCCGACGCCGAAATCAACGATTTCAATTCCTCTGACGACAGGTATCACCCTCACACCGGCGATGGCGCCAGCCCTGGGTAAATTTCTTTCCGTCTTTTCTGTTTGTTTCCTGAGAAAAAATTGGGGGAAATCGAGGAAAATCTTGAATAATACCCATTGCTTAATGACATTTAAAAAACGTAATTGACTGAAAACTAGATTGGCTCATTCTTTTAATGTATATGTACTTTTAGATTTACTCTGTTTTCCTGCGAATGATAGAAACCTGTGAGTTTAAGTGAAGTGAAAATACCCATTTTTCCTTTTTCTCTTTCAATTTTTTCCTTAAAAAGTTTGGTTTTGCATGTCATTGTAAAATGAAGATGAAAGTGAAAGAATAGGAATTAGGTTCTTCTTTTCTCTTTTGCTTTAGGCTTGTGTAGGATATGTTTTGATATGTTTAGAGGTATTTGTTTCTTTGAAAGGTCACTTTTAGCATGAATACTTTGGAAATGATTTATCATTTATATTCAATATTTGGAAATTTGCAGCAAAATTTTTGTAGGAGGTTTAGCGAGAGAGACAAGTTCTGGTTAGTTCTTTAGCTTGTTTGTTAGAGATTTTTTCTTAATTGCATTGAATATTATAGCACGAATTGCTTCGTCCGTAGTCTGTGCGAATTCGGTTGCTTTATGTATTTTATGCAGCACAATTTCTTGAGCATTTTGGTAGATATGGTGAAATTACGGATTCTGTGATAATGAAGGACCGGAAAACGGGACAGCCTCGTGGGTTTGGGTTTGTAACTTATGCAGAGCCTTCTGTGGTTGATAAAGTCATTGAGGACACTCGTATTATTAATGGGAAACAAGTAAGAATCAGCTTTAGTCTCTATGTTAAATTGATTGTTATGTTTCCTTACTGTAGTCTGGTGTACGCTGCTTCGATTTTGACATGAGGTTCTTTTTTTTTGGCTCAATTTTTGGCCTATTAGGTAGAGATTAAGAGAACAATACCAAAAGGAGCTGGCGGAAGTAAAGATTTTAAGACCAGAAAGATTTTTGTAGGTGGAATTCCTTCAACTGTATCTGAAGGTGATACCGATCTTTTCCTTTCTTTAATGCATATAACATTGAAGCTTGAGGCCATTTCATTTGAAATGTCTTGATTCGTTGTCAATATTTCTTGTAAATGTTAATCTATTTGGTGCAAATTGACAGATGAGTTCAAGGATTTCTTTACACAATATGGAGAAGTCAGAGAACAGCAAATCATGCGAGATCATGCCACCAATCGTTCTCGTGGTTTTGGGTTTATCACTTTCAAAACAGAGCAAGCTGTTGATGATCTCTTGGAGAAGGGAAACAAGATCGACTTTGTTGGTGCTCAGGTATGATGGCAGTCCCATGAACGCTTACCATTTTGCTTTGACGAGTCGATACTTTTAGTCCTTAAAAATTGCTTCTTGATATTCTCCATTATATTAGCTGTTGGTTTTTTTTAGTTTTTACCCGTGAGTTTGAATAAGGTGAATTTAGAATATTTATTATCTTTTGGTTAATTTTGCAAACCCTAAAATGAATCTCATGATGTGTCCTTTTGTCGGCAGGTGGAGATAAAAAGAGCGGAGCCAAAGAAATCGAACCCTCCCCCACCTCCTTCTAAGCAATACGATGATTCTAGGACTGCATATGGAGGTGGATTCGGAGATGGTTATGGTAGATACGGAGGTGGTGGATTTGGTAGTGGTGGTTATAATAGATCAAGTGGTGCTTATGGGGGTCGAACTGGTGGTTATGGGGCCGATGGGGGAGGTGATTTTGGTGGTTATGGAGGTTACGTTGGTGCTGGCAGTGATGGTATAGGGCCTTACAGGGGAGAGCCGTCCCTTGGATACTCGGGTTGTTATGGAGGAAATTTCAACAGAGGATATGACATGGGAAGTGGCTATGGAGGCCCTTGTGAGTTTTATGGAGGCTATGGTGCTGGAGCAGCTGGTGGTGGCTATGGTTATAGCTACGATACTGGAGTTGGTGGTGGTGGTGCAGGTGGAAGTTCCTTCTACGGAAGTAGAGGGGGATATAGTGGTGCGGGTAGCGGTCGGTACCACCCGTATGGAAGATAAAATCTCCGTTGAGATAGAGGTTAAAGAATGTTGTCTGAATTTGTATCATTGTAGCTCTTTTGTGCTATGTTGATTGGTTCTTAGTTTAGTTTCTCTGTTCTTTTTCAGAATTTGAGATTTCAACGTTCAAGGATTTGATCAGCCACTTCACCCTTTTGTTTTAATTAAAAGCTAAACTGTGAGGGCCAAGTGGTATGATTTTATTGACACTAAAATGCAAACTTTACCAATATATATACTGGGTTAGGATTTTCTTACACAATATAATTTTTTATTTTATATAAATTTAAGATAGTTGGATGAGAAAAAATAGATGGGTGAGATTAATTTTATTTATTATCAGGAATATTTTTCACTTTTTATTGTTAATTTTAATCATTTATTTTTATTCATCCAACAGTTTTAAATTTGTATAAAACTAAAAAAGTTTTATATTGTTTAATAGTATTATATTATATATATATATATATGACCTATTTTTTTCAGTTTTTTTTAGAAGAAAGAGAAATATTTATTTTCTCTGTAAAAAGGAAAGATACAAGACTTGCTCCCTTAATATAGTGACACGATTAATATTTGCTTGTGATTGAATTAGGTTAGAGGAAATCTATATTGGGCCATGTATTATTTAGGTTGATTGTCGAATAGGTTATTATAAATAAGAAAGTCGGTAGTCGCTGTAAAATTCTAAAATAATGACATTAGAAAATTATCGAAATGTCTCGGTTTGTACAAAATGAACCCTCTGTATGCTTTTAAGAGTGTTTTGGGTAAGCATTGCACCAATGAAATTAAGGGTCTAAATTATAATCACGACTTTGGTGATGAATAAAAATTGTTGCCATTTCTTGAGGTCTCAGTACAAACATCAGGAATATCAAGGATATGAGCGTTAAATATTAAATGGTTGAAAGTTATTTTTGAACAATTAATACTCTATATTAACTTCAGACTAATCAAAAAAAGAGAGTTCACTTATCACCTCATGAATTTGTTTAACAGGTGTTACAATTTATTTTTATTTAAATCTATATCGTTATAAACAAAAACAATTATGAATTTAAGTATGATATAGATTTTCATTTTTGGTGTTTTTGTTTTTTTAAAGAATATTAGTGATAAATTATTATTACGGTTTAATTTTAAAGGAAGTTAAAGATTCTAAGTTAAATTTGTGGACCTCGTGACATTTTTTCATGAAATATACATTAGATTTGCATTCAATAGGCAAAAAAGTGAATTGATAATTTTAGGGTCCAACAATAATCAACGACGAGGGTTGTTAGCAGTTGACAATGATCAAAAATGATGGTCGAGCGAAGAATGTCGACATGAGAATTTGATTGGATTTATAGATCAATTTGGTAATCTATCTAAAGCTTGGAGGTGAAATTAATATTTTATCTAAAATTTAAGAGTCAAAATAAAACAGTAATTTCTTTTGTTGATTTTTTGTCTTATCAAACTAATGACGTTTTAGTGAACAAACTATTATAAATCAATAATATAAGTTATCAAGTGACCATTTCAATAATTTACTCCTTTTTTTAGAAATAATTAATATTAAATTAACAACAGAGGGGTGTATGATTTTTTTGTTAGGAAGTGAACTTTTTAAAATTTTAAAAAATAATAAACTTATAAAACTTTAATGAAGAACAAAAATAAATTTTCAATAAAAATATATAAAATTTTTAAAATATATAATAATTTTAAATATACAGAAGGCCCTATTAGCCTCCTCATTCCATCCTCAAAAGCAACATTTTTCCCATTGGCTATTGAGATAAGTAGAAATAATGGGAGGTGGAAGAGAATGATTGCATACATTGCACACTGAAAATGATACTTGTAAACATGTCCTTTTCCCCCTTGGATGACAATAATGGGTCCCACTAACCACCTACTCTTACACGTGTCTGTATCAGGAATCGTGACAGAGACGACGGTTGCCATGGTCAAAACATCCCCCTTCGCCTCCCTAGGGAAATTGGTCACCGTCGGATCTTCATAAATTTCTGTAATGGCCCCAATTCAAAATGAACCGTAAAAGAAAAATAAGATTTTATCCCTAATTTTTTTCTCCAAATAAGAGAAAATTACACAAATCAAACAATCTAATTGGATAAATAGATGGTTATTTTCCCTAAACATTTCGAATTTAAACACAACCTTTGTAGAGATGTTCATTTTCAAATTATTAAGAGTCTTTCAAACAGATAATACTTTATAATTACCGCAGACTAATAAAAATAATAGAAAATTATCGACACTATCTAATAAAATGTTTAAAATTATAAGATAAAATTATAAAAAAATTCAAAAGGTTATAAATGAGTTAATTAGTTGATTTCTTTTAATAGTTTAGAATTATTACAATGTAGTATCTATTCAGAACTTTATTAACCTATTGATATTAAACAATCTCATAGACGCAGCTGCTCGAACCTATAACTTCGAGGGAAAACAACATTTCCTTTTACCACTAATACCACTTGATGGGTTCAATTAGTCAGATTGTTATAAATAAGTTATTCAATCTTTAAAAATGAAACGTATTGTAACTAAAAAGATTAGTGTTTGTTATACATTTAATAATGTAGCGGGTTTGTAACACTCATTTTTTAAAATTCAATGACTCATTTATAATGTTATTAATAATTGAGTGGCCTGTTATATATTTTATCTAAAATGACATAATTAATGAACTATTTTTTAAAATTTAATATATTAATATATATAGTTTAAAATTTAAAATAATTATTAAAAAATATTATCCAAAATTTTAGGATTTAATTAATCATTTTTCCATTCAATTAGAAACGCAAATAGAATGTAAATATAATCAATGTATTTGGGGTGGAAAATAGATAAAAAATTCATACAAGATATTTATGCATAATAAAATTCGAATGTGAATAATTGAGATTCCATGTGAGAGCACGAACCCAGTGATCTCATTAGTAAATGAATTGTTGTTGTGTCTTGAGGTCTTATGTTTGAACACTAGGAATTTCAAGGGTATGAGCATTCAATGTCAAAACATTAAGAGTTATCTTTGAACAAATATTAACTTATATTTATCCCAATTAATAAAAAAAATTCATGTGAGATTTATAAAAGTTTGACTAAAATGTAAATTATATATATAATTATATAAAATTAAAATCTATTTACATTAAATAAAAAAGTAATATATAATCTTAAGATGTATTGTTTAATGAAAGTAATGATTATGACTGGTGATTACAAACAATATAATTTAGAAATAAGATTATAAATACATAACATTATTATGATACAAATAAATGAGTAAATTACCTTATTGGTCATTAAATTATTATACCCTTTTTACTTTGTTCATTGATTATTTTATAAATTCGTTATCAATATTACATTTTTTTTATTTTGATTACCAACAGTTAAAATTTTAACAAAGATGATGATGTGGTATGATATAATAAAAGTTTTAATTTATAAAATTTAAATATTCGACTAATTAGATCCTAATTCGAAATAACTCATCAAATATTTTAGTCAAAGCTTATTTTTCTCATATTCTATGTATCATTTTTATTCCACTTTTGCTATTTCTCTCAACTAAGCTCATAAACCAGTGATACTCCTATACATCGATCGTCAACGACTGTCATCGTCACATATTATTAAGTCCTAAAATTTACCTACAACCACGTCTCATCCTCAACTTTTTTATCGAAATATCTCTTGTATACCGAATAATTACATGTCAGACACCCTCTCTCCTAATATTATCGATCTAACACATTTTCTGACAAAGTGTGAATCGTCATCCACGCTTTCGTGGGGTTCTGTCTAAGCAGGATAGCGATCCACTCCTTCGCGGATTTCTGACACGTACGTAACGCGCAGATAATAATCTGCGCCGTCTATTATGCACGTTGAATTATTGGTACTCCATTATTACTCGAGTAACTTGACTTTTAAACTCTCTCCTCCCCTATAAATAAGAACTCCCTTTGAATGCAAATGTCACCACACCAAAATTACTTTCTTGTTTTTTTGCTTTTATCAATTCCTTCTATTTTTGTTGTAAGGTAAAACTATTTTTAATTTTTTATATTTATTTTATATATGATTATTTGAATAACTTTTAGGGGCTGTTTGGTTCAAGGAATGTGGGATTCCCATGAGAATGGAATCCACATTCCCATGTTTGGTTGGCCGGGAATCTCATTCACGGTAATGTTATATTCCCAATAGTAGATTTTTTGGGGTATATTACCGGGAATGTCATTACCTTCCTTTCCTTAGGTATTGTTGGATTACTGACGTTTTGGACTAAAATGCCTTTAAAATTTATTTTTTTTCAAAAATATATTTCTTCTGTCATTGAATAATAAAAATTCTACAAAGGTTAAATTACAAATTTATCCTTAAAGTATTTTAGATTTACAAAAAAAATCTATAATTAAAATTTTATATGAAGTTCAGGGGTTAAAATAAAATTTTACCCTTTCATTAAACCTTTTTATATTTTCAATTTTGTAAAAATATATATATAAATTTTATGAATTTAATTTTTTTAAAGAAAATATATAAATATTTTCCAACTTGTTAAAAAAACAAATATATAATAAGGACAATTTGGTCAAATATACATTCCAATAATATTTTATTCCTTTAACCAAACACTGTAATATTATATTCCTGCTAAACTAACCAAACACAAAATACAACATTTACAGTAATTCTATTCCTGGTAATCATACATTATCACTGGTAATCTTACATTCCGTGAACCAAACGCACCCTTATTGTGATAATTATTTTTTATTATTTTTTTCGGTTGTAAAATTAGAAAGTGGGATCATACCTCGAGACATTTTTGTGGATACGAAAACAATATGAAATTATATTATTTAAATTATTGTGAAAATTTTTAATTTTTTTCGATTAGTTTATATTTTAATTAATTTACTAGTTATTTAATTAGGCGTATTTCAACTATTCTTTTTGCATATATAAGACTCTCTATCTTTCAAACTCTCAAAATGATGTGTATTTCAACTATTGTTTACTATGATGGAGAAATTCGGGATGGAGAAATTCGGGAAGATGAAATCGATGTCGTCTTCGTATCAAATCATTCTGTTAGAATATCCTTCAAGAGAAACATCACTCTTGAGGAGCTGATAACAAAAATTTCAAGGAAAGTTCATGTTGAAAGTACTAGAAGATTGTCCTCACTTCAGTACAGATTTCCAACTGTAGTATTTCAGTTAACTTATACAACGTTCGAACTCTCCAACTATGACGATGTTGGTATGATGGTTGATTTTCAAAATCAATATTCAGATGTCGATACATAGATGTATGCGATATTTGTTGAAGTGTGTGATATTCGTGGTATGTCACTATGCTCCCACTATGGGCTGGCTCAACAAGTTGATCAAGTTGACAACCCGACTAAAGTAATGTGTAATGATTTTAACTCGTTAATGGGAAATCCATATCATGATGTGATCCCATCAAGTTCAATGGGGAGACATTCATAAGCAACTTGTTATGATATGTATCGAGGTGGCTCCACAAGCAATCCGTATGCCAACATTGCGTCCAGTTCAAGGGGAAGGCATTCATCTGCCAATTTCTTTGACCTGAATATGGAGATGCCCTTGATGCAACAATCTGTGCAGTACCTATTTGACATGATGCCTATAAGTTCCAACGGGAGACATTCAATTGCGAGCTTCTTTGATCTTAATGTCGAGATGCCTTCAAGTTCAAGGGGAATGCATTTAACTACCAGCTTGTTTGACCTAAATGTTGACATCGTGAAGGAACCCTCATCTCCACCAAAAGAACCTCTGTTGAAAACATTTTGATATTTCGATATAACAAATTAAGTTAAATGAATTTTAAGATTTTACAAATGATTTTCTAAGGTATATTCGAATTAATTAATCGGATATCAAATTATTACTCCAAGTCTTTCAAGATCAATTTTAATCCTTACTAAATGTGTAAAATTGTGATTTGTAGTTAAACTATTTTTGAAACAATTTTCACAAAGTATTTTGAACCAAAATCAAGCCTTAAACCAATTTTTCAAAGGCATGCACCGATGCATCAATCCATGCATCGATGCAAAATTGAATAAATTAAATATCGAATGCATTTCATGCATCGATGCACTGATGCACAAGCAATGCACCGATGCACTCAGGCTATTTTCAAACATCGAATGCATTTTATGCATCGTGTGCACCGATGCACTAAGTGTTCTAACGGTCAAAATATTTGAATTTTACACTGATGCACCGATGCACTATGGTCATGCATCAATGCACCGACGCTCCCAACCAGTTTTATTAATTATTTTCACACAATAACGACTCTATTGACTCCACTAATCATCCTCAACATTTAGAATCATTTGAAGGTGTATTTAAACAAGCTTAGAAGCCATTGATCAACAACAAGAAACATTAAGCAACTAGAATCAAGAGAGAATCAAAGAGAAAGCATCAAAACTCAAGTTTTGAGCATTTAAAGCCTATTTTTCATTCAATATTCATTTTGCTTTCAAGAACACTTATTTTACTCAATTGTATTTATTCTTGAGTGTTCTTTCTTTGTTCTAGAATTGTGCAAACATATTTGCCTTGTGAGGTTTTTTTCTTGTAAGTTTGCAAATTTGTAATCTTCTCTTTGAGAAAAGAGTGTTCTCAAGAATTGGGGTTTATTCTTGAGGGAGTTGTAAGGTTATCTCTTTGGCCTCAAAAGAAAGAACAAATTAGCGAATTTGTTGGAAAATCCTTAGTGTGGATAGCTAAAATAGTGGACGTAGACTTTGGTTGATAAAGTCGAACCACTGTAAATCGTTGTGCAATTAGTCACACTTGTATAGCCCATCTATTGTTTCTTGATATCTAGAGTAGACTTTAATTAACGAATAGTTTATGATATCTCATATCAACTTATTCGAGCATGGCCATACGTTTCTAGTCTTACTCAATCAAGTGGCATGTGATATATTTCCTATTATGTAGGAAGGACAAATCATATCTTAATCATACACACCCACTACATATATTGAGATATATTCAATAACAGTCTTTATAGAGCAACCAATTACGGAGCTTGTTTAGTTGCATCAAAACATACAACAATATATGTTGGGATAATATTGATCTCAAGTCTGAGGATCATACATATAGTCATCACCATGAGCAATGTTATGACTGTCACATAATAATCCAATGCATATGCTCATGGTCGGTCAATCCAATACATTGTTCTCTAACAATATAATTATGTATCAATTCTGACATCTCTATGTCAATGACAACTCATTGTCATCAATCAATAACATGTTAGTCTTAAGTGTATTATTATTGTCCATGCCCATAATAATACTTGACTAGGGATCTTTTAATAATAACAATTATGAAATTATATGGATTTTATTATCTTCCAGTTTATGTTAAACACATATATATATAAATGAAAATAATAGCGGCAATGCCTTTATTCAATAAAATCGGTAAATAAAAGTATTATTACAATCATCATATGATTGGTCTTTGGGCATACTCTAACAGTAGGCAGATTGAATCATAGGATAATTGTCGACTTTGAAACTTGTCATGCATACCACAATGATCGAGTTCTTCACGATCGATGCAATCTACCGGCTTTTTTGTACTTACCTAAAGTGCATTAATGTTGTAAAATACTGCAAGCCCATGGTCCAAATTGACGGGACATTCTTGTATGGAAAATACAAGCAAGTTTTACTATTGGCAGTTGTCCAAGATGATAATCGCAACATTCTTTCAGTTGCTTTTGCCCTTATTGAAGGAAAATGCACAGATTCTTGGGTTTTTTTCCTCATAAACTTACATTTACATGTTGTCATGAGGGAAAAAATCTATGTCATTTCAGACCGTGGAGCTGAGATCAAAGCAACAATGATTCTTTGGGTCCAATATGGCAACCACCCTATGTCCAACATCGGTACTTCACCCGACACATTGTTGCTAACTACCATGGAAAGTTTAAGAAGAATGATGAACGTCAATTACTTGTATGCATGGGTATGTCAAAATGCTACTTTTTATTTCTCAGTCATTTTCATTTTTTATGGAAACTTAATAGTAAGTTCTACATTTGATGCTCTGGCTACAAACTATTACCTAAAACATTTGAGTCTATGCTTCAAGATTTGCGAAGAAAGAACGAGGAAGGATACAATTACATTAGTCTAATCAACAAAGAAATATGGACAAATGCATATGATAGTGGATATCGATATGGACACATGACGACCAACTTGGCTGAGGCTATCAATTCGACCTTAAAGGGGGCACGCCATTTACCAGTAACGACTTTGGTTAAAAATATTTTCATTTGGGAGCGCTTTTTTCCAAGCTCAAACTTGGATGCAAAACGGTCATGTCTATCACCCAAGATTAGTTACAAATCTACAAAAAAAAAATTTGTTGCATCAAATGGAATGTTTGTAACAATCTTATCGAGAACCCATGAATTATTTCGTGTCATAGAGATGTTGCGACCTCTTCAAGGGATTCAAGCTAACTCGTTAAGAGTTAATATACGAGTTAGATGGTGTGATTGTGGGTTATTTCGAGCTCTGAAGTATCCATGCTCTCATGTCATAGCAGTTTGCTCTCATACTTGTCAAGACTATAACCGTTTTGTAGTTCCCTTATATCGACTTTCAAAAGTGTTTAAGGTATATGAATTTGAATTCCCCCTATAGGTAATGAGAAATACCCTGATGAGGTTCAAAATTGGCTTCTGATTGTACCGGATCCATCTTTATTAAGGGAGCCCAATCGTCAAAATTCCACTCGAATTCATTGTGATATGGATATCTAGGAGACGTTAAGAGAAAACAAAAGATGCGGGCATTGTAGAAACCTAGGACACAATAGGAAAAATTGTCCATTTCTTTTGTCATCAAGGAACTGTTGATGTTGTGATTGATGTAGTTGTTGTTTATGAAATCTAAGTTTCTGTTATTTAATTTTCATTTACTTTCAGTTAATGTCATTTGAGCATACCGAGTAATTCGCTACTCAAGAAATTAAATAATAAAAACAACTAAATAATAAAAAATTCAAACAATTAAATAATAAAAATATTAATAAACATAATAAATAAAAAGTCCATAATTAAATAAAAACTTTACAATTGCTGGTAAACAAACAAAATTAAATAAAAACATAATGAAGTAAACAACTTTATCGATGTCGGCGTCTTGAATATGTTCCGTAGGGTGGTGGTTGTCTGTGTCGATAAGGATTTCTTCGTATAACTTGTTCTTCCTCCTCATTCTCATCATCATCATCAGGAGCAAAGACATTTTGTTGATGAGGGACAAATGACGATGTAGCACCTCCATAAAATAAGGACTCTGGAGGTGTATGACTGACTATCCCACCACTCACAGAAATATGTTAAAACTCCGAAAACACCGACATCGATGAGTGTGAAAACTACACTGGAGGTGTCTGTACATGTGGTGAAGCTTCACCCATCAAGTAATCAATATATGAACCCCAAGTTGGATATACAAGCATAGAAGTATAATATTCGCCATGAAGGGTCATAAAACTCTGCGGCGGTGGCGACATTTGTTATGGAAGCGGTGGCCTTTGACCTGGCTGCAGTGGCATATGAAATAGATGCGATGCCATCTGAAATGACTGTGCAATATACACCGGTGTAGACAATGACTGTTGAGATAGTTCCAGTGCTACAGCTGAGGACGAGCCGGAAGTTCTTGCTCTTCATCCATGAGATAGTTCTTGCTCATGCCTCGTGCTTTCTCAGAAAATAAAAACAATTTCTTGTTCGTGTTAAACTAGTCATAATAATCATCCGCAACCGAGTAATGATTCACATAAATGGGTTTCGTACAGGGAATGCGCCCATGTCGATCTTCCCATATCATTACACTCAATGTGCTTCAGCAGCCAGTCGACTTCTTTTTTGCCCCGTCTATCGATGATATGCATATCGTCTAGATTCTTAGGTAATTTCAGAATAGATTGTACAAAACCAAATTGGCGGAGCACGCGATTAGTAGGATGCCACTCGACAATAGCATAACATATCAGATGGACCACCACCATCCAGACATCTAATGGGCTTCTTAAGTGATGTGGGATGCAAATACTCATTTCTTTAGCAGAATAATGAGCCCATTGAAACTAAAACAAATATATATAATTCTTATCAAAATACTATTCTAATTATATAACAATAATTAAAAGTAGATAATAATATTTAAATACATGCCTCTATACCAGCCTTCTGATCAATGAGTAGCATAATTTCTTCCAATTCATCAGGTAAATCCCGATGATATTTTCTTGCACTTGACCACCTATTCAATGAAATAATTTTCATTATATACTAAACAAAATTATTTATATATGAAATCAATATTGAAATTACATCAATAATAGCGGGAAGACCAACGGGTTTTTCACTACCGGATATAAAAAGGACATGCGATACCACGCCCAAGACTGGAGAAGAAGGAGACATCCGCTGATAGTATTTTTTTGATAGTCAGTAACTCAACACATTTCCCTATATATAATTTACTGCGGAGCCCCAACTGAGTGTCAGCATGATGAAAATCTGTGAGGTGACGCAACTATATACAATGAACTTGGTTGCGCAATTTGTCGGGCCTCAGGATCCCTCCTATGAGCTGTAATATGCAAGTCCGTGCATATATTTTAACTTGCTCCTCGGAGGCGTCGCGACTCAAATGTTAGAAAGTTGTATCTAACAAATTTAACGGTATTCGACCACTGTTGACATTAGGCGAGACACCTCCAATATACTCCTCGCACAAGGAATGCGAATCACCATCCGCCACCCCAAAAAATCACATCCCCATCTACCGAAAGCCCCAAATACATTGAAATATCCTCCAACGTAATTGTGCACTCTCCTCACGAAATATGAAATATGTGTGTCTCTAGTCTCCACCTCTCAACCAATGCAGAAATAAAATTGGATTCAAGGTTACAATGCCCTTCATATTTTGCAACGTAATCGAATCCAACCTCGACTAAATACAGCCATACACGAGTAGGCATTTTTCACTTAAGATTACGAATGAATGGATCTAATACACGATATCTCTCATAATTTAATAAATAATATAGAAATTAAAATAAAAATTAATACTAAAAATAAATAAAACATTAACAATAATTAAAATTACAACAAAATTTAAAATTATTAACGTATCATGTCTCAAGATATGATTCTCATCTAAACGTAACAAATCATCTTCTATTTTATAGCTACAAAAATTAATAAAAAATAGTATAATAAAATAATAAATTATTGATTCATTATAATACAATAAAAATATTTAACTTCTTAATAGAAAGATTGATACTCGGAAGAATGAGATAATTTGAGATTTGAGTGTGATTTGGAGGTTGTGTTTGGGTATGATATTTATAGGAAGGAGTGGGTATTTATAAGAAGAGGGGATGGGGTAGACAGATTCCTATAAATATGGAAGGTGGACAATTGGTGTATTAAAGGAAAGACACAGATCATTATCTGTGCCTTACGTATGTGTCAGAAATCAGCGAAGGAACAGATGGTAATCCGTTCCTTACCTTATGTGGCGTCAGCTCAGACATAACCAGATAAGGCGCGGTCATCCACGCTTTTCTTTACGTGGTGCCAGCTCGGACAGAACCCCGCGAAAGTGCAGATTGCGATTCGCGTTTGTCAGAAAGGGTGTTAAATCGATAATATTAAAAGAGAGGGTACCTAAAAAATAATTATTAGATGTACGGATGATATTTCGATAAAAACCCTCCTCCACCTTCAATTATCAAACTAGAATTTTTGAACGAAAACAAACAAAAATATACAGTCAACAGTAATCACGTTTTGCAGGGATTGCAAGAAAGAAACGGTGAATTCTATCCCATCAAACAATAGTTCCAAGAAGGAAGATTGGACAAAATTTTGAAATTTAACAGTTATCGGTGATGATCATTGAAGGTGGTCGACCATCTTTTCTAGAGAACAAAGAGAAATATGAGAAGAACTAAGTCGTTAGAATTTTAAATATCTAAGATTATTTTATTAAATTATTTTTTAATTATGATTAAATCAATAGAGTATAATTTTTAAAAAAAAAATTATTATTAATATATCAGATCGCATTAGTACCCCTCTTACGTATTGACAAAAATATAAAAATCAGTGATAAAATAAGATGAAGAAAAAAAGTAATGTTAACATTGATTATCAAAAACTATTTAAAATAGTTTGGTTGCCAATAGGGTAATTTACCCTAACTAACTTTAGATAATTAAATACCTACCTATACCCCCGCAAAATTCCAGGAAAGGCCCACAAATCAGGTCCCACACATGCCCTTACAAAAGCATTGTGAGACCCCTACCGTGGCAGGGTGGGCCCACGTGTCTTAAAGGGTTTCATCAAAAAGATTAGGCATTGTTTTCCACCACCTTTTCAATAAAGAGATTAGGGTGAATGAAGAAAATACTATTTTACCCCCGTTGATTAAGGGCGTTAATTACTACTTAATTAATGAGAGGGTGCCCCTAAAATAATTTGGGCAGTGTTTATTATGTCACCCATGAGGTACACGGGAATATCATGACAGCTAGTCCATGTGCCAACATGTGAATAGTTTTTCTCCTTCCCATAAATAAAATAAAATTAAACTATAAATCTTCGTGAAATTTTCATGTGATTTCATTTAATTTTTCACCCTTCAAAATTTAATGATTCTTTTAATAATTTAAATCAATTATATCTGTTTAGAAATTATTTTAGTATTAATAACGTATACATACTGTCGACACTCATTTTCGTTATGTTATTATTATTATTATTATTATTATCATCATCATACTAAAATTTTATTATTTTATTTTTCATGTCATGTCCAAATACAACAACTCAACCAGACTTAGAATTACACCCAAATCCCAACAACGAATCAAGCCCCAATTTCAATCTAACCTAGGCCCAACTATCAAACCCTAAAGGCTTATTATTTTACAAACTTTGGTTAACCTTAATTTTAGGGTAAGCTACCAGCCGTCATCGCCACCAGATAAAGAGCCCGCCGTCGTCGAGTCCAGTCGAGAAGCAGGTCGTGCTGATCGTCAGAGCTACCAAGCCGAACCGGGTCAGATTTTCACGAAATCTAAAACAACAGAGATCTGCCCTAAACAAGGAGCATACTGCTCCAACACGCCGAATCCCATATTTGCAGCAAGAAACAAATCCACACACAAACCACAATAATCATTTGATTTTTGTTTTGCAAAAAAGAAAGAAAGAAAATTATGTAAAAGGTTTATAAATCCCCGAGAACACGATGGTATAAGGGCGGGATTTTTTTTCCCAGTTTTCGAAGAGGAATAATACCAAAAAAAATAGTTCAGAGTAACTTTTTGTTTGAAGTATTTTTTTAGCAGTAATAAAGTTAAAAAAAGGGGAAGAAGGAAAAAAACATTACCTTCGATCGAAGGCTTTGTCGACGTTCGGAGCCTCAATAACTAGATCCAAACGGTGAGAAGGAGCGCCCGAGGGAGGAGAGCAACATATTTCAGAAAGGGCCCGATCGAACGGCCGACGGCGGTGATCGAAGCCTGGGAAAGCCGAAGAGTCTCGGCCATTTTCAGAACGATAGAGCCCCTTCACGAAAAAAGGAACCCAAATCTAAAACGAGAGGGTCGAGGCAGATCTTCAGGTAAAATTTGGTATCTAAAAGCCACCGACGACGGTGGAGGCGCGGCGTCCCTGACGGCGGTGACTGGATGCAGCCAAACGACTAGCGAATGGGTCGAGGCGAATCTTCGGGTAAAATTTGGTATCTAAAAGCCACCGACGACGGTGGAGGCGCGACGTCCCTGACGGCGGTGACTGGATGCAGCCAAACGACTAGTGAATGGGTCGACTTTTATAGTGAATAGAGAGTTTCTCTCTATTTTTTTTAAAAAAGGAAATGAAAAAACTAAAAAAAAGAAGATAAAATGACTTTTATAGAAAACTTTAGGGGAAATTGCACTTAGGTCACCATAGTTTATGTGTGTTTTTGCAAAATGGTAATATGTAGGGACAAATTTTATAATTTACCTGTTTCTTATGCATGTTATATACTTTTGGTTTAATTATTGTTTGGTCCCCTAACTTTAGCGTGTTTTTTCATGTTAGTCACGTGTAGGGACTGTTTTTGTAATTTACCTACTTTTATGCATGTTATATATTTTTAGGGTTATTTTCTATTTAGTCCCTATATATTTATGCATGTTTTGCATTTTGGTCATACGTAGTGTCTATTTAATTTTTTAAATTCTTATGGATTGATTTAGTAATTTTCCCTTTTTTATTCGAATGCATATTTTAGGCTAGGAAAAAGGAATATTTAGGAAATAGCCTCTGTAGTTTATGCAAGTTTGTATTTCGAACTAGAATCTATCTTTTTATTTATTTTAATTTGGACATGCAATTTTAGTTTATTTTTATTTAGTCCCCATGTTTTATTTATTTTTATTCTTTGTAATTTTAGCACCCAATATTAAGCATGCTCATTTTAGTCACTTTTATACTTTTATTTTATTTTAATTTTGACATGATGATTTGATTGTTTATGTTTTAGTCCTATTTTTATTTTATTTTAATTTTTGCGTGTTAGTTCATTTTAGTCCTTAATTAATTTTGCATGATATCCTCATATTCATCTCTTGACTCGAATCGAAATAAATTGGCTAAGGGTAATATTCGTTCATTTTAATATTGTCGTAAAGTGATTGTCTTGATGTATAAGAAGGTTACTTTCGATAATTTTAAAATGAAAGTATATCCCATTTAGCAACACAAATTAAATCGAATTCATTTTAAAATTCGGGGATTGAGAAAAATATCATATTCTTTTAATTAAATTCATCGAGAAAATATTGTTAGATCGAATCTAAGGTCTTGGCTCTAGATATTTAAATAATTGAACATCCTTATTCTCATTAAATATTGATAAAATAAATAATTAATTATACTTGCTTGATAAATGCTTTTAATTTGCTTTATTTTTGCATGTGTTCTCCGATGGGTTTTCGAAATAATAACACTTGAAGCGATATTAAGAATAGTAATATCTTTTCATTTCAGTTGGAGTAATTAAGGATTGCTCTAAGGCATGAGAGGTATTTTATTCTCAATTGGAAATAATTCAATATTATCATTCTCTCTTGAATTAATATTGATTTTTAAGATGGGATAGTGATATCTCTTCATTTCGATTGGAGCAATAAATGACTGCTTTAAGGTATGAGATGTCATTTATTCTCATTTGGAAATCATTAGATATTATCATTTTCACTCGAATCGATATTGAATTTTAATACGAAATAGTGATATCTCTTCATTTCAATCGGAGTAACAAATGACTGTTTTAAGGCATGAAAGGTCATTTATTCTCGATTGGAAATAATTAGATATTATCATTTTCTCTTTTAAAATTGTTTTGGGTGTTGTTATTTTGAATTAATAATGAACTTTAGAATGGAAATTTAATATTTCTCTATTTCAATTGGAGTAAGAATTGATTGCTTTAAGGTATGAGAGACTGACTCTTTTCGATAGGAAATAATTAAATGTTATCATGTTTCATCCAAAAATTCAAAGAGTATTATGTTTAGGGGATCTTAAATCAAATTACACTCGAACTCGTAAATTTCATTGCAAAGACAACTAATTAATCGACTAGGTACCGATTTAGGGCGCAGTGGGGTGCTAATCCTTCCCCATACATAACTGACTCCCGAACTCGAATTTTGGTAACGCAGACCGCAAGTTTATTGTTTTAATTAAAATTAATATTTTATTAAAATAGCAAATACATTTTTGGGTGCCCAATAACACCTTAATCAAATATTGGTTATAACTCCTCAAACCATATTTTATCATTAACCGATCATCAAAAATCATTTCGAAACGAGACCCCCTCATTTTTCCTTTTCATAAAATTGTTTCGACAGCTTGGCGACTCTGTTGGGGACGTTTTTTTTAGAGAGTCAGACTATCAGTCGACAAATTAATTGTCTTTGTAAATGAAAATTACAAGTTTGTTCTAATTTGATTTTTGATCTCATGTGTGTTTAAATAATTTTATTCACCTATAATTTTACTAACCACTAAATAGTTGTACTGATTTATTTGCTAATGTTTTTAAGGTAAATAAATGTTCAAGTTTTTGAGACTTCTGTTTGGTGTTTATTGTTTTGTTTTCACTTTTCCTCACACACTGCACAACTGCATTTTAATAACATGAGCTAAAACCCCACCCTGTCATATTTAAGAAGAAGTGAAAAGCTACCCCCTCGTGTGGTTTTCACCTCTGTATGGGAAAGTGAATCACTCTTGGGGCTCACTCCTTATGGTCATCATTATGGTTTTCACCTCTATATGGACATAAGGAGGTGTGTCCTCTCGAATTGAACTCGATCTAAAAGCCTATGATGGGTCAGGATTGAAGGTTTGACAGCTCAAGGGGACACCGATAAGGACAATTCGAGAACCTCTTACTTTAGAACTGAACCCAACATATAGTGAACCTATAATCTAGATAGATCTTTACCCAGACCTTAAGAGTCCCGTAACGAGAGTACACAAGGAAAAACCTTTTTGAGCATTTTAATTTTTGCAGTGTAATTTTAAATTCTGAATAAATATATGCGAACTAGAGATCATGCGGTTAAATTCGTTTTTTTTTCAAACTAGCATGTGGACTAGATGACATGAGGTTAGGATTTATATGTTGAACAAGTCATGGGGTAAAAAACATGTCTGGGTAGAACTGTTATATAAGTATGTCAGGGTAGATACTATGTTGGGTAAGATCTTTTCCTTTTGTAAAAATTTCTTCTGCTTTTTTGGTTAAGTGGTACTAACAATTTCTTTTGTTTTATTTGATTTTTATATGTCTTATGTTTGCATTTTTATTTTCACATCATAACCAAAGAAGGTGTTAATTCACAAGTGATGGACCAAATTAGAAGATCTTCATATTGAAATAAGAGTTTCATAACTAGATTGTCAAATCCGGAAGATCGATGACTTACAAACAAAGTTGATCGACGAGAGAAGAGCTCAAAGTTGATCAAAGACTCCTATTAAATGAACAAAGATCAAGATGGTATCAAATATTCAGATTCTAGTTGAGTTAAGAGTGAGAAGATCCTTCACAAGATATCAAGGTTGCTTTCCTCTTGGAGAATCCCAAGGAAATGGAGGCCTAGTGATCCAATAATCACATTAGGTGATTTAAAACGAACAAAGGAGGATCAACACTTTGAGAAGTCCAACAACGACTATGAAGAAAATATCAGATCATGAGAAAGGCTTAGATCAAGTAAATGAAGAAAATGAAGCTTGTTTGTCTAGTTTAAGGAGCACTTATGGTCTGATGAAGGTTGTTATATGGTGGTTGCTTTTGGAATTAACACCTTGAGCATTTGCATTTGATTTTTCATTCTTGTTTAGCATTAGCTTATTAATTTATCTATTTTACTATTATTGTTTTATAATAACTCTTGTCATTTCTTTATACTAACTTGTTTTATGTTGCTTTTCTTTTTGCTTGAATCACATGATCATGGCATAATCAAAAAGTGTTGATTTGTGAGTGATCATCAGAGTAAAAGGCTTTCATGATGGACAAAGGGTTTCATGATCAAGTAAACTATAACACGGCTAGGGAATGACATATTGAAGAAGCTCCGAGAATAGTGGAGATCTATGCACCCAAAGATCGTATGTCTGATGAAGAGCAAAAGAAGATAAGAAAAATGAGAGAGAAAATGTATAAGATGGATAAAATAGTTGTTTTGGCCAAAGACTGCTGCAAAAGAAAGAAAAGAACTCGATGAAAATGTCATACGATGTCAAGTACACAAATGACTACTTTAGAACAAGCTAATCCTAGCCAATATGAGAAATCATGCACATTCACCATTCGCATCAACAAGTTGTCTGGAGAAACCAAGGAAATGGTGACAACCGTAGAAGTTCAGAAACATTAAAAGAAGCCATACAATCAGAACTCATGGGTATTTGAGAGTATACTTTCAGCTCAAGAGAAGTAAATATGAAGACTCTTGTTCAATCCAAACCAAGAGGTGGCTCTCATTTTGACCTTATACCTTTATCATATAAGGAGTTGTATGATAAGCTTTTAGAAACTCGAGAGGTGGCCCCGTATTATGTGAAATCTTGCAACCTTCGTATCCCAATTGGTATGACATCAATGTTCGTTGTGAATATCATTGAGAATTGCACCGCCTTCAAGCATCGAGTCAAACATCTTTTGGATAATGTAATCTTGGAGTTCGAGATGAAAGGTCGACCTTGTTTGGTAACTGATTGTCCTGTTAGGTTGGAGCCAAAAGTGTTCAAAGGTAAGGATATCAGTGGAGGCATCCAGGAGGAAGAATATTTGCTAATTATGAAGCTCAAGTTTGTTATTTGAGGAATGAAAATGATAAACTAAATAGAGAGATAGAAACCATGCGTGATGGTTTTCAAATGGACAGTCAAGCCTTTGAAAATATTGGTATATGAAATACCCCAGAAGAGTGGATAACATGGGTCACTAAACTAAGAAACGACGCTGAACACTGGAGAAAGAATTGCAAAATGCATAAAGGTCTAGCCAATAAGTTCTCTTATGATTTACATATTGCATAAAAAAGGTGCAATACAACTGTTATTGATTTGGGAAGATGTAAAGACGAAAATCAGATGTCGAATATGTTCAAAGCCACATGAAATCTTCATATCAGCCCCACAAGCGTGAGATTGATGCTGAGCTAGAAGCAACTAGAGCCAGGAACAAGACATTAATGAGGATTATAGATGATTTTGGAAATATTGCCCAATGATATCATAACTACGAAGACTTTCTTACGAGGAAAAATGAACAACTTTGTTTACAGCTCCAAGAATTGACATGTAAGATGGAGGGAAAAGACGACGACATGAAAGAAGCTATGATCCAAGAAAGAAATATGGCTCACAAGTTGATTGATTTAGCTAGATTTGCAAGAGAATTGAAGCAGATTGACAACTCAACACCTGAATATGAGTATACGTTAACTTGACTTTTAAGAGAGATAGAGAAGTTAGGAGTTAAATCTATCCCTATTATGTAAAGTTTGTTTGACATACCGAGACCCTTGTGTTCAATGAAAGTTATTTTAAGATGGTCACTCTGGAATGACATCTTTTGCATACATATATTTGCATCGCACATTTTACATTCTTATTTCTATATTTTTCACATTCGTATGTGCACTTTTGAATCTTTACATTCACATATATACGTCAAACATTGCATAATATATATTGCATCTTAACGTGCATTAATCACGGATCCTGGTAGTAACTTGCGGAGAATCTTGTGACATAAATATTGAAGGTAAATTAAGGCCACCCATTAGTGCCTAGAGAATATTTGAGAGCTAGATATGAAGTTTGGGGTATGCCACCAAGAATTATAGGGCGACGAAGAGCAAGTTACAGATTCTGATCATTTAGGGGCATGGTTTTTTTAATGAACAAGTGGTGCATTTGATTATAACAACCCTGAAGATCCAGTCGAGCACCCACATATCTAATGAGTAATGAGGCATCCTAATTAGGAAGAAATCAATTCATCCATCTTGAGGCTTTATTCCATTTGCAGCATCTTGTTTGAACTTGTTTTTTGTCCTTTCTCAGCTTCTTTTGTAAGGATATTTAAATGAACGTATGTTGCTTTAAGGATGGTAAACATTGAATCAAATTTGAAATCTTACAGTTTTTCGAATATCAACTGAATTAAAAACTATTTAAATTATTAGAGTTATAAACATTTGACAAAGTGACAAGACTGAACCCTGATAAAACAAGGACCCTTGACCTTACCCATGAAGATACATTCAAAAACCATACCTTTCTCTGGTAGTGACCAATATAGCCTTCTCTTATAATAAGAAAATGAACAAGAGGCTTGGTATTCAGGTATGCATAGGAGTGGACAACATGAGGCATCTCTTATGTATGACATTGAAAAACTGACTAGACTACACTTTTGTTGAGGACATTCAGTGATGATCCTGATCTTCACAAATAGAATGGTGGAGTGGATGAATTTAGTATAGGTCAGTTGTTTGGGAACTGAACTCTAAATATAGGATTGTCTGACCATCAAAGACACCAAGACTATAATAGGTTCTTCTCGATGATCTTAAGAAATTCTAAATATGAATACTCAAAAGGTTAATATATTATTATGGATTATACAATAAAGATGAGCTATTCCTAAAGCAATTGGTTATAGAGAAAACTCAAAAGCCATGGCTTTATGAATAAATTGCATTCAAACTATGACATTGCTCGGATACTCGACAATAGGTGTTTATTGCACTGTGATTGTCAAGTCAAAGACTTTGTGATGAGATGAACTCTTCAGGTAGCTCGATAAAGGCAATTATAATATGTATACATATATATACAATAAATCTGAATAGCCAAAGATTGACAAATTAAATCAAATTTATCTAATGACGAGTTTCAGTAAAATAGACTAAGAGAGTTGATGAACACATATTATAGTCAACCTCACACAAGCACTCAGGAATTTTATATTTAGACTAATATTTCTGTAATACCACTGCTAAGGAAGTCTATAAATTTTGAACAAATGGAAGATTTCAGAGAACCAAAATAAAAGTGTTCTAGAAAATATAGTAATTGAATATGCTAATTGCATCATTTTATTTACATCCAATTAAAATACCAAGCCAATAAAGAGGGGCATGTTGAAATGACATCTTTGATGACTAGAACCTTGGAAAAGAGGAAGCCAACCTGAAGCCAACCCATCAATTTTGACACTTGTCAAATATCTATAACTTTGAAAATATTAAAAGAGCTGTTGATTCTTTTGATATTCTGTAAACTCATGTTCATGATTTGCTTCAATTGTGAGCCTGAATAAAGGAGTAATACTTTACAAATTTTTTCATTATTTGATTTCTAAAATAAAAGAAAGTAGAAAAACATTTTCAAACAAGACAATATCAAATGTGAAAGGTCCTTGAAGCATGTGAGATCATCAAGACTGGAGGATAGAACTTGTAGCATTTCCTTGTGATGTTGTCGATAACCCGTCAAGAAGCAGATGATCGCCTTATTTGAAAGGGGCACATATCCTAGCTCATAGCAAAAAGTCTAGAGTGAGACCAGTCAAGGATGAAATTTTGGCACCCAAATAGGGATGAGCCATGAAAATACCCACCTTGGGGCATGACCAAAAATCCAGATAATGTTGAGATAATACGGTTTAGACGAAGAGGACATTGAAAATGAGTCTCATAACTTGGAGTTTCAGGGGCATACCATGATTTGAGAAGAGCTTACCTTGTAAAGCAAATCAGTCTAGCATCAACTAATAGTATGATCCTAGAAAACAACCCTGTTAGCTCAATTGAGTCAATGACAGAAAGAGTCATCATGGTCATATTTTCGACCGTAGCAAGAATTCAAGAAATACAACATTTCTTCTGATACTTTAATGCAGATGAGAGGCAAAGAAGACATAAAGACATAAGATGATCGGATGGATCTTCAAAAATGTAAGCTTGAAATTAAGTTACTACACTGGTATCTGAGTAAACCCTATAGAAGAGTGATCAAGTGGAAAAAGACCTAGTTCCCTACTTTGAAGTCAAAGAAAAATTGAATCAACATTTATGTATGCATGAGAACATCATTCGTATAAAGAAAATGCATTACATTGCATTCACATTTCACATAAAAACGTATGGTTTTTCATATCTTTCAATGAAAAGACAAGATTCATGATATCAAAATCCCAATAAGTGGAAGCTAGAATTTAAACCTCAAATACAGAGAATCATATTTAGGGAGGTAGACTCCAATATTCGGTGGATGCGAGATGAGTTTCCACAAGAAAAATCAATTTTCAAAGTTTATATTGAAATCCAAATCTTCAAGTATGATTTTTCAAATTTTCAAACATATACTAACAAATGGTAATGTTTAATTTTTAGATTTGATATTCTCGAAGATAAGATAAACGAATCAAACTCGATTCAATATTCCCTGAAGAACAGTGGAATGAGTCAACATTTCTAGATCTGATTTTCCCTCAAGAAGTAGCAAAACATATCTTTTTTTTTCAGATTTGACTTTCCCTGAGGAACAGTGGAACAAGTATGCCTCGATTCAATCTTCCCTAAAGAACAGTGGAATGAGTCAAAATTTCTAGATTTGATTTTTTCCCAAGAAGCAGAGGAACTTATCCTTTTTCTCCAAATTTGATATTCCCTGAGGAACAGTGGAACAAGTTTGCCTCGATTCAATCTTCCCTGAAGAATAGTGGAACGAGTCAACATTTCTAGATCTGATTTTCCCTTAAGAAGCAGCGGAACAGATCCCACTTTTTTCCAGATTTGATCTTCTATGAGGAACAGTGGAACAAGTCTGCCTCGATTCAATCTTCCTTGAAGAATAGTGGAATAAGTCAACATTTCCAAATCTGATTTTCCCTCAAGAAGCAACGAAATATTTCCCTTTTTTCCAGATTTGATATTCCCTGAGGAACAACAGAACAAGTCTGCCTCAATTCAATCTTCCCTGAAGAACAGTATAATGAATCAACATTTCCAGATCTGATTTTCCCTCAAGAAGAAGCGGAACATATCCCTCTCTTTTAAGATTTGATATTCCCTGAGTAATAGTTGAACAAGTATGCCTCGATTTAATTGTCCCTGAAAAATAGTGGAATGAATCAACGTCCCCATATCTGATTTTCTCTCAAAAAGAAGTAGAACATATCCCTTGTTTTCAAGATTTGATCTTCCTTGAGCAACAATGGAACAAGTCTACATCGATTTAATCTTCCCTGAAGAACAGTGAAATGAATAAACATTTCTTAATCTGATCAACCCTGAAGAAACAATGAAGCATATTTCTTATCAGATTTCAAAGCACGGAGTCGACTGGACGAAAACTCGTTGTCTCTTCGTCTTTGACCTATTCTTGTTGACACAAGAATAGACAAAGAGTGGCAGCTATCGATACTCATTTTCGTCTTGTTATTATTATTATTATTATTATCATACTAAAATTTTATAATTTAATTTTTAGGTCAAGGACCAAATAAAACATCCCAATCGAGCCCAGAATTACACCCAAAACCTAACAACAAATCAGGCCCAAACTCAATCTGACCCGGGCCCAACTACCAAACCTTAAAGGCCCATTATTTTATAAACTTTAACTAACCCTAATTTTAGGGGTAACCACCAACCACCGCTACAACCACCAGATAAAGAGCATGTCACCGCCGAGTTCAGTCGAGAATTAACCCGCGCCGATCGTTAGAGCTGTAACACCCCTAACCCGCATCCGACCCGAATATGAGTCCGAGGTGTCACATTGACTTTTCAAACTTTGATACTTAAAGAAAAATAGCAAAATTTTAAACTTTCATTAAAACAAAATATGTTCATTTACATAAGAGAGACCACGAAATAAAAAATTGATCAGAGCATTCGTAATTAACAACTTATTACATGCCAACACTCTATGCATAACCCAAAATACCTACTTTGTCAATTACTTCTGATATGATCTTTTAGTAGTGATGTTGTTCTTGTCACTTCTAGTACTGCTCTTCTTGTTTCTTGGTACCTACGTGTAAATCACTAACACGCTAATTCATAGACTTAGTGAGGCAATAAATGAATATGTAACAATAGATTCATGAATATGCATTCTTACAATTTGATCATGACATTTCAATATGCATGTATAGATTTCACTATAACATATACAATCATGTCATGCACATATGAAACTTACCTCTTGTATCACTTTCACTTTAATTTATCTTTTAATTGCCCATGTACATTATTGAGAACAAAGGTACGTGAGTACATTGAGGCTGTGCACTAACACTGTCACCACAGCTCGATAAATTCCCACTAGGGCAGTGAATATTTGTCCCGAAGGACCATTACGTCCCTAAGGACCACTGGATATGTCCCGAAGGACCACTGGATACATTTCGAAGGACCACTGGATATGTCCCGAAGGACCACTATAAACCCTCGACTCTTGGCATGCCAACTATACATACAGCTCTCATATCATATAACATGGGCTTAAATATGAATACATTTCTCATTTCATATCTCTTTCCTTACTTTTCATATAAACACATATAATCATTTCCATTATTCCTCATACCTAGATTGTTTCTCTGGCAATGGCATTTGTTCATTTAATATCATATTAACACATAATGAATTATACATGCAATCACTATCACAATAGTATATGTATGCATGTACATGAGTATAGAATCATGAATTCAGTTATCAGAGATAGACTTATCACAAGTCTTGTCTTTATACATTTTAACTATAAAATACACTCACCTTAGCCTTGTTTTGATTCGATTCTAGTCATTTGATTGTTCCGGAACAAGATTATGTTCTATATCTACATAGTAATACATTGATACATATCAGAATACTAATTGATATATTCTAAACTATTACTCCTTAGGCTAAAAAGGAAGTTATTTTCATCTTTTAATGAAGGTATGCATCGATGCACTCTACAGTGTATCGATGCATCCCTTAATGGGTGCATCGATGCACTACCAGTGCATCGGTACACAAATCCCATTCGATGTTTGAATATTAAGGGGTGCATCGATACACTGATGTCATTCGATGTTTTTATTTTAAAGGAGTGCATCGATACACTTCATGTGCATCGATGCACCTTCAACAATTTCTGGAATTTTATCTTTGATACATCGGTACATAATGGATGTGTATCGATGCACTCTGCCCAGAATTCACTTCTTGAACCCAAAAACTTATCCATTTTAGCTTAATTCCTTCATCTTTCATTCCCTTTTATATTCTTAACTCCAGTACACATACTTAAACCAATCTATACTCACTTATTTCATCTTAAACTTCAAAATCCTATCCTCCTCATGAAATTCAAGAATTATACCAACTTTGCAACATGATTTAATTCCACTTCTAACACTTAATATGTCTTAACTAGATTGATGGCGAGTCAAATTTAACTTCCAATTCTAGATATGAACTATATTCCAAGATTTCATTCAAGAACCTCTTATCTTTAATCTCTTCTAACTTTATCATCCTTTGATTTTAAGATAACTTAAGCTTTCCTTAATCTTAGTTATCATCTAATAATCAAAACCCAATCTTAAATTTAACAAGAAACTCAATAATCAGAAAACTCACATTTGTTTTGCTTTACTCGTACAAGGAAGAAAGAAGAAGAAAAGAAACTCTTGAAGCCTTTGTGTTCTCCCTTCTTCAACCCACGTGGATTAATATATAACCCTTCCTTTCTTATTTCCTTATAAATGACATCTTTTCCCTTCCATTCCTTCTTCCTTTCAATTCAATTCTATACAATAATTTACAAATAAATCTTTATACTATTCAATCATTCTATTTTAATCACCAAATTATAAGACTTTACAATTTTGTCACTAACCCAGTATTGAGGATGTTACAAGAGCCACTAAGCCGAGTCGGGTCAGATTTTCACGAAATCCAAAATAACAGATATCTGCTCCAAACAAGGAGCTTGTTGCTCCAAAACGCCAAATCACATCTTTTTAGGAAACAACAAATCCACACGCAAACCACAAAAACCATTTGATTTTATTTTATAAAAAATGAAAAAAAGAGAAGTCTGTAAAAGGGTTATAAAACCTGAGAACACTATGGTACATGGGTTAGGGTTTTTTCCTAGTTTTCGAAGAGGAATAATACAAAAAAATAGTTCAGAGCAATTTTTTTGTTCTTTCCTTTTCATTCGAAGTATTTTTTAGCATTAATAGAGTAAAAAAAGGAAGAAGATAGAAATGTTACCTTCGTTCAGAGGCTTTACCGACGTTCGGAGCCTCCATCGCCAAATCTGAACGACAAGGAGGAGTGCCCGAGAGATGAGAGAAACATACTTTCGAATGGGCCCGATCCAACGGCAGAAGATAATGCTCAGAGCCCGAGAAAGCTGAAGAGTCTCGACCATTTTCACGATGATAGAGCCTCCTTCACGAAAAAACAGACCCTATATTTGAGACGAGCGGGTCGAGATGGATCTCTAGGTAAAATTTGGTGGCCAACGACCACAGACGACGACAAGGGCAGCCAAACGGCAGGCGAAGGGACCGACTTTTAGAGAGAAGATAGAGCTTATCTCTCTAGTTTTTTAAAAAAAAGAAAAGAATAAGAAGATAAAGTGACTTTTATAGAAAATTTAAGGGGAAATTGCACTTAGGTCCCCTAAGTTATGCATGTTTTTGCAAAATGGTCATCTGTATGGTCTGATTTTAAAATTTACCCATTTCTTATGCATGTTATATATTTTTGGTTTAATTATTGTTTGGTCCCCCTAATTTTAGCTTGTTTTTGCATGTTAGTCACCTGTAAGGACTGCTTTTGTATTTTACCAACTTTTACGCATACTATACATTTTTAGGTTTATTTACTATTTAGTCCCTATATATTTATGTGTGTTTTTCATTTTGGTCATGTGTAGTGACTGTTTAATTTTTTTAAATGCTTATAGACTGATTTAGTAATTTTCCCTTTTTTATTCGAATTCATATTTTAAGCTAAAAAAGGAATATTTAGTAAATAGCCCCTGTAGTTTCTGCATGTTTGTATTTCAAAACAGAATCTATCTTTTTATTTATTTTAATTTGGCCATGCAATTTTAGTTTATTTTAATTTAGTCTCCATGTTTTATTTATTTTTATTCTTTGTAATTTAGCACCCAACATTAAGCATGCTCATTTTAGTCACTTTTATACTTTTATTTTATTTTAATTTTAACATGATGATTTGATTGTTTATGTTTTAGTTCTATTTTTATTTTATTTTAATTTTTGCATGTTGCTTGCATGTTAGTTCATTTTAGTCCTTAATTAATTTTGCATGATACCCTCATAAGAATCTATTGACTCGAATTAAAATAAATTGACTAAGGGTAATATTCGTTCATTTTAATATTGTCGTAAATTTACTGTCTTGACTTATAAGAAAGTTACTTTCGATAATTTTAAAACGAAAATATATCCCATTTAGTGACACAAATTAAATCAAATTCATTTTAAAATTCGGGGATTGAGAAAAAGATCATGTTCTTTTAATGAAATTCATCGAGAAAAGACTATTAAATCGAATCTAAGGTCTCGTCTCGAGATATTTAAATAATTGAACATCCTTATTCTCATTAAATATTGGTAAAATAAATAATTAATTATACTTGCTTGATAAATACTTTTAATTTGCTTTATTTTTGCATGTGTTCCCCTATGGGTTTTAGAAATAATAACACTCGAAGCGATATTGAGAATAGTAATATCTTTTCATTTCAGTTGGAGTAATAAATGACTGCACTAAGGTATGAGAGGTCATTTATTCTCGATTGGAAATAATTCAATATTATTATTTCTCTCGAATTAATATTGATTTTTAAGATGGAATAGTGATATCTCTTCATTTCGACTGAAACAATAAATGACTGCTTTAAGGTATGAGAGATCATTTATTCTCGATTGGAAATTATTTTATATTATCATTTTCACTCGAATCGATATTGAATTTTAATACGGAATAGTGATATCTCTTCATTTCAATCGGAGTAATAAATGACTATTTTAAGGCATGAAAGGTCATTTATTCTCGATTGGAAATAATTAGATATTATCATTTTCTCTCTTAAAATTATTTTGGGTGTTGTTATTTTGAATTAATAATGAACTTAGAATGGAATTTTAATATTTTCTCTATTTGATTGTAGTAAGAATCGATTGCTTTAAGGTCTGAGAGATCGATTCTTCTTGATAGGAAATAATTAAATATTATCATGTTTTGTCCAAAAATTCAAAGAATATTATTTTTAGGGGATCTTAAATCAAATTAGACTCTCGTAAATTTCATCACAAAGACAACTAATTAATCGACTAGGTGTCGATATAGGGTGCTGTGGGGGTGCTAATCCTTCCCCACACGTAACCGAATTACGAACTCGAATTTTGGTAACGTAGACTGCAAGTTTGTGGTTTTAATTAAAATTAATATTTTATTAAAATAGAAAATACGTTTTTGGGTGCCTAATCACACCCTAATCAAAGATTGGTGGTGAATCCTCAAACCACATTTTATAATTAATCGATTATCAAAAATTATTTCGAAACGAGACCCCTTCCTTTTTCCCCTTTCGACAAACGGTTTCGACACATACTTTACAAATACAACTATTCGAACTCATAGCCTATAGAAAGAATAATACTCATTTTTAACCAATGGTGCCACTCAATGAGTTCTTTTAACCAAAGGTAAAATACATAAATGGTCCACCGACTATTTGTTGAGTCACTAGACTATTAAAAGTTACAAAATGATCCCCGACTATAAGACGTTACTTTGTTGAGTCCATCGACTATTAAAAGTTATAAAATGTTCACTCGATTATTCATTGTGTTCCAAACTCGTCTTTTTCTATTAGAAAATTAATGGTCTTATGAGCTGGACGTTAACATGCTAACTGAGAAATGATAGTCGTTTGAGATTATGATATTAGATTTTCATCACATCTCAGTTAGCAAATTAACACACAAATCAGATTGTCGTCAAATTTTTAATAAAAAAGAACGAATTTGGAACATATGAATAGTCGGGTGACAATTTTCTAACTTTTAATAGTCGAGAGACTCAACAAAGCAACACCTTATAGTCAGGGGACCATTTTATAACTTTTAATAATCGAATGACTCAACAAAATAATACACTATAATCGAGGATCATTTGTGTACTTTACCCTTTAACTAAGGGTGTCACACACATTTAGAGATGAACGAGGGAAATGGATATTTGGCTTTACTAAGAGCCTTGGGAGTTGTTCGAGTTTGATAGTGGAACTATGGGTATTCCATGGAATTCGTAAACATGCGAAGAGATTGGACATCAGAAAGCTTATATTTGAAACCGATAATTCAGAGGTGATAAAAGTTACTCACAATTTATCAGCCTCTCTAAAAGAACATGCTCTAGTTAAAATGAATTTAAACCGACTGCAAGATGGTCAATAGGCACATATCTAATTGATCAAAATACAATAAAATATCGTTGCAAACACCTTAGCCAAAATAAGTTGCCATAAACACCTTAGCATAAATTAAGTGACTTAAGTGATTAAGGATTTGCTGTTGTCATTTTAAGTCTCGACTTAAAGCATCACATATGTAAGGATATGAACGTTCATTGTTAAATAATTGATAACATTTGAATAAATATTATTTTATATTCTCATATTTATAAAAAATAATAAAAATATAAAACTTAAATAAATAAACTATACATTTGATTTTTTCCCGGAGAAAGAATCTTATTCCTGACTACATTGATAGACATTTAAGTATTCCATACTTTGTGATTGTGCTTAGATTTTGCTGCAATATATTGTTTTTTAAAATATTATAACCTGCCTTATTTCTTCAAAATTAATTAATAATAATCTGAGGTTCTGAGGTAGACTAAGTTCCATTACTAAAATATAATTAATTAATTTTTTGTACTTTTAAATTAATAATTTTTTTAATTCTAAATAGTATATTTTTAATCCGATCATTAAAAATATTTATCTTTGAATTTGGTAATTTTTCCCATTTTTAATCTTATGATGATCAATTAAAATTTATTAATTTCAAAGACTTTCATTTTTAATCCTCGTTCTCCATGGCAAATATGGGAGAATTGATAATTTTAAATATAGTTTCTCCAAAAATCATAATTTTAATTTTAAAGATTATTCTGATATGGCCCTTATTAAAAATTATAACCATTTAATTTTTAATCTTACGATTCGACTTCAAAGTTTGTAAGTTTAAAATTTTTAGGTTCAATTCAGACTTAAAATAAAAAATTGAATCTCGACTCGAGTTCAACAAAATTTGAACTCGAAATATTCTCATATTTAACTCAAACGAAGCTCGAACTCCAACTTAGTTCAAGTTCAAACTCGAACTTGAGCCATAAGTATATGAAAAATGTTATATTATATTTAAAGAAAGAACATTTTTAAATATTAATATTATTAATAATCTAATTTAAAAAATAAAAATAAAATATTACTTTTTGAATTGCTCACGACTTTTTCGAGTCTGGTATTAAGTAACTCATTTCAGTTCGTTAAGAATTTGAGTCAAATTCAAGCTCAAATAAAGTCTATTCCATTCAAATATTAATTGAACTTTGACTAAATCAAACTCAAATAATTTACGATTTATCTCATCTCATTTACAATTCTAAATAAGAGTCAGAGAGAGTTTATATCAAAAAGTTGAGTGGTCTACAATTTAATTTTTATATTTTTATAATCATTTGTATTTGAATAATTTCATATCGAATATAGTAAAAATTTATTATGAACGTGTTTTTTTTAATTTAATTTATTTTATTCGCAAAATTAAATTTCGAATACTTAACTCACCTCATCCTAATAGATCGATTGATATTCGGTAATAATTATTCTTTTATATTTTTCACTTGCAACAATTTTTTTTGTTTAATTTATAAAAACAAGAAAAAAGAAAAAAGATGACGAATCCAAGCAAATCAGAGACAAGAACTAAAGCAAGAAACTTTACTTGTTTGTTTATTGATTAATTTATTATAGGTTAAATTACAAGTTTAATATCTGAATTATTATTTTTGTTTTGTTTTAATGTCTAAATTTTATTTTTTAAAATATACATAATATTTAGTTTAAATTTCAATTTGGTATCCCATTGTTAAAAAATAATAGAACTACTGATATGATATGTTTTTAATGGAATGATGTGGCATTACCTTATGGTGACGCGGTAACATCACTGTTAGTTTTTTTAACAATGGGTACTAAAATGAGATATAAACTAAACAATATGTATGATTTTGAAAAAAGTAAAGTTTTAAGTACCAAAACAGAATAAAAAGTAGTTTATATACTAACCATGTAATTGACCCTTTGTTATATTTATTTTGGTTGATACTTAAGTTTCTTAGATGGCAACAATGAACAATCAAAAGACAGAGACAGCTTTAAAGCTTTGCTTGTTATGTTGGCTATGTTGTTTCTTGTTTAATTCCATTAAACAATGAAAAACTAAAAAAAAGAAAGAAAAAGAAGAAGCTAAATTTATTATCATCATTTTCTCTTCTTTTTCTCTCATGTTCCTTGTTTGGATCGGATCTGGCATAGCTTAAACACATTAACAAGGCAAAACCCAAACCTGTTTCACTTTCCTCTTCTAAAAGACAGCTCTTTTTCTTCTTCTTTTTCTGGGTTTTCATGAAAGATTTCAACTTGTCCTCCATTGTTTTTGCTGTTTTATGATTTAAAGCTTTGGGTTTTCATGCATTTTGTCAGTAACTATTAAGAAATTGGAGTTTTGGTTTGCTTGGTGTTTGTTGAAATTTCTCAATGGAATCACTTGTGAGTTCTTCATCAAAGAATAAAAATCCAGGTCCTTTAACATCCCATTTAGCTGATCTCAATGATGGTGTTCGGATCATCCGACATCCGAATGGTTCCATAGGGTATCAAAAGCATTCACACATGCAGAAGAATAATGAATCAATGGTGAAAAACAACGAGGTTGTTGTTGCTAACCAGATGAAGAACTTGACATCGGAAGCCAAATCTTCTTCATCATCAAAACATCCCATGGATGATACTGTATCTCAATCAGAATCATGCTTTTGTCAAAGCCCTTCAACTAATATGTCCAATGGCAAACCGAGTTTCAACAACACTGAAGTTAGTGAAAGTGGGAGCTGCAGTGGTGAAGTGAGTAGGAAAACAAGCATCTACAGAGGGAGCACCGGGAGTGATTTCAGTGAAGAGAGCAGTTCAAGTTGTTTAAGCAGTGCCATTTACAAGCCACACAAAGCCAATGATATAAGATGGGAAGCAATCCAAGCTGTGAGATCAAGGAAAGGGGATTTGGACTTTAAGCACTTTAGAGTGTTGAGGAGATTGGGATGTGGGGATATTGGTAGTGTTTATCTCTCTGAATTGACTGGAACTAGGACTTATTTTGCCATGAAAGTTATGGATAAAACTCTTTTGGCAAGTAGAAAGAAGCTTCTTAGAGCTCAGACTGAGAGGGAGATTCTTCAATCATTGGATCATCCATTTTTTCCAACTTTGTATACTCACTTTGAGACTGAGAAGCTTTCTTGCTTGGTTATGGAGTTTTGCCCTGGTGGTGACTTGCATGCTCTCAGGCAAAGAAAACCTGGAAAGTACTTCTCAGAACAAGCTGCCTGGTTTACCATTCATTACTCTTTATTTCCCAAGTTTCCATTGTTGGATTTCTAATTCTAACTGTTGTATGTATTTAAGGTGATCCATTTCATGTTAACCTATGTTACTCGGACTCGAGTGCGTGTATCGAATACGAGTATGTATCGTATTTGGAAGCTCCTTAGAGAGTCTTAAACCTATTCTCATGTCCGAATGTGACAATGTTGCCATCTAGGTCGTAACTTGTTGATGGGAATAAGTTTGACTCCTCGTCCGTTGACTGTTTAGCTCTTTTTATTTGGATGGAAAGCCGTGGGTGGTGAGTAAATGGCCCGCCCTCGGTCTGTGTTTCTTTATGGAAGGAAACGTTGAATGGGGAAGAAAAAGGAGGAAAAGGAAAAAGAAGCCCCTCCTCTCTCATAATTGAGGAGGATTTATAGTGGTTTTGTCTAATGATGTCTGATACCATGACTATTCATATGCAGACAGGTTAAATCGATATGATAGTCAGATTTTTCGAATTTGTATTCGTACGTTGTTCATGTCTGTCAATAGTTTTGTCTTCAGGGTCTTGTTTTCACACTGTAGCTGATTTGAGAGGTTGTTGATGACTTCTGATGGAAGAAGATATCTCGACTTGAATTAGGATTTGAGTGTGTGTATCGAATACGAGTATGTATCGAATTTGGAAGATCCTTAGAGGGTTGTGCGTTTGGAATCCTGTATGTAAACACCACTTTTTGATGGTTATTCACGTTTTTAGATATTGATCATTGAACCTTTATGTTCCTCCTCACTCTTGTTGTCAACAAGGTCTTCCCTGTGTCGATTTGCATATCCCTGGTCGATGTCTTGTCAATTCAAGTATTTATATTCTTGCAGTTTCGCAGTTCAAAAATAACTTGTGTTCTTCGACATATCGGACGATAACAAAGTCTGTTACTGAAGCATTGCAGTGAAAGAAGATTAAAAGACAAGTAGTTTACTACTAACCATTGTAAACTGCATTATTGTTTTATGTTTCTTTGCAGATTTTACGTGGCAGAGGTTCTCCTTGCTTTGGAGTATCTTCACATGCTTGGGATTATTTACAGAGACCTTAAGCCTGAGAATATTTTGGTTAGAGAAGACGGTCACATAATGCTCTCGGATTTCGACCTCTCTCTTCGATGTGCTGTCTCCCCGACTCTTGTCAAATCTTCGAACTCAAACCAGGAATCGAAAATTTTGGCCTACTGTGCTCAGCCTGCATGCATTGAACCAACTCGTGTAATGCAGCCGGATTGCATCCAACCTGCATGTTTTGGACCCCGGTTTTTCTCGAGCAAGGCAAAGAAAGACAAGAAGATCAAATTAAAGAATGAGACGAATCATCAAGTGAGTCCTCTCCCTGAGCTCATTGCAGAGCCTACCAATGCTCGATCGATGTCGTTCGTCGGCACTCACGAGTACTTGGCACCCGAGATCATTAAAGGTGAAGGCCATGGAAGTGCTGTAGATTGGTGGACATTCGGGATCTTTTTATATGAGCTTTTGTTTGGTAAAACACCATTTAAGGGGTCTGGGAACCGAGCAACACTCTTCAACATGGTTTTCAGAACCGGACCGGTTAGCGAACCGGTCCGACCGGTCGAAAGAACCGGACGACATCATAATTATTTAAAAAATTAAATAAAAATACCAAAAATATTTAATAAAAAATAATTTTGTATATCACAAGTCATATTCAAAGCAATCATAACATATATAAGTTAAAAATCATAAAATCAAGTGAAACAAAATGATTCAAATTAACTACAACATAATATTTAAGGTAAAACATATTAAATAATAAATATAATTATATAACTATAATTAAAAAATAAATTTGGGGCTAAAAAAATCATAACAAAATGATATTGTTTGGTTTAATTTTTTTAAAAAAAATAATCTCACATAGCTAAAAAACATAGAAGAACATCCCAAAAGTCTAAAGAGTAAAAATATGAGTACAAAACAATCTCACATGGTTAAGAAATATAGAAGAGCATCCTAACTAACTTCTATAAATAATAGAGGTAATTTGACATCCAAAATCATGGAGTCTTTTGGTGAGCATAGAGTGAACTATTCTTTCACTTCAATCAAGCTCGAATTTTAGGCTTCAATCGAGCTTCTAATTTTTTTTTGGGTTCAAGCCTTTTCGAGTTCAAGTTTCAATATTATATTTCGAGTTCGAGTTGAACTTGATAATTTTTAGTTTGTGAGTTTGAGTCGAGTTGAGCTTACTTTTAAAGTTTGAGTCAAGCTTAGCAATATTCGAGTTCGACTTGGCTCGTTTAACAAACAACGTCAATTGGTTTAATTTTTTTTAAAAAAAAAAATCAAATTGGTGGTTTTTTTCGGTTTTTCCGGGTTTTCAACTGGTCCGGTTCGAACGGTTCCAATCGGTTCACTAATAACGGTTCAACCGGTTTAATTTGAACCGGACTAGACAACGGTTTCCGATTGAACCGATTGAACCGGCCGATCCGGTCCGATTTTCAAAACAATGCTCTTCAATGTTGTTGGCCAGCCATTGAGATTTACAGAGTATCCTAATGTGAGCTTTGCTGCTAGGGACTTGATCCGAGGTTTACTCGTAAAGGAACCACAGCATCGGCTCGCGTATAGGCGCGGTGCTACTGAAATTAAGCAACATCCGTTCTTTCAGAGCGTAAACTGGGCACTCATTCGTTGCGCGAATCCACCTGAAGTGCCTAAGCAAGCGATGATGGACTTTTCAACCACCCGAACCGACATCCCGAAGGTACCGAACAATAAGGTTCCCGGTTTAAATGTGAAGCCTTTGGGTAACTATTTAGAGATCGATTTCTTTTAATCAATTTTCATTTCTCGGTTTTATTGTGCTCCAGTGGTACTCTTAAAGGTTTCATTCATGCAATGAAAGCTATTAAAAGATTGTAAGTTCCATTGGTGGCACATGTTGTAAACTTATCTTTGAACTTGGAGCTCCATGAACAGCACCAAGAACTGCAAATGAATCGAATCGACGAATGCATTTGCAGACCTTATCTTTTGTGGTTCAAAAGATTTCTTGCATTTGAAGTTTATTTATGTTTCATTCAATTAAAATTTTGTTATAATAAATATACTCTTCCGTTAAAAATAAAACATACATATGATAAGGTCCGATATAATATTAATTTAGTCTTTAAAACTTATACATTCAATTAAAACATATATATAAAAAAGAGAGTTTGAACGTGAATAACATATAAAAAACATATGTTTTGATACAATACCAAAACTATTTATGGTTCCTTAAAATCGAGCTAAGAATCCTAAAGATATCAATCAAACTAATATTCAATTGGTACTATTTAAATATTTTTATTCTTAAATTTTTAATACATTTTTATACGAGTACTTTGGGAGGGAACTGTAACACCTAAAACCCGTATAATTATATCAATACAGATTATAGATGTCACATGGATTTCTTAAAATATTTCTTTATTTAAAAGTGATTTAAAAATTTATTTTCTTAAAATCGTAATTGATAATATAAAAATATTATCTCAAATAAAACTATCATATAATATTTAAATCATAGATATATCATAATCAAATACGTTTACTCATAATAATAATAACATTGGTTCATATTATCCGTATTAAAATAGCATAAAACGATTTAGTTTATTCATTACAAACCAGTTCCCAAAATAATTTAACAGAGTTAATAGGAAATTTGTAAGAACATGCCACTAGCTAAGTCAACATTACATCATAGGATGTCTTACTGATATTGTAGTATATTCCTTGATGTCCGGAGTTGCTCTGTACTCTTTGCTTCTAATCTTGGTTTTCACCTTCGCGTGAAAATTATCACATGCTAAGTATATACTTAGTGAGGCAATTAAAACAATAAATAGTGCAATACAACTCATTCATGAAATTTAATGCCATATTCAAATGCCATAAGATCACGTTACCTGCATGTCCAATATTTTACCATAATCAAAACGATATGATATAAATATTATCATTTTTACCAATAACTATAGTCCGTAAGTAAACCTATGAAGACCTTGGGTATTCGAGTAATATATGCACCGTAGTGCTTACACATAAGGTCGTGTCCACCATATACACTTAGTGCCCTTACACACTATAGTGCTAATATAAACCTACAACTGCTATACTCTATGGCATGCCAACTATACTTTGTCCTTCAACGACTTACTTGAGCATATAGTCTAATTCATTCATCCATGGTATCTTATGACCATATAATTAACATTAGGGCAATTCATACCCAAAATAACATCCATGGTAAAATATCACATTATCTGGGATCAATGCATTATAATTTCACACTGACATATAATTGTCATGTCAAATTTATAAACATGACATAATATCATGTTGATCTAAACAAAGTAGACTTTTTGCAAGTATTCCTGATGATGTATAAAACATCTATGTACAGTGTCATGCATGTATTGCACTCACCTTGACACTTTATATATCCAAATGATGTGCCTCATTATGCTCCACACTAGATCCTTTTATACTTGATTTGCTTCGATCAAAAATCAATCACATTCTGTACAAAATCACAAATTGATGTCGATACATATGTTAGTATTGTACCAACATAAATACATTTCCAAAACAAAATCCATAATTATACTTGAAACATATTTTGTACCAAAATACTTCAACACTCAATAATTCTTTTAATATTGACACCTACTTTTCTAATTTACACAAAATGGTCATTCACCAATTTATCACTTAAATTTTTAATACCAAAATTTCAGCACTGAAATTATTACCAACCAAGTGCTTTTACAAAGGTAAAATTACATTTAAGCACCCCAACTATTGGAATATTGAACTTAAGTCACCAAACATTTCAAACGTCCAAAAATGGTCATAATTCACATCTAAACACACATTTCAATTTCAAAACAGTAATTTCCAGCATATCACATCAATTATTAGACAATTACACAACCATTCATAACTTTTCCAAAATTGTTGAATTGGTCCCCCAACATTTAAAAAATTACATAATGGTCCCTAAATTTTTATAAGGCTTGTAGAATACTTTTTGCATAATTTCAAGTCCTTTCATAATTTTTCTCGCTCAAACAACCCTTGGCTAAATGCTTTAAACTTATAAAACTAAGTTTTCATGATTTTGCTTGATTCAAGCATGAAATCAACTTCCAATCAACCTTACAACATATCTAAAATAAAATCCTTAATAAACTCTCATCAAAACAAAAAGTTCTATAATTTCTTCATTTGATCGAAATTCATAGGATCATTTCTAGGAAGTTTGAACATGTTTATAATCATAAATCAAGCTTGAAAATGAATCTACAACCTCAAAAATATCAAGATTCATCATCAATTTCATGAACCCTAGCATGAACATAAACCCTAAGATTTGGGATCTTTGAAAATCAAGCAAGTTGAGCAAGTATAATTGGTACCAAAAGATATCGTTTTTCGAATAGATCATTTTTCTATTTCACAACATAACTAGAAATCCAAAAGAAATTGCTCAAAAATGGAAAACCAATATTTTTGTAACCCTTGGAGAGGTTCACGGAAAACTTGGAGAAGTTGATCCAAAATGGCATGAATTTTAGATTAATTTCATGCTTATTCACCTTTAATGAATATTAAATTCATTTAATTGGGAAAATATCAATTTACCCTTAATGAAACTTCATAATTACCATCAAACCAAGACACCTCAACCTTATCATCTTCCTTAAGTCAAAGATGAACAAATAAAATCTTAGTTTACCGTTTTACCCTTGCCTTTTTCCAAAAATCAGAATCTTGTCACTTTAATCCAACGATCCAAATTAAACATGGACTTAAATCCTCAAATATAAAGATTTATATTATTTTACAACATTTAAAAATGTGGAAATAATATTTTTAGGTCTAATTTATCATCCTTCAGATTTTCCTGAATTTTCTACTCGATCTGATTTACCGAATTGTTTCTCAACTTCATTGCTTTATAACTTTTAATACAAAACTTGTATAAAAAATCTGATTCTCAATGTCTTCATGTCACACGACCTCTTAACATTACACCACTGAATCCCCAATCCTTTGCTTGCTATGCAATGACAGTACCAATATCCATTAATCGTTATTTCCAGATACGGTTGTCGGTTGACATCTCTTCTAATTCGTCGATACGAGAAGCAAATTGTTGTGTGGAGGAATCAATATCTCGACATAAGCCAAGAGGCAGATCTTATGCCACTCCACCTGGTCGTATGAAATTGGCAACTCAACTTCTATTCTTTCAAGAGAAGGCACCGAGATCCCGCGTAAGCGTTGTTTGCTCGTTGCCAATAGGATCGACTTGGGTAGTCAAATTCCATTGTGAGATTCAAAAATATGAAAGTAAGGGACCATAAATCTTAGGATCAAAAGGTTGTTTGTTCCAAAATTCTGATTCCCACATAAACATTATTCTTAAGATAAAATATTTATTTAAGGGGCTAATTTGTATCTTTTTAAAATTATCATTTTGGTCCTTAAACTTTTTCAAGATTTATACTTTGGTCACTAAACTTTCAAAATTTGCATTTTGGTTTAAAATTTTGGTGTGTTACAACTCTCCCCCTCTTAAATAAAATTTGTCCTCGAATTTTAAGATGTACCTGATATTAAGAGGTATGGATATTGCTTCCTCATGTCATCTTTTATTTCCCAAGTAACGTCCTCGACTTTATGATTTTGCCAAAGCACTTTGACTAGAGGAATCATCTTGCTACGCAGTTCTTTAATTTCTCGAGCTAAGATCCGTACTGGTTATTTTTCATAATTCAAATCTAGTCGGGTCTCAATTTCCTCCAATGCAATGACATGTGAAGGATCCGATCGATACTTTCTAAGTATCAACACATGAAAAACATTGTGAACTTTGTCTAACTCCGGAGGTAATGCTAACTGGTAAGCCATCGGTCCGATTCTCTTTAAGATCTCTTAAGGTCCAATGAATCTTGGACTTAGCTTTCCTTTGTGCCCAAAACACAATACCTTTTTCGAAGGGGATACTTTAAGAAAAACTTTATCGCCTTCTTGAAATTCAATCTCTTTTCGCTTCAAGTATGCATAAGACTTCTTCCAATCAGATGCCATCTTGAGATTATCTTGAATTATCTTCACTTTATCCTCAACCTCTTTCAATAAATCTAGGCCAACAAGATTCTAATCTTTTAACTCGAACCAATTTAATGGTGTTCGACATTTTCTCCTATATAAAGCTACGAAGCCATCTTGATGCTCGATTGATAACTGTTGTTGTAGGCAAATTCTGCTAAAGGTAAATATTGTAACACCCTCAACACTGGGTTAGTGACCAAATTGTAAAACTTCAGAATTTAATGACTAAAATAGATAAATTGAATAGTTCAGGGACTTATATATAAAAATTTGTGTAGGACTAAATAGCAAAGAATGATGAATGGAAGGAAAAATGGTCATTTAACCCAAAAATGAATTAAAAATGTATTATAGTAAGGATATATACACGTGGAATGGAAGGATTGAGGGAAAAGAAAGTTTCCAAAGAACTCTTCTTCACTCTTTTTCCTCTTTCAGCCGTGAGTTATCCAAAATCAAAGGTGAGTTTCTTGTTAGTTAATTTTGAATTGAATTTAAGTTTAGTTTATATTCCTTAGATGATACTTAAGCTTAAGGAAAGCTTAAGTTATCTTAAAATCAAAAGATGAAGGAGTTAGAAAGGATTAAAGATGAGAGGTTTATAAGTGAAATCTTGGAATATAGTTAGTAAGTAAAGTTTGAAACTAAATTTGTTGGAGTGTGTTGGAAAATTTATAGGATTCTTGGTTTCAATATATAAGACGAGATTTTTAAGATAAGGATGTGTTAGATGAATATAAATTGGTTTGAATATGTGTACTTGAGTTAAGAGTATGAAAGAGAATAAGACATGAAGGAATTGAGCTAATATGGGTAATTTTTCGGGTTTTAAAAGTGAATTCTAGGCTATGAGTATCAGTACTGCTTCATCAAGTGCCAATACCTCAAGGATAAATGAATAAAATTGGAGTAGGGGTATCGATATTAGTTGAACAATATCGATACCATCAGCCTGAATTTGATAAGTTATTCATGGGGTATCGATATCCTAGGGGTAGTATCGTTACCAAGGGTACCGATACCATAAGGCATGTCTCGGTACCATTTTGAAAATAAGGATCACAGAATAAAAATTGGGTATTGATACCCAGGCTTGGTATCGATACCAAAGCTAGGGAAGTATCGGTACCATTGAGGGGTACCAATACTACTCAAGTGGAAAATTGTATAAAGCCTTTCTTTTAGCTTGGATTATTAAGGATCGAAATATGATACTTAGAATGCTGATATGTATATAAAATGTATGATTGTGTAGATATTGGGCATAAGCAAGTTCCGGAACAACCAAGGAGTTAGAAATGATCAAGAGAGAGAAAGTAAGTCATAAAAGTGATTGGGATCAAGTGAGGCTAACGCGAGTGCATGTTATAGTATAGATGTAGTTAATGGAAATAAGACTTGCGATAAGTCTATTTTCTATGTTAAAGTTCATGGTTCAATAGTTATGAACATGCATATATTATGATTATTATAAACACATGCATAAGTGTTATATGTTTATATGTTTTGACATAAGCTATATGATATGATATAGTTGATTATATTTACATGTGATACATGGTATGTGATAAGTCATATGTGATTATAAGAGAAATGATATGAATACATGAACATATGATGAATTAGTGATAATATATAACATATAAATATGTAAGCCCATGTTATGTGAGATGAGAGCTATAGGTATATTTGACATGCCAAGAGTTGAGGGATTATATTAGGTCTTTCGGGACATACTTGATGTTATTCGAGAAAATTTCACATGCCACTCAGTGGACCCTTATACGAGCTATGGTGACAGTATTTGTGCACAACCTCAATGTACTCACATACCTTAAGTTCTCAGTAATGTACATGGGCCTATAAAAGATATAAAAAGTGTTTACATTATTATATTCTATCATGTTATTATTGTTTATAATGGATCATATATGACATGATTGAATAATGATATAATAGTTGTAATTGTATTTGAAATAATTAGATTGCATGTTCAGATTTTTAGGAAATGCATTATTGTACTTTTATGCCTCACTAAGTCTATGACTTAGCATGTAAGCATTTTACACGTAGGTACTGAGAAGCAGGAGGATCAGACCTAGGATATACAAAACATCATACCTCCTCTTAAAGATCAGATCAGAAGTAAATTACACAGTATGTATTTTGTTGTATCAAATGTGTTGGCATGTAGATAAATTGTGATTTACATATGCCCTTATCGATTTTGTAATATTTTGATTGTACTTATGTAAACGGTTAACTTTATTTTAATGAAAGTTTAAATTTTCCATGATTTATATAAATGTAAACGTTTTAAATAGTCAATGTGACACATTGGATTCGTATTTGGGTCGGTTACGGGTTGGGGGTGTTACATTTAATGGTATCAGAGCTATGGTTTAGCCGATTCTAGGCATAAACCAAAGTCTACAGTGTCTTTAAATGTATACATGCCAATAAAATAGTAAGAACTTCTGATCTGATAGGGTAACGAGTATACTGTTTTGCTAGTAGAACTATGTGGTTATATCTTATTAGATATCCGGACACGGTAGCTCCTGAAGTGAAGTGGGAGAGGATAGGCCAGTAGAAAGTAGTAATTCACCTACCCTTGCCAGGCAAGGTGAAAGACAGACACCTTCAGGAGTACCTGTGCAAAATCAAGATGTCTTTTTCAGGTCGTTGGACGCTATCCTGACGCATTTCCATCCTCCTGCTTCCTCAACTCAGAGAATGAATGTAGCAAAGGAGTTAAAGGGATTATGAGCTCCCGAGTTCAAAGGTGAAGCCGAGGAAGGTCCTGTTTCTGTGGACCTTTGGCTCAATGATGTGAAAATTATGTTAGATGGACTCCATTGTTCTGATATGGAGAAGTTAGATGGAGTGGTCTCCTTGCTTTGAGGGAAAATGAGAATTTGGTGGAATAATATCATTATGAGAATGACCAATGACAGGTGACATGATCCTTGTTCTTAGAAGAGTTCAAGCATAAGTATATAGAAGATCAGTTCATCAATCAGATGAAGCAATTTAATCGCACTGTGTATAAATACGAGTAAGAGTTCAATAAGTTAAGTCGTTTTGCGACTGAACTGATTCCGACGGAGAAATATGTGTATGAATAGTTTGTGGAGGGCTTACGCCTGAGGTTAAAGGATATGTTAATTGTGTTAATTCTTTCTTTGTTTCAAAGAGATAGTTAATCGCACTATAGCTTTGGAGAGAACTCAAAATGAAAGATTTGGAGAGCAAAGAGCCCAAACGTCTAAAAGAACTGGGGCTTCATCAAGTTTTGCACCACCCAAGAGAGGTAGGGATTATGGTTTTTGATCTCAGACGAGGTCTGAGTCAGTGGCATCCTCTGCTAGAGGATAAAATTAGATGAAATCCAAACAGACTCAGTTAGTAGGGTTTGGTGATGGGAGAGCAAATCAGGGTCAAGTCAGACAATGTCAACTTTGTGGAAGAAGCTATATCAGAATATGTCAAGTTATTTCTGGAGCCTGTTTTCGACGTGGGGAAACAAGACATTAAATGCAGGATTGTCCATTGAGGACCGGAGAGCCTGCACAGCCGGAGCGATCTGATTTGATTTCTCAGAGAGAAAGGGGAAGGGGTAGGGGAAGAAGTCAGCCCGAGTCCTCTACTCAACAGGAAGTGCGCTCTACTGCCCGAGTGTATAATATCAAGATCAATGAAGAGCGTGGTGATCCCAAAATAATTACATGTATTTTTCTATTGTATGATACATGTGTTGTAGTATTGATTGATTCGGGTTCCACATACTCATATATTAGTAGTAAAGTGGTGAGAGAATTGAGAATTCATTTAGAAGCCACTAGTACTGATGTGATAGTAACAAACCCATTAGGGAATTGAATTCCCTGCTAATCTGATGGAATTACCCTTTGATGAATTCGATGTGATACTGGGAATGTACTGGTTATATCACTATCATGCTAATGTTGACTGTAGATTGAAGAGGGTAATGTTAATCAGTTCAGAAGGATTGGAGGTTATAGTGTTCAGTGAAAGATGGAATCCATTGGCAAACGTAATATCAGTAATGTCAGCAAAGAAGTTATTACTACAAGGATGTCAGGGTTTCATTGCTAATGTACTGGATATTAGAATCAATGAGAAATGGATTGAAGAAATTCTCATAGTCAGAGAGTTTCTAGATGTTTTTCCTGCAGAATTGTCCGATTTACCTCTAGATAGAGAGGTGGAATTTCATATTGAGATAATGCCTGGAACATCGCCCATTGTAATGGCACCGTACAGAATGACTCCGAAAGAGTTACAGGAGTTAAAGATTCAATTACAAGAATTGTTGGATAAAAGATTTATAAGACCAAGTGTGTCATCTTGGGGAGCTCCAGTGTTGTTCGTTAAGAAGAATGATAGGTAGATGTGTCTCTGCATTGACTATAGACAGCTCAACAAGATGACTATCAAGAACAAGTATCCTCTCCCTAGAATTGACGATTTATTTAACCAATTAAATGGAGCTTCAGTATTTTCTAAGATTGATTTGTGTTCTGGTTATCATTAATTGAAGATCCAGGAGAAAGATATTCTAAAAACAACTTTTAGAACGAAATATAGTTATTACGAGTTCATTGTTATGCCGTTTGGAGTTACCAATGCACTGGTTGCTTTCATAGATCTGATGAATAAAATATTTCAACCTTATCTAGACCAGTTCATAGTTGTTTTCATCGATGATATATTGGTGTACTCGAAGTCGAATGAAGAGTATAGTGCACATATGAAGATAGTGTTCGCGTGTTGTGAGTACTATAAAATATACGCAAATAATGTGCAAGTATACACAATCGCTCAAGTAATATAATGATGAGTCAGTATCGTCTCCACAGGGATTGAGTGAAATCACAAAAGTCTAACCAAAGCAATGCAATATTCTATCTAAGTATAGTTAGTCTTGATATATACAAATGTCACGGCAATGGATATGTGTATGCTGGTGGATGCGGATTGATGGTGTAGCAAATGGAAATGAAGTGGCAATGATGGATGTTTAATGTTGAGTATGGTGAAATGTCAAGGCAATGAAAAATGGTAAAAATAGTAAATAAAAAGATAAATAAAATAAGAAGAAAATAATCCTCACGTGACAAGCTTCCAATGAAATGAATGGTAAGGATTGGTCTAAGGTTGCTAAACTTTTTTCTCAAGTATATTTAAGCTATCTTGTCTTTACTTACTCTACAGGGCTTTCCTAAGGTGTTCAAAAGAACCTAACAAAATAGGATGCCAAGGCATCTGCTCTCACTCAACGATGTTGGACAGCCTACCCTATTGATAAAGACACCCTTTTTAGTCGTTGAAATCCTATCCTAGTCTCTTCCGAGATCTAAGGGATTAAGTTATATTCAAAGCCCCTTGAAAATACCATAACCCATTGCTTATGAGGATCTTATCTTGCGTTTCTTCCGAATACTTACAAGTATTTTTAGCTTAGGATTCTTCCGAATACCTAACCTTCATCTAAGAGATGGACATTTCCATGCCTCTTACAAGCCTAGATGTTGAAGCATTCATAAGCAAAGAAAATAAAGAACCCAAAATAAACTTAAATATACCCTAAAAAATTAAAGTTTAAACAATCGTTCAACCAACCACCACTAAATAAGTTAGTTCATGGTGGGGTTTGAAATATCCAAACACAAAGTCATGAAAATATTCGTTCTAACAACCCACAAATTAATAGAAAAATAGCAGCAAAAGGGAAGTGAGAAGAAGCCTTCGACGCGCCACCGGAGGTCTCCTCTCGGCCACCACGAACCACCTAGCTCGCTAGCTCCTTCCGGTGCCTAGCTTGCCACTCCTTGGAGCTTTATCAATGGAGGAATATCCCAAGGAAGAAGAAATAAAAATGTGATTTTTTTTCTGCTCTATGCGTGTGCTCTCTGTCCTTTTTTTTTCTCTCCCATGAGGTGTCATATATAATAAAAATATCTAGGGGTAATGATGAGGTTGTTGGGTGCAAAATACCCCTCATACCCCTAAAATCACATGTTGTGCATGAACCTTATCCTCCAAGTGGTAGTGGTCCTTTGGCAGCTCTGGCAGGCGGTTACAGCAGTCCTTCACGTGCAGAGACAGCTGTCCAGTGCCAGCTGTCCTTATACAGAAATATCTTTTTGTCTTTTTCTGCGCCAGAAATGCCAAGGCATTTCAATATGCTTTAGCAACGTGTGATGCCGCGGCATTACTTCCCAAAGAATCCTTTTTCTTGCTATTCCCTGCACACCATAGATAAACTGCACCTTTCCCTCAAACAACACCATTAAGAAATAAAATAGCACAACCACCACAAATGCAACTACATGATCCTAAAATGACTAAAATGAGCTTTTAAACAAACAATAACTTAAGTGAAAAAGGCTTTAAAAGTAGCCTTTTTAGGAAGTTAACACCCCTCCAAACTTAAGCTATTGCTTGTCCTCAAGCAATGGGATAACAGTTACATAAGCATAATGTCATGGCAAAGTTTGATAGTAAGACAGTAGGACAAAATTGAATTTCAACCCTCAGAACGATAGGCTTCAACATGCTAGACTTATCAAGAATTCAAGTACTTTTCCCTAGGTCAAAATCCTTTGTAGTAGTGTGTGTGCGTGATTGTATCCAATCTATACTTAGCGAATTTAGACAATTTCTAATCAAGTCCCCTAGTTTTTGTCAAGGCATTTACTTATCATTAAGCACATTTTTACTCCCCTTTTCTTTGAATATTTTTTTAACTGTTACGAAGGGAGTCATCTCATCACACCTACTCTCCCACACTCTAGATGAAAGGGAGCATACCTTCCATCCCCGAGCTAGTTAAGTAGAGTCATCCCGTGACTTCTTTTATTCACTCATATGCACAAGGCTTCCATTTATTAAAGAAAGTTCCAGGAAATGCCACGGCAAAGAGGAGTGTCCCTCTACAGCTATGCTTAAGCATTTATTCACAGTTTCATTTCTAAGGGAGTTTGTTTTTGATTTTTCTTTTAAACACCATACTATATTTCAATGCCAAGACTAACTAAAGTTCATTCATAAAAATTTCCTAAATTTTCTAAGTATAGAAAACATACAAATCGTGTAAATATTTTTCACAAAGCATCAAGCCCTAGAGTGAGTTCTATCATTCTCAACAGTCATTTACATTCAGAATCTAGCCTAACAAAATTATCATCATCGAGTATCCTCAAAACATTTCATCTAACTGTCCTACCATTTACTGATGCCATGGCATAATACTATGCTAATGCTATCATGCATATGACCTACCAAGAACAATACCTCCCCCAAACTTAAGGGAAGCATTGTCCTCAATGCTTTAAAGAGAACTAAACTAACTATAAAATATATGTTATGCAATGAAATGCAACTAAATGAAAATGGATGCAAGAGAGGTACCTCAATGTTTACGTGGTGGTGGTGCTTTGGAGGTGCTAGCAGCTCCTCGTCGGGTGCGCTTTCGGATAGGTGCTGGGCTGGACTCGGAAGAAGTGGAGTAATAGTGCGCAATGCGTCCAGCCGTGGTCTTGGTGCGGCGACCATTACGTTGTGCATGAGAAGGATTGGGTGCTGGGATGGGGCTGGGTGTTTCTTCGACAGGGGCAGTGGGCGGATATTCAGGAGTCTCGGACCAGTGTGTATCAGGAGTAGGGTCAGCAGCAGGAGGATCGGGTGCATCGTGCTCAGGCTCTGGAGATGCCTCGGTAATGAATGCCGGCAGAATTTCGTCTGGGAAATTAGGGAAATTCCGTTGACCGTGGGGAATAATTTCTTGAAACAACGATTCCACCATAGCATCTCTATGCTTCATGTATCCAAAGAAATTACGGATGTCACCATGTAAAGCATGCAGTTGAGCTTGAGTCTGCGTCACAGCTTCCTCGAGAGCAAGTAACCTTGCCTCGGCATTCGATTCTGTAGTACCTGCAGATTGCTCATGAACAGGGTCTTTAGACTTGGGATTTTCAAGTCCCAACAATAGTGAAAGTCTAGCCCTAGTGATGCCCGATAATCCAGGTAAAATTTCATCAAAAGCATTTTCCTCAACCTTTTTTTTTACGACATAAAGCGGTAATTAAATTAGGAAACACCAAAGAACTTGCCTTTTTACCCAAATAGTCGTGAACTTGCTGAACAATAATACGACCCACATCGATCGGAAGGGATACTATTATAGAATGTAAAAGCAATAAGCATGAAAGTGATACCGTAGTGTTGTGGGAAGTGGGCATTAGTTTATGCTTGAGAAAGTGATTCCATAACTTTGCGCGCGGCTGAAGACGTTCTTGGTTGACCGAGTATCTACTCGTTTGTCGTCCATTCCACTCAGTGTTTTCAAAACAAAGGTCCTCTAAGACCCCATCGAATGTGTTGTTATCGGCTTCCTCTTCGAACATGGCATGGCCGTCTACTACCTCCTGTAAATGAAAATAATGATTAATAGCAGTGGATGTAAAATGGATTTGCTTACCTCGAACGAAGACGGAGTGCTGATTGGGCTTGGAAATGTTCGCATAGAACTCCTTAACTAATGAGGCGTTTACCAAACCAGGATGACGGGCAAACTTCTGCCACTTGAGCAGCGTCACGATGTCCATAACATTGGGTCCAAAACCACCATCGGTTTCCTCGGTAAAAATAAATCCCAACTCAAAAAAGAGTTTTCGATTCTTGAAGTTTTGGAACCGAGCCTTGGCCTCATCGTTCTCAAACTGTTGCCAAGCGGTCGTGTCGGTTGGAGCTGGTCTTGAGCGCACCATTTTCAGTGTTTTTGAAGTAAGAAAAATGAAAAAGGAGAAAGCTTTTGAAAGCTTTAAAAACTTGGATGTATTTTGGCTATGGAGAGAATAAGGGAAGAAGATGAGTAAAAAAGAGAGAAAAAGTAAAAGTTAACATAAAAGAGAAAAAATGAATAAAGAAAGAGAAAAGAAAAAGTTAAAAATTTGGGAGGGAAAAGGGGTGATAGGACGGTTAAGAGAGGAATTAGTGGGTGGGGGGTTGTGCATGTATAGGGAAGGAAAAAAAACTGCCAAAAGGTAATGATGGTGATAAGAAATGTCAGAAATTAAATTAAATAAAAAGAAACAAATCAAAAGAATATCTCTCCAATTAATGCTTTGTCCTTTCCTCCCTTTGGTAACCGCTCCTTGTACGGTTTGCAGCAATGTGGTCCCTACAAATCAGATCAAAAATTAATTACAAAATAAAATAAAATAAAACTAAAGAAAAAAACTTGAATGTTAAATTTTATTTATGCACAGACACAAATTGAATGCCGAGGCATCGAATTTTGGTTCTCCTCTGAGCACGCTTCAGTATCGTGTAGCCGTAACACGTCCTTGTTGTGCGGTGGTGGAATTCCATTGTAGGCTTTCAGACGCTGGCCATTGACCTTGAAGATCTTCCCATTGTTTATTCTCTTGATGTCAACAGCTCCATGGGGATAGACATAATGCACCTCAAATGGCCCTGACCATCGAGATTTTAGCTTCCCAGGAAAGAGTTTAAGTCTGGAGTTGTAAAGCAAGACTTGTTACCCCATATGAAAATGCCGTGGCATCAGTTTTTGGTCATGCCACTTCTTGGTTTTCTCCTTGTATATCTGAGCATTCTCATATGCTTGTTCTCTAAACTCTTCCATTTCATTAAGTTCTAATAATCTCTGCTCCCCAGCTAGTTGAGCATCAAAATTCAATCGCTTGATAGCCCAATAAGCTTTATGTTCAAGCTCAACTGGGAGATGACAAGCTTTACCATACACTAACTTGAAGGGTGACATCCCTAAAGGAGTTTTGAATGCTGTTCTGTACGCCCAAAGTTCTTCATCCAACTTTGGCGACCAATCCTTTCACTTTGGGTTCACCACTTTCTCTAAAATCTTCTTGATCTCTCGATTAGATATCTCAGCTTGGCCATTTGTCTGCGGATGATATGCCGTGGCAATCTTGTTTCGAACTCCATATCTCAGCAATGCCTTGACAATCAACTTGTTATCAAAATGGGTTCCTTCATCAGTGATGATAGCACGAGGTACTCCAAACCGAGTGAAAATATACTTGTGCAAAAACTTGAGTACGGTCTTGGAGTCATTCTTTGAAGTTGCTATTGCTTCCACCCACTTTGACACATAATCCACAACAAGCAATATATATAATTTTCCTTCAGAAGATGGGAATGGTCCCATGAAATCAATGCCCCACACATCAAACAGCTCTATCTCCAAAATATTTTGCAGCGGCATCTCATGTCGTCTGGAGATGTTTCCAGTCCGTTGGCATCGATCACATCCTTTGTAAAATGCTTGGGAATCTCTAAACAAAGTTGGCCAGTAAAAGCCTGATTGCAGGACCTTAGCAGCAGTCCTTGCTCCACCAAAATGGCCTCCACTTGGGGCCGAATGACAATGGTACAAAATATCACTTTGCTCCTCTTCAGGTACACATCGTCTAATGAGCTGATCGACATAATGTTTGAACAGATATGGCTCATCCTAAAAATAGTTCCTTGCATCGTGCTTGAACTTCTTTTTAGCCTGACTATTCAAATCAAAAGGCATAATTCCACTAACAAGAAAATTAACAAGGTCAGCATACCACGGGATTGCCGTGGCATATAAAATTTTCTCATCAGGAAATTCCTCTTGGATATCTACAGTGTCATGGCATTCAGAATTGTTCTCTAGCCTAGATAAGTGATCAACAACTTGATTTTCAGTTCCTTTTCTATCTACCACCTCTAAGTCAAATTCTTGCAAAAGTAAGATCCACCTAATAAGTCTAGGCTTGGCAACCTTTTTGTTCACTAAGTATTTTATAGCCGAATGATCAGTATGAACAATAACTTTAGTGCCTATTAGGTAAGGTCTAAATTTATCAAAAGCAAATACTACGGCAAGTAATTCTTTCTCAGTGGTGGTGTAGTTCAATTGTGCTTCATTTAAAGTGCGGCTAGAGTAATAAATAACATGAAAGATTTTACCTCGGCGTTGCCCCAAAACAGCTCCTACGGCATAATCGCTTGCATCATACATCAGCTCAAATGGTGATGTCCAGTCGGGAGGGACTACAATGGGTGCCGAGATCAGTTGTCGCTTTAGCTCAGTAAACGCGTCGAGGTATAATTCGTCAAACACAAAGGGTTGGTTTTGTTGAAGCAATGTGCACAAGGGTTTAGAAATCTTGGAGAAATCTTTGATAAACCTTCTATAGAATCCAACATGTCCAAGAAAACTTCTTATTTCCTTGATCGAAGTTGGTGGTGGGATTTTTTCAATCACTTCAATCTTTGCCTTGTCCACCTCAATACCCTTGTGTGAAATTTTGTGGCCTAATACAATACCTTCAGTCACCATGAAGTGACATTTTTCCCAGTTTAAGACCAACTCAGCCTCCTCGCATCTCTTGAGAACTTTTGCTAAATTGCCGAGGCATCGTTCAAAATCATCCCCACAAACAGAAAAATCGTCCATGAAGATCTCCAGAAAATCCTCAACCATATCTGAAAATATAGCTTGCATACAGCGCTGAAACGTTGTCGGGGCATTATAGAGTCCAAAATGCATCCTCCTAAAGGCAAAAGTGCCATAGGGACAAGTAAATGTAGTCTTCTCCTGGTCCTCTGGTGCGATGGCAATTTGATTGTACCCTGAGTACCCATCCAAAAAGCAATAGAATGCTTTGCTGGCCAATCGATCCAACATTTGGTCGATGAAAGGTAGAGGAAAGTGGTCCTTCTTCGTAGCTTTGTTGAGTTTTCTATAGTCCATACATATCCTCCATCCGGTCACAGTGCGAGTGGGTAATAGCTCATTATCCTCATTCATAACCACCGTCGTGCCTCCTTTCTTCGGAACACATTAGACAGGGCTCACCCATGAGCTATTAGAGATAGGGTAGATTACTCCAGCATCAAGCCATTTCAGAATTTCTTTCATCACCACTTGCTTTATAACAGGGTTGAGTCTTCTTTGTGGTTCAATTGAATTGCCGTGGTAATCTTCTAGCAGAATCTTGTGCATGCAGATCATGGGACTAATGCCTTTCAAATCGGCCATAGTCCAACCAATTGCTTTCTTATACTGCATCAAAACACTTAACAAACTTTGCTCTTGGTTAGCAGTAAGGTTAGCAGAAATAATCACCGGTAAAGTCTCATCGCTACCTAAGTAAACATATTTAAGATGCCCTGGAAAAGTCTTAAGCTCTAGATTGGGTGCATGCAATAATGAAGGCTTAGGAGAAATGAATTCATCAAAATTCAGAGGTTCAAAATTCATACCTGATCTAACTTGTACTAAGCTAGATTGCTCCTCCAAAATTGGAAAGTCGTCGGACTCCACTAAGCTTTCATCATCCACCCAATATTCATTTTCTGCTAGCTGAATGAAGTTGTTCTGGCAAAGATGTTCAGTCTCTTCTTCAATCACTGAGTTCAATTCAGAAATGCCTTGGCATTCTTTAGTGTCATCAACATATTTGAGCGTTCTAAAAACATTTACAGTCACACACTGATCAGCCACTCTCATGGTGAGTTCACCTTTTTCACAGTCTATCAAGATACGTCCAGTGGCTAGGAAAGGTCTTCCCAGAATGATTGGTGCCTTGGCATCAACTTCGTAGTCCAGAATTAAGAAGTCGACTGGAAACACAAACTTGTCCACCCTTACTTTGACATCCTCGACTCTCCCTTCAGGTTTAACATGGGATTTATCGGCAAGTTGTAATACTGAGGTGGGTCTTGCATCTCCTATGCCAAGCTTCAAGAATATCGATTTCGGCATTAAGTTAACACTTGAACCAAGATCACATAAAGCCTTTCCAACGAAATCAGCTCCAATTGAGCAAGGAACAATGAAGCTGCCCGGATCATTTCTCTTTGAAGGCAACTTACTCAATGAAGAACAAAATTTGTTGCCGTGGCAACAGTCTCTACTTTCCTTTTCTTGGTACAGATGTCCTTCAAAATTTGGTATACATCGGCATCTGTTCAACAGCTTCCAAGAGAGGTATATTGATATGGAGCTGATCAAGAATGTCTACGAACTTCTTGAACTGAACTTCATCATTGCGCTTCTTCAATCTTTGCGGGAAGGGTGGGGGAGGTCTAGCTTCCTTAGCTGTAGGAATAGAATTTTCTTTTGCCTTGGCATCAGAATCTGGTACCTTGGTAGAATCCTCCTCCTTGTCCTTCTTAGAAACTCTATCATCTTGTAATTCAGCTTTAGTAGTGGGATTAGAATCATCTTGTTGTGGCCCACTATCCTTGACTTGTCGATTGATTTGTGTTCCACTCCTAAGAGTTAACACATTGCAATGTTCTTTTCCAGGCCCTTTAGTGACTTCAGTATCACTTGGCAAACGTCATTGCTGACGCTCTTGCAATGCCGTAGCAATTTGACCAACTTGACCTTCCAAAGCTCTCAGAGACGAGCTATGGCTTTGAAGTAAGGCGCCTTGACTATGAAGTAAAGCTCCTTGATTCTTAATTGAAGTAGAATGGTCTTGCAACATTGTCTTCGTAGTAGATATGAATTCTTGAATTGTAGCTTCTAAGGAACTTATGCTCGCTGAAGATGAAGCTCATTTGTTAGCATAATGCCATGGCATAGCATTTTGGTAACCTTGAGGCTCATTGTGATTCTGCTGCCTAGTAGGTTGATTAGCATTGTGGGCTCCTTGATTTCCCCATGAAAAATTAGGATGCTGACGCCATCCAGCATTATAAGTGTTTGAGTAAGGATTGTTGCTGCCTCGATTGTAATTGCCTACAAAGTTGATGGACTCATGGTTGGTTGGGCATTCGCTCTCGTGATGATTGTCTTGGCATAACATACATGCCAGACTAGTTGTTTTCACTTTCTTCACATCAGTGGAACATTGTAAGTTCTTCAACATATTAGTAATAGCGGAGAGTTGAGCGGACACCGAATCTTTGGCTTCTAACTCGAATGCTCCAGGTGCTCTTCTCCCACTCCCAAGTCTTGAGGAAGGAAATTGATAATCATTGTTAGCAATTCTGTCCAAGATAGCAAATGCCTTCGTATGTGATTTGTCCAGCAATATCCCATTTACCGAGGCATCCAGTAACATCCTCGTTGGTGCATTGACTCCATTATAGAACATGACTACTTGAGTCCAATCATGAAAACCATGATTTGAACACTTTCGAAGCAAACTCTTGTAACGATCCCAACACTCATACATGGATTTGTCGTTGCCTTGGCGAAAAGATGATATTTCATTCCTTAGCTGCGTATTCATGTTTGGTGGGTTGTACCTCAATAAGAAGCTCTTACAAAGATCGGCCCATGATTCCATCGAACCGGCTGGTACACCACTCAACCAAGCTCTTGCTCGGTCACGCAATGAATACGGAAAAAGCTTTAATTTCAGAAAATCCTCATGCACTCCTTCTTGGCGGAAAGAATCACAAACTTCTAGAAAATTACGAATGTGCTGCCTGGCATCTTCAGTTGGCATACCCCCAAACTGCCCAATGGAATTCAACATGTTGAACATGACTGGTTTTAGCTCGAAATGTGCAACTTGAATTTCGGGTGCCACAATCCCAGGATTCAGATCATCCAGCATCAGATTTAAATGATCTCGAATAACACGAGGCCTGATAGCATGTTCAACATTGTTTAATGCCGCGACATTCTGATTTCCGTCATCTTGACCAATGCCTTGGTTTCCAATCTGATACATATTTCCTTGAGCATGTCTTCTTCTTCTAAAGAGTCTTTCAATCTCAGGTTCTATTGGTTCCAAAGGCTCTTCAGAATTTCTTCTAGGCATACACTAAATAAACCTGAAAAATAAAACAAAAAATATCAAGTAAACTATACAAAAAATAAAAAAGCAAAACAAAATAAAATGCTATGGCAAAACTAAATAACTTCAGGCTGCCAATCCCCGGCAACGGCGCCAAAAACTTGTTCGCGTGTTGTGAGTACTATAAAATATATGCAAATAATGTGCAAGTATACACAATCGCTCAAGTAATATAATGATGAGTGAGTATCGTCTCCACAGGGATTGGGTGAAATCACAAAAGTCTAACCAAAGCAATGCAATATTCTATCTAAGTATAGTTAGTCTTGATATATACAAATGTCACGGCAATGGATATGTGTATGCTAGTGGATGCGGATTGATGGTGTAGAAAATGGAAATGCAGCGGCAATGATGGATGCTTAATGTCGAGTATGGTGAAATGTCAAGGCAATGAAAAATGGTAAAAACAATAAATAAAAAGATAAATAAAATAAGAAGAAAATAATCCTCACGTGACAAGCTTCCAATGAAATGAATGGTAAGGATTGGTCTAAGGTTGCTAAACTTTTTTCTCAAGTATATTTAAGTTATCTTGTCTTTACTTACTCGACAGGGCTTTCCTAAGGTGTTCAAAAGAACCTAACAGAATAGGATGCCAAGGCATCTGCTCTCACTCAACGATGTTGGACAGCCTACCCTATTGATAAAGACACCCTTTTTAGTCGTTGAAATCCTATCCTAGTCTCTTCTGAGATCTAAGGGATTAAGTTATAATATTCCTAGGCCAGTTCAAAGCCCCTTGAAAATACCATAACCCATTGCTTATGAGGATCTTATCTTGCGTTTCTTCTGAATACTTACAAGTATTTTTACCCTTAGGATTCTTCCGAATACCTAACCTTCATCTAAGAGATGGACATTTCCATGCCTCTTACAAGCCTAGATGGTGAAGCATTCATAATCAAAGCAAATAAAGAACCCAAAATAAACTTAAATATACCCTAAAAAAATAAAGTTTAAACAATCGTTCAACCAACCACCACCAAATAAGTTAGTTCATGGTGGGGTTCGAAATATCCAAACACAAAGTCATGAAAATATTCGTTCCAACAACCCACAAATTAATAGAAAAATAGCAGCAAAAGGGAAGTGAGAAGAAGCCTTCGACGCGCCACCGGAGGTCTCCTCTCGGCCACCACGAACCACCTAGCTCGCTAGCTCCTTCCGGCGCCTAGCTTGCCACTCCTTGGAGCTTTATCAATGGAGGAATATCCCAAGGAAGAAGAAATAAAAATGTGATTTTTTTCTGCTCTATGCGTGTGCTCTCTGTCCTTTTTTTCTCTCTCCCATGAGGTGTCATATATAATAAAAATATCTAGGGGTAATGATGAGGTTGTTGGGTGCAAAATACCCCTCATACCCCTAGAATCACATGTTGTGCATGAACCTTATCCTCCAAGTGACAGTGGTCCTTTGGCAGCTCTGGCAGGCGGTTACAGCAGTCCTTCACGTGCAGAGACAGTTGTCCAGTGCCAGCTGTCCTTATGCAGAAATATCTTTTTGTCTTTTTCTGCGCCAGAAATGCCAAGGCATTTCAATCTGCTTTAGCAACGTGTGATGCCGCGGCATTACTTCCCAAAGAATCCTTTTTCTTGCTATTCCCTGCACACTATAGAAAAACTGCACCTTTCCCTCAAATAGCACCATTAAGAAATAAAATAGCACAACCACCACAAATGCAACTATATGCAACTACATGATCCTAAAATGACTAAAATGAGCTTTTAAACAAATGATTTTTTCACTTAAGTTATTATTTGTTTAAAAGCCTTTTAAAAGTAGCCTTTTCACTTAAGTTATTTTTTCACACGTTGGACAAATGATTTTTAGAAACAAATGAGCTTTTAAACAAATAATAACTTAAGTGAAAAAGGCTTTAAAAGTAGCCTTTTCACTATAAACTGCACCTTGGACATATGATTTTTGCAGAAGGAATTAGGGTTGATCCTCAGAAGATAAAAGCAATTCTAGAATGGGAAGTTTCAAAGAATGTATTTGAAGTTAGAAGTTTTATGGGACTTGCAGGTTATTATCGAAGGTTTGTTAAGAACTTTTTGATGATAGCTTTGCATTTAACTAGGTTAATAAGGAAAGATATGTCATTTGCTTGGACTCCTAAGTGTTAAGAAAGTTTTGAAACGTTGAAAAAGATTTTGACAGAAGCTCCAGTATTGGTTCAACTTGAATCTGGCAAGAACTACGTGGTTTATAGTGACACGTCCTATAATGGCTTGGGATGCGTGTTCATGCAAGAAGGTAAGATAGTGGCTTATGCGTCCAAACAATTATAACCACATGAAAAGAACTATCCAACACATGACTTGGAGTTGGTTGCAGTATTGTTCGCTCTTAAGATGTGGCATCACTACTTACATGGTGAATGTCCGCGCTGTGTGAGTACTAAATATGGGTGCGGATATATGTGCAAGTATATACAATCGAACAAGTAATACAGTGATAAGTGATTATTGTCTCCACAGGGATTGGAGGAAATCAAATAAGTTCTATCAAAGCGCTTTACTTTGTATCCTAAGTAAAGTTAGTGATGGTATGTACAAATGATAATATTGAGGCAAAATGTAGTGGATATTATGGAAATAGGATGATAGTAATGTGGTTGAAAATGGAGATGTCGTGGCAAATTGGATGAAAATGTCTTGGCAAATTGAATTGTGTTGAGTGTGAACAAACGAAAATGTCAAGGCAGAATAAAATGCAGATACAAAATTTAATTGATATGACTTTGTCTTTCTCACATGACAACCTACTATGGGAATGAGTGATAGGATTCATAAAGGAAAATCTAAGTTCACTTCTTAGATGGTCTTACTTCTACACCTTATCTGCCGACAAGTCTACTGGGGTGCCCTATGCTATCTCTAGTAAGGGACTCGACAGATTCAAGATGCCATGGCAAAACCGGTTGGCGTAAGCCCCTGCAGTGATCGTATTGGTCCAGATAATAGGATATGTCTCGACAATTCCTTTTTGCGGCAGCATTAACATCTAACCTATCTCTCATGCACAACTCCTATTAGTCGAATGAAATCCTAGCCTTATCTCTAAGGTGGATTAGGCCTAGTTACTATCTAGAACCCCTTACTTATGTGGTTCTTCCCTAGTTTCTCTCGAGCACTAAGGATCTGCTACCTAGATATTCTCTCAAACCCTGAGAAATCTCCTAAGGAATGGCACTCTCATAGCTCCTACAACTTTAAGGCACTAAGCTTCATAAACAAAACATATTATAACATAGAAAAACAACCATTCATTAAAGTAAAACTTAAATATCCAAAATAAACTCCCACCAAATAGGATTAGTCCATGGTGGGGTTTGAAATAAACAATCACAAAGCAAGTTAATCAGTTCCTTACATCCTAAATGATAAAATATGAAAGCAAAGAGCAAAGAGAAGGAGGAAAAGCCTTCGACGTGCACTTCTAGAGCTTCCCTCGACCACCACGAATTGTCCCAGTGAACTAGCTCTTATCGGACGACTAGAACGCCACTCCCTTAAGCTTGTCAATGGAAAAATGCCACGGCAAATAGAATTGACGGAGAAAGGAGAGACCTTTTCCCTCTTATTTTTAAGCTCAAAATGGCGTGGAACCAAAGTCTCTACCATTGTGGCTTTATCCTTTATTTATAAGGGAAGATTAACCCTAGGACTTGGTGTTGAAATTCCTAGGATACCCCAAACCATGCATAAATCACGTGAGGATAGGGTAGATCTGGCAGTGGTCTGGCTGGGCAGCTGGCATTGATCCAGCCTGGGTGGTTGGTTGAGTACTAGGCATAATCCAACTGCAAAAGCTTAAGGATATACAGGATCAGTAGCAGGGCGGCGTGGTTCAGCAGGGTCGACTGTAGCAGCGCTGATCCCCTCCAGGCGGATCCTCGAGGCAGATTTCTCACTCACGGTCAGAGGTCACGTGAAAATAGGGACAACTGTCTTCAAAAATATCTTCTTTAATTTTGTTCGCTCTCGAAATGCCAATTCAACTCGGTATTTTCATTCTACTCAGAAGTCTCCTTATGTCACGACATTTCCTTTTGCTTTTCCTTACCTCAAATCCTGCACATCACCAAACAAACACCTTCATCATAAAGCATCACTGATTACAAAATAAAATTCCACGACAAATAGAGTTCCACCACATGCAACTATATGCTCCTAAATGCATCTATATGCTCCTAAATGCATCTATATGGTCCTAAATGAGCTCTTAGACATTCAATAACTTAAATGAAAAGCACCCAAATATAACCTTTTTAAGGAGTTATCATACCCCAAACTTAAGCTATTGCTTGTCCTCAAGCAATGAATAGTATTAAGCAAAACAAAAGTACCATGACAAGTTCAGAAGCAGAATAGTTATATAGGATAAAATTTCAACCCTCAATATTTGGCTTCAACATGCTAGACTAGTTTGAGAAATCATGTACTATCCCCTAGGGAAAGATTCTTTGTGTGGGTGTGTGTGTGTTTGTATATAGTCCATGCTTAAAAACCTAAAAATTTTCTAAGCAAGATTTCTTAATTTGTCACGACATTTACAAATTTTTACTCCCCCTTATTTTCTTATCTTTCGTTAATTCTGCTACGAAGGGAGTTAGCTCATCACACCTACCATCCCACACTCTAGGTGAAAAGGAGCATACCTTCCACCCCTGATCTAGTCAGGTAGAGTCATCCCTTGACATCTTTTATTCACTCATATGCCATAGATGCTATTCATTTGTATGCAGTTTCCAGGAAATGCCATGGCATAGCAGAGTGTCCCTCTACAGATATGCCGAAGCATTTATTTATAACTTCAAATATATATATATATATATATTATGTAGGGTTTCATCATTTAAAGTTTTATGCCACGACATTTAAGAATTCTCTTTAAAAAATTTCTAAGTTTCTCAAGCATGGAAAAATACAATCGTGTATTCAAGGGTTTCAAACAAGCAAGTCCTAGAGTTGGTTTTATCATCCTCAACCAATCATGTACATTCTATCCTATCCATCAAGAATTCTTCATCATTGGGCTTCCTCAATTAATTCCAGAAAACTAATTCTACATTTACTAATGTCATGGCATATTCGTTATACTAATACAATCATGCAATGATTTGAGAGAACCCTACCTCCCCCACACTTGAGAAAAGCATTGTCCTTAATGCTTAAAAACTAAGGAAAACTAAACTACATTCTATGTCATTCAATACAATGCAAGGTACCTCGACTTCATGCTTGTGGTGGTGCGGCGGTCGTCGGACGCGTGCAATTTCGCAGTTGAGTGGGGTTGGAGTGTTCAGAGTCGGATGCTGGAACAACAGGGGGAGTACTAGGACTGTTGACAACTGGGGCTCTTTATACTGAGACACCTTCTTTAGGCGGTGTCTACTCCTTCAAAAAGGAACTTGCCGCTATATCTCAGATTATTCCTCCTCCATTGGCTATGCAGGCTGTGGTATTTCTGGGTGTTCCTCTGTTAGTGGCTCAACAATTGTGTGGTTATGGAACATGTACAAGTTGGAGGTTGGATTCTCAATTTTTAGTTGGCGACACAGTGTGGAAATGGTTAAGGTTAGCCGAAGCTTCCTCAACGAATGACTGGTGAATCTCTTCACTAGCAGGCTGGTGGGCATCTTCATTGGTAGATTGGTGAACATCTGCAGATGCTTCAATTTTTCAACGGTTGCAGAGCATGACAGGGAAGACTGGGATGTTGAAATTTGTATGCGGGAGAATCTCCAAGAAAGCGTTGGTAAGAACTAATCTCGGCGCTTGGCATAGGGAAAATATGTCATCATTTTGTCAGACAACTATCCGACTTGCTCCTGAGTGCGCTTAGTGACCTCTTCTAGGGCATCTGGTTTTGCCCTGGCATGTGGAGTTGCACCAGCACGAGAAGTGGTCTCCTCATTCTCCTTTCCCTTGGCTTCCTTCAATCCAAGTAACATAGGGATCTTGGCCTTTGTAATACCAGCCATGCCAGGTAAGATCTCATCAAATTGTTCCTCTTACACATTCTTCTTACGGCATAGAGCTGTAATGAGATTTGGAAATACTAGGGCGCTGGAAGGTCTCTTCAGGCATGTATGAACTTGCTCCACAATGATTTTTCCTATATCGATGGAACGATCACATATAACTGAATACAACAGAAGCATCCGCTGACAGGAAATGGTGGTGTTGTGGGAAGTCGGTAGAAGCTTGTGCTTCATGAAGTGATTTCACAACTTAACTTTCGGTTGTAACCGATCTCGATCACTATCATTTGGCTCATTTGCTGGCCATTCCACTGAGTGTCGGAAGACAAAGGTCTTCCAAAATACCATGGTATGTTTTATTGTCGGCCTCTTTCGTAAAAGTGGTGTGGTGGTCGACAACATCCTGCAATTTAAAATAACAATAGCAGTGGAAGTAAAGCGAATGGAAATGCCACGAACCACCACGACATGTTGGTTCGGTTCAGTGATGTTGGCGTAGAATTCCTTCACCAACGCATTTACGTTCTCAGGGTGCTTGGCAAATTTTTTCCACTTGTGCGTGTTGACAATGTCAAGCACATCACTACCTAGGTCGGCATCTTCCTCATCAGAAAAGAAAAATCCTAACTCGAAGAACACCCGACAGTTTTTAAGGTTTTGAAACAGTTCTTGTGCGGCTTCATCCACAAAGCGGGGTGAAGGTGCTACAGCCGAGCTAGATAGATGGGATCACACCATGATTAATGAAAAGACAAGGAAAGAGTGAGAAAGCTTGAAGCTTTTCTTGGCTATGGAGGTTCGGTACAAAGGAAGGAAGAAGAAGAGAGAAAATAAAGTGAAAGAGTAAAGTGAAAAAGTGGAGTAGATAAGAACAAAATAAAGATTTTGCAGGGAATATTTAATGAGTTGGTGGGGTATGGGCGGGAAGATAACAAAAGTAAAAGTGAAAAAAAAATTAACCCTAAAGCAAAAGTAAAAAGTGAAAAAGTTTTCACTTTTTTTTTCTTTCCTTGTTGTCGCCCACTTTTTATTTAGCTTCCACCGTACGGTATCACGTGCTGGCTGTATGGGATGGACATTGCAAAGAAAAAAATAAAAATAATTAATTAAAATAAAATATAATAAAAAGAAAAGGAAATAAAATATTATTTATGCGCATAAGTAAATCTAAAATGTCACGACATCTTCAAGATGCTTGGCCGGTATCGACATCGTGCAAGAGGAGTTCAGATTTGTCACGCATGGGTGGGGCTCCTTGAGAAGTCTTCAAACGCTGGCCATTGACTTTAAAGATGGACCTGTCATCTATGTTATTGATATCCACAACGCCATGAGGGTAAACATGGTGGGCTTCAAATGGTCCCGACCATCGTGACTTCAATTTGCCAAGGAAGAGATTAAGCCTGGAGTTAAACAAGAACACCTGCTGGACAATATGAAAATGCCATGGCAAACACATTCTGACATCCCACTTCTTGATTTTTTCTTTGTAGAGCTTGGCATTTTCATATGCTTGTGCTCGAAACTCTTCCATTTCGTTCAGATCGAGTAACCTTTTCTCCTCAGCTAGCTATGCGTTGAAGTTCAGCTTCTTGATCGCCCAATATGCCTTATGTTCTAACTCTACAAGTAGGTGACAAGCTTTTCCATATACCATCTTGAAAGGTGACATTCCTAAAGGTTTTTGAATGCCGTTCGATAAGCCCATAGTGCTTCGTCCAGTTTTGGGGACCAATCTTTCATTCTAGGGTTAACCACTTTCTCGAGGATTTGCTTGATTTCTCGATTGAACACTTCAGCTTGCCCATTTGTTTGTGGGTGATATGCCGTGGTAATTTTATGTCGCACTCCATATTTTTGTAATGTCTTGACAATTACCTTGTTATCAAAGTGAGTGCCCTCGTCACTGATGATGGCTCTTGGTACTCCAAATCGAGTAAAAATATTCTTGTGAAGGAATTTGAGCACCGTCTTAGAGTCATTCATCGGTGTGGTAATTGCTTCAACCCACTTAGATACGTAGTCCACAACAAACAAAATATACAAGTCTCCAAAAGAATATGGGAATGATCTCATGAAATCAATGTCCCAAACGTCAAAGAGCTCTATCTCCAAAATATTTTACAATGGCATTTCGTGTCGTCTGGAAACGTTCCTAGTGCGCTTGCATCTATCATATGTTTTGTAAAACTTGTGAGCATCCTTAAACACTGATGGCCAGTAGAAGCCTGATTGGTGGACCTTTGCAGCAATCCTCACACCTCCAAAATGCCCTCCACTGGGTGCTATGTGGCAATGGTGTAAGATGTCTTATTACTCCTCTTTGGGGACACATCGTCGAATCATTTGATCGATGCATTATTTAAACAAATATGGCTCATTCCAAAAATAGAACTAGGCATTATGATAGAATTTCTTCTTACCTTGGTTGTTCAATTCATAAGGGAAAATACCACTAACAAGAAAATTAACAAGGTCAGCGTATCACGGGATTGTCGTGGCATATAAAATTTTCTCATCAGGGAATTCTTCATTAATATAAAAAATGCCATGGCATTATGAAATGTTTTCTAGCCTAGATAAATGATCTTCAACCTGGTTCTCAGTACCTTTCCTATCGATTACCTCTAAGTTGAACTATTGCAGTAGTAATATCCACCTAATAAGTCTAGCATTGGCATCCTTCTTATTCACTAAGTATTTTATAGCTGAGTGATCAGTGTGAACTATGAATTTGGTGCCTATCAAATATGGCCTAAACTTGTCAAATGCAAATACCATTGCAAGTAGTTCTTTCTCAGTGGTAGTATAATTCAATTGAGCCTCATTCAAGGTATGGCTAGTGTAAAATATAACATGAAAAATTTTACCTCTGTGTTGCCCAAGCACAGCTCCCATGGTAAAATCACTTGCATCACACATTAACTCGAACGGTGACGTCCAATCTGGGGAAACCATGATCGATGCAGAGATAAGTCTTCGCTTCAGCTCATTGAATGCGCCATGGCAATTTTGATCGAACACAAACGGCTGGTTCTATTGAAGTAGGGTGCACAAAGGCTTGGATATCGTGGAGAATTCCTTGATGAACCATCTGTAAAACCCAGCATGTCCAAGGAAACTCCGAATGCCCTTGATAGAAGTGGGTGGGGGTAGCGTCTCGATCACCTCGATCTTTGCTTTGTCCACCTCAATGCCCTTTGTAGAAATTTTATGGCCTAAAACAATGCCTTCGGTCACCATGAAGTGACATTTTCCCAATTCAGTACGAGATCAGCCTCCTCACATCGCTTGAGTACCTTTGCCAAATTACCAAGGCATTTTTGAAAGTCATCTCCAGAAACAAGAAATCATCCATAAAAATTTCTAGAAAATCCTCAACCATGTTAAAAATATGGCTTGTATGCAGCGCTGAAAAGTTGCCAGGGCATTACAGAGTCCAAAAGACATTCTTCGAAAAGCATAAGTGCCATAGGGACATTTGAATATTGTCTTCTCTTGGTCCTCTGGTGCGATGGCAATTTGATTATACCCGAGTATCCGTCCAAGAAACAGTAAAATGCCTTGCCAGCAAGTGATCCAACATTTGATCGATGAACGAAAAAGGGAAGTGATCCTTCTTGGTGACCTTATTGAGTTTGCGGTAGTCCATGCAGATTCGCCACCTAGTGACAGTGCGTGTTGGAAGCAACTCGTTGTCTTCACTTGTCACCACGGTCGTGCCTCCCTTTTTCGGCACACATTGACGGGACTTACCCAAGAACTATCAGAAATAGAGTAAATCACTTCAACTTCAAGCCACTTGAGAATCTCTTTCATCACAACTTGCTTCATGATTGAGTTTAATCTTTGCTTTGGTTCTATGGATTTGCCATGGCATTTTTTCAACATGATTTTGTGTATGCAAATGGTTGGACTTATTCCCTTTAGATCTACCATCGTTCATCCTAATGCTCTCTTATGTTGTGACAAAACACTTAGCAAACTACATTCTTAGTTAGGGGTAAGGGCAGAGGAAATAATCACAGGTAAAGTTTCATTACTACCCAGACAAGCATATTTAAGATGTTGTGGCAAATTATTTAGCTCTAGGGTAGGAGCATGCTGTAATGAGGGCTTAGGAGGAACAAACTCTTCGAAATTAAGAGGTTCAAAATGCGTACCTAGGCTAGCTTTGAGGAAGTTAGCCCGCTGTTCCTCAGATGAAAATCATTAGGCTCTTCGGCCTTTAAGTCTTCAAGTAGCCTCTCATCACTTTCCAGCTGAATGAAATTGTCATGGTAAAATTGATCTGATTCTCTTGCGATTATTGTATCCACTTCTAAAATACTCTAGCATTCTTCAGAATCATCCATGTATTTGAGAGATCGGAAGACATTCACAGTGACACATTGGTCAGCCACTATCATGGTCAGCTCGCCCCTCTCGCAGTCGATTAGAATACTACCGTAGCTAGGAAGGGTTTTCCCAAGATTATGGGCGATGTGAAATCGACCTCACAGTCCAGAATCAGAAAGTCGAATGGAAAAACGAATTTGTCAACCTGTACAATGACATCTTCGATTCGCCCTTCGGGATAAACATGTGAACGATCGGCTAATTGTTAGATGACAGAGGCGGGTCTTGCATTTACTATTCTAACCTTCAAAAAAATTGACTTAGGCATCAAGTTCACACTTGAGCCAAGGTTACATAGTGCCTTCCTAACAAATTTGTCTCATATCGAACATGGGATGATAAATCTTCCCGGATAATGTCTCTTCGGTGGTAGTTTGCTTAAAGAATAATAAAATTCTTTTGCCGTGGCAATTATCTCATACTGCTCAGCCTTTCTTTTCTTGGTAACAATTTCCTTGAGGAATTTAGCATATGTAGGCATTTGTTCCATAGCCTCTAGAAAAGGAACATTGATTTGAAGTTAACTCAGAATGTCAACAAACTTCTTAAATTGATTATCCTCGTTATGTTTCTTCAGTCTCTGCGAGAAATGAGGCAGGGGTCTGACTTCTTGTACTGAATGGGTGTGAACAGAAGTTGCCTTGGCATTTTTGTTTGCCCCCTCAGTTGCCTTACTTGATGAACCCTCATCCTTATCCTCTTCTATTGGTGCTTCTTCCAGCACTTCTTGCTCAGCTTGCACAGTCTCATGGGTGAATCATCATTTGGTCTTCCCCCAAACTTATCTTTGACATTGATCTTTGTAACACCCCGTAGAGTTAGCACTCTGCATTATTCTTTGCCATGAGGTTTTGTGACTTCAGTGTCAATCGACAAATGTCCTGGTCAACGTTCTTGTAATACCACATCAATTTGACCAACTTGAATCTCCAATGCCCTCAACGATGAACTGTACTCTAAAGCAGGGATGCTCAGTTTTTGATAGCGGTCGCATGGTCTTGCAGCATTGTCTTCATTGTTTCTATGAACTTTTGCATTCTGGCCTCCAAATAAATGGTGTTAGATGAACATGACCCTCCCTTGTGAGAATTATGCCATGGTTTATTCGTTTGAAAACCTTGGGAGTCATTAAAATTCTACTGCCGAACTGGTTGATGAGCATTGTTGGTTCCTTGATTTCCCCACGAAAAGTTTGGATGATGTCGTCATCCAGGATTATATGTGTTAAAATAGGGGTTGTTATTTCCTCGATTGTAGTTGCCCACATAGTTGATGAATTCTTGATTGGTCAGCCAGTCACTCTCATTGTGATTGCTGTGGCATAATAAACATGTTGAATTGGCTGCCTTTACTTCTCTCACCTCGCTTGGCCTTTGCAAATTCTTCAACATATTGGTGATAGCAACAAGTTGGGCGGACACCATATCCTTATAGTATAGCTCGAAAGCTCCATGTGATTTGCGCCCAAGTCCAAGCCTTGTTGATGGAAATTGATAATTGTTGGTGGCAATTCTATCCAGAATGTCAAATGCCTCTGCTGGTGATTTGTCAAGTAATGTCCCACTTGCCGAGGCATCTAATATCATCCTCATGGGTGCATTAACCCCATTATAGAACATCACCACTTGCATCCATCTTGGAAACCATGATTCAAACATTTGAAAAGTAATCCTTTGTATCGATCCCAGCATTCATACATTGACTCTTCATCAGCTTGATGAAAAGAAATGATGTCATTCCTCAGTTGGGTGTTCATGTTCGGAGGATTATACCGCAGTAAAATTTTCTGCACAGATCAGTCCAGGACTCCATTGAACCCGCTGGAACGCCACTCAACCAAGCCCTTACTCGGTCACATAGAGAATATGGAAATAGTTTAACTTCAGGACATATTCGTGCACTCTTTGTTGACGGAAAGAATCATACACCTCCAAGAAGTTACGAATATGTTGTCTGGCATCTTCATTCAGTATGCCCCCAAATTATCCTATGGAATTCAATATATTGAACATGATAGGCTTGAGCTCGAAGTGGGCTACCTGAATCTCTGGTGCCACAATTCTAGGATTTAAGTCATCCAAGATAGGGTTTAAATGATCACGAATGACTCGAGGTCTGGCTGCATCCCCAGCATTTAGATTTACCTCGACATTCTGATATTTCTCACCAATGCCTTGATTTCCGATTTGATACATATTTACACGTTGAGCACGTCTTCTTCTCCTAAAAAGCCTCTCGATCTCAGGTTCAACAGGTTCTAATGGCTCGTCAGAGTGTCCTCTGGTCATACACCAAGAAAAACATGAAAAAGATATGGAAAACAAAAAGTAAAACTATAGAGAAAGGAAAAATAAACAAGTAAAATAAAAATGCTATGACAAAACAAATTAACTTCCAGTTGAAATCCCGACAACGACGCCAAAACCTTGTCTACGCTGTGTGAGTACTAAATATGGGTGCGGATATATATGCAAGTATACACAATCTAACAAGTAATACAGTGATAAGTGAGTATCATCTCCACAGGGATTAGAGGAAATTGAATAAGTTCTATCAAAGCGCTTTACTTTGTCACCTAATTAAAGTTAGTGATGGTATGTACAAATGATAATGTTGAGGCAAAATGTACTGGATATTGTGGAAATGAGATGATGGTAATGTGGTAGCGAATGGAGATGTCGTGGCAAATTGGATGGAAATGTCTTGGAAAATTGAATTGTGTTGAGTGTGAACAAACGAAAATATCAAGGCAGAATTAAATGCAGATACGGGATTTAATTGATATGACTTTGTCTTTCTCATACGATAAGCTATCTCTAGTTCACTTCTCAGAATTGTCTTACTTCTACGCCTTATCTGCCCGACAGAGTCTATTGGGGTGCCCTATGCTATCTCTAGTAACGGACTCGATAGATTCAAGATCCCTTGGCAAAATTAGTTGGCATAAGCCCCTGCAGTGATCCTATTGGTCCAGATAACAGGATATGTCTCGGCAATACTTTTTGCGGTAACATTAACATCTAACCTATCGCTCATGCACAACTCCTATTAGTCAATGAAATCCTAGCCTTATCTCTAAGGTGGATTAGGCCTAGTTACTATCTAGAACACCTTGCTTATCTGATTCATCCCTAGTTTATCTCGAACACTAAGGATGTGCTACCTAGATATTCTCTCGAGCCCTAAATAATCTCTTAAGGAATCGCTACTCTCATAGCTCTACAACCTTAAGGCACTAAGGTTCATAACAAAACATATTATAACATAGAAAAATAACCATTCATTAAAGTAAAACTTAAATATCCACAATGAACTCCCACCAAATAGGATTAATTCATGGCGGGGTTCGAAATAAACAAGCACAAAGCAAGTTAATTTGTTCCTTACAACCCAAATGATAAAATATGAAAGCAAAGAGCAAAGGGAAGGAGAAAAGCCTTCGACGTGCACTGCCACAGCTTCCCTCAGTCACCACGAACTATCCCAGCGAACTAGCTCCTCTCGGACAACTAGAACGCCACTCCCTTAAGCTTGTCAATGGAGAAATGCCACGACAAATAGAATTGACGGAGAAAGGAGAGACCTTTTCCCTCTTACTTTTAAGCTCAAAACGACGTGAACCAAAGTCTCTACCATTTGGCTTCATCCTCTATTTATAAGGGAAGATTAACCCTAGGACTTGGTGTTAAAATTCCTAGGATACCCCAAACCATGCTTAATTCAAATGAAGATCGGGCAGATCTGGCAATGGTCCAGCTGGACATCCGACATTGATCCAGCCTGGGTTGTTGGCTGAGTACTAGGCATAATCTTGCTGTAGAAGCTCAAAGACCGACAGGATCAGTAGCAGGATGGCGTGGTTCAGCAGGGTCAGCTATAGTAGCACTGATCCCCTCCAGGCGGATCCTCGATACAGATTTCTCGCTCACGGTCAGAGGTCACGTGAAAGTAGGGACAACTGGCTTCAAAAATATCTTCTTTGATTTTGTTCGCTCTCGAAATGTCAATTCAACTCGGCATTTTCATTCTGCTCAGCAGTCTCCTTATATCACGACATTTTACTTTTTCTTTTCCTTGCTCTCAAATCCTGTACATCACCAAACAAACACATTCCCCATAAAGTACTGATTACAAAATAAAATGCCGCGATAAACAGAATTCCACCACATGCAACTATATGCTCCTAAATGAATCTATATGGTCTTAAATGAGCTCTTAGACATTCAATAACTTAAGTGAAAAGGTCCCAAATATGACCTTTTTACGGAGTTATCAGTGAACGTTGTTACTTATATACAAATCTAAGAGCTTACAGTATCTGAATACCCAGAAAGAGTCAAATTTAAGACAAAGAAGATGGGTGGAATTTCTAAAAGATTATGATGAAGTAATCTATTTCATCCTGGAAAAGTAAACGTGGTAGCGAATGCTTTAAATCAAAAAACGTTTACAGCCTTACAAGATTTAGATGCCAAGTTGTCATTGGATGATGATGGTGCGATATGTGTGGAATTAAAACTTAACCCAAAATGGTTGGATCGAGTTAGAGAAATGCAAACCAAAGATGAAGGGTTTTTAAAGAGGTTGCAACAAGTAAAGAATTGAGAGCTTAATGATTATGAGATTAAGTTTGATGAGAATCTATATTATAGAAGGAGGTTGGTAATTCCTGATGATGAAGAATTGAAGAATGAACTATTAACAGAAGCTCACTATAGCCCATTGACGATGCATCCAGGAGGAAACAATATATATATAGATCTCGAGAGTCGATATTGGTGGCCAGGAATGAAGAAAGATATTACGAAATTTGTGTCCAAGTGTTTAACTTGCCAGCAGGTCAAAGCTGAGCATCAGGTTTCGTCTGGACTATTGCAACCAATATCTATTCCTCAGTGGAAATGGGAAAATGTGACGATGGATTTTGTGATGGGGTTACCCTTAACTCCAAATAAAAGAGATTTAATTTGGGTGATCGTAGATAGATTGACTAAGTTAAACCATTTCATTTCAGTAACAACTGATTTCTCCATTGATAAATATACTGAACTGTACATCAGGGAGATTATTCGATTACAAGGTGTACCTATTTCAATTGTTTTGGATCGGGATCCTATATTCACATCAAGGTTTTAGAAGACTTTGCATGGAGCGTTAGGAACTCAATTGAACTTTCGTGCAACGTTTCATCCTCAGACCGATGGACAATCTGAGTGGACTATCCAAATTCTAGAGGATATGTTGAGAGCATGTGTAATAGAGTTCAAGGGATCGTGGGAAAAAATTTACCCCTTGCCGAATTCGCTTACAACAATAGCTATCAGTTAAGCATCAAAATGGCTCCATTGGCTTATGAGGAAGAACCGATACACATATTGGCTTATAAGGTAAAATATTTAAGGAATAAGACTATTCCATTGGTCAAGTTGTTATGGAGGAATCACTAGGTAGAGGAAGCAACGTGGGAAAGTGAAGAGGATATGAGGAATCAATACCCCCATCTCTTTGTGCAGTGAAAATTTTAGGATGAATTTTCTTAAGGGGAGATTTGTAACACCCTCAACACCGGGTTAGTGACCAAATTGTAAAACTTCAGAATTTAGTGACTAAAGTAGATAAATTGAATAGTTCAAGGACTTATATGGAAATTTTTATGTAGGACTAAATAACAAAGAAGGATGAATGGAAGGGAAAAATGGTCATTTGACCCAGAAATGAATTAAAAATGTATTATGGTAAGGATATACACGTGGAATGGAAGGATTGAGGGAAAAGAAAGTTTACAGAGAACTCTTCTTTACCTTTCTTTCTCTTTCAGCCGTGAGTCATCCAAAAGCAAAGGTGAGTTTCTTGTTAGTTGATTTTGAATTGAATTTAAGTTTAGTTTATATTCCTTAGATGATACTTAATCTTAAAGAAAGCTTAAGTTATCTTAAAATCAAAAGATGAAGGAGTTAGGAAGGATTAAAGATGAGAGTTTTATAAGTGAAATCTTGGAAGAGAGTTAGTAAAAAGTTTGAAACTAAATTTAACTTGTCATTAGCTAAATTAAGAAATATGAAGTGTTAGAATTGAATTTGGAGTGTGTTGGAAAATTTGTAGGATTCTTGGTTTCAATATATAGGATGAGATTTTAAAGATAAGGATGTGTTAGATGAATAGAAATTGGTTTGAATATGTATACTTGTTTTAAGAGTATGAAAGGGAATAAGACATCAAGGAATTGAGCTGATATGGGTAATTTTTCGGGTTTTAAAAGTGAATTCTGGGATATGAGTATTGGTACTACTTCATCAAGTGCCGACACTTTAACGATAAATGAATAAATTGGAGTAGGGGTATCGATACTGGTTGAACAGTATTGATAGCATAAGCCCGAATTTGATAAGTTATTTATAGGGTATCGATACCCTACGGGTAGTATCTATATCATAAGGCAAGTATCGATACCATTTTGAAAATAAGGATCACAGAATAAAAAATGGGTATCGATACCCAGGCTTGGTATCGATACCATAGCTAGGGAATTATCGGTACCATTTAGGGGGTATCGATACTACTAAATTGGAAAATTATATAAAGCCTTTCTTTTAGCTTGGATTATTAAGGATCAAACTATGATACTTAGAATGATGATATGTATATAAAATGTATGATTGTGTAGATATTGAGCATAAGCAAGTTTCAGAACAACCAATAGTTAGAAATGATCAAGAGAGAGAAAGTAAGTCATAGAAGTGATTGGAATCAAGTGAGGCTAAGGTGAGTGCATGTTATAGTATAGATGTAGTTAATGGAAATAAGACTTGTTATAAGTCTATTTCCTATGTTAAAGTTCATGGTTCAATATTTCCTATGTTAAAGTTCATGGTTCAATAGTTATGAACATGCATATATTATGATTATTATAAACACATACATAAGTGTTATATGTTTATATGTTTTGACATAAGCTATGTGATATGATATCGTTGATTATATGTACATGTGATACATGGTATGTGATAAGACATATGTGATTATAAGAGAAATGATATGAATATATGAACATATGATGAATTAGTGATAATATGGAACATATAAATATGTAAGCCATGAGAGCTATAGGTATAGTTGGCATGCCAAGAGTCGAGGGATTATATTAGGTCATTCGGGACAAATTTCACATGTCACTCAGTGGACCCTTATACGAGCTGTGGTGACAACATATATGCATAACCTCAATGTACTCGCATACCTTAAGTTCTCAGTAATGTACATGGGCCTATAAAAGATATAAAAAGTGTTAACATTATTATATGATATCATGTTATTATTGTTTATAATGGATCATATGTGACATGATTGAATAATGATATGATAATTGCAATTGTATTTGAAATAATTAGATTGCATGTTTAGATTTTAGGAAATGCATTATTGTATTTTTATGCCTCACTAAGTCTATGACTTTGCGTGTAAGCATTTTACACGTAGGTACTGAGAAGCAGGAGGATCAGACCTAGGATCTGCAGAATAACATACCTCCACTTGAAGATCAGATAACAAGTAAATTACACAGTATGTATTTTGTTGAATCAAATGTGTTGGCATGCAGATAAATTGTGATTAACATATGCTCTGATCGATTTTATAATATTTTGATTGTACTTATGTAAATTGTTAACTTTATTTTAATGAAAGTTTAAATTTTCCATGATTTCTATAAATATAAACGTTTTAAATAGTTAGTGTGACACCTCATATTCGTATCCGGGTCGGGTACAGTTGGGGGTGTTACAATACTTTTCCCATGATCCCTTGAACTCAATCACACATGCCCTCTACATATCTTCTAATAACTGAATAGTATGCTATGACTGATCATCTGTTTTCGGATGAAAGGTTGTACTGAAATTTAATCAAGTACCCAAAGCTTCATGCAAAGAATTCTAAAATCTTGAAGTGAACCTTGGATCCCTGTCGGGTATGATCGACACTGGCACTCCATGCAGCTGAACTATCTCCTTTTTATACAACTCTGCATACTTATCCAATGCACAGTCCATTCGCATCGGAATAAAATGTGCCGATTTAGTTAACCGGTCAACTTCGCCCAAATAGAATCCTTATTATTTGATGTCAAAGGTATCTATGTAACAAAATCCATATTAACTCTTTCCCACTTCTAGTCTGGAATAGAAATCGGTTGCAACAATCCCGAAGTCACTTGATGCTCAGCTTTTACTTGTTGACATGTCAGACATGTAGCAACAAACTCAATAATGGCTTTTTTCATACCCGACCACCAAAATCGACTCTTTACATACTGATACATCTTATTCCCGCCTAGATGCAAAGTCAGCGGACTAAAATGTGCCTCAGAAAGAATATCTTTCTTCAACTCATCATCATATAGAATGCAAATTCTTCCTCGGTAATACAAACATCCATCAGACTTGACTTCAAAGTCTTTAGTCTCACCTTTTTCCACAAGTGTAATCTTTGCCAAGTATCTCATGTCTTTCCTTTGTAGCTTTATTATTCGATCTAGAAGCATCGTCTTTATCTTTAATTCAGCTAATAGTGCGCCATTTTCTTTCAACAATAGTCGCACATCCATAGCTCGCAAAGCTACAAAAGTTTTTCGACTAAGTACAACTGCTACAACATTTTCCTTTCCTGGATGATAATCAATGATCAAATCATAGTCCTTTAAGAGTTCTATTCATCTCCTCTATCTGAAGTTTAGCTCTTTTTAAATCAACATGTACTTTAGACTCTTATGATCTGTGTAGATGTATCATCACTCACCATATAAATAATGACGTCAAATCTTAGAGAAAAAACTATCGCTGCTAACTCAAGATCATGAGTGAGATAATTTCTCTCATACGTCTTTAGTTGTCAAGAAGCATAAGCTACCACCTTACCTTCCTGCATAAGTACACAACCCAAACAATGATGAGATACATCGCTATACACCGCATACTCTTTGCCAGATTTCGGTTGTACCAGTACTGGTGCTTCCGTTAAAATCTTCTTTAGAGTTTTAAAACTCTCTTGACATTTCTCAGTCCAAGCAAATGAAACATTCTTTCTCAAGAGCTTGGTCAAAGGAGAAGCAATCATCAAAAAGTTTTTCACAAACCTTCGATAATAGCCAGCAAGTCCCAAAAAGTTTCAGACCTCTATAACATTCTTTGGAGGTTTCCACTCCACTATTGCCTGAACTTTCTTAGGATCAACTCTTATTCCTTCTACCAAGACCACATGACCAAGAAAAACAACTTCTGACAGCTAAAACTCACACTTTGATAACTTGGCATATAACTTTTTATCCTTAAGTATTTTAAGCATAGTACAGAGATAAGCATCATGCTCTATCTTTGTTTTGGATATACCAGAATATCATCAAGAAACACTACCACAAACTGATCTAAGTAAGGATGAAATACTCGGTCATCAAATCTATGAATGTTGTCGGCCATTTGTCAAACCAAACGACATTACCATAAACTCTAAGTGTCCATACCGTGTTCTGAAAGTTGTCTTTAGAACATCTTCCTCTTTAATCTTTAACAGGTGATACCCCGATCGAAGATCAATCTTAGAGAAAACTTATGCTCCCTTAAGTTGATCAAACAAGTCATCAATCCTCGGAAGACGATACTTGTTCTTGATAATTACCTATTTAACTGTTGATAATCTATGCATAATCACATTGATCCATCTTTCTTTTTTACGAACAACACCGGTGCACCCCAATGTGAAACACTTAGTCCAATAAATCCTCGATCTAGCATCTTTTGCAATTGGGCCTTTAATTCCCTTAACTCTGTTAGGGCCATTCGATAAGGAGCCATCGAAATAGGCGATGTACCTGGAAATCCATCAATACCAAACTCCACCTCTGTGTCTGGAGGTAATCCAGGTAACTCATCTGGAAACACCTCTGGATAATCTCCTACAGTTGGAATATCTTCCAACTTAACTTCGACCATTCTCGTATCCAACACATTTGCTAAAATTGCTTGACATCCTCGTGAGAACAATTTCTTAGCAGTAAAAGCTGAAATCACATTGGATAAGGGATTTACCCTTTCTCCAACAATTATTATCTCTAAACCTGTTGCATCTTTTAAAAAAAATCTTTTCTAACGGCAATATACCTAACCATAGTAGGAAGATAGCCAATCCATTCTTAAGATTATCCTGAATTCCTCAAAAGGCAATTCTAATAGGTTTGCAAGAAATTTTACTCCTTATACCTTTATAGGACATTCATTACAAATCCAACTAATCTTTGCACTATGACCCAGCGGATTGATTTCCAGAATATCACTAGAAATAGGTTCTAAAGAGATTCCCCTATCTCTAACCAGTTTTGCACTAATATACGAGTAAGTAGAACCGGGATCAATCAATACAAAAACAGGTTCATCAAAGAGATAAATGGTGCCTGCTATAATCTCAAGAAAATCTTTGTCATCATCAGTCTTGATGTGATAAACTCATGCAATAGTCCTTCTTTCGCGATTAGATGCAACTTCAGATGTACATGGTTTGCCTATTTTTCCACCTATATCCTTATAGGGTCCCTATACCGACTTATCTGGATATAGCTCTGGGTAATGCCTTTTAAATGACCCGCTTGCCCACAGTTGTAACAGTTTCCCTCAGCAAACCAACATTAACCAGAATGTCTCTTTCCACATAACTTACACTTTGAAGCATGATGGAATCTCGTACCTTGGGTACCCGCCGAAACTGCCTGTGTTTGCTTTGATTTCCCTCCAGAAAATCCCTTTCTACCAGTGGATGCTAAGGAAGCATAACTTTTCTGCTACTAGCCCTTGTTGCATTTGGAAATTGGTGTAGAGTAGGAATTTCCAAACCTTTTTTTTGTCTCAGCCTTCTTTGCCTCCAGATCTTCAAGATCAACTTTTTCCATAGCTTTAACCTTGTTTACCGCTTCTTGAAAAATAGTAAAATGATGAGAAACCATAATTTTTTATACTGAGGATCTAATCCAGAAACAAACCTATCAATTCTGGATTTCCCAGTCAGAAGAAACTCTGAAGCGAATCGACTCAGCTTGTGAAACTCACATTCATACTCGTAAAATGTTATGTCCGACTGCTTCAAGTTAGAAACTGTTGCATCATTTAATTGACAAACACATCCCAATATATTTTTCCTTGAATTCTCTCAAAAAGAATTCCCATGTGATCTTCTTAGTGGAAAATCGTGCGGTGACTATATTCCACCACACACTGGCTTGATCCATCAGTAGAGACACAACCCCTTCCAACTTTCCTTGATCATCACAAGGAATCATGCTCAGCATATTCTTGACATCATTCAACCAAAAGTCAACAACCATCAGATTAACATCTGAATCGCCTCGAAATTCAAGTGTTCTCGTCTTTCTCAGTTCTTTTGGAACTGACACTGGGGTTTAGCGATTAATAATGTTGTATAGGGCTTGTAAGAATAACCCCCGATCTTGAACAGACATATCTTGTTGATTCATATTAGACGACTCCACATTCAGCTGAGCATTTGGTGGATTCTGGTTCACCTCATTACTCCCACTCTATGCAGGAGTAATATGCTCGCCTGCCCTACTCGATTCTTGATGATCTGATATCTGAACACAATCAAAATCATCTTACATTTGTAAAGAGTAACTTTACTCACTAATGAGCATCATCATAGTATATATACAACCATCAGTAAACTTTTGATATCCTAGTGGCATGTATACAATCTTAACTTAATATAGAATTTTCCATGTCCAGAAACGACTAAACCTGTAGCTCTGATACCAATAATATAACACTTAAAACCCGTATAATTATATCAATACATATTATAGATGTCACATGGATTTCATAAAACATTTCCCCATTCAGAAGTGATTTAAAAATTTATTTTCTTTAAATCGTAACTGATAATATAAAAATATTATCTCAAATAAAACTATCATATGATATTTAAATCATAGATATAAATAATCAAATACGTTTACTCATAATAATAATAATAATGGTTCATATTATCCGTATTAAAATAACATAAAACAATTAAGTTTATTCATTATAAACCAGTTCCCAAAATAGTTTAACAGAGCTAATAGAACATTTGTAGGAACATGCCACCAACTAAGTCAAAATTACATCATAGGATGTTTTACTGATTTTTACCTACGCGTGAAAATCATGGTTTTTACCTACGCGTGAAAATCATCACACGCTAAGTATATACTTAGTAAGACAATTAAAATAATAAATAGTGCAATACAATTCATGCATGAAATTTAATGTCATATTCAAATGCCATAAGATTACGTTACCTGCATGTCCAATATTTTACCATAATCAAAACGATATGATATAAATATTATCATTTTTACCAATAACTATAGCCCGTAAGTAAACCTATGAAAACCCTGGGTATTCGAGTAATATATGCATCGTAGTGCTTACACATAAGGTTGTGCTCACCATAATACACATAAGGTCGTGCCCACCATATACACTTAGTGCCCTTACATACTATAGTGCTAATATAAACCTGCAACTGCTATACTCTATGGCATACCAACTATACCCTATCCTTCAACGACTTACTTGGGCATATAGTCTAATTCATTCATCTATGGTATTGTATGACCATATAATTAACATTAGGACAATTCATACCCAAAATAACATCTATAGTAAAATATCACATTATCTGCGATCAATGCATTATAATTTCACATTGTGACATATCAATCTCATGTCAAATTTATAAAAATGACATAATATCATGCTGATCTAAACAAGGTAGACTTTTCGCAAGTTTTCCTGATGATGTATAAAACATCTATGTACAATGTCATGCATGTATTACACTCACCTTGACACTTTATATATCCAAAAGATGTCCCTCGCTATGCTCCACACTAGATCCTTTTATACTTGATTTGCTTCGATCACAAAATCAATCACAATCTATACAAATTCACAAATTGATGTCGATACATATGTTAGTATTGTACTAACACAAACACATTTCCAAAACAAAATCCATAATTATACTGAAACATATTTTGGTATTTGTACCAAAATACTTCAACACTCAATAAACTTTTTAATATTGGCACCTACTTTTCCAATTTACACAAAATGGTCCTTCACCATTTTATCACTTAAATTTTTAATACCAAAATTTCATCACTGAAATTATTACCAACCAAGTGCTTTTACAAAGGTACAATACTTCCAATTAACCTTACAACATCTCTAAAATCAAATCCTTAATCAACTCTCATCAAAACACAAAGTTCTATAGTTTCTTAATTTGACCGAAAATCATATGATCATTTCTAGGAAGTTTAAACATGCTTTTAATCATAAATCAAGCTTGCTACAACCTAAAAACATCAAGATTCATCATCAATTTCATGAACCTAGCATGAACATAAACCCTAAGATTTGGGATCTTTGAAAATCAAGCAAGTTGAGCAAGTATAATCGGTACCAAAAGATAGCGTTTTTCGAATATATCAATTTTCTATTTCACAACAGAACTTGAAATCTAAAAGAAATTGCTCAAAAATGGAAAACCAATATTTTTCTAACCTTTGGAGAGGTTCACGACAAACTTGGAGAGGATGATCCAAAATGACATGAATTTTAGATTAATTTCATGCTTATTCACCTTTAATGAATATTAAATTCATTTAATTGGAAAAATACTAATTTACCCTTAATGAAACTTCATAATTACCATCAAACCAAGATACCTCAACCTTAGCATCTTCCTTAAGTCAAAAAGAACAAATAAAATCTTAGTTTACCGATTTGCCCTTGTTTTTTTTCCAAAAATCACAATCTTGCCACTTTAATACAACGATCTAAATTAAACATGGAATTAAATCCTCAAATTAAAGATTTATATTATTTTCAACATTTAAAATGTGCAAATAATATTTTTTAGGTCTAATTTATCGTCCTTTAGATTTTCCTAAATTTTCTACTCGATTCGATTTACCAAAATTTTCCTCAACTTCATTGCTTTATAACTTTTAATACAAAACTCGTATTAAAATTATGATTACCTCATAAATATTATTCTTGAGATAAACTATTTATTTACGGGGCCAATTTGTAACTTTTTAAAATTATTATTTTGTCCTTAAACTTTTTAAGATTTATACTTTGATCACTAAACTTTCAAAATTTATATTTTGATCATAATCTAAAATTTAGGGGTATTAGAAGAACAATCGAAGGTAGTATGTATATGAAGGTTAGATGAAGATGTACAACGATGAGAAAGTAGAGAGGGAGATGAGAAAAAGTTGACGACAATGACAGAAGAGGCTCTGTTTTGAAAACCGGACCGGACCGGCTGGTTCAACCGGTTTAATCGGGAACCGTTGCCTAGTCCGGTTTAATCTAAACTGGTTGAACCGCTACTAGTGAATCGGTCAGAACCGCTGAACCGTTCGAACCGGACCGGCTGAAAACCGGAAAAATCAGAAATTTTGTTTTTTTTTTAAATTATACCAAACGTCGTTTGTTAAACGAGCCAAGTCAAACTCGAGTATTGCTGAGCTCGACTCGAACTTGAAAACTTTAAAAGTAAGCTCAACTCCACTCAAACTCACAAGTTAAAAATTATCAAGTTCAACTCGAACTCGAAATATAATATTGAAACTTGAACTCAAAAAGGCTTGAAATAAAAAAAAATTAGAAGCTCAATTGAAGCCTAAAATTCGAGCTTGATTGAAGTAAAAGAATAGTTCACTCAATGCTCACCAAAAGGCTCCATGATTTTGAATGCCAAATTACCTCTATTATTTATAGAAGTTAGTTGTGATGCTCTTCTATGTTTCTTAGTAATGTGAGATTGTTTTGTTCTCATATTTTTACTCTTTAGACTTTTGGGATGATCTTCTATGTTTCTTAGCCATGTGAGATTGTTTTTAAAAAAAATTAAACCAAACAATATCATTTTGTTATGATTTTTTTAGCCTCAAATTTATTTTTTAATTATAGTTATATAATTATATTTATTATTTAATATGTTTTACCTTAAATATTATGTTGCAGTTAATTTGAATCATTTTGTTTCACTTGATTTTATGGTTTTTAATTTATATATTTTATGACTTGCTTTGAATATAACTTGTGATATAAAAAATTATTTTTTATTAAATATTTTTGGTATTTTTATTTAATTTTTTAAATAATTATGACGTCGTCCGATTCTTTCGACCGATCAAATCGATTCGACCGATTGAATGCTATGGTCGGTTCACTAACTGGTCCGATTCTGAAAACCATGAGAAGAGGAGAAGGCGAATGAGATAAAATGTTGGCAGAAAAATAAAGAGGATAAAATAATGATGATAAAGGATAAAGGAATGATGATAAAGGGTAAAGAACAAGTAATTTGAGATGAGAATAATGATTAAATTGATTTGATTTTTAAATATTAATAATTATATTTATTGAATTGTTTTATAAGTTTTGAAGGTTATTATTATTATTATTATTATTATTATTATTACATATTGTCTTATGTATATTTAATTTTAAAAAATGAGTGGTTTAGTTGTAAAATTTTAACCGAATCATTTGATTTTAGCTTTTTGAAGTTAGATGACTTATTTATAATATGATTAATAATTAAGGTTAAAAGGATAACTTTTGTCCCTATAGTAGATTCAATTTATCATTTTCACTCTTATCGTATTTTCGTATCAATTTAGTCATCGAAGTTATTCAATTACATCATTCTATATCATGCCTCTTACTTAAAACCCTAAATTAAGGGAAGTTAAAGATTAAGGTTTAAGGTTTAGGATTATCAATTTAAGGTTTGAAGTTAAATTAAGGTATATAACGATACAATTAAATAACTTTAAAGACTAAACTGATACAAAAATACTAATAGGAGAAAAAATAATAAATAGAATCTAAAATATGGGAAAAGTAACTCTTAAGTTATAATGACGTGTGTTGAGATTATATTGTTAGTATATAAATTATAAAAAAATTAAAACTAGTTTTATATATTTATTATAAAATTATAAAAAAAAGTTATATGCCAATTTAATTACGTAATTTCGCTTTCACAGAATTAATTAAAAACTGTTAATTTCCCTCTTAAATGGACAATTGACCATTTTTACTCATGATTAACATCTCATGGGTGTTATCGGTTTTGTTATCGTTTAAATAATAAAATCGGTAAAAATTATTTAAATTTTTCTGATAATTATCTAAAATATTATGTTAATCCGATCATTTTTTAAGCCTAATAATATTTTCGATATTTTATTTTTAAAAATTCGATAAAAAACATCTAATAATAACAAAACCGATAACGTCTAATAATATTTTTATATTTTTACCGATTTTATTATTTAATACAAAAATAAAATCAAAAACACTTTATTTTAACTGTTTTTTAATCTGTCGGATCGAAATTATTTCTGTGGCCAAGTTAGGGTCTGTCATGAAAGAACATTCTGAATGTCCAACCATAAATGCCCACGTCAGCAAACTTCAAAAACATGACGCAAATAACAGATTTTATACAACCCCGCGCTCGCTTCAGTAGCACGCGCTGAGCCACCTACGTGGGGCCTCATGATTGGTCCTACCTAACGTATCGTCACTAGATATATTTCAAGGCGACATGTAAGTACAACAACTTTAATATAAAGTTAAAAAAATATGTTATTAAAAATAATAATATTTTTTAATATTTTTAATAAAATGATATCTAAAATATTATATTTTATAAAAAAATATAAATATTATACGTTATTTAAAATGTTAATATTTATGATAAAATATTACTTAAAATATTATTTTTTCTATTGAATATGTTAATATTAAATTTTATTAAAAAATAATTAACAAAATTAACATTTTAAAAAAATAATATTTTAAATAACGTTTTATTAAAAATAATTAAAAAATATTAATATTTTCAATATGAATTTTCTTATGTATTAAAACTACCGTACATATTATTTCCCCGCGAGTATCTTCAGTCGCCTCTATGCTTCTTCTTCTTCAATGGCAGATTCTAGCTACCTCTCCACTGTTTCCACCGAAGATGCTGCGAGTTTCGGGTTCACGCGTGATGAAATGTACACCGGTAACCTTGCCGGCACCGTCAATCCATACGATCGTCACTTGTTCCTCCGCCACAAGTCGTATACCGATTGGGCTTCCCGTGTCGAAGAGGACGGCCTCCCTAATCTTCTCTCCTCCGCTCTTAAGTCTCGCAAAAACGACATCCCCTTCAAGGTGCGTTCCTGTCGTTTCGTTCAACTGTCATTTGCTTTTGAGGTTTCAAATTTTCAATTAATCGTAGCTTTTTTTCTTCAATATAGACACTGTTGACGGTTGTTGACGGAGCGGAATCTGACGGCGATGTGCTGATTTTCCCTGAAATGATCAAATACAAGTGAGCTTTCCTTTTTCTCTTTTGATCTAAATTATTTCTAAATTTTGTTAAATTTCGTTTTACATAATCTGTTGCTGAAAAAAAGAGAGAGGAAAAACTGGATTTGAGCCTTACATTTTGAAACTTATCGAGAATGAATATGATTTTTTTCCTCATATGTCGACCGTCCATTAAACATCTGCTTTATATATACATATACGTATAGAATTACTTTTTAAAAAACATTTTCCATGTATTCATCCAACTTAAATCGGGAAATTTCACGTTTGTTATGATTAATACTTGGTTTAATGGAAATCTGTCAAAAACTCAAGCTTATTATGGAGTTAAATGTATTAGGTATTGCTGATAAATATTCCGGTAAAGTACAGGTTATTTTTGTAAATATGTACTAAAGTTTATTTATTATAAAAAGAGATTAACCTAAACATATAAGACATTAAATTGAATAAAATTCTAGCGCCTCCTAAGTCACCGAGGATGTAAGCACATTGCCGAACCTCGTTAAAATTCTTGCGTTCTTTCTGTTTTCTTTACGCGATTATTCAACAAAATGTAATCATATTCTTCTGCTAGTTTATTTGTTGGTTTGAGAGTATTCAAATTGCGGGCTAAGTCGCGTTTACCGCGATTGCGGACATAGCGAGCACTATTGCGATGATTGCGAGTGTTGTAGTCATATAATAACAGTCGCGGAGGACACCGCTACCAATATATCGTGGTTGCGGACCGCTATTTAAATCCCTGCTTAAGATTGCAATTTTCTTTTCTTTTGTTTGAAAAATGATGAGAGAATGCTAAGATTATGAGTGATAGGATTTTGTGCTGAGGCTCTTTTATTATATTGATGGAAGGGGTTTGACTGACTCCGATGTGGATGGCTTTGTTGAGGATGTGCTTGTGAATGTCAAGGCATGGACTTCTGGACCGCAGGAGACGTTATCAGGTTCATATATCTTCGTGTGTGCTCATGGTAATCGTGACAAGAGATGCGGTGTTTGTGGACCGGCTCTAATTCAAAAGCTGAACGAAGAGATCGAGTTGAGAGGACTGAAGGATCAAGTGTTTGTAAGTGCTTGCTCTCACATTGGAGGGCACAAGTATGCTGGGAACTTGATTATCTTCAGCCCCGATTCTGAGGGAAAGATTACAGGAAACTGTTAATACCACCATACCGACATTACCGTGTCATTATGCTTCTATGCCGTCTAATGGATATCCATATTATCCGGTCTTTTACCTCAAACGGTTGCAGGTACGGCTATGTTACTCCTGATGACGTGCCTGAATTACTTGAGCAGCAAATTGCAAAGGGAGAAATAATAGAACGCCTTTGGAGGTTAGTGTTTTTTTATCTATGTTGTGCTCAAGTTGGTAGAATTTGTAGTTTTCTGGTTGGTTCTATTTCAAGGCATATTCATCATTTGAGACAGACTTACTACCTCAATCATTTTTGTTCAAAGTTTTGACTGTCAACTTTGACACTACGTACTTAAAATGCAGAGTATCGGAATCTATTCAGTATTCGCCGGAAGAGTTTATCGGTTACTGTTACTGCTGTTCTCATTGATTGTCTTGTCACCTTAAAATTTTCCTTTTTGACTTCGTGCTTTGCTAGTAGGAAGCTCCATGTCTATTGTGTGACGCATTGCATATTCCCTATTAAGCTTTTAGTTATTCCTTTCTATGTCAACATCTGCAGGGGTCAAATGGGGGCTTCTACGAAGAAGGCGAACAGAAGCTTCCGAGTGAAACTGAAGCTAAGAAAAACGAGAATGAAGAAGCTACTGCTCAGAACACAACGGAAAATGTTGGTGGTTGTTGTCAATTGTCAGGGTGCTAATATTTTCACCTGTTGCATGACTGCTAGCTCAAAACCAAGTGATGAAAAGAGAAGCTAAGAACCGAGAGAAGTGTCTGAAAAGACAGGGATGTGCAAACTGAGAACCTGGGTAGAAGCATGGGACAGCGTGACATTCTCATGGCAGCCGCTGCGGTCGGAGCTGTTGTAACCGTTGCCGTGGCTTATAGCTATTATAGAAGGTCAGGCTGAAAGAATCCTCGTAATCAAACGTTTTTACTGTTTGCTTGTGTGTTCTATATCCTCGTTTTTAGTCGCCGAGGCGGTAGTTAATAAAACAATCCTCGAAACCACGAACTTGTCTAGGAGATTGATACAAATAGCAGGTAATAGGGATGTATTTCAGTTGATATATGTACAAATTAAGGTGCTGTTACACTATATGCAAGGCTTTCGTGTGCTTCATCCCGGTACAGAATGTGGTCAAATTGGTTCGAAACTCTAATATCTTCTCTTGATTTGTTTGGAGACATTGCTTTCTTTCAATGATCTGCACAAGGTTTTCCTTCAACATTATTTATGGTTATGCAGCAAGTGCTTTAACTGGTTGAATTAATTGCCTTGATTATCGATTTCCATCGTAATCTGCTCTACGATCTCATGCTTTGATCGTTTACGTGTCGTCGGAGCATAATCCGAGAGATCCCTTGGAAGAAGTAACAGCTTTCGAGCCATATTCTTGGCCATCCGGGTTACATCTGCAGTGAGTTGAAGCAGCTCCGGAATTACACATTCCATCTAATATCAATTGAAATGAGTAATTTACAGGGTTTAGAGTTAAAATTTCATTAATGTATTTAAATAAATGTTTGTTTATATTAAAAATATTGAAACTCTTAAAGAACAAAATTTTAAATGTCATGAGGTATATGGAAAAAGAAATAGTGATGGTTAATGTCGGAACGGTCCTTAAGCTTTTTTGGGACTATTTCGGGGAGCGATCCAACTTAATCTTGGAAAAAACTAGATTTTAAAATAAAGATCAAATAAATAGGTTTGGAGTCGCCATCGACCTTTAGGTTAGGTAGGTTGAATACCTAAAAATACTTTTAAAATAATTTTAAGAAAAAAATTTTAAAAGATAAAAATTGATATGCGTTTAACTAGAAATTCATTTTGAAAAGGGTTTAGGAGTCAATTACGTGTGGGGAAGGATTATCACCCCACAACGCCTGAAATCGGTACCTAAGAGATTATACGTCATCTAAATATTGAAATTGGCAAATTCGAATAACATTTAAATTATGATCCCTTTTTAGGAAAAATATAAAAGTTGTTATTTTGCACGAACAATTCTCGAAATACCTTCCTTGTCAGATAAGGGGGCATTTCCATTGATTCCCAATACAAAATAATATTACCCAAATATATATATTAATTATATAAAAAAATAAATTCATTCGAATATAAAATGTATTATTTTATTCGAACCATTCTTGGAAATACACTACTTGTCAGTTAACGCGAGTTTCTGTAAATTTCTCGAGTAAAATAATATTTGAAAATATTGCAACTAGCAAGAAATTAACGAATATGTAAATTATGGATTAAAATATTAAAAAAGTGACTTTAGGGATTAAACTATACAATCAACAATAAATAAAGGCAATCATTGCTAATATTTTACATGTTAGGCACTACAATTGTAAATAATCCAATTTCAATCATTCATGACCAAAATGGAAATATTTAAAGTAAGGCACTCGAATTAAAATATTCCTAAAAAATAAGATCACGAGCAATGTGGGACTAAAATGAAATAAAAATAAAAACAATAGCCAAATCATAATACATCAGTGACTAATATGTATAAATTGAAGGTATCGTGTCTAAATTATAACAGAATAATAAACAGAATCCAAATAGTGGACAAAATGAAAATAATAAAAAACAAGGACTAATTTTGAATAAAATAAAGAAATGAACCAAAAAGTGACTAATTTTGAATAAAAAAGTGACTAAATTAAAACAAGCACAAATTATAGCACAAAATTAAAGAAATAAAATAAACATAGGACTAGTGACCGAAATAGAAAAACACAGATAAAGTAGAGGGACCTAGAGGACAATAAACCAAAAAGTTAGTACTGAGAAATAAAAAGATAAAATCACTAAATCAGTACCTAAGTCTTTAAAAAAATCAAATAGTCACTAAACATGAACAAAATATAAAACACATAAAAGTACAGGGATCAAACAAAAATTAAACCAAAAATGTATAACATGCATAAGAAATGAGTAAATTACAAAAATGATCCCTAAAAGTGACCATTTTATAAAAACACGCCTAACTTAGAGGGACCTAAGTGTAATTTCCCCCTAAAGTTTTCTATAAATATCATATTTATTTCTTTTTTTTATTTTTTAATATATTTATAGAGAGAGGGTCTCTCTTCTCTCTAGAAAATGGGTCATCGCCGGTGGCTTATCACCCGTCGGTTGTCGGTCGCCGTCTCTAGTGGCCATTGGTCACCAAATTTCACCGGTCGACTCGTCTCGACGTGGGTAGTCTGGATCTGGGGTCTGTTTTGTCGGAAAATGTACCATTGGCGACGAATCAACACCAAAACATTTCGACTTCTTGGCTCCCGATCTCGTCGTCGAACCGTTGGATCGCCTTGATTTTTTTGTATGTTGCTCGCCAACTCCTAATCTCCCCTTTGACCGTTCGGATCTTCGAACGGATGTCCCTAACGCCATCCTCTCTCTTTTCTTAATTTTTTAGTTTGCTTTGGTTATGTTTCGTATAAAAGAAAAGAACAGAGAAACAAAAACAACGACTGATATTACTTTATTTCGAAATAGAGAATAAAGATGGAAAATCCTTGAACCTTGTTTTTTTTATTACCTTTTCTTTTAAAAATAGAAAAGGGGGTTTTACATTATTTACTTCGAATATGGTTTTCCCTCCCTAAGCTCCCTTGTTTTTACAAATTTTTTCGTTCGATTCCTCCCCCATCACTACTTTTTTTCTGGGTTTTATATCCCATCACACAATTAGAATAAAAAATGATTTGCCTATTGACTTTTTGTTTGTTGTTGTGTGGAGTGTTCAGTTGACAGGGAATGATGGTGGCGTGCTCATTTGGTGTTGGCAGCATTGGGTTACAGTGATGGCAGGCGTAGAGTGCACAGTGAACGTGATAGAGGGATGTGGTTGGCAGTGGGTGACAAAACTGGGTCGGGTCTTGGGCTTCGGGTTAACTGGGTTGAATTTGGGCTTGTATGATTGCTTCTTTGTAACTGGGTCGAATTGTGGGCTTGTAATTTGGCCCGGTTAGGCATGTAAATGACCTGTAAGAAATAACATAAAAATATTAATAATACTGATAATATTAATGATAATAATAATAATAATAATAATAATAATAATAATAATAAAATGGGTCATGGCGAAAACAGGTGTCTACAGCTATCCCTCTTTGCCATATTCTTGTTGACACAAGAATGGGCTCCACTGTTTCTGCAAGGTAGATCAGATCGAGAAACGTTGATTCATTCCACTGTTCTTCAGGGAAGATGGAATCGGAATCGATTTGCTTCACTGCTCTTCTGGAAGACCAAATTTGAAAGAAGAATAATCTGCTCCACTACTCTTTATAGGAGACAGACTCGAGAAAACTTTGATCCACTTCACTGCTTTTCAGGGAAAATTGAATCAGAATCGATTTGCTTCACTACTCTTCAGGAAGACCAAATCTGAAAGAAGAAGAATCTATTCCACTACTCTTTAAGGGAGATCAGACTCGAGAAAACTTTGATCCACTTCACTGCTCTTCAGGGAAGATTGAATCAGAATTGATTTGCTTCACTACTCTTCAGAAGACCAAATCTGAAAATCAAACATTCCTAATCATTAGCGTATTGTTTGAGAATTTGAAACCATCACACCCAAAGGTTTAGAATCTGGGAGAATCTTTGAAAATCAATTTCTCCTGTGGAAAATTTTCTCGCAGCCACCATATGGGAATATGCCTTGACTCGAATGCCATTTGAACCTCTCCTTTCTTGGGACTTTGAATTGGTTGATGACTTCTACTTGTAATAAATCTGTAGTTTTCTTGAAAAACCTATAAAATATTCATCTTGAAAGTGCAACAAATCTGAATAAATAATGCATTGATACAATTCATTTATCATTAATCTTTTGACAAAGTGAAAAGGTTTTTGAGAAAGAAAAAATAGAACTTTCACCGCAACGAACCACAATAATAAAGTTAATTTTTGGAGTCTTATAGAATACAAGGTTGAGGTTTCTAGGGAGACGATCCATAGGAAGACTAAACTGAACTTTCTAGGACACAAGTCCTAAGAGAGTCAGGATTGAAGACAACATTATAGAAAGACTGACTCCTCTATACGAGATAGTCCAGTTGAGGAAAAATACTACTGAAAGGTTGACTCTTCTTCGCGAGAAAGTCAAGTTCAGAAAGGATACTACTGAAAAGTTGACTCCTCTCCATGAGAAAGTCAAGTTGAGAATGACATCACTAAAAGGTTGACTCCTCTTCCCAAGAAAGTCAAGAATAACACTACTAAAAGGTTGACTTATCTTCACGAGAAAGTCAAGTAGGACAACACTAAAAGATCGACTCCTCTTCGCGAGAAAGTCAAGGAAGACAACACTAAAGATTAACTTCTCTTCGTGAGAAAGTCAAGGAAGACAATGATTACTCCTCACGAGAAAGTAAGGAATGACAATACTGAAAGATTAACTTCTCTTCGCGAGAAAGTCTATGAAGGAAACACTAAAAAATTGACTCATCGTCATGAGAAAGTCAAGAATGAAAATACTGAAAGATTGACTTTTCTTCACAAGGAAGTCGAGAATAAAATTGAAAGATTGACTCATCTTCACGAGGAAGTCAAGAATATAATAGATTGATTTTTATTCATGAGGAAGTAAGGATAACATTGAAAGATTGACTCCTCTTCACGAGGGAATCAAGAATAACAAAGATTGATTTCTCCTCATGAGGGAGTCAGGAATAACAAAGATTGACTTCTCTTCAAGAGTAAGTCAAGAATACAAAGAAAGATTAACTCCTCTTCACGAGGGAATCAAGAATAACAAAGATTGACTTCTCTTCACGAGGGAGTCAGGAATAACAAAGATTGACTTCTCTTCACGAGGAAGTCAAGAATAACAAAGAAAGATTAACTCCTCTTCACGAGGGAATCAATAATAACAAAGGTTGACTTCTCTTCACGAGGGAGTCAGGAATAACAAAGATTGAATTCTCATCACGAGGAAGTCATGAATAACAAAGATTGACTTCACTTCACGAGAAAGTTAAGAATAAAAAGATTGATTTCTCTTCATGAGGAAGTCAAGAATAAAAAAGATTGATTTCTCTTCACGAGGAAGTCAGGAATAATATTGAAAGATTGACTCCTCTTAGCGAGGGAGTCAGGAATAAAAAAGATTGAATTCTCTTCATGAAGAAGTCAAAAATAACAAAGATTGAATTCTCTTCATGAGGAAGTTAAGAATAATATTGAAAGATTGACTCCTCTTCACAAGGGAGTCAAAAATAACAAATATTGACTTCTCTTCACAAGGAAGTCAAGAATAACAAAGATCGACTTCTCTTCATGAGGAAGTCAAGAATAACATTGAAACATTGACTCCTCTTCATGAGGGAGTCAAGAAAGACAATGAAAGATTGACTCCTCTTCACGAGGGAGTCAAGAATAACAAAGATTGACTTCTTTTCACGAGGGAGTCAAGAATAACAAAGATTGGCTTCTCTTCATGAAGAAATCAAGAATAACATTGAAAGATTGACTCCTCTTCACGAGGGAGTCAAGAATAACAAAGATTGAATTCTCTTCACGAGGAAGTCAAGAATAACAAAGATTGACTTCTCTTCACGAGGAAGTCAATAATAACATTGAAATATTGACTCATCTTCATGAGGGAGTCAAGAATAACAAAGATTGACTTCTCTTCACGAGGAAGTCAAGAATAACATTGAAGGATTGAATCCTCTTCATGAGGGAGTCAAGAATAACAAAGATTGACTTCTTTTCATGAGGAAGTCAATAATAATATTGAAAGATTGACTCCTCTTCACAAGGGAGTCAGAATAACAAATATTAACTTCTCTTCACGAGGAAGTTAAGAATAACATTGAAAGATTGACTCATCTTCACGAGGGAGTCAAGAATAACAAAGATTGACTTCTCTTTACGAGGAAGTAAAAAATAACAAAGATTGACTTCTCTTCACGAGAAAGTCAAGAATAACATTGAAAGATTGACTCCTCTTCACGAGGGAGTCAAGAATAAGAAATATTGACTTCTCTTCACGAGGAACTCAAAAATAACAAAGATTGATTTCTCTTCACGAGGAAGTCAAGAATAACAAAGAAAGATTGACTCCTTTTCACGAGGGAATCAAGAATAAAAAAGATTGACTTCTGTTCACGAGGGAGTCTGGAATAAATGACAATACTAAAATATTGACTTCTCTTCGGGAGAAAGTCGAGGAAGGAAACACTAAAAAATTACTCCTCTTCACGAGAAAGTCAAGAATGACAATACTAAAAGTTTGACTTATCTTCAAGAGGAAGTTGAGAATAAGATTAAAAGATTGACTATGTCGAGACATTTCTCTACCCTGGTGACGGAGAGTGCAAATAGTACACCCCAGACGGTGTAACTAGTCTCGAAAAAGGGTTTATCCTCTATGAATCAGATGAAACACCAAGTTGTAGAGTCACCACCAATCTTTTTATATAGTGAGATTGGTCACCAAAATGTCATATTATTTTAATAAAAACTCCTAAGAATATTATTAAAATAATACAACTCGGGTCAGCTTACCAGAAAAATGTGTTCGGGAGTCAGTTACGTATGGGAAAGAATTAGCATTCCCACAACGCTAAAAAATGGTACTGACATTTATTAATTAAATGTCTTTGTAGTAAATGATAGATTTGTAATTAAATTAACTTATGAATAATTTAACATAGGTAAATACTAAATATTGAATATAGATATTATTATTCCTATAATATTATATTATAATCACATAAATTAAATTACCAATTATGCATAATAATAATACTAAAATATAAATTCTAACAATAATTAATGATTGGAACATTAAGTATTAATTAATTAATCCTATTTTTAAATAATGTTAAAGTAATGTATTAATTATGTAATTTACCATAAATTATTATATAAGTCGAAATGTAAATTATTAAATATATTAAGAACTAAATATGATATTTATCCTAATATATATATATATGTAGCAATGATCAAAATATAAATAAATAAATAAAATTAAAGAACAGAATTAAAATGTATGAAACATTCTTTTGACGACTAAATTGCAAAGTTAAAAAATTACAGGGACCCCGAGAATCATTTACCCATACTGTATTTATGCTCAGGTCCCTCCCCAAAATGACACCATTTGGGGAGGGGGTATAAATAGGCCTTATTAGGCCTGAAGAGGTTTCAAACCTCATTTCCTTCCTCTTCTCACTAGAATTCTCTTACCGGAGGGAATTCGTCCCCAGTCGGCAACCGATCGCCGCCTTCAACCATCGCTGCCGGCCACAACCCACGGTGGCCAGAAAACACCAAACTACCCAGAAATATTCCTCTCTTTCCCCTAAGACTAGATCCGATCCTAGTTTTTCTTAAAAAGACACACAATGACGTAGATCTAAATGATTAGCTTCGATATTTTGTCTTCTCCGGTGGCGCGTGAAGGCGTGTAGATGCTTCGACGAAGGTAAGACTTTTCTCACTCTCTTCCTTATATTATTCTAGACTTTGTTGTGTATTGGGTTGCTTATTTTTCTTGCTTGCTTGCTGTTTGTTGTTGTTCTCTTCTTCACAAGTTTGTCCCTATTTATAGGGCTCTTCGATGCACTCTTTTGTCCGGTTAAACGAATGAACCCTGGTGAGTCACCGGAGCTACGGTCGTGACTCACCCTAGGGGTGGTAAGTTGTGCGGCGGAGAAGCTGAGTGCATTTAATGCACTCAGATTGCTTCGATCTGGAGAGGATATGGCAGTACCGTGACATGGCCTGGTTGGAGCATTCGACGGCTGATCGCTTGTAAATGTCTACGATGAGGCAACCAAATCTGTGCAAGTATACATAATTGATTCAAGTAATATAGGGTAAGTGAGTATCATCTCCACAAGGATTGGTAGAGAAATATATTTTCATCACAACTATAATTAATATCACAAACTAAGTCCTACTAAGTTGTCATCTTAAGAACTAATATTAATAAAACAAAGAAGTGATTTAATGAGTTCAGGAAAGTTTAGTCGAGGAAAAATAAATATGCAAAATAATAAAACAAAACAAGACAAGTGCTACTTTAAATATAATGCAAACAACCTCACATATTCAGACATATCACAGAGTACTGATGCTAAACTTTTGCTTCGACAACAATTATTTCTAAGTTCAAAATGTATTATGACTTACTAAGCTGCCCGACAGGATTACTAGGTATTCTTAAACGGTTGCTATTGCAATACTACTCAGCGTTAACTACAACCCTTGGTTTGTCAAACTGTTATTGTAGCAATACCTCTCAGCGTAAACTATAGGCGTTGTATATCCTACACTAGCGTCTATCCCTTTTATTCGATTGAAACTCACTCCTTATCTCTAAGGTAACAAGTTAGAAATTCACCATCTAGACAAAAGTCTATCTCTTGATGCTCTTACAATGCCAAGACATATTTTACCAAAACCCCAAGCGATCTCTCGATGCTCTTACAGCGTAAGGTAAAATATTTAAACAATATGCAAAACACTCATACGCAAAACATAATTCATCATTCATAATCTTAAAAATATTGTTCAGTCAAAACAAAGTTTAACACCAAGTAAGACATTCATGGTGCTATCAAAGATCATCCAAAATTTAACGTTTAGTACAACCCCAAATAGATAAAGAGTTAAAACAAAGGAAGAATGACTCCCAAAACTGGGGCCTCTGTCGCGACGATTCTGATCAGCACTACGCCTGCCTTGGTGATCACCCACTCTCGAGGCCTGATCACCACTCTGCTAACGTCTGGTTATGGAGGAAACCAAGGAAGGTCGATGGGTAGACGGTGAAGAAGTATTGCAGTTGCTTGCTCACGCCTTAGGTAAAGTTTTTATCTATTCTTCATTCACTCCTCTCTTTGGCGGCTACGACTGGTTATTTAAAAAGAAAAATCTCATAGGGCTTTTCATGTTTTTTGGAGTTTCCTTAAATAACCGTTGTCAAATAAATGTCCAGACGTAAAAAAAGGAAAGGCGGCTGTCACAATAACTAAGGCTTGCTTACACGTGAAGTAGGTCATCCAGCTGGCTTGTGACATAGGTGGTTTTGTCACACTTGCTTTAGACTTCCTCAGATAAACCTTACCTCGACGAGATAAATCTGCTCCTCACGTTCTCATCTGTTCCGTTGGCCTTTTCATATTTACGTTGTCACGACTGAAATGTTCTTCTTCTGTAAGTTTCATGCACAAACACAATCTAAACAACCCTTTCTCGTCAGCAGCATCAGTCAAGCCAAATAAATCTTACCTAAGCATAATTTATCCACCACAAGCTAATATAACCTATATGCAACTAAATGCAACTAAAATGCTATGCATACTTTGTTTAGACGAGCAATAACTTAAGTGAAAAGACTAGAAATTAAGTATTTTTACGGAGTTATCAATGGCGGAGGCATTATCTCTTCTATGGCAGCGTCGAAATAACCCTAGGGTTACAATGAGTACCTTAGGGTTTGGTTGGTTCACTTCTGGCCATTGATTTACTTATGGATCGGACGGCTATTGGAGCTTGCAGCACTGGAACATGTGTGAAACCCTAGCAGCATTAGGGCTTGCTTCTAGCCTTGGCTTGCTGGGCTATTCGGTTCAAGTTTGGGCCTGGACCAAGCCTACTGGGGCTAGTTGGGTCGAATCTGGTTGTAACATGGGTTTAAGGTTGTAATCGAGCCTCTGGGCTTAATGCATTTGGGTCATTTGGGTCAAATTTGAGCCTACAAAATTTATAGTTATTAGTTATAATATAATAATAACGTAATTATAATATAATGATATATAATTATATTAAAACCAAATTCGGACGAAAACGACTGTCGACAGCTGCCCCTCTCTGCTTATTGTTGTGGAAACAAGAATAAAGCAAAGACAAAAAGACAAGAAGTTTTCGTCTAATTGACTTCATATAAAAATTCGTTCCACTACTCTTCCGTGGAGATCGAACTTTTAATCTGATCTTGTTTCACTACTCTTTTTTTTGTGAAGGCTGAATTTGCATTGCTTCGCTACTCTTTTGTGAAGGCTCGATTTGCATTGCTTCACTACTATTTTGTGAAGGCTTGATTAACTTGAGAAGAATCTATTTCACAACTCTTTCGTGAAGATCAGATTCGAATTTGATTTGATTCCAATACTCTTCTGTGGAGATCGGATTGACTTGGAAAGAATCGTTCCCATTACTCTTCCGTGGGTGCTATACTCGTGCAATCTTTGGATATCCCTCTTTTAGGGATTTTGAGTTGACTATTCCAATCTCGGGATTTGGACTTTCGGCTTGTTTTTGGAAAACCTGCAAATGTGCCATTGTGTTTGTTATCATACATTTATGAATTTCATGATCCTATTTATGCCTAAAATGTGTGCAATGACAAAATTTCAGGGTATCTTTTTTCTTCGAACAAGGACCCTTTTTTGCCATCCATTCTTGACTTAGTCTCATCATAGATACATCAATCATAATCATTTTATCTCGACCAACCATCTTGATCCCTTTTTGTTGAACCTAAACTTGCCTTTGTTCTTCTTGAATTCCAAATGACAAATCATTCCATTAATGACAAATATATCAAATCATCATCAAGTATCTGAAACCTCCTTTGTACTTCAATGTTTTAGGTATCATGTCATCATATGCTAAAACATTGTTAGCCTCAGAATATCAGTATTTTTCAAAGACTTTTTGTACAACACATCATGATTTACGTACTTCAAATTAAACTATATGTTTTGAATCTTTAAATCAAGATGTTTTGCAAAAAGAAAAAATATTTTTATTTATGCAAAGAATTTACATGGAAAACTTTTATTTGTAAAAGATAAAATAGGTGTCCTCAAACACCAATAGCATAAGTGCTTTTGAACTGGCACACCGCAAAGTGACTTGAGTGTAGCTTCTGTTAAAAGGATCTCGAAATTATGATGAAGGTATGGAGTTCCTCAAATCAATTTTCTCTTCATGCAAAATATCTTTTAACTGTATCTGAATTTATTGGGAAAGGTAATTCAGGTCATCCATTTCAGTAAGGACTAAAGCTCCTCCAGAAAAAACCTTTTTTACAGTATAAGGTCCTTCCCAATTTGGCATCCACTTTCCTTGGTGTTCCTTTTGAAAAAGGTAAAATCCTTCTGAGCACAAGATCTCCTTCATAAAATTATCGGAGGTGAACTTTCTTATCATGTGCTCGTATCATCCTCTTTTGGTACATCTGACCATGACAAATTACTTTCATTCTCTTTTCGTTGATCAAATTTAATTGGTCATATCTAGTTTGTACCCAGTCTACCTCATCTAGCTTTACTTCTGATAGAACCCGTAATGAAGGAATTTCCACCTCAATTGGTAAGACTGCTTCCATCCCATAAGTTAATGAAAATAGAGTTGCTCCAGTCGATGTTCGTATTGAAGTTCGATAGGCTAATAGAGCAAATGGTAGTTTCTCATGCCAATCCTTATAAGTTTCAGTCATCTTCTCTATAAGCCTCTTGATATTCTTATTAACTGCCTCAACCGTTCCATTCATCTTTGGGCGATAGGTGGTGGAATTATGATGTTTTATCTGGAATTGTTTACAGACTGATTTCATCATTTTGTTGTTCAGATTCAAAGAATTGTCAGTAATAATTCTTTCTGGTAGACCATATCGACAAAAGATCTCTTTTTTCAAGAATTTAAGGATTGTGGACGGAGTAATGTTCACATAAGAAGTTTCTTCTACCCATTTGGTAAAATAGTCTATCGCCACCAAAATGAAGCGATGACCATTTGAAGCTTTGGGAAAAATTTATCCAATAACATATATGCCCCACATAGAGAATGGCTAAGGAGCTGTCATTACATGCAATGGATGAGGAGGAGTATGCTTCCTGTCTCCATAAATTTGACACTTGTGACACTTTCGGGCATAATTAATGCAGTAAGTTTCCATAGTTGACCAATAGTATCAAAATCTCATAATTTGTCTAACCATTGTATACCCATTAGCATGAGTACCACATATTCCCTCGTGTACTTCTTCAAGAATTGATTTAGCTTCTTTAGTATCAACACATCTCAATAGGACTTGATCCAAGCTCTTTTTGTACAAGACTTCCCCATCAAGTACGTACCCTGATGACATTCATCGGATGGTTATCTTATCTTTTTCAGTTGCTTGTTCAAGGTAATTCTGATATTTGATTTATTACAAAATATCATAATTATAAGGTTTCTCTTCTTCTTCTTCTTCAATGTTAAGACAATGAGCTGGATATTCATAAGCCTGCATTTCAATTGGAATCATATTTGCATGTCCATTTACCTTAAATATGGCTGCCAAAGTTGCCAAGGCATCTTCCATTTGATTTTCTTCTCTGGGGATGTAATCAAAAGTCACTTCTTCAAATTCTTTGATGAGTTTCAAAACCAGATTATGATATTTTACTAGCTTGAAATCTTTTGTCTCTCATTCTCCTTTGATTTGGTAAATTACTAGAGTTGATCCCCATAAACCCTAAGCATTTTTACTTTACGTTCAATGGCATCTCTAAGACCCAAAATAAAAGCCTCATACTCAGCCATATTGTTTGTATAGTCAAAATTAAGTCAGTTAGTAAACGGAAAATGCTCTCCATCTGGCGAAACTAATATTGTCCCAATTCCATGTCCCAAAGCATTTAAAGCACCATCAAAAGTCAACTTCCAATGTTCATCATTGTACACACTTGCTTCTCATATTGAAATTGCCATTAAATCTTCATCAGGAAAATCAAAATCTATTGGTTCATATTCTTGAGAAGTTCTACTCGCAATAAATTCAACAATTGCACTTCATTTTACTGCTTTTCGACTGACATATTGGATATCGAATTCTAATAACAATATTTTCCAATGAGCTAATCTTCCAGATAATGCAGGAACATTCATTAGATATTTCAAAGGATCAAATTTAGATATGAGCCATGTAGTATGATACAACATATATTTTCTAAGCCTTCGGGTAGTCTATACCAATGCACAACATAATTTCTCAATTAAAGAATATCTAGTTTCACATTCAGTGAACTTCTTACTGAGATAATAAATAGCTCTTTCTTTCTTCTCAGTTTGATCATGTTGTCCTAATACACATCCCATTGAATTATCCCAGACCAATAAATAAAGAATTAAAGGTTTATCTGGAATAAGTGGCACCAATATTGGAGTACTCGATAGATATTTCTTAATTGTCTTAAAGGCTTCTTGACATTCTTCATTCCATGTCCCAGAATCATTCTTTCTAAGGAGGCGAAAAATAGGATGGAATCTCTCAGTTAGCTGCGAAATAAATCGAGCTATATAATTAAGCCTTCCCAAAAATCCTCGAACTTCCTTTTGTGTTTGTGGGGGTGGTAAATCTTGAATAGCTTTGACTTTATCTGGATCTATTTCAATTCTTTTTTGGCTTACCACAAATCCCAAAAGTTTACCAGAAGTCACCCCAAATGTACATTTATTTGGGTTGAGCTTTAACTGACATTCCCTTAATCTCTGGAAAAGCTTTCTTAAATTCCCAACATGCTCTTCTTTGGATTTGGCCTTGACAATCATATCACAAAATAAAATTCTATTTCTTTATGCATCATGTCGTGAAATAAGGTTACCATAGCCCTTTGATAAGTTTCCCATGCATTCTTAAGTCCAAATGGCATCACTTTATAACAAAATGTTCCCCATAAGGTGATGAACATTATTTTCTCCACATCCTCAGGGTACATTCTGATTTGATTATAGCCAGAGAAACCATCCATAAATGATAATAAAGAATTCTTAGCAGTATTATCCACTAATATGTCTATGTGTGGCAAAGAAAAATTATCCTTTAGACTGGATCTATTAAGATCTCGGTAATCAACACACATACAGACTTTACAATCCTTTTTTGTTACAAGGATAATATTCTCTACCCACTCAGGGTATTTGGCCACCTTAAGAAATCCAGCATCAAATTACTTTTTTACTTCTTCCTTGATCTTGAGCAGAATTTCAGGTTTCATTCTTCTCAGCTTTTGTTGTAAAGGTTTACATTCTGATCTTATTGGTAACTTGTGTACTACCAATTCTGTATCCAATCCTGGTATGTCTTCGTATGACCAAGAAAATACATCCTTGTACTCTTATAGTAATTCAATCAAATCCTGTTGCCCTTTATCAGATAAAGTGGTATCAATTTTCACCTCTTTTTTTTCCATATTAGATCCTAAATTTAAGATCTCAATGGGTTCCTTATTAGGTAGAATTTTCTTATCCTCTTCAACTTCCTAAGGACACATAGGCTGTTCAAAATCAATTTACAGGCCAGTATCATTAACATCTATGTCATGGATATTTGAGTTCCTGAAAATAAACAAGAGTATATACATATAATCATGAAAATTCATTTAAAAATGATTGCCATTTAGAACTAATGCATCTTTTATTGAAAAAGAAAAACATATAGTTTAACCCTTTACACAAAATCAAACTATTGCCCCATGGTATAGGAAATAATGAAAGTTTTGGTGTATTACTCTGAAAAAGACTTGAAAACTACAGGTAATTCTTCTGCAGTCCAATTATTTAACTCAAAATCCGATGATGCGGGGTAAATGCTCATAGCTTATTTTCTACAAATTCATCATCTGATATGACATTGATACTCATTTCTTTCAAAGCATCTTCAACAACTAGCTTTTTCCTTTGTTGATCTTCTTGGAAAATGCGTCCTCTCGACACAAAAATATCATTTAATGGTGGAAAGGTCATTGGTTCCCATGTGGGATCTTCCCCAGCTAACTTCACCTTTCTCAATTCTTGATTCCTTCTAATTCCCCTCTGTCTCTCTTTTATTATTGGCTGATATCCCAAACCAAATCGATCTTTCTTGGAAATAGGAAAGACTGGATTCACTAGTCCTTACAAATAGTTTCCTAATCCTTTTCCAATTTTTGCCCCTTTCCCTAGGGTCAACCTGAGTCTCATTTTCATGCAATTGGAAATTTTGGGTTTAGGCATCCTTTTCCCCTTAGCCACAAATATTGTGTTGACAAACTCCAAGGATCCAAAAGATCATTCAATAGCTTCTTCATCTAATTCGACATATGGAGCAGTGGTAGAGATTGAAACGATGATGTCTTCTTCAGTATTAAGACATATCAGCCTACCATCTATTACAAATTTTACCTTTTGGTGTAACATAGATGGAACTCCCCCTGCATGATGAATCCAGGGTCTTTCTAACAAACAATCATAAGTGGGGTATAATATCCATTATAAAGAAATCTATTTCATATGTAGCTGGACCAATAGTTAAAGGGAATATCAATTTTACCTTTGACTACTTCTCATGAGTGTGCTATCAATTGGTAATTTCTTCAGAGTCACTAATTCCATTACATTCAAAGCTGAGCTATTATCAACTAACACTCGAGATAAAATGTCATTTGCACTTAACTGTAATATGCAGAGCTTTAGGGCTACCATTCATTTCATAAGGAATTTCATCTTCGGAAAAAGAAAGGAAATTATCAGTCTGTATATTTTCAATCAACCTATCCAATTTGTTTACAGGAAATTCCTTTGGTACAAAAGTTTGATTCAACACTTTTAGCAAAGCATCACGATGTGCTTCAGAGTTTAATAGAAGTGCTAAAAATGATATACGAGCTGGCAATTTGTGCAACTGTTCAACAATGTTGTATTCACTCTGCTTGATAAACTTCAAAAATTATACAGCTTCGCTTTCAGTTACAGGTTCATTGATGGTAGTTTCATCCTCTTTTAACTGTAGCTCTACCTTTTTCCCTTTATCAACTGGACCTTGTTTCTCCGATTCCTTAGAATAACATCTCCCACTGCGGGTAAAATGCCCAACTTCATCTACCTCTTCATTTCCTCCCATTGTTTCCTTCATTTGACATTCGTAATTCCATGGAACTTGTTTGTCATCTTTATAAGGAAACGGGGATGATGAAGTAATAACCACCTTTGGAGCTTTCTTATGTAGTACCTGAGTTCTTAGTGTGATAATTAAAGGATTATTAAAGTTATAAAACTCTTTATATGATCCCTCAGATGCATAAATATCCATTTCTTCTTCTGATATTTCCTTGAAAAATTCCATCTCCTTTTCATCCATCATTTTTTGTACCAAAACCCGAAAATTTGAGCATTGTTGTATAACATGTCCTTCATAACTATGATAATGACATATATTTCTACAGCTTAATTATTCTGGTGACAGATCAGATTTCAACAAACAAAGTTTAATCATTAGAGTTCATACACATAACATAGGTGATTTTACTTCACTGACTTGCTTTATCATTTACTTTCCTTTTTCCTCTATAACCGCATTGATCCCTGCTCCTGTATGATTTGGCAATGGGTTTTGAGCCACATTTGGTTTCTCTTTATCACCAAAATTTATGATGTTCTTTGTTCTCAGGCTTTGAACAATTCTTTTGAATGCGATGCAGTTTTCGAATTTAATGCCCACGAGCCCCTGCATGATATTCACACTGCAAGTTATCATTGTACCACTTAGGATACGGAGGTTGTATAGGTGATACATGATAGGGTGATATTATATGTTTGTCATATAATATCTGGTATAACTCTTTGTAGGTCATCAGAATTGGTCAAACTGAAATTTCTCTCTTTCCACCCTTGGTTCCCTTGTTTCTTTCTTGGCGAAGTTTGGTGTAGAAGATCCAATATCCTGAGGTTGAGACACTGTGATATTATTAGACTCATATTTCCTTGCATCATTTACCTCACTTGCTTTCTTTTTTATAAAGGGCTTCTTGCTAGATTCACCACTTTCAAGTTTCCCACTCTTAATCGCCATTTTAATCATCTCACCTGCTGTAACTATGTCAACAAATTTTTTGAAAGAATTCCCTATGAGGTGAGTAAAGAAAGGAACTTTCAAAGTGTTTACAAAGAGCACATTTGTTTCTTCTTCTTACATGGGTGGATGTACCCGTATAGCTATGTCCCTCCATCTCTGGTCATATTGCCTGAAACTTTCATTGAATTTCTTTTCCATGTTCTGCAGTACCATTCGATTAGGCCTTATATCCTTCACATGCTTATATTGTTCCAAAAAGGATTTAGCCAAATCTTTCCAATATTTAATATGAGCTATACTTAATTGGTTATACCATTGGATGGCCGAACCAGTTAAGCTTTCTTGGAAATAATGGATCAGTAGTTGATCATTCCCTATATAACCCGTCATTTTTCTGTAAAACATTGTGATATGGGTAGAAGGACATTTCATACCATCAAAATTTTCAAAATCTGAGATTTTGAGCTTAGGTGGTAATACTAAATCAGGTACCAAACTTAATTACTTGGCTTCAATTCCATACACATTAGACTTCCTTTATTTCCTTAACTTCTTCCATCAATTGTTCCAGTTGTTTGTTTGACTTTTTCTTTGCTTCTTGGTCAAAATCTGGAACATTCTCAACTTGTTGTTGGTTTATAGAAGCACTAGGTAAATTTATGTTTACCGTCCCTGTCTGAGTAAATGCTCCAGACTGGGCTTTATCGTGAGAGGTTGCATGATCCGGGGGGTATAAAGGCTCTTCAGTTACTTTAACTTTTAAATGATATGCTCTTGGTGTAAAGCCTGTAGGATATAAAGAATCTTCAGTGAAAGTACCAATAGTTGGGGCATTTGTTTAATCTATATTTCTTCTTTGTAACATACTTACAAATTTTTCCATCATCTCATTCTGAGATTTCATCAACTGTTCATGCATTTCTTCCTGAATTTTCTTGAAATTCGCTTGCATCTCAAGCTGATTCCTTTTAATTTGAGCGACATTATCATCCATTGCCTTTTTTTGGTATTATATTGATGCTTAGGGGGTCCAGTATTCTTCGAAAAAGAAAAAAAAATCTTTTTTAATGAATATGGATGTTTATGAAAGAAAAATATAATACCATGATGTTTATGCTTAATATGTAAATGCAAGGTGTTGATATCAAGATGATTTCTTTAGAACACCTTTTATATTAAAACAAAGTCTTATTACAAAGATTTAAAACAGACAACAACATCACATATACATATGGGCAGCTTCTCCTAACTGTTGTATGTGTTCAAGTAACTCAATGACCTTATGAGCTTCTTCGGTCCCTGGTTTTAATTTTTCACTCAAAGTGGTAGCTTCATATTCCAAGTCCACTAAATATTGTGCCACTGCCTGAACTTGCTCCAGATACTTTGCAATGAGGTCGTCTATTTATTTGACTTTCCATTGAGCGTGTTCCCAGTGGTATCGCCATTACAAAATTCCTTCGTACGGGACAATAGGGAGTTGATTCGCCCTTCTCTGAAGATCTTGGACTTTGGTTTCTAGCTCATTTACTTGCCTCCTTAGATTCTTAGCTTCCGAGTTACTTTCTTGATTTTGCAGTGCAGTTTCCAATCTTTCAATCTTGCTTTTTAGTCTCTGGTTTTGAGCTTGATTTTCTAATAGTCTTTTCTCTAATGCCTCATTTTCTTTAGCAAGCATCTTGATCTGGTGTTTTCTTTGTTTGAGCTTCTCTTTACCTTCTTCAGCTTTTCTTTTTAATCTTGTTGACTCTTGTTTCCTTGATCCTTCGGCAATCTGAGTTTTAACCACCCGTTGATAGGTTGATTAGAGATCGTTGAAGTCCATCCTGAGCTGTCTTTTAACCTGGCTAACTTGATCTGCTTTCCCTTTATGGATATATATCTCAATTTCTTTGTGGTAGACTTTTTCTTCCAGCTTTTGTAGAGTCTTTCTCCACTACTTTGTTTCAATCTCGAAATCTTGTTTTGCCAGATCCAATGGAGATGGTATAATTCTCAAATGTTCTTTGAAGGGTTGAACATTCTCGTAATTAACCACTGGAATGTTGTCATTGACACGGTTGATTCTCTATTGTTCGTATTTGGGTAAGAGCTTTTGGCTGAAAGTAAATAAATTTACTCGATGAATCCATTTCCAAGCCTCAGTAACTTTCTGATCTTTTCCTTGTATTGATCACTCCTAAATGCAAATTTTGATTCGGATAAACTAGATGTCACGGGAATAAACTGTCTTGATTCATATTGTCTGGAGACCATCAAATGTGTGTATCCTACGAAACCTCATATGCTAGGTAAGGGAACCCAATCGTACTCACCACACTTATACATTATGTTTGAATAAGTATTCCATGAGGCTCGCCATAATACGTCATTATCTTCGAGATTTTGAAAGATATTTATCCATTTTTCTTCATCATAACCTCCAGGCCATTTACGAGAAAGGAAATCTTGTAGAGGTTAGAAGCCTTCTAGAAATACTTGTCCATGAGCTCTTTCTTCATGTTTAAAATGATTTGGAATCCATACCAATAATAGGGGTGCACAGCCTATAAAACGTCATTCTCCCTCGCATCTGTAGGAATTCAAGGAATGGAATGTTTCAGCTAATATGTCAAGAACTGGATCTGCATTCTTGTTCAATCTTTCAAACAGGTCTATAGTTGATATATCCACATACCCCAGAATTTTTGAAAAATTGATTAATCAATAAATTCCTAAAGCCAATATATCAATATGCTTCCTTTTGTCTGGATGGCGGTATATTACTTCTTTCAAGGCAGTCCAAGTAATGCATTCACTATCACCCTTTTTCTTGATATGTCTTGTAGCCCATTCTTCACTCATCCCGGCCAATAAGAGCACTTTCTTCTTGAAAAAATAGTATTAGGTGACTTGATATATACCCTGTCTTCGTAGATTCTTGGATAACAGATAAGAGCTAGATATTCTTCTATAGTGGGTGTCAAATCTACCTTGCCAAAGGTGAAGCAACTATAAGCAGAGTTCCAAAACTATGATAGGGCTCTGAACAGATGTCGATCAATAGGGATGTACAAAAGATAAGCAATGTCGTCATATAACTGATGAAATAGCTGCTTGTCTGATGCTTCCCACTTTTCCCATATTTCTTTCAACTCACCCAGGTTATTTTGGTGAACGTTGATATGTGTATATTTGACCAAATCTGACACGTACCCAGGTGATAGACTATTTCCCTTGATAAGTTGAGAATGTTCAGACCATCTTAAGATAACTGTATTGTCTTCTACTTAATATTGGACTCTTTGTTCCGTATCTCCAGCTCTCTATATGAAATCAATCATGAATCAACACCATGATATGAAAATGAAAAATGCAGAAATGAAAATAGAGCATAAAATTAATCCAAAATAATTAGACCCTAATTTCATGAAATCTAGTTTCATGCTTTATTTAAAACAACAAACTAAACTGCATGATTTCTAATTCACATGCATTTATTCATAAAATAAATAAAAATAAAAGACTCAACATGCTTTTCCTTGTGTGCTAACTTTACAAGACTTCATCAGGTTAGGCTCCACCTAGATTCCAGTTCTAGGTTTTATTATATGCTGGGTTTTGGCTCTAAAGTAAGAAGGGTCAACAAATTTTCCTTTGTTGGTGTCCCCTTGGATTGCCAAGCCCTTAATCCTGGTCCATTATAGACTTTCGGATTAAGTTCGATTCGAAGGAACACACTTCTTGAAGTCCATACGGAGGTGAAAACCACACGAGGAACATAAGGTGTGAGCTCAAAGAATTGTCCCCTATCCCATACGGAGGTGAAAATCACACGAGGGAATAGTTTCTCATTCACTTGAGAGAATAAGAGCGGCATGTCATGAATGCAGTGCACTGTGGGTAAGGAAAAGCATAAAAATAAGTAATATAAACAACATATTATTTTATTCTAATGACCCAAAATTAAATCTGTATACATAAAAAAACAAAAGTTAGTAAAGTAATAAAAATAATTAAAACAAAAATTAAAACCAATTTATTATTTACTGCAAAGACAAATAATTAATAAATTGGTGGCTGAACTCTCATTTTTTTAAAATGTCCCCAGCGGAGTCACCAAGTTGTCGATACGTTTCTCTGCCCCGGCGACGGAGAGTACAAATAGTACACCCCAGACGGTGTAACTAGTCTCGAAAAAGTAAGTGTTTATCCTCCATGAATAAGATGAAACACCAAGTTGTAGAGTCACCTCCAATCTTTTTATATGGTTAGATTGGTCACCAAAATGTCATATTGTTTTAATAAAAATTCCTAAGAATATTATTAAAATAATATAACTCGAGTCTGCTTACCAGAAAAATGGGTTCAGGAGTCGGTTACGTATGGGAAAGAATTAGTATTCTCACAACGCCCAAAATTAGTATCAGTATTTATTAATTAATTGTCTTTGCAGTAAATGATAGATTTGTAATTAAATTAACTTACAAATAATTTAACATAGGTAAATACTAAATATTTAATATATCACATAAATTAAATTACCAATTATGCATAATAATAATACTAAAATATAAATTCTAACAATAATTAATAATTAATAATTGAAACGTAAAATATTAATTAATTAATCCTATTTTGAAATAATGTTAAAGTAATGTATTAATTATGTAATTTACCATAAATTATTATATAAGTCAAAATGTAAATTATTAAATATATTAAGGACTAAATATGGTATTTATCCTATATATATATATATATATATATATATATATATATATATATATATATATATATATATATATGCAGCAATGATCAAAATATAAATAAAAAAATTAAAGAACAAAATTAAAATGTATGAAACATGCTTTTGATGACTAAATTGCAAAGTTATAAATTTCAGAGACCACAGGAATCATTTACCTATACTCGTATTTACGCTTAGGTCCCTCCCCAAAATGACACTATTTGGGGAGGGGTAGAAATAGGCCTTACTAGGCCTGAAGAGGTTTCAAACTTCATTTCCTTCCTCTACTTCTCACTAGAATTCCTCACCGGAGGGAATTCATCCCCGGCCGGCAGCCGATCGCTGCCATCAACCGTGGTGGCCGGAAAACACCAAACTACCCAGAAATGTTCATTTATTTCCCCCTAAGACTAGATCTGGTCCTAGTTTTTCTTAAAAAGAAACCCAACGACGTAGATCTGACTGATAACCTTAGATATTTTATCTTCTCTGGTGGTGTGTGAAGGCGAGTAGATGCTCCGACGAAGGTAAGACTTTTCTCATTCTCTTCCTTATATTTTTCTGGACTTTGCTGCATATTGGGTTACTTCTTTTGCTTGCTTGCTTGATTTTTGTTGTTGTTCTCTTCTTCACAGGTTCATCCCTATTTATAGGGATCTTCGATGCACTCTTTTATCCGGTTAAATGAACGAACCCCGATGAGTCACCGGAGCTACGGTGGTGACTCACCCTAGGGGTGGTGAGTTGTGTGGTGGAGAAGTTGAGTGCATTTAATGCACTCAGATTTCTTCGATCTAGAGAGGATATGGCAGCACCGTGGCATGCACTGGTTGGACCGTTTAACGGCGGAGGCATCATCACTTCTATGGCAACACCGGAATAGCCCTAGGGTTACAATGAGTCCCTAGGGTTTGGCTGGTTCATTTCTGGCCGTTGATTTACTTCTTGATCGGATAGTTATGGGAGTTGCGGCGCTGGAACATGTGTAAAACCCTAGCATCATTAGGGCTTGCTTCTGGTGTGGGCTTGTTGGGTTGTTCGATTCAAGTCTGGGCCTAGACCGAACTTGCTGGGGCTACTTGGGTCGAATCTGGTTGTAACATGGGTTTAAGGTTGTAATAGGGCCTCTGGGCTTAATGCATTTGGGTCATTTGAGTCAAATTTGAGCATGTAAAATTTATAATTATTAGTTATAATATAATAATAACGTAATTATAATATAATGATATAATTATATTAAAACCAAATTCAGACGAAAACGACTGTCGACAGAGTCCTCTTCACGAGGAAGTCAAGAATAAAAAAGATTGACTTCTCTATACGAGGAAGTAAATAATAACATAGATTGACTTCTCTTTACGAGGAAGTCAAGGATAACATTGAAAGATTGACTCCTCTTCACGAGGGAATCAAGAATAACAAAGATTGACTGCTCTTCACGAGGGAGTCAGGAATAACAAAGATTACCTTCTCTTTATGAGGAAGTCAAGAATAACAAAGAAATATTGACTCCTCTTTATGGGGGGATCAAGAATAAAAAAGATTGACTTCTCTTCACTAGGAGGTCAATAATAACATTGAATTATTGACTCCTCTCATGAGAAAGTCAAGAATAATAAAGATTGACTTCTCTTCTCGAGGAAGTCAAGAATAACATTGAAAGATTAACTTCTCTTCACGAGGGAGTCAAGTTGAAGCTTCAAGGGAAAATAATTTTTAGTAAGACAAGATTGAGTTTTCTTAGAGACATGTTCTAAGAAGGCCACAATTAAAGTTTCTAGGGAAAACATCTTAAGAAAGATAGAAAATTTCTCAAAACGAATTTTACAGATATCTTCACGAGGGAGATCAAAATTTATCATGTATGTATGAAATGATGTATGGTGTAATGAGACAAATTCGTGTATCGTGTATAAATGCATGTTTTCTTGATCTATGGTTTGAACGATGGCAATAGCGATCTTCATTCTCTTTCTGATTAAGTTGTCTTTTGTTTGCACCAGCATGCAATCTTGCAATTCTTGAGTTGTGTCAATTTCTTCTTACCCCCAGTAAATTTCCCCCTAATAAGATTGGCTTTCTCCGCCTGATCTTGTGTAGAAATCTAATAGAGCTTTTATCTTTGAAAAGAGGATCCACCATTTTAAGGTTTAGAGAATATGTATGTGTTGTTGCCCTGTAGTGAGAAATCAAAGACCACTGCCTAGAGCTGAACACCGCAGTAATTGATGGAATATTAGACTGCCTAGGAGAGTCATGAGACACATCCATGCCAAGGATGATGGTTGGAATCTTATAAACAACTGAAATTGAAGGGATTTGCTCAATTTCTAACCTTGAAGTTTGTCATCTAAGCTTTGCATTGATTTTTAGAAGCAAATTCGTAAGGTACTGCCATACACTTGTGTGATTATACTAAACTATAAATATCAAAAAATTTCTTATTAGGGAAAACAAAAAAGAGGAATTGTGGAGCTCCAGGAAGCTTAGATTAGATGTCCTTAACCATTTTATCCACTATATCTACAATAGATCATCGTCTATTCTGATTTGACTCCATCAAAGGAAGGGTCTATCCTAATTCCTTTCATGTCTCCACATCTAATCAAATCTTGAACAAGGCTATTTGTATCACATCGTGCTGAAAAGTTTAACAACAATCCATCGTTTAATCTTAGTTGGCTCCACTTGTTTCTTGCTGTTAAAATTCCATCACCCATTCCGTGGAAAGAAATCTTCAACATTCCTCACTTTTAACCTCATGGTTACAAAAAACAACCTTCATTTTGAAAATTTATGGAAACACCACATGATCGTAACATTGGTTTAGCGCCATAGTTACTGGTTCGTAAAATATTCGACAACATATTCATCATTTCCTGTGGATTCTACCTAGATTTTTTAACCAGAGAAGCTCTTTGCATGGTGTTCAGAGCTTTTATATGGCGTTGCAAGGACACCGAAGAACAAAGCCCAATGGGAATATAAGTGGTACTCTTTGGCTTGCCAATATTAATATATGAGCAATCACCAGAACAATGTAATTGTATGTTGTGATGATGGACAAACAATCATATATAATAAGCTCCACTATCTCTGTTTCACCATTTTCATTCTTCACACCTTTCTATCTTATTGAAAATAAAATATTTACTCAATTCACTGATCTTGTATTCTTGGATGAAATGGGCCTTCAAAAACTGCCCCAACATTTATCATTTTCTTGCTCCATTACTTATTCTCAGCATGAACTGTGTCTGAGAGACACATGTAAACTACCAAGATCTACTCCAAAGATTTTGTCTTGTTTGAAAATATTTTTCTCATTTCTTTTTTATTTTAGAAATCAAAGAATGAAAGAATTTTGTAAAGTATTACTCCGTAATTCAGGCTCACAGTTGAAGTAAATCATGAACATGAGTTCGCAGGATATCAAAAAATTCAATAACTATTTTAATATTTTCAAAGTTAGAGCTCTTTGACAAGTTTCAAAATTGATGAGTTGACTTCAGGTCGGCTTTCCTATTTTCTAAGGTTTTAGTCATCGAAGATGTCATTTCTTTCTCATTCCTTGTGAACATTATAACATGCCCCTTTTTCTTGGCTTGGTATTTTAACTGGATGCGAACAAAATGACGCAACTAGCATATTCAATTACTAGACTTTTTAGACCACTTCTATTTCGATTCTTTAAAATCTTCCATTTGTTCAAGCTTCATAGACCTCCTTAGCAGAGGTAGTACATAGACATCAGTCTAAATATAAAATCCTGAGTGCTTGTGTAAGGTTGATTATAACAGGTGTTCCCCAACTCCCTTACTCTATTTTACTGAAATCATCATTAGATAAATTTGATTTAATTTGCCATTGTTTGGCTAGTTGAATTCAACTTTATTGCATATATATATATATATATATATATATTATAATCGCCTTCATTGGGCTAACTGAAGGGTTCATCTCATCACAAAGTCTTCAACTTGACAATCGCAGTGGAACAAACATCAAACTGTCAATTACCCCAGCAATGCCATGATTTGAATGTAATATATTCATAAAGCCAGGGATTTTGAGTTTCCTCTATAACCAATTGTTTTAGTGGAATAGCTCAGCTTTTTTGTATAATCTATAATAATAATAATTTATTAACCTTTTAAGTATTCATATTAAAATTTCTTAAGCTCATCGAGAAGAAACTGTTATAGTCTATGTATCTTTGATGGTCAGACAATATCATATTTAGAGTTCAGTTCCAAAACAAATGACCTATACTAAATTCATCCACTCCATCATTCCATTTGTGAAGATTAGAATCATTACTGAATGTCCTTAATAGAAGTGTAATCTAGCCAGTCTTGTAATATCATACAAAAGAGATGTCCCATGTTTTCCGCTCCTATGCATACCTGTATACCAAGCCTCTTGTTTATTTTTTCATGAGAAGAGAAGGCTATATTTGCCCCTGCTAGAGAAGGGTATGGTGTTCGAGGGTATCTTCTGGGGTAAGGTTCAGGGTCTTTGTTTTATCAGGGTTCAATCTTGTCACTTTGTCAAAGATTTATTATAACTCTAATCATTTAAAGAGTTTTTAGTTCAGTTGATATTCGAAGAACTGCAATATTACAAATTAGATTCAATGCTCTCCATTTTTAAAGTAGCACAAGTTTATTTAAAATATCCTGACAAAAAGCTAAGAAATGACAAAAAAAACAAATTCAATCAATATGTTACAAATGGAAGGTGCAACTGTGGTGGATAACGATCTTTACTTGTTCAGCCAGAATGTCCCACTTCTCCTAGACTGTTAGGTGCTCGACTGGATCTTCAGGGTTGTTACAATCTAATGTCCCACTTGCTCAATAAAAGACCATGCCCCTAAATGATCAGATTTTGTAACTTGCTTTTTGACTACCTATAGTTCTTAGTGGTATGCCCCAAACTTCATATCTAGCTCTCAAATCTTTTATAGGCATAAACGGGTGGCCTTAATTTTCCTTCAATATTTATGTCACATGATTCTATGAGATTTACAGCCAGGATACATTATTAATGCGTGTTAAGATACTATGCATATTATGCCATGTATGACGTATATATGTGAATGTATAGATACAAAAATGCACATACGAATGCGAAAATACAGGAATGAGAATGCAAAATGTACGATGAAAATGTATGTATGCAAGAGGTGTCATTCCAGAGTGACCATCTTAAAACAACTTTCATTAAACACAAGGGTTTTGGTATGTTAAACAAACTTTACATAATAGGGATAGTCTTAACTCCTAACTTCTTTATTTCCTACAGAAGTAGAATTAACTTCCTTTCATTCTCAAGTGTTGAGTTGTCAATCTACTTCAATTCTCTTACAAAGCCAGTTAAATTAATCAACTTGTGAGCCACATTGTTTGCTTGAATCATAGCTTCTTTCATGTCGTTGTTTTTTCCTCTATCTTATGTGTCAATTCTCAGAGATGTAAACAAAGTTGTTCATTTTTCCTCGTAAGAACATCTTTGTGGTTATGAAGTTCTCGTGCAATATCTCTATAATCATTTATTAGTCTCATCAATGTCTTGTTCTTTTATCTAGTGGTTTCTAGCTCGGCATTATTCTCACGCTTGTGGCGTTGATATGAAGCTTCCATGTTGGTTGTGGACATATCCAACATCTGATTCTCCACTTTCCATCTTTCCAAATCATCCATGGATGTATTGCATCTTTAACCTGTAAAACATAAAAGGATTTCTTGGATCGACCTTCATGCATCTTGCTATTCTTTCTCCATTGTTCAATATCATTTTTTAGTTTAGTGACCCCTATTGTCTACTCCTCAAGGGACACAATTGTGCTTCGTACCTTAGAAAACCTTCTTCCTCCTGGATGCTCCCACTGATATCCTTACCTTTGAATGCTTTTGGCTCCAACCTAACAAGATGATCAGTTACCAAACTATGTTGACCTTTCATCTCAAACTCCATGATCTAAAAGGTATTGGAATCGATGCTTGAAGGTGGTGAAATTCTTAATGGCATGTCCTTGATCTCCTCTCGACTTGGATTGAACTGGAGTCTTCAAGTTTACTTCTCCTGACCGTTGGAAGTAGAATCTTAGACACCAACGATTTCTGATTGCATAGCTTCTTCTCATCTTTCTGAACTTCCACCGTTGTCACCATCTCTTTGGGATCTCCAGACAACTTGTTGATACAAATGGTGACAGTGCATGACTTCTCAGATTGGCTAGAATTAGCTTGCACTAAAGTAGTCTCTTGTGTATTTGACGTCACAAGATTGTTTTCATCAAGCTCTTTCATTTCTCTTACAAAATTCTCTTTTCCCTTGGCCAGAGCAGCTCATCTATCCATCCTCTTAGACATTTGCTCTTTAATTCCTCTTATCTCATTTTGTTCGTCATCGGACATAGGATCTTTGGGTGCATAGCTCTCCACTATCCCCTGAGTCTCCTCAATATGTCATTCCCTAGCGATGTTATAGTTTACTTGATTATAAAACCCTTTATCCATCATGAAAACCTTTTACTCTGATGACCACTCACAAATCAACACCTTGATTATATCATGATCATGTGATGCAAGTAAAAGGAAAAGCAACATAAAAACACGTTAGTATAAAATGACAAGAATTACTGTAAAAGGAATCAAAATAAATTAATAAGCTAATGCACAAGGTGTTAATTCTAAAAGCAATCACCATAGAACAACCTTCATCAGACAATAAGTGCTCCTTACACTAGACATACGAGCTTCATTTTCTTCATTTACTCGATTTAGGCCTTTCTCAAGATTTGATGTTGTCTTTGTAGTCATTATTGGATGCCTCAAAGTGTTGACCCACCTTTCTTCATTTTAATTCACCCATTATGATTATGGGATCTCTAGACTTCCATTTTCATGGGATTCTTCAAGAGAAAAGTGGCCTTGATATTTCGTAAAGGATCTTCTTACTCTTTGACTTAACTATTATATGGATATTTGATATCATCCCGATCTTTGTTCATTTAATAGGAGTCTTCGATCAACTTTGAGCTCTTCCTCTGTGTATCAATTTTGTTTGTAAGTTGTTGCCCTTACGATTTTGATTACCTAGTTATGGAACTCTAATGTAGATATAAAAGCCTCCTGATTAGATCAATCACTTGTGAATTAACACCTTGTTTGTTATGATGTGAAAATGCAAATGCAAACATAAGGAAGATAAAAATAAGTTATAACAAAAGAAATTGTTAGTATCATTTAACCAAAAAGAAGAAGAAATATTTACAAAAGGAAATGATCCTACCAAACATGGTATCTACCCTGACATGCTTTTATAACTGTTCTACCCAAACATGTTTTCTACCCTCATGCTTTGTTCAACATATAAATCCTAACCTCATCCATCTAGTTCGCATGCTTGTTTTGAAAAAAAAAATAAACCTAACTGCATACTCTTCTAATTCTCATGCCTTTTGCAAAATAAATAAATAAATTCGAGGAAAATGTTAGAGTGAGTTTCCCTTTTTTTGACTTTTGAAGAACCACAGACAAAATTTTGGAACAAAACTGGCAGAGTTTTGGTACAACTAAAAGGGCCCTCGAATTATCCTTTGTTGGTGCCCCCTTGGGACTGCCAGGCCTCGATCCTCACCCATTATAGGCTTAAACGGGTCAAGTTTAATTCGAGAGGATTTATTTCCCCATGTCCATACGAGCTAACTCAATGTTTCACTCATAAACACGAGGCATATGCACCCCAGAGGATACTTGCTAAAGCCCGTGCGTAGAAAAATATTTTTTTCTCATGTAAGCGTAGCGTTCACCCCTACCTAACGGGAAAATCACAGTTATAAGGCTCTATATACTCGAACGACTATAGAGCAAGTGGGGGGAAACTAACAATCCTTTGCCTTGACCCAAAAACCAACAGATTAAAACAAAAGTCAGAAATCTGAAACATGTAAATCACACATTAGTACAACTAATAAATAAAACACGTATGATGCGATGCAAGCAAAACATGAGGTTCAAAATTTAAATATAATTCAAATTTACCATTTTCAACTAAAAAGATGATGTATAATCGATTACGGCCTGACTCTCTAATGTCCCCAACGGAGTCGCCAAGCTGTCGGAACGATCCTTAAGCTGTTTGGAGCTATTTCGGGAAGCGATCCAACTTAATCTTGAAAAAGGTTGGATTTTAAAATAAAGAACAAATAAATAGGTTTGGAGCCACAATCGACCTTTGTATTAGGGAGGTCGAATACCTAAAAATATATTTTAAAATAATTTTAAGAAAAATAATTTTAAAAGATAAAAAATAATCTACATTTAACCAGAAATTCATTTTGAAAAGGGTTCGAGAGTCGATTACGTGTGGGGAATGATTAGAACCCCCCCACAATGCCCGAAATCGGTACCTAAGCGATTATACATCATCTAAATATTTAAATCGAAAAATTCGAATAACATTTAAATTGTGATCCCTTTTTAGAAAAAAATATAAAGGTTGTTATTTTGCGCGAACAATTCTCGAAATAACTTCCTTCTCAGTTAAGGCGGCATTTCCATGGATTCCCCATAGAAAATAATATTACCCAAATACATATATTAATTCTATAAAAAACAAATTCATTCGAATATAAAATTTATTATTTTATTCGAACCATTCTTGGAAACACACTCCTTGTCAGTTAAGGGGCGCTTCTATAAATTTCTCGAGTAAAATAATATTTGAAAATATTGCAACTAACAAGAAATTAATGAATATGTAAATTATGGATCAAAATAATAAAATTGTAACTTTAGGGATTAAACTATACAATCAACAAGAAATAAAGTCAACATTGCTAATATTTTACATGTTAGGCACTATAATTGTAAATAATCCAATTTCAATCATTCAGGACCAAAATGGAAATATTTAAAGTAAGGCACTCAAATTAAAATATTCCTAAAAAATAAGATAACGAGCAAAGTGGGACTAAAATGAAATAAAAACAAAAACAATAGCCAAATCATAATACATCAGTGACTAAAATGTATAAATTAAAGGTATAGTGTCTAAATTATAATAGAATAATAAATAGAATCCAAACAACAGCCAAAATGAAAATAATAAAAAAATGACTAATTTCGAATAAAATAAAGAAATAAACCAAAAAGTGACTAATTTCGAATAATAAAAAAACAGTGAATAATTTCGAATAAAAAAGTGACTAAATTAAAAAAGCACAAATTATAGCACAAAATTAAAGAAATAAAATAAACAGAGGACTAGTGACTGAAATAGAAAAACACGGATGAAGTAGAGGGACCTGGAAGAAAATAAACCAAAAAGTTAGTACTGAGAAATAAAAAGATAAAATCACTAAAGCAGTTCCTAAGTATTTAAAAAAATCAAACAGTCATTACACATGACCAAAAATGTAAAAAAAACGCATAAAAGTACAAGGATCAAACAGAAATTAAACCTAAAATGTAAAACATCTATAAGAAACGGGTAAATTACAAAAATGATTCTTGAAAATTACCATTTTGTAAAAACACGCCAACTTAGGGGGATCTAAGTGCAATTTCCCTTAAAGTTTTCTATAAATATAATCTTTTTTTCTTTTTTTTCTTTTTTTTATTTAAAGTATTTCTAGAGAGAGGGTTTCCCTTTAACACCCACCGGTCGCAGTTCTGGCCGTCGAACTGCCGCCGCCATCGGTGGCCATTGGTCACCAAATTTCACCGGTCGACTCATATCGACATGGGTAGTCTGGATCTAGGGTCGATTTCGCCAGAAAATATACCATCGACGACGAATAAACACCGAAACATTTCGACTTCTTTGCTCTCGATCTCGTCACCGGACCGTTAGATCGCCTTGATTTTTTAGTATATTGCTCGCCAACTCCTGATCTTCCATTTGATCATTCGAATATTTGAACGGGTGTTCCTAACGCCGTCCTTTCTCACCGGCTGAAGGTAACCTCTCTCTTCTTATTTTTTTAGTTTACTTTGGTTTTTGTATGAAAGAAAAGAACATAGAAAAAAAACTAGTGATGATATTACTTATATTTCGAAACAGAGAAGAAAGATGGAAAATCCTTTAACCTTATTTTTTATATTGTTTCCTTCAAATCCGATTCTCCCTCCCCTAGCTCCCCTGTTTTTACAAATTTTTTCGTTTGATTCCTCCCCCCCACTGCTTTTTTTCTAGGTTTTTATATCCCATTACACAGTGTTGAAACATTTTAATATTTCGATATAACAAATTAAGTTAAATGGATTTTAAGATTTTCCAAATGATTTTCTAAGTATATTCGATATAACTATTCGAATATCAAAACATTACTCCAAATATTTCAAAAATCATTTTTGATCCTTACTTAAGTGTAAAATTAAGTTTTAATCATAAAACAATTTCAAAATAATTTTACAAAGTATTTCGAACCAATTCAAAGCCAAAAATTCCAGATTGCTCAGAGGGAACCGATTCCCCCCATAGGAGGAACCGATTCCCCCCTGAATGGTTTGGCTCCGAGATTTCCAGAATGCTCGGAGGGAACCGATTCCCCCCAAGGGGGTACCGATTCCCCCCTGATTCAACGGTCGAAATATTTGAATTTTACACTTAGGGAACCGATTCCCTATGAGAGGGAACCGATTCCCCCCACGATCCAAGCTGTTTTATTAAATGTTTTCACACTAAAACGGCTATAATATCTTCTCTAATTATCTCCAACGTTCAGAAGTGATCCAAGGTGTATTTAAGCAAGCTTAGAAGCCATTGATCAATAACAAGAAACATCAAGCAACTAGAATCAAGAGAGAATCAAAGAGAAAGCATCAAACCTAAAGTTTGAGCATTTCAAAGCCCATTTTCATTCAATATTCATTTTGCTTTCAAGAACACTTTTTGTGCTCAATTGTATTCATCTTTGAGTGTTCTTTTCTTTGTTCTAGAATTGTGCAAACATCTTACCTTGTGAGGTTTTCTTGTAAGTTTGCAAATTTGTAATCTTCTCTTTGAGAAAAGAGTGTTCTCAAGAGTTGGGGTATACTCTTGAGGGAATTGTAAGGTTATCTCTTTGGCCTCAAAAGAAAGAACAAATTAGTGAATTTGTTGGAAAATCCTTAGTGTGGATAGCTAAGGTAGTGGACGTAGACTTTGTTTGAGAAAGTCGAACCACTGTAAATCGCTGTGCAATTATTTTCAATTTTCTACAAAAGCTTCCACAAAATTTTTATTGCCAATTCACCCCCCTCTTGGCCAATTTCGTCATTCGATTAACTCAACAATTGGCATCAGAGCCTAACTCATTTGAAGGTTTTATCGCCTCTTGAGTCGATTCGGGAAGAGTTATATCGATTATTAAAGTCATCAATGGCCTCCGCTTCAAACTTCGACTCCGGTCTCGATTCGATGCCCGTCAACAAGCCTCCTTTCTTCAATGGAGCTAACTACGCCTATTGGAAGAATAGAATGATGTACTTCATTCAAGCAAGTGACATGGGAGCATGGAATGCCGTAGAAGAATGATACATTAAGCCTATCACTCATCCAAGGTTGTGGAGTGAAGGAGATACAAAAATGTTCCAGCTCAACTCCAAAGCCATCCATATTATCTTTTGTGCTCTTGGACCAGATGAATACGGAAGAGTTTCATCGTGTACAACCGCCAAAGAAATATGGGACAAGCTTCAAGTCACACATGAAGGTACGATGAGGTAAAGAAATCAAAAATTAGTATTCTAACGCATAGCTATGAAAATTTCAGGATGAAACCAAATGAAGACATCAAAGCTATGACGGATAGATTTTCAACGATTGTCATGGTCTCAAATCATATGGAGAGATCATCTCAAATGAAAAGCTTGTGAGGATGTTAGTCTACTCCCTCCCAAAATCATGGCAATCAAAGAAGACGGCAATCATCGAGTCTAAGGACCTATCGTCCTTAACTCTTGAAGAACTTATCGGTTCACTCCTCACTCATGAGATGATGCTTGAAGATGAGGTGGACCTTGATAAAGTTGAAGAGACGCCAAAGGAGAAGGAGAAGAAGAAAAACATTGGAGTTGCTCTCAAATCCACAAAAGATGAGAGTGATTCTAATGATGATATGATGACGAGGAAATGGCATTGTTTGCCAAACGGTTCAGAAAAATGATGAGACCTTACCAAGGAAGAAAATTCAAACGAAACGAAGGCCTCAAAAATGAACCAAAAGAGAAGGACCCAATCATTTGCTATGAATGCAAAAAGCCGGGGCATGTCAAATATGATTGCCCACAATTGAAGAAAAAGGGTCAATCAAAGAATAAGCACAAGGCTCATGTGGCTACATGGAGCGATGAAGAAGGTTCCGATGAAGAGGAACAAGAAGTAGCAAACTTGTGCTTGATGGCATTCGGGGAAGATTCTAAGGTAACCTCTAACTCATCCGATTTTGATGATTTATCTTATGATGATTTATTTGAGGAGTACAATGGGTTGGCTTCGGATTATGAGAAATTGTTTTTAAAAATATAAAAATGATGTTTCAAAATTGAAAAATGAAAACAAACTCATATCCAAAACCAACAACGATCTTGAAAGTAAAATCAAAACTTTGCAAATCAACTAGAAGAGTTTGAAAAGAAAAATTTAGATTTGCAAAATTTACTTTCAAGATCAATGATGATCATCAAAAGAAAATTGATGATCTTAAAACTTCTTTTGATAAAGTTGGAACAAAACATTTTGAAAAAGGTGAAAATTCAAAATCCAACTTTGTTAGAAAAAGTTTTAGAAACTACAATCATAGAGGTCCCCAAAGAACCTCTAATGGAAAAATCATTAGAAGTGTGTGGGTTCCTAAAGAACTCATTACTAAAGATAAAGATATCCTACACAAATGGATACCTAAGGGGACTAGGATTTTGGAAACTAATGAATATGGACCCAAAAGAATTTGGGTACCAAAAATCAAAATTAATCTATGTTGTAGGGAAAGGAGCATTGCTACAAGGCACGAGAAACAAATTCAAATTCATGGTACCTTGATAGTGGATGCTCAAGACACATGACCGGAGACAAAAGCCGGTTCATAGAGCTTAACGTCAAAAATGGAGGAGAAGTGACTTTTGGTGATAATTCAAAAGGTCACATTGAAGGTATTGGTACAATAGGTAATACCTCTTCCATACAAATTAAAAATGTTTATATGTGAATGGATTAAAGCATAATCTTGAGTATTAGTCAATTATGCGATAAGGGATTCAATGTCTTATTTGAATTAATGGTTGTAAAGTCATTGACATTGCATCTAATCGGATTATGCTTGTTGGTCTAGAATAGGAAACATTTACATGGTGCATTTAGATTCCATTGATATGACTAATTTATGCCTAGTTGCTAAGGATGAGCATGATAGTTGGTTATGGCATAGGAGACTAGGTCATGCTAGTATGAGTGTTTGCAACGGTTAATTCAAGGAGACTTAGTAAGAGGGTTGCCTAAGCTTAAATTTGATAATGATAAAATCTGTGATGCTTGTGCTAAAGGAAAAAAAAAACGAGTTTCTTTTAAATCTATTAATGATGTATCAACAGTAGAGTATTACAATTGATCCATTTAGATCTTTTTGGGCCAACTAGAACTACTAGCTTGGGAGGAAAACAATATGCATTTGTCTTGGTAGATGACTATTCTAGATACACTTGGGTTCTATTCTTAAGTACTAAAGATGAAGCATTAGAAAATTTCATCACATTTTCAAAAATAATCCAAAATGAAAAAGGTTACTCTATCACTAGTGTTAGAAGTGATCATGGAACTGAATTTGAAAATCTTGGATTTATTGAGTTTTGTAACTCTAATGGTATTAGCCACAATTTTTCAGCACCTAGAACCCCTCAACAAAATGGAGTTGTTGAGAGGAAAAATCGAACTTTAAAAGAAATGGCTAGAACCATGCTTGTGAAAATAATTTGCCAAAATATTTTTGGGCGGAAGCCACAATACTGCTTGTTATGTTGTAAATCGAGTAATGATTAGGCCAATTTTAAAGAAAACTCCATATGAAATTCTCAAAAATAAAAAGCCTAACATTAGCTATTTTCATCCTTTGGATGTAAATGTTTTGTTTTAAACAACGATAAAGAAAATCTTGGTAAATTGATGCTAAAAGTGATGAAGGAATTTTTCTGGGTTATTCCTTAAATTCTAAAGCTTATCGTGTATTTAAAAAAGAACTTTAGTTGTAGAAGAGTCTATACATGTTGTTTTCGATGATAATCCCTTTCCAAGGAAGGATTCTTCTGTTAATGATGATGTAGGTATTGTACAAGCAAATGACGTTAGACATGACGTTGGAGAATCATCATCAAAAGGAAGAAACAAAAGATGAGGAAACTCATGATCCCCTCGAGAATCCAACCATTGAAGAAAGGGAAGTATCTTTTCCAAGAGAGTACAACTATGTCAAGGATGGTGAAATTATAGGTGATCCATCAAAGGGGTAATACTCGATCTTCTCTTAGAAATATCTGTAATTATGTTGCATTTATTTCATGCATAGAGCCCAAGAACATCAAAGAAGCATTAAAAGATGAACATTGGATTATGGCTATGCAAGATGAATTAAATCAATTTGAGAGAAGTAAAGTATGGACATTAGTTGAAAGGCCTAGTAATAAATCTACTGTAGGTACTAGATGGGTTTTTAGAAATAAACTTGATGAAAGTGGTAATATAGTGAGGAACAATGCTAGACTTGTTGCTCAAGGCTATACTCAAGAAGAAGGCATAGACTATGATGAAACATACGCTCCCGTAGCTAGGATGGAAGCAATTAGAATGTTATTAGCATTTGCATGTTTCAATGAATTTAAATTATATCAAATGGATGTTAAAAGTGCATTTTTAAATGGTTTTATAAAAGAAGAAGTGTACGTGGAACAACCTCCAGGTTTTGAAGATTCAAAATTTCCGGATCATGTTTTAAAATTGACAAAAGCTCTTATGGTTTAAAACAAGCTCCTAGAGCTTGGTATGAAAGATTGTCAATTTTTAATTGAAAAAGATTTTTAAAAGGAAAGGTTGACACTACATTTTTTAAAGAGAAAAGGTAAAGATTTATTAGTAGTTCAAATTTATGTTGATGATATAATATTTGGTTCTACTAATGATGTTCTTTGCCAAGAATTTTCTAAGCTAATGCAAAGTGAGTTGAGATGAGCATGATGGGGAGCTCTCATTTTTCTTGGGCTCTTCAACAAAGCTTGACTTAGATGAAGGAGGTAAATGTGTAGATGTTAAATATATAGGTCAATGATTGGCTCTTTGCTTTATCTAACTGCAAGTAGACCGGACATTATGTTTAGTGTTTGCTTATGTGCTAGTTTCAATCATGTCCTAAGGAATCACATTTACTAGCTGTTAAGAGAATCTTTAGATACCTTAAGGACATTCCTAGTTTAGGACTTTGGTATCCTAGAGACTCTAGCTTTAGCTTGCATGCTTTTCTGATGCGGATTATGGAGGATGCAAATTAGATAGGAAAAGCACCTCCGGTACTTGCCAATTCCTTGGAAATATGATTCTTGGTTTTCAAAGAAACAAAATTGTGTTGCATTATCTACCACTGAAGCCGATACATTCAGCTGGTAGTTGTTGTGCACAAGTTTTATGGATGAAACAACAACTTTTGATTATGGAATTGAAGTAGGTACTATTCCTATCAGTGTGACAATACTAGTGCTATTTGTCTCACTAAAATCCCATCCAACACTCTAGAACTAAGCACATTGAAATAAGACATCCTTCATTAGAGACCATGTCACTAAGGAAGATGTAGTTCTAGAATTTGTTGATACTTTGCACCAATTAGCGGATATATTTACAAAACCCTTAGAAGGAAAGATTTTGGACACTTAGGAGAGAATTAGGTTGACCAACCTATCTTCACTTAGTGTTTAAAATAATTTTAGCACTTTTAATAAATCTTGAAAAATGCTTATAATAATAATTTTTGATTGCATTCTTGCTATTAGTTAGGGGGAGTTTGTGATTCTTAATGAAAATTAATTTATGTCAAAAATCAATTAAAGATTAATATATTTGAACATAATTAATGTTGATATATGAGTTGCCAATACCACTAGAAAAGATTAATTTAGCATTTTGTGCTTAAAAAATCGGATTTTAGCTTTTGGTGCAGAGGGAATCGATCCCCCCCTGAGGGAACCGATTCCCCTTTGAAGGGAACCGATTCCCCCACAGGGGAATCGATACCCCCTGGGGTTCTGTTAAAATCGACAGAACACCCCCAAAATCCCAAACCCTCATTTTCTTCTCTCTTCCGCCGTTTTTCACCTCTACACCCTCAAATCTCCATTTTTGTCTCAAATCGACGATATTAATCGGAATTTACTTCATATATCATTTCTAAACTGTTGAAATCATTAAAGGTCGTGCAAACAACATCTAAATCCCCTCAATCTTCATCTTTCAAGGTAATTTTCTAAACTCTTTATTTCATTTTTGAACATAGGATTAGTTTTAATTAGTTCTAGGTTGAAATAGTGATCGGGCATTGATTATTTAGTGATTAGAACTAGTGTTACAACTAATTTCATCAAAAACACAAGAATTTTTCAAATTTTTTAATTTTCGAAATAAAAAAAATGTCATTTTTCAAATTATTGTGTTTTGATTAAAGTATGTTGTTATTATGAAAACTATACATATATTTTTCTCAAACCATTTTTCAAAAGTTTCTCAAAAACTTTGCCCATATGATTGATTAGAGAACCTTGAAATATTGAGGACTCAATTGAGTTTGGGATTAATTGAGTTGCATACATTTGTTTTAAAATTGCAGGTTTTTATATATTCCGATTTCCTTCACCATGTCAAATCTAAACGTCCTAGGTCTTCATCTAGTCGTTCTAGTCGTCAACCAAATCCACCTCCAAATCCTTCTATCCAAATGTTAGAGTGAGTTTCCCTTTTTTTGACTTTTGAAGAACCACAGACAAAATTTTGGAACAAACTGGCAGAGTTTTGGTACTACTAAAAGGGCCCTCGAATTATCCTTTGTTGGTGCCCCTTGGGACTGCCAGGCCTCGATCCTCACCCATTATAGGCTTAAACGGGTCAAGTTTAATTCGAGAGGATGTATTTCCCATGTCCATACGGCTAACAATGTTTCACTCATAAACACGAGGCATATGCACCCCAGAGGATACTTGCTAAAGCCCATGCGTAGAAAAATATTTTTCTCATGTAAGCGTAGCGTTCACCCCTACCTAACGGAAAATCACAGTTAGAAGGCTCTATATACTCGACGACTATAGAGCAAGTGGGGGGAAACTAACAATCCTTTGCCTTGACCCAAAACCAACAGATTAAAACAAAAGTCAGAAATCTGAAACATGTAAATCACACATTAGTACAACTAATAAATAAAAGACGTATGATGCGATGCAAGCAAAACATGAGGTTCAAAATTTAAATATATTCAAATTTACCATTTCAACTAAAAAGATGATGTATAATCGATTACGGCCTGACTCTCTATGTCCCAACGGAGTCGCCAAGCTGTCAGAACGATCCTTAAGCTGTTGGGAGCTATTTCGGGAAGCGATCCAACTTAATCTTGAAAAAGGTTGGATTTTAAAATAAAAACAAATAAATAGGTTTGGAGCCACAATCGACCTTGATTAGGGAGGTCGAATACCTAAAAATATATTTTAAAATAATTTTAAGAAAAATAATTTAAAAGATAAAAAATAATCTACGTTTAACCAGAAATTCATTTGAAAAGGGTTCGAGAGTCGATTACGTGTGGGGAATGATTAGAACCCCCCACAATGCCCGAAATCGGTACCTAAGCGATTATACATCATCTAAATATTTAAATCGAAAAATTCGAATAACATTAAATTGTGATCCCTTTTTAGAAAAAATATAAAGGTTGTTATTTTGCGCGAACAATTCTCGAAATAATTCCTTCTCAGTTAAGGCGGCATTTCCATGGATTCCCCATACAAAATAATATACCCAAATACATATATTAATATATAAAAAACAATTCATTCGAATATAAAATTTATTATTTTATTCGAACCATTCTTGGAAACACACTCCTTGTCAGTTAAGGGGCGCTTCTATAAATTTCTCGAGTAAAATAATATTTGAAAATATTGCAACTAACAAGAAATTAATGAATATGTAAATTATGGATCAAATAATAAAATTGTAACTTTAGGGATTAACTATACAATCAACAAGAAATAAAGTCAACATTGCTAATATTTTACATGTTAGGCACTATAATTGTAAATAATCCAATTTCAATCATCCAGGACCAAATGGAAATATTTAAAGTAAGGCACTCAAATTAAAATTCCTAAAAAAATAAGATAACGAGCAAAGTGGGACTAAAATGAAATAAAAACAAAAACAATAGCCAATCATAATACATCAGTGACTAAAATGTATAAATTAAAGGTATAGTGTCTAAATTATATAGAATAATAAATAGAATCCAACAACAGCCAAAATGAAAATAATAAAAAAATAACTAATTTCGAATAAAATAAAGAAATAAACCAAAAAGTGACTAATTTCGAATAATAAAAAACAGTGAATAATTCGAATAAAAAGTGACTAAATTAAAAAAGCACAATTATAGCACAAAATTAAAGAATAAAATAAACAGAGGACTAGTGACTGAAATAGAAAAACACGGATGAAGTAGAGGGACCTGGAAGAAAATAAACCAAAAAGTTAGTACTGAGAAATAAAAGATAAAATCACTAAAGCAGTTCTAAGTATTTAAAAAAATCAAACAGTCATTACACATGACCAAAAATGTAAAAAAACGCATAAAAGTACAAGGATCAAACAGAAATTAAACCTAAAATGTAAAAACATTTATAAGAAACGGGTAAATTACAAAAATGATTCTTGAAAATTACCATTTTGTAAAAACACGCCAACTTAGGGGGATCTAAGTGCAATTTCCCTTAAAGTTTTCTATAAATAATCTTTTTCTTTTTTTTATTTAAAGTATTTCTAGAGAGAGGGTTTCCCTTTAACACCCACGGTCGCAGTCTGGCCGTCGAACTGCCGCCGCCATCGGTGGCCATTGGTCACCAAATTTCACCGGTCGACTCGTATCGACATGGGTAGTCTGGATCTAGGGTCGATTCGCCAGAAAATATACCATCGACGACGAATCAACACCGAAACATTTCGACTTCTTTGCTCTCGATCTCGTCACCGGACCGTTAGATCGCCTTGATTTTTAGTATATTGCTCGCCAACTCCTGATCTCCCATTTGATCATTCGAATATTTGAACGGGTGTTCCTAACGCCGTCCTTTCTCACCGGCTGAAGGTAACCTCTCTTCTTATTTTTTTAGTTTACTTTGGTTTTTGTATGAAAGAAAAGAACATAGAAAAAAACTAATGATGATATTACTTATATTTCGAAACAGAGAAGAAAGATGGAAAATCCTTGAACCTTATTTTATATTGTTTCCTTCAAATCCGATTCTCCCTCCCCGAGCTCCCGTTTTTACAAATTTTTTCGTTTGATTCCTCCCCCCCCCCACTGCTTTTTTTCTAGGTTTTTATCCCATTACACAGTTAGAATAAAAATGATTTGACTGCTGACTTTTTGTTTAATGTTGTGTGGAGTGTTTGGTTGACAGTGAATCATGGTGGCGTGCTCATTTGGTGTTGGCAGCATTGGGCTACAGTGATGGAAGACGTGGAGTGCACAGTGAATGTGATAGAGGGATGGGGTTGGCAATGGGTGACCAAATCGGGTCGGGTCTTGGGCTTTGGGTCAACTGGGTTGAATTTGGGCTTGTATGATTGCTTCTTTGTAATTGGGACCAATTATGGGCTTGTAATTTGGCTCGGTTAGACATGTAACTGAGGTGTAAGAAATAACATAAAAATATTAATACTAATAATAATAATTATTATTATAATAAGAGTCGGGGTGAAAACGGATGTCGACAATTTATATATTTATTTTTTCATTCTTTGTTGAGTATTAGGGATATGTCTTTGACATGCATCAGTCATTGTTGCCGTTGTTAATCTGTTCATGGTAATTATACGTCTTTGATATACACTGCACACATATAATCTTTTTAGTGAAAAATCGGATAATTTTCTAAAAGTTTCAAGTTTATAATTAAAAAATCTCTCTTACATTTATAGGTTATTTTTTTAATGTGAACCTTTCGATATTTGTTTTCTAAAATTCAGATCATTTTCTAAAATAAATTGTGCTTAATTCAATGACACATCCTTTTAATCTTTAAAGTATTTAAAAAAGGGAGGAAGAAGTCGAAAAATTCTAATCTTTTAAGTAGTAGAATAATGACAACCTTTTGAAACAATTAAATGAAGGTTTATTGATTTTAAATAGGATAAACTATATTAATGGTCACTTTGAGTAAATTTTCATTTTGTCCATAGAACTTTCAAAAGTTACAAACTGGTCACTAATATTATCGATTTGTAACAAAATGATCACTTAATATTAATCTCGTCATTGAAGGTGATGTAAAGCTTATATGCCACATTAACTGCTAACTTGGCAACTGCTATCAATGTCGAGGGCCATTGTGTACTGCTTCAAAATCACCCATGTCTTATTTGACAGTTTGATTTCCTTTTACCCTCTAAAGAATGGAGGTTAATGGCAGAACAAAATGAACCTCACCCATCAGCGTTGTAGCTACTGGGTAGTCGCTTTAAGACACTTTAGTTCCTGGGATTTTGATTGGGAAATGGAAATAATTAGGCTATGATAAAAGGACGATATTGTTCGTTTGTGAAGCTTATGAGTTTAACAATTTAAATGTTTCATCATTGTAATCACCATTTTTACCTCAGCCCGACGTTTATCTCCAATAAGCAGCTCTCCAGCAGCTTCCAGCAACACCAGCTATCCCTCCACATTTCAATAGCTATCCAGCAGTTTTCAGCAACAACGGTTGGTTCCCCGCTCCACACAACAGCTGCCAGCAGACCAGCTCCACCTGTGGCCTCCCTTGCTCCATGTCCCGGTTCCAGCTCCCCACCAAAAAGCAATAAACACCAGTAGCTTCAACACCAGCAAGCTCTCTAGCTGTCCCTCCACGTTCCAGTAGCTTCCAACAGCTCCACCCGTGGCCTCCCTAGCACCGTCACGTCCCAACATCCTCATCAGTAAATTAGAAAACAACAACAACAAATATTAGTTTTTTTTTATTTTTTACACATGTAATAAAAATGGCTGTCCCTTTTTCCCATATATATGGGGTAAGGGGGAGGTAAGATAGTAGGCTACCCCAACACCAGGTTGAGAGCAGCTTCCGTAAGAGACCTCCGAATTATGAAATGCCCTCCGTAGGACTCGATCCCACGACCTCAAGGTTAAGAACCTTGCGCTCTACCAACTGAGCTGGATGGTCATTTCTTTTTTACACATGTAATATGGGTTATAAAACCCAACAAAACAGGAGAATGAACTCTCCTCCTCTCTCGGCCCTTTCAAAAAAAATAGAATTTGTAACAGAGGGTTTCTCCTCTATTTTTTTTAACGAAGCGATATACTAAAAATAGAAAGAGTAGTGAGCATTCTTCTTTCATTTCTACATTTTTTTTTATTTCTTTCTTCCTTTGATTTCAAACTAAACAAGACAAAGCACAGAAAAAAGGATAGGGGGAGGGATTTCGAGATTACCTTCGTCATTTAAGAGTGAAATACGGGGTTCCCGTCACTTCAAGGTCACCGGAGATCGGAAGCCGAGGGGTCGAGCTCCTCTGGCAGGCCGGTGGTGGTTCTGACCTTTTTGGGGATTTCGAGTTGGAATAGAGTGAAGGGGAAATTTAGGCTTTTAGCCCTTCAATCGACCCTCCTTTGGTCGGGGTCGGGGTTTGAGTGGTGGCCTTGTGCCCTTTGGATGGCGGCATTGGGTTTTGTAGATTTTTTGTGAACTTTGCGTACGTTGAGAAGAAAGGGGGAGAGGGAGTGTTTTATTGTTTTTAGTTTAATTTAGGGGGTTTTTTAGTTAAAATAGAATTAATACATATTAGATTGCGTTTGGTTCAAGGAATGTAAGATTATCAGTGGGAATGTAAGATTACCAGGGAATAGGATTACTATGAATGTTGTATTTTGTGTTTGGTTTGTTTAGCAGGAATGTAATATTACCGTGTTTGGTTAAAGGAATAAAATATTATTGAAATATATATTTGACCAAATTGTTCTTATTATATATTTGTTTTTTAATAATTTAGAAAATATTTATATATTTTCTTTAAAAAATTTAAATTAATAAAATTTATATATATATATTTTTTACAAAATTGAAAATATAAAAAGGTTTAATGAAATAGTAAAATTTTATTTTAACCCCTGAATTTCATATAAAATTTTAATTATAGATATTTTTTTGTAAATTTAAAATAGTTTAAGGATAAACTTATAATTTAACCTTCGTAGAATTTTTATTATTCAATGACAGAAGAATTATATTTTTTGAAAAAAAAAATTAAGGGCATTTTATTCCAAAACGCCGGTAATCCAACAATACCTAAGGAAAGGGAGGTAATGATATTCCCGGTAATACCCCAAAAATCTACTATTGTAATAAAATATTACCGGGAATGAGATTCCCGGCCAACCAAACATGGGAATGTGGATTCCATTCCCATGAGAATCTCACATTCCTTGATCCAAATATCCCCTTAAGGTATAATAAATGGGATTATTTTGATCCAAGTCCCCATTTCTTTCCCGTATTTTGCATTCTAGTCACTAATGTTGGTTTACTCACTGCATAGGTCTTCTTATGTTAACTGTGTTTTTTATTTTAGTCACTGGGGGGTTTGTTTGTTCATTTATTCTGATTTTAACATCATATTGCACTTTATTTCAGTTCAGTCACTATTTTGTTATGTTATTCCTTTGAAATTGGTCACTAATTTCTATTTTGTTTCATTTTAATAATTAATTAATTCTGTTTTTATTTTATTTATGAATATGATGTTATAGTTTCAATTTTTTTTTCATTATGGTCATTCTTGCACTTTATTTTATTTTAATTTTGGACATGTGGATTTATTTGTTTACATTCCAGTCATATTTGTATTTTGTTATATTTTAATTTTGCATGTTTTTTTTTATTATATTTTGGTCATTCATGTTTCTATTATTTATTTTTAATATAATTTGGTGTTATTTTTTATTTATTTCTTTCATTTTTTCCTTTTACTTTGTGTTTTTTCAGCTTTACATTTTTTATTTATTTTAATTTAGCCTTTTTATATTCAGTAATTGTTTTTAATTTGTCTTTAATTTTAATTTATTTAAATTTAGTCCTTTGATTATTGCACTTTATTTTCTTTTCATTTCATTTTAGTCCTATGAATATATATATGAAAACCTCATAAGCATAATTCGATCGATTTCATAATTAGATTAAAGGTAGTATTTATTTATTTTAAATTATTAAGAAAGACTGTCTTAAAATAACTAAATATCTTAAAATAACTAAATGTTTTATTCCGATATTTTAAAATAAAATAAATATCATACTAGAAAAACCTGAAAACACTCGATTATGCCTAAAATTATTTAAGATTAAAGGGAAAAGGAAATATTCCTTTATTTAAAAATTTTCAAGAAAATCCATCTATTTTTTCTTAGGGATTAGGTCTCGATCTTTTTAAATAATTAAGCATTCATTATCTTTTCTTAATTAAATATATGTAATTGGATTATTATTTATTATTTCTTGGTCTATCAAATTTTTTTAATATTGAGTTCTTGGGGAAAATATTATATTCTTTTCATTTCAGTTGGAAAGAGCAATATTCGTCCTAAAGTAGTTTTAGGATTATTTTCTCTTCAATTGGAAATATTGGAATATTTTCTAGTTCTTCTTAGAATTTTTCATTAAATAAAAATTGTGCGATTGAATTTGGAATAATAGGATTGTAACTTAAATTTATATTTGAATTCTTAGATTTCTACTACTAGAGACAATTTATAATCGATGGGTTACCAATTTTGGGAATTGTGGGGGTGTTAATCCTTCCCCATGCGTAATCGACCTCGAACCCCTTTTTATACTAAAAAAGAATAAATTTTTGGTTACTGGTTTATCTTTTAAAATGATGTTTTATTAAAAACTCTTTTAAAAGGTGGTTTTTAGGTATTCGGCCTACCTAACACAAAAGATCGATGGCGACTCCAAGACATTTCATTAAAAACCATTTATTTACTTGTTTTTCCCAAGAAACGCCATACCAGGCGAAAATTGGTTACGACAGCTTGGCGACTTTTATGGGGACCTTACTGGTCAAGCCCTAAATCGATTATATATATCTCTATAGATTGGAAATTGAGAATTCAATTTTATTTAATTTAGGATTCTTTTAATTTCTTTCAATTTTTTTATTATATATCCTTGTATACTAATTTTAATTTGATTTTTGTGTGGTTGTTTATCAAATGTTTGAAAATTTCTCCTCACACGCGACACTTACATTGCATAACATAAGCTCTATACTCGAGCTCTTTCCCATTTTAAGTGGGAGTGAAAGCGACGTCTGATAATTTATTCTCCGTGTTAGACCTAGCAAGAAGCTTTTGGGGTTCATATACCTTATACATTTATGATGATTTATTCTCCGTGTTAGGCATAGGGAAATGTGCCCTCACGAATTGAAATCAATCCGCTTAAGCTTACAATGAGTGAGGATTAAAGGTCTGGTTCACCCAAGGGGGCACCCAAAAGGATAATTCTAGTACCTTTACTTCTAAAACCGAAACTTTGCATATAATAAACTATAAAAACCCACACGATCTAACACCATGCCGAAACTATGTCCATAAGTACCTAAATAAGTGTACACAAAAGAGAAATGAACTCTAACCTTCATCTTTTAATTTATTCAATAAATTATTTTTTAATAAATGCATGTGAACTAGAAATTATACAGTTAGGGTTTTAGTTTCCTCTGTGTGTTTTGTTCACTGTATTTTATGGTTCCTTTACCAGTTAATTTAATATTTTCATATTTTACTAACACACATTTCCTCTCTTTGATTATTATGATTGCTAACATATTTTCCTTTTGCCTTGTCCTGTTGCTTTATTTTGTCATAAACATGGTGTTAATTCCTGAGTTAATTATCAAATTAGAAGGTTTTTAAAACAAAAACACCATTCGAAGGGCCATAAATTTTTTTAGTTGATTTGATGTATTGAGACGTTGTATGTTCTTTGAAAGTTGTTCTAGGATAATTACCTTGGAATTAACACATGTTTCATACATGTCATAGAAGGTATTGATTCCTGAGTTAATAGTTGTGTTAGAAGGCTTTCAATACGACAATGTCACTGGAAGAGGTAGAATAGAACTGCAAAAATGCATCCTTGGTCCAGAGGGGTACTCCAGAAGCAGCTGAAGAGGTACATCAAGATGGAATACATGAAGCTCAAATAATGCAATTGATCAAGTCGTTGATACAACTAGTCGAAAGGAAATAATATGTTTGGAGTTATTAAGCAACAATGATAACCAACACGAGACAATGGATGATGTCAGTCGCATATGGCCACTCAACAAATGCATTTCTGGAAAAGAAGTTGAAGCGTTGGAATTTTCCATCAAGCCAAGGTTAAAAGAAGATTGTTTCCTTGTATATTCGATAAAAATTGAAGAAGTCGAGCAATGTGATGGGATTTATAGTTTCCATTTGCCTTAGTATATTGAGACATTGAGTATTGTTTGAAAGTTTTTTATGACAATTAATTTGGAATCAACATAGTCGTTGGATTTACATTTGTATTCGCATCTTTGCATCGTTATGTTTGCAGTTTCATTCTTACATTATACATTTTGATTTTGTTTGTTTCAAAATTTTCTACAAGTATTAGATCATGAAAATTTAGGAGTAATTTGTGGAGTATCCCATGATAGAAATTCTAAAAAACAAACAAATTGGAACCAACTTGTTCTTCCTAGAGAAGGATAAAAGCCATGAATGAGATTTTAGCACGTGTTACTAGAATCGAAAAACTCTAAGAGAAACTTATCAAGAGTTACCAAGAGATGATTGATCGAGCAAATAAATTCCAAGATGAGTCGAGAGAACATGTGTCTAAATTGATGCATATGATGATTTTGTTATTCATGGGGAGAAACCACTAGAGGATCCCAATGTAAACGTTGTGAATGAGATTCTAAATGATAATGGTGCGGTCGAAATGACAACAATAGATGATCAAGAACCTCCTAAAGAGAAAGGTAACTCCATCCATCTCTCGAAACTATACGTGGTCCTATGAGGCATCATTGAATTGATAGCAAAGAAAGAAACAGGGAAAGGTGAAGGTTTCCTTATGAAAGATGGATCTCACTCAAAGAAAATGGGCATAGAAGAGGCCCGAATATTGATCAGGAAAGCTAAGAGGGGTCAATCTCTCGTTGTACCCAAATGGTAGGTCAGTGACTATTTTGAAAGAATTTAAAATTTTGAGGGTTTAATTTAATCAATGTTAAAGTATAAGGAATGATTTGAGTAAGACCAATTAGTAAGAAAAGGATAATTGAAAGGTCATTTTGGTCCTTTAGAAGGAAATGAAATTAAAACTTATTTTTAAAAGAATATGGATTTAAGAAAAAAGGGGAAAGTAAAAAATTTAGCTAAGTTAGTTACTCTTCTTCTTCTTCCTCCCGTGGGTTGTGCTCTCCTCCAAAGAAAAGGTAAATTTCCTTCAGCTAGTTCTTCCTTCCAATTCTGGTTTGCTCTTGTAACATTAAGTGATATGTAAGCCTAAGGATGGGTTAAAGAAGATTAAAACTAAGAGGTGGCAGTTTTATTTGAGATTTAGAGAAATGGGTTTTTGAATGATATGTTGATATATTAGTTTTTATTGAGGTTTATTAGTATATTTAACTTGTCAAAGGAGTGAATAAGAGATTAGAAGCATTGGATATGATTAAAAACATGTTATAAAAAGTGGTATGATTCTTAGTTTGAGATGTGCTTTGGAGATTTTAGATGTTATAAGAACCTAAATGAAAGAACGTTAGTTGATTTAAGTAAAGAAGAGTTTAATAGTACTGTTGGAGGTAAAATTAAGAGATTTAAAGGAAAGGTAAGTAAAATCGAGCTGAAAAATGGTAAATCTGGGTTGGGGTACCGGTACTGGAATAACAATATCGATACTATAGGTTTAATTAGGTAGAAAAGCGATGAACAATATCGGTATTGATGCAATTAGCATCGATACTGATGGGGTATCGATACTAAAAGGAAAGTATCGATACCATGGATTATAGAATGCCAAAATGGTATCGATACTAAAAAAGAGTATCGATACCATAGTATAGATGTATCGATACCATGGTACAGGTATTGATATTATTGAGCCTGTAATTATAAGATAGGCTGAAATTGTTATAGAAATTTAAATGATAGTACTTTTGAGTATTATTAAAGTATAAATGTTAGGGAATATACTAACATTTGGTATGGTATGTGACTTTAATGGATGCTTGTGTAGATCATAACGAAACTCCTGAATCTAGCAAGAATAAGGGTAAAAATAAAGTTGCTGAGTAGCCAGACATCATTACATTTTATTAGCGAGGATTTTCAGGTGAGTACATTTATTGTATTTATTTTAGATGAAAAATATCCGCAATGATTCAAATTAGAATATTTTAATTTAATGTATGTTTTATGGTATTCAATATGTTTTTATTACATAAATGAAATGCATAACGGTGCTTTAAAGGCATGAAAGGATGCCATAAATGAAATTCATAATGGTGCATTAAAGGCATGAAAGGATGCCATAAATGAAATGTATAACGGTGCATTAAAGGCATGAAAGGATGCCATAAATGAAATGCATAACGGTGCATTAAAGGCGTGAAAGGATGCCATAAATGGAAATAATGAATAACTACTAAACATAATGGGAAAAACATATAGAAAGGAAGGTATGATAGGCATACTAAGAATGTTTCTGATGATAGAATGAAAGGAATATGGTTTATATAATAGAAACTTATCTAATCCTTATGGATGATGCGAATTATTTCGAAATCAAATAATCATGATATACTAATGTGTACATTAATGTTGCTTTATAATATTATGTCTCACTAAGTAACTATTTAACGTGTGTTGATTTCACGCGTAGGTAAAGGCAGAGATTAACCAAGTAAGGAGTGCAGTAGTAGCAGCAGCTATCATCAATTAAGGTTGACTCGTCAGTAACAATAGAACAATCCAGTTTATTTTGAAAATTTTAGTTGGCATGTAATCAAAGTACAAAAATGCTCTGAATTGTATTTAAGTAGAACCTTATAGCAGATTCCAATAATTGTTTTGTTGTTGAAAAAAAATGTTATGTTTTAAAAAATATGGAAACAAAACTTTTATCGGTTTTCAATTGAGGAAATATTTTTCAAGTGATGTGACATCTATATCTCGTGTACGAAAAGTTATATGGGAGATGGGTGTTACATTTATTGGTATCAGAGCTACAGGTTTAACCAATTCTCGGTCGAAACTGGTTTTATTTGAAAATAGAAAAGGGATTACATGCCATTAAGATTGTCAATATTATTGATATGGTGTTATTATATAGTATAATTGATGACACTCCTTACTAATTGAAGTGTTATTATTATGTATGTATTACTAGATGTCAGAATCTTCGAACTCGCGAAGTGTGGGGGAACAAGAGATGAGAGAATGAACTGATAGATAAAGTTACGAGGCTAATAGTGAACAGTCGATTCCATCTGAAAATGCTAGTATACATGCACAACAGGGGATTCCAGTGCTTGAGTTTGTAACTTTTATGCAAGATCTTAACACCATACTAACTTGATTTCAAGCTCCCCCTACTCCTCCAACACCGAGAATGTTGATTCCAAAAGAGTTGAACAGCTTGGGAGCTCTAGAGTTCTGATAAGAAGAGGGTAAGGGTCCTATGGAGGCCAACTTATGGCTAAATGATGTTATAATAATGCTCGAAAGTCTTCAATGCTCAGATCCAGAAAAGTTGGGAGGAGTTGTATCTTTACTTAGAGGATCAGCTCGAGTATGGTGGTCAAATACTACGATGTATGCACCACCGGATCAAGTGACCTAATAATTTTTCATAGAATAATCCATGAACAATTATGTGGGTGAGCAGTTCAAACTAGCAATGCTGTTAAAGTTTCTTAATTTGAAGCAATGTGATCGATTTGTATATGAGTTCAAAGGCTGAGTACAACAAGTTGAGCCGTTTTACTACTGAAGTGGTTCCAAATGATAAATCACGGTGTATTTGGTTTATAGAGGGTTTGAGGCCAAAGTTAAAAGAGATGATGTAGGCTTTGAACTTGCCAAGTTTGCAAGAAGTCATAACCCGAGCCAAGTCTATTGAAAGAGCTCAAGAAGAGACTTTAGCTACGGAACAAAGTTTTCAGAAGGGAAAAAGAGGTGGAATGCCTTTAACTCCCCATCATGTTAAAAGAGGCAATGGATCGAGTTCCAGATATATTGATAGAGATAGTTTTGCAGTAACTTCACAAAAAATAAACAATCTTAGTCTTTTATTGTTAGCTCAGGTAGAGCATCGGGGGAAATGACTTCATGTCAAACATGTGGTAAATTACACCGTGGAGCATGTCGATTTCTTAGTGGATCTTGTTTCCAATGTGGCGAGACGGGTCACTTTTCCTAAAATTTTCTAAGAAATTTGGGGATAATTCGACTCAATCTGTAAGATCGATGGTAGTCTCTAATAGAAGTAGAGGAATGGGTAGATCCAGGGGACAATCTAATTCAATGTAGAGATAAGAGACTCAAGGAGTTGTTAGAATTTACAACATTAAAACCAATGAGGACCGGGATGACCCCAAAATCATAACAGGTACTTTCCATCTTTTTGATGAGCCTGTATTTATCTTAGTTGACCCAGGCTCTACACACTCATACATTAGTTCAAAGTTGGTTAGAGCTAGAGAAATTCCTTTATAACCAATTGTTAGTGAGATGATAGCGGTAAACCCTATGGGTCACAGTGCGAGAGTAACTCAGGTATGTAGAAAATGTCCTATGAAGATCCAAGGGATTGTGTTCCTGGCAAACTTGATGGAGTTGCCCTTCGATAAATTTGAAATTATTTTGGGAGTGGATTGGTTGTCTTCACATTATGGATTGATCGATTGTTGTAAGAAACGATTGTTTCTAAAAGATACAGAAGGTTTGGAAATCGTAGTGATTGGTGAAAAAGAACAATTACTATCAAATGTGATATCAGCCATGACTGCAAGGAAAATAATGTCAAAAGGATGTATAACTTTTCTAGCCAATGTGATAGACACTCGAATAACGAAAGTTGGAGTAAATGATATCCCCACAGTTAGGGAATTTCCGGATGTTTTTCCCAAAGAGTTACCAGGATTACCTCCAGATCGTTAAGTAGAATTCAGGATTGAGTTTTACCTGGGCACCAAACTTATTTCTATGGCTCCATATCAGATGGCTCCATATCGGATGACTCCGACTGAATTGAGAGAATTAAAATCCCAACTACAATAGTTACTTGATAAGGGATTTGTAAGGCCCAGTGTTTCTCCTTGGGGAGCACCTGTGCTGTTTGTGAAAAAGAATGATAAGTCTATGTGATTATGCATCGATTACCACCAGTTAATAAAGTAATAATAAAGAACAAGTATCCTCTTCCAAGATTGATGATCTGTTCAATCAACTGAAAGGATCAGAGATGTTTTCTAATATATCTAAGGTCGGGGTACCATCAATTAAAGATCAAATAGGATAATATTTCAAAGACAGCTTTTCAGACTCGGTATGGGCACTATGAATTTGTAGTGTGCCATTTGGATTGACTAATGCTCCTGCAGCATTTATGGACTTGATGAACTGAGTATTCCAACCTTATTTGGATCAATTCATGGTGGTATTTATAGATAATATTTTAGTGTATTCCAAATCAAGAGAAGAAGATAATGCTCATCTTCAAGTGGTTCTTCAGACATTTCGCGAGAAGAAGTTGTATGCAAAATTGTCCAAGTATGAATTTTGGTTACCCGATATTTCTTTCCTTGGTCATATAGTTTCCACATAAGGCATAAGAGTAGATCCTAAGAAGATTCAAGCTATAGTGGATTGACAAACCCTAAATAATTTCTAAATTTTGGAGTTTCTTGGGGCTTGATGGTTATTATAGACGGTTCGTGAAGAAATTTTCAATGTTAGCATTGCCGCTAAATAAGTTGTTATGAAAGGATGTTCCATTTGTTTGGATAGAGAAGTGTCAAGAAAGTTTTGAAAGGATCAAGAGAATAGTAACAGAGGCACATGTGCTTGTACAACCAGAGTCAGGTAAAGATTATGTAGTTTTCAGTGATGCGTCTATAATGGACTAGGGTGTGTGCTGATACAAGATGGAAAAGTTGTGGCTTATTCCTCAAGACAGTTGATGAATCACGAGAAAAATTACTCGACCCATGATTTAGAATTCGCAGCAGTTGTGTTTGCCTTGAAAATTTGGTGTCATTATCTATATGGTGAGCGGTGCCATATTTATACGGATCACAAGAGTCTAAAGTATCTGTTGACTCAGAAAGAATAAACCTTGAGGCAAAGAAAATGGATCGATCTTTTAAAGGATTATGATTTAATTATTAATTATCATCCCGAAAAAGAGAATGTGGTAGCATCCACTTAGCCGAAAGACTTTTGCCGCTCTACAGGCTTTGGATGTGCGTATATCTTTAAAGAAAGACAATGCCTTGTTTGTTGAACTTAAGTTAAATTCGATGCTTTTGGATCGGGTAAAAGAGATGCAAGGTCAAGATGAGAACTGTTGGTGAGGATGACACAGATAGAAAAAAAAACCACAGATTTTGAAATGAGGGCTATAGATGTCTATTTTATCAGGGACGACTTTACATTCCCGATAATGAGGAATTTAAGAAATATATTCTTTTCAAGGAACATTGTAGTCCTTTAACGATGCACCCAAGTGGGAATGAGATGTATCAAGATTTAAAAAGTCGTTATTGGTGGCCTGGTATGAAAAGAGTTGTATCGGAGTTTGTGGCAAAATGTTTGAAATGTCAGCAGGTGAAAGTTGAACATTAAGTGCCATCTGGTTTGTTACAACCGATATCCATTCCTGAATGGAAATGGGAACGAGTTGTAATGGATTTTGTTTCGAGGCTACCTTTGTCACCAGGTAAAAAGACTCTATATGGGTAATTATAGATCGATTGACCAAGACAGCTCATTTTATTCCAGTTCGAGTAGATTACCCGATGGATAAGTATATGAAGTTGTATATAAAAGAGATAGTCAGACTACATGGAGTGCCTATATCAATAGTATTTGATTGAGACCCAAGGTTTACTTCAAGATTCTGGAAGTCGTTACAAGAGGCATTGGGTACTCGATTGAATTTCAACATAGTTTTTCATTCGCTGACAGATGGGCAATTAGAACGAGTTATTCATATACTAGAGGATATCTTAAGGGCATGTGTGATTGAGTTTAAAGGATCATGGGAAAGGTATTTTCCTTTAGCGGAATTTACATATAACAACAGTTACCAATCGATTATTAGGATGACCCTGTATGAAGCTTTGTATGGGAGAAAGTGCAGAACACCATTAAATTAGTTTGAACTAAAAGACTGAGACCTTGTTGGCCCAGAGTTGATTAAAGAAATGAAGGAGAAAATGAAAATTATCCAGGAAATCTAAAGATAGCCTTCGATCGAAAAAAGTCTTATGCCGATTTGAAAAGAAAAGAAATTGAATTTCAAGTGGGAGATAAGGTGTTTCTAAAAGTGTCGCCTTGGAAGAAGGTATTACGATTTGGGCAAAAATGAAAGCTGAGTCCGAGATTCATTGTACCTTCTGAGATCTTGAAAAGGGTTAGACACGTATCTTATCAATTAACGTTACCTCCGAATATCGACAAGATCCACAATATTTTCCACGTGCCGATGCTTAGAAGGTACATATCAAATCCATCCCATATCATCACGCCTGAAGAGATAGAAATCCAACAAAATTTAACTTATTAGGAGGAACCAATATGGATCTTGGCTAAGGAAACAAGGATTTACGCAATAAAAGTATTTCGTTAGTTAAAGTGCTCTGGCAGAATCATAAGGTAGAAGAAGCTACTTAGGAAAGAGAGGAGTACATGAGAAAGCAATTTCCACACCTCTTCGTTTCAGGTACCTCTTGAAATTCGAGGACGAATTTTCTTAAGGGCGAGAGAATTATAATACCCCAAATGATAGGTCACTGACTATTTTGAAAGAATTTAAAATTTTGAGGGTTTAATTTAATAAATGTTAAAGTATAAGGAATGATTTGAGTAAGACCAATTAATAAGAAAAGGATAATTAAAAGGGCATTTTGGTCCTTGGGAAGGAAATGAAATTAAAACTTATTTTTAAAAGAATAAGGATTTAAGAAAAAGGGGAAAGTAAAAGATTTAACTAAGTTACTTACTCCTCTTCTTCTTTCTCCTCCCGTGGGTTGTGCTCTCCTCCATAGAAAAGGTAAATTTTCTTTGGTTAGTTGTTCCTTCCGATTCTGGTTTGCTCTCGTAACATTAAGTGATATGTAAGCCTAAAGATGGGTTAAAGAAGATTAAAACTAACAAGTGGAAGTTTTATTTGAGATTTAGGGAAATGGGTTTTTAAATGATATGTTGATATATTATTTGTTATTAAGGTTTATTAGTATATTTGACTTGTCAAATGAGTGAATAAGATATTAGAAGCATTAGATATGATTAAAAAAACATGTTAGAAAAAGCAGTATGATTTTAGTTTGAGATGTTCTTTAGAGATTTTAGATGTTATAAGAAGCTAAATGAAGGAAAGTTGGTTGAGTTAAGTAAAGAAAAGTTTAATAATACTGTTGGAGGTAAAAGTAAGAGATTTAAGGAAAACGTTAGTAAAAATCGGGCTAAAAAATGGTAAATCTGGGTTGGGGTATCGGTACTGGAAGAACAGTACTGATACTATAGGTTTAAATGGGTAGAAATATGATGAACAGTGTCGGTATTGATGCAATTATTATCAATACTAATGGGGTATTGATACTAAAAGGAAAGTATCGATACTAAAAGGAAAGTATTGATACCATGGATTACAGAATGCCAAAATGATATCGATACTGAAAGGGAGTATCGTTACCATAGTATAGAAGTATCGATACCATGGTAAGGGTACCGATACTATTGAGCCTGGAATTATAAGATAGGCTGAAATTTTTATAGAAATTGAAATAATAGTACTTTTGAATATTATTAAAGTATAAATGTTAGGGAATATACTAAATTTGGTATGGTATGTGACTTTAATGAATGCTTGTGTAGATCATAACCAAGCTCCTGAATTTAGCAAGAACAAGGGTAAAGATAAAGTTGTTGAGTAGCCATACGTCATTACATTTTATTAGCGAGGATTGTCAGGTAAGTACATTTATTGTATTTATTTGATATGAAAAATATTCGCAATGATTCAAATTAGAATTTTTTAATTTAATGTATGTTTTATGGTATTCAATATATTTTTATTATATAAATGAAATGCATAACGGTGCATTAAAGGCATGAAATGATGCCATAAATGAAATGTATAACGGTGCATTAAAGGCATGAAAGGATGTCATAAATGAAATGCATAACGGTTCATTAAAGGTATGAAAGGATGCCATAAATGAAATGCATAACAGTGCATTAAAGGCATGAAAGGATGCCATAAATGAAATGCATAATGGTGCATTAAAGGCATGAAATGATACTATAAATGAAATGCATAATGGTTCATTAAAGGCATGAAAGGATGTCATAAATGAAATGCATAACGGTGCGTTAAAGGCATGAAAGGATGCCATAAATGGAAATAATGAATAATTACTAAAGAATAAAGGGAAAATGTATAGAAAGGAAGGTATGATGGACATACTAAGAATGCTTATGATGATAGTATGAAAGGAATATGGTTTAGATAATAGGAACTTATCTAATCCTTATGGATGATGTGAATTATTTCGAAATCAAATAATCATGATATACTTATGTATACATTAATGTTTCTTTAAAATATTATTTCTCACTAAGTAACTATTTAACGTGTGTTGATTTTACGCGTAGGTAAAGGTAGAGATTAACCAAGTAAGGAGTGCAGCAGTAGCAGCAGCTATCATCAATTAAGGTTGACTCCTCAGTAACAATAAGACAATCCAGTTTATTTTGAAAAACTTAGTTGGCATGTAATTAAAGTACGAAAAATACTTTGAATTGTATTTAAGTAGAACCTCGTAACAGATTCCAATTAATGTTTTGCTGTAGAAAAACAAATGTTATGTTTTAAGAAATCTAGAAACAAAAATTTTACGGGTTTTCAATTGAGGAAATATTTTTCAAGTGGTGTGACATATGTATCTCGTGTACGGAAAGGTATACGGGAGATGGGTGTTGCACTCGCGATTCAAAGCTTTAATCCCTCGCAACCATCAATTTGGGGCAATCAAACTCAACCTCCCAAGACAACACAAGATAGCCTTCCATCAGGAGAATCACAGGATAATGAAATGAAATTGAAGAGTTTTTAGTTCTCTCCCTTCCATTTTTTTCATATGAAAAGTTGCATGCTGAAATGCTTAAAGTCGGATTTATTGCACCACACTATGTCCAGTTGCAATGGCTTCCGAACGAGAAATGGTCCTATAAGGAGATTTCTTGGATAAATTAGACTGAAACCTCATAACGTTCAGCTAATGTTTCTGGTAATCTTGAAGGAAAATTCCATAATTCATTGCCCAAAAATTTCTTTCCCAACAGAGATTAATGTAGTCAAGTCTTGTAAAGGCTACATAGCGCAAGAGAATGATAAAAGAAATCCAAGCAAGAAGGTTTTAATGGATGTAATCTGAGATTGGCCCATAGGATTGCTAATAAATTGGTCAGATATAAGCCTCAAAATAGCTCAGACGCTTATATTAGATTTTCTAATAACAAGTGGGTCATTAGACATTTCAAAGAGTCTGACAAATACTCCACCAATCACTACAGCAACTGATGCTCAAAACCCAGCTAAAACTATAATCCTTAAGGAAAATCATTTTGGATTCAAATTCGGGTCTAATTTCCAACTAAGGAAGAAAGAGCTGAAAAAGCAAGAAGAGGCGAAAGAAACTATCCTAGAATAAGATGAGAGTCTTTTTGATCATACGAAGAATACCTTTCAGTTTGAAAAGGTCAAATATTGAACCAAAATTGGTGGAAGAAACTGAAAAAGAAAAGAAGATGAAAGATCAAGAGATGCAATGCACTATTTTGCCTAAAAATAGCGAGGTTGAAAAATTGGCATTGAAATTTGACCATATTTCCCTGAAGAATAAATGAACAAGTGAACTACAGAGGATCTCCTCGTAGTTTTTAGATGAAATTTAGAGTAATACTCATAATTAACCCTTGTTCTTTTGGACGCGGGCATTAAGGAATCTTTTGTGAGGGAATCTATGATAATTCTACTTCTTGTTGCATTTAAAGATGATTTGTTTCATTTCTCAATTGGAAATCATTTTACACACTATATTCTTTATTATTTTTTACGTTCTTTCATTTCATTTCTAACATTTTTTTATTCAATTCATTCCATAAAAATGTCTATTATTCTTCCAAATGTATATTCGTTCCAAATTTTCTTTGCAGTGCCTTAATCATTAATAGCATGAATGTTTCTGAACTTTAATCATGAGATAAATTTTGAGCGACCTGTGTTTAGTAGAAATCTATGAGTTCAAAAATGAGGTAGAATGTGATGTTTCTGACAAACTATGAGGCTGGTGAAAAATGATGATGATGGTATCATGAGAGAAGCTCTATTGGATTTTTACTTAAGGTAAAAGAAGCCTCATCAGATGATTGTATTTAGGGATGGGGTTAGCGAGTCTCAATTCAATCGAGTTTTGAACAAAGAACTGGATCAAGACATTGAGACTCATAAATTTCTTGATGAGAATTGAAACCCCAAGTTTGTGGTTATCGTTGTACAAAAAAACTATCATGCAAAGTTCTTCCAATTGGGATCTCCTAACAATGTCTCACCAGGCACTATTATAGAAAACAAAATCTGTCGTCAACAATGACTTCTACCCTTTGCTCATGTGGGAATTATTGGAACCATGAGGCCTACCCGTTATCATGTTTTGTTAGATCAGATTAGGCTTCTGGATGATGATCTTCCGAAACTTGTTCATTCTTTGTCATAAGTGTACCAAAGGAGCGCCACCGCCATCTTTGCCGTTGCTCCTATTTTCTACGTCCACTTGGTGGTTTCAAAGTTGGACAATTTATGAAGTCTGAGGATGCTTCCGAGACATCGTCAAGTCATGGTCGTGTTACTGCTCCCGAAGCCATTGTAGTCCCTCAACTTCTCATATTGAAGGAAATCGTGAATGGTTATTAACTAGCCATAGCCCTCTTCTCAAGTGGCTTGATTTTGGCTTTGTTTATCAGTTGAAGTGGATATCCTTTAGCTCTTTTAATGAAAGAAAAAAAAAATGAAATGGCGTTTAAGATGAAAACCCGCAAAGGGCGTCTTGAAACCAAATGAAGGATTTGAGTTGAAAACGTGAAAAGCCAACTCAAATGCATTTTGATAATAGGCATCTAGCAAATAAAATCCTCTCAAGAGTTAGATATTTTGGGATAAGCTTTACAGCTGCAACATTTTGGCAGCATTTAAGGTCTTTTAGACAAAAGCTCGCCTCTACGCTTCAGGAATGTATCCAGTTGATTAATTTAGAGAGACTGATATTTTGAAAGGAGCTTCACATCTACAAATTTTGACAACATTTGAGATCTTCTGAACAAAGGCTTACCTCAGTTCTCCAAATTATATCAAGTCGATTGGTTTATGAATATTTATGCTAGTGATGCTTGAGGCATCTGATTTTATTTCTTGATTTTTTATCTTTTCCACGATTTCCACGACTTTGTAAAAATTCCAATTTTCTTATTTCAAGTCCCAATTTTTTATTTACAAGCATCTTAAAAGTATATCAACATAGTTCAAAAAAAAGCAAAAGATTTATTGGTATTACTTTGAACTAATCTTTAAATACAAGGAATCCAAAGTAGCCCAAAACCTTGACACCCGTGTTTATTTGTAAAAGAGTGTATATCAAGGAAAGATATATGAGTTGAATTCATGTACGTGATTATGTGAGGATAGTTATCCAATCCCCATCAAATACATTTTTTCAAGTTATTTTGATCTGGGGAAATAAACAAGATGATTTCTCACGAATGATAGAGATCCTTGAAACTGATGAGGCTTATTCTGCCTCAAATAAAAATAAAAGGACAAGGGAGACATTCTTTGATCCTTAGAACCATGAAGTCTGACAGATCAGAAGACTCAAGAATAATATTTTTCGCTTCTTAGTGACATCATCAATAACTGGCCAAGAAGCAGATGATTACCTTGATAAAAGGGGTATATATTGTTTTGAGGTTCTCTAGTATTTCAAGTCATAACAAAGATTCAAGGCACTCTTGTATCAGGCATATTGATCAACCTTCTAAATGGCCTTGAAAATAAGAAATATTTTCCACAATTGAAGTTGGCATTGACGTTCAAAAGCTTCATAGGAAATCAAGGACAATGTTTATCTTACTGATAAAAAGTAATTTCTTTTATGGATGATGCAAGAATGAGACCATTCAAAGTTGAATTTTTGGTACTCAAATAAAGATGAGACATGAAAGTACCCACATTGGGGCATGACAAAAAAACCCATATCATGTTGGGATAACAAGATCCAAATTAAGAATGTATTGAGAATAAACCTCGCCGCTCAAAATATTAGGGGCAGAATATGGAGACAATAAAAGCTTACTTTGAAAAGCAAACTGTTCATGCTTCAGTTGACAGAAGAGTCTTGAAGAAAAAACTCTGGTAGAACAATTGGGTCATAGACGAAAAAAGTGTCGGATCATATATTTGACTACAACAAGAATTAAAGAGAGTGTTTCTTATAAAATTTCATGAAGAAACAAAATCAAGAGGACAGATAAGACATGATGATACGAGTATATCATATTGCTTTTCCAAAAAGAGAATGTCAGCTTGAACTAACATTTTGATTAAGTGAAGGATGACAGAGTTCTCCACTTTGAAATTAAAAAGAAATTGAATCAACATTTTGGCACCCATGAGAACATAATTTGCATAAGAAAAAAACATTGCATTTAGACACATTTAATTCTTTCATATCTTCATATATAGATTCGTAATTATTTACAAATCTTCCAAGGAAAGAAAATATTTATGATGGCAAGACCTCAATAAGAGAAAATTAGAATTTAAACCTCAAATAGAGGAAATCATGTTTGGAGTGGAAACGTCTCAAGAGCAAAGGATCTCAATCCATAAAGAAATCATTACTTGGAAGTGGGGCATGTTACGACCTTCAAGAATTTAAAAATTCAAATCCATCATAGAAGGAGGTGGATCATCATTTCTAGTGGAGAGTTAATAATGAGAAGAACTCATCTGATGAGGGAGAAAAGGTTTATAATAAAAAGAACTTGTTCAATCTTAGCTCGATTCATCTTATATGGAGTTGAATCAGCGACACCTCACTCGAAAGGTCAACATTTCCAGTAGAGTTCATAATGAGAAGAACTCATCCGATGAGGAAAAAGAAGTTCATAATGAGAATAACTTATTCAACCTTAGCTCGATTCATCGTATATGGAGTTGAATCAGTGACACCTCATTCGAGGGATTAACATTTTCATGGAGAGTTCATAATGAGAAGAACTCGTCCGATAAGGGAGAAGAAGTTCATAATGAGAAGAACTTGTTCAACCTTTTCGCTCGACTCTATCACAAAAGGAGATAGATCAACATCAACACTTCCAATGGAAAGTTCATAATGAGAAGAACTCATCTGATGAGGGAGAAGAAGTTCATAATGAGAAGAACTTGTTCAACCTTTTTCTCGACTCTATCGCAAAAAAAGATAGATCAGTATCAATATTTCCAATAGAGAGTTCATAATGAGAAGAAATCATCTGATGAGAGAGAAGAAGTTTATAATGAGAATAACATTTTCAACCTTTTGCTCAACTCTATCGCAAAAGGAGATAGATCAGCATCAATATTTCCAATGGAGAGTTCATAATGAGAAGAACTCATCCGAAGAGAAAGAATAAGTACATAATGAGAAGAACTTGTTCAACCTTTTGTTCGACTCTATCATAGAAGGAGATAGATTTGCATTAAAATTTCCAATGGAGAGTTCATAATGAGAATAACTCATCCGATGAGGGAGAAAAAGTTCATAATGAGAAGAATTTGTTCAACCGTTTACTCAACTCTATCGCAGAAGGAGATAGATCAGCATCAACATTTCCAATAGAGAGTTCCTAATGAGAAGAACTCATCTGAAGATGAAGAAAAAGTTCATAATGAGAAGAACTTGTTCAACTTTTTGCTCGACTCTATCGTAGAAGGAGATAGATTAGCATAAACATTTTATTTGATTCCATCACAGAAGGAGATTGATCAATATTTTCAATGGAGAGTTCATAATGAGAAGAACTCGTCCGATGAGGAAGAACAAGTTCATAATGAGAAGAACTTGTTCAACCTTTCACTTGATTCTTCCTAGAAATATGTGGATCAATGAAAATCTTTCGCTTGATTCTTCACAGAAGGAGTTCAATCAGCGTCAATCTAGTGCATGTTTCTTCACAGAAGGATTTAAAACAGCGTCTTCATTTTGCTTGACACCATCACAGGATGAGGTGGTTGGTCGTTTCCAAATGAGAGGTTCATAATGAGAAGAACTCATCCAAAGAAGAAGAAGTTCATAATGACAAGAAATTGTTCGACCTTTTGCTTGATTCTATCACAGAAAGAGATAGATCAACATCAACATTGTCATTCTTAATCAAATCCATCATAGAAGGAGGTGGATCATCATTTCCAGTGGAAGAGTTCATAATGAGAATGACTCATTCGAAGTGAGCGAAAAGTTCATAATGAAAAGAACTTGTAGCTCAGAAGTTTGAACAATCAAGCTAAAAATGGTGTTTTATGTCTTTCTTCATTCATGTTCCATAGCAACAATCAAAGAAGGAAAGTTATAATGTAACACCACAACCCGTATCCAACCCGGATACGAATCTGAGGTGTCACATTGACTTTTCAAAATGTTTATTCTTACTAAATCATTGAAAAGTTAAACTTTCATTAAAATAAAAGTGAAATAATTTACATAAGTATAATCAAAATATTTACAAAATCGATCAGAGCAAATGTGATTTAAACTTTGATTACATGCCAACATAATTAATATAACAAAATGACATATTGCTCAAATTACTTCTGATCTAATCTTTTGTAAATGATATGATGCATTGATATATCCTAACTCTGATCTTCCTGCTTCTTGGTACCTACGTGTGAAACACTACACGCTAAGTCACAGACTTAGTGAGGCATATAATACAATAATGCAATACTTAAGTCATGAACATGCAATCCAATAATTTCAGCATGTAATCACAATCATCAAATATCTACTCAGCCATAACATATATGATCATGCATTAAACAAATAATAACATGCCATCTTATAAGAAAGTTAATTCTTTTTATATCTTTTATGTGTCCATGTACATTACTGAGAACTTAAGGTATGTGAGTGCATTGAGGTTGTGCATAAATGTTGTCACCATAACTCATATAAATTTTCACTGAGAGCTATATAAAATTATCTCGAATGACCTCATAGAATTGTCATGAATGACCACATATTTGTCCCAAAAGACCTCATAGAACCATCGACTCTTGGCATGCCAATTATACACACGGCTCTCATATCACATAACATGGGATTTATCACTTATATGTTTCACATGTTCACATAGTCAATCAAATCATCACATATACATGTACTAATATAACTCATATCATTTCTCATGTAATCACATATATTCTGTCTCATAACATATATCATATGTGCATATAATCACTTATATCATATCACATAGCTTATGTTTAGTTCTCTTATGTTCACATGGATCATATAACATATATCATAACATATAAACATTGTCACTTATGCATATACTCATAATAATCATAACATCTACATGTTCATAACTATGAAACCATGAAATCAAACATAGAAAATAGTCTTATCGCAAGTCTTGTTTCCATAAAACAACATTTATACTATAGTATGCTCTCACCTTAGCCTCACTTAGTCCAATCAACTCCTATAACTCTTTATCTCTCTCTTGATTGTTCCTAACTCTTCGACCGTTCCAGAACTTGCTTATGTTCGATATCTACACAAATGTACATTTGATACAAATATTAGATTTCTAAGCATTATGAATCGATCATCAATAACCTAAGCTAAAAGAAGTACTTAATTCATATTTTTACTTTGAATAGTATCAATACCCAAGGTATGGTACCGATACTCCCTTACTATGGTATCAATACTATGTTGCAGTATCGATACCCTTTTCTGGTTCTGGAATTCCCTTTTAAAAATAGTATTGGTACTTGCCTAATGGTATCGATACTACCCATTTGGTATCAATACTCCTTGAATAATTTATCAACTTTTAGCTTATGGTATCGATATTGTTCATATAATATACAGTATCGATACCCTTACCCCAAATATCATCAATTTCTCTTTGAAGTATCGATAATGGATGAACAGTACCGATACCCCTTGCCCAGAATTCACTCCTTTAACCCGAAAATTTACCAATACCTACTTAAACCTTCTATTTTGAACTCCTTTCATGCCATTAAACTTAACTACACTTACTGAAATCATCTTATATCCATGTAACACATCATCATCTTCAAAATCATATCATATATCTTGAGACCAAGAATCTTACTAAATTTTCAACATGCTCTAATTTCATTTCTAACACTTTATACTTCTTATTCTAACTAATGACAAGTCAAATTTAATCTTAAACTTCACTTACTAACTCTTTTTCACAATTTCACTTAAAAACCTCTTATATTCAATCCTCCATAACTTACAATTCTTTTAGTTTCTACATCCCTTTGAGTTTCCATGATCTTTCTTAATGCTCCATCAATCAAAACTATTCTTGAATTTTAAGAAATAACTAGTTGAAAACCAAACTCACCTTAGCTATGGAGCTCACGTTGAGGGGAGGAAGAAGAATGGAGATATTTTTGAAAATATTTTTCCCCTTTCCTAGTTCCACGTGGTATATAACATAACCATAACCATTTTTTAATTCATTTACTTGTCAAATTATCATTTTTTTTCCATTCCATTCATCTTCCTTTTCTATTCATTCATACATAAAAAATATTTCACTTAAGTCCATTAACTTTTCAATTTATCTAATTTAGTCACTAAATTCTAAAATTTTATAATTTGGTCACTAACACGTTGTTTGGGATGTTACAAATCTACCCCTTAAGAAAATTTTTCCTCAAAATTTCATTGCAGAAAGAGATGTGGGTACTGATTATGCATATCCACTTCACTTTCCCACGTTGCTTCATCTACCTTGTGATTCCTCCATAAAACTTTGACCAATTGAATAGTCTTATTCTGTAACTGTTTAACCTCATATGCCAATATTTGCACCAGTTCTTCCTTATAGGTTAAATTAGGTTTAACTTCTATCTCTTCCGGTTCAACAATATGGGAGTGATCGGACCTATATCTCCGAAGCATGGAAACATGGAAAACATCATGAATCTTCTCCATTTCCGATGGTAAAGCTAATTGATATGCCACTGGTCCTACTCTCTTAACTATCTCGTGTGGCCCAATGAATCTAGAGCTTAGCTTTCTTTTTTGACCAAATCGTAACATTTTCTTCCAAGGAGATACCTTCAGGAAAACTTTATCTCCAACTTGGAATTTAATCTCTTTCTTCTTAAGATCTGCATACGATTTATGTCTCTTAGATGCCACTTTAAGATTGTGTTGAATTGTTTGAACTTTCTCCTCCACTTCCTTAATCAAAACAGGACTAATAACTTCCTTCTCCTTAATCTCATACTAATTCAAGGACGTACGACACTTTCTTCCATATAAAGCCTCATAGGGAGCCATCTTGATACTTGACTAGTAGTTATTGTTGTAAGCAAATTCAACAAGTGGAAAATACTTCTCCCAAGATTCTTTGAACTCTAATACACAAGCTCTTAACATGTCTTATAGGATTTGGATAGTCCGCTCGGACTGTCCATCCGTTTGAGGATAAAATACTATTCTAAAGTTCAGTCGAGTCCCTAATGCTCAATGTAAATTCTTCCAAAATCTCGATGTAAATCGAGAATCTCGGTCAAAAATTATCGAAACGGGTACACCATGCAGTCGAATAATTTCCTTGATGTACAGTTCAACATACTTTTCCATAATGAAATCAGCTCGTAAGGAATAAAATGCGCTGACTTAGTTAATCGATCAACTATCACCCAAATCGAATCTCTTTTATTCGGAGTCAAACGTAACCCCGTTACAAAATCCATCGTCACATTCTCCCATTTCCACTGGGGAATGGAGATTGGTTGCAACAATCCTGAAGAAACTTGATGCTTGGCTTTGACTTGTTGACATGTCAAACATTTAGACACAAATTTTGTAATACTTCTTTTCATTCCCACCAATCAATAATGACTCTTGAGATCCATATACATCTTCTTTCCACTAGGGTACATTTTCAACAGACTACAGTGAGCTTCTGTCAATAGATCACTCTTCAATTCCTCATCATCTGGAATTACCAATCTCCCTCGATAATATAGATTTCCATCAGGCTTAACTTCAAAATCGTTATTTTCTTCATTCTTTACTTGCTTAAATCTCTTCAAATACTTTTCATCTTTGTTTTGCAATTCTTTAATTCGATTTAACCATCTTGGACGAAGTTTCAATTCTACAATAGACCACCATCTCCATCCAATGACAACCTTGCATCTAAAGCTCATAAGGCTACAAACGTCTTTCGACTTAAGGCATCGGCTACTACATTTTCTTTTCTGGGATGGATATCAATTATCACATCATAATCCTTTAAAAATTCAACCCATCTTCTCTGCCTCAAATTTAATTCTTTATGAGTCATCAAATACTTTAAGCTCTTATGATTCGTATACAGATAGCAATGTTCCCCATATAACTAGTGACGACAAATCTTGGGAGCGAACACTACTGTAGCCAATTCCAAATCATGCGTCGGATAGTTCTTCTCATGTGGTTTCAATAGTCTAGAGGCATAAGCTATCACTTTTCCTTCTTGCATCAATACATATCCCAAGCCATTATGGGACGCATCACTGTAAACTATATAGTTCTTGTCAGATTCGGGTTGAACCAACACTGGAGCTTCTGTCAAAATTCTCTTTAAAGCTTCAAAACTCTCTTGACACTCAGGAGTCCAAGCAAAAGTTATATTTTTCCTCATCAATTTAGTCAAAGGTAAAGCTATCATTGAAAAGTTCTTATAGAACCTTCGATAATAACCCGTAAGCCCCAGAAAACTCCAAACTTCAGACACATTCTTTAGCACTTCCCATTATAAAATGGCTTTTATCTTTTGAGGATCAACTCGAATTCCTTCTGCATAAATCACATGTCCAAGGAATGCCACTTCATTTAACCAAAACTCATAATTTGATAGCTTGGCATATAGCTTTTTATCTTTAGAATCTGTAAGACTATCCTCAGATGTGTACTATACTCTTCATTAGACTTCCAATACACTAGTATATTGTCAATGAAGACAACTATAAACTGGTCCAGATAAGGTTGAAACATTCTATTCATAAGATCTATAAAAGCAGCAGGTGCATTCTTTACCCCAAACGACATAACAATGAACTCATAGTGACTATATCTCGTTCTAAAAGTAGCTTTCAGAATATCTTTTTCCTGAATCTTCAATTGATGATAACTCGAAAATAAATCAATCTTCAAAAATATCGATGCTCCCTTTAACTGATCAAACAAATCATTGATTCTAGGGAGAGGATACTTGTTCTTTATGGTCACCTTGTTGAGCTGTCTATAATCTATACAGAGACACATTGAACCATCCTTCTTCTTTACAAAAAATACCGGAGTTCCCCAAGGTGACACACTTGGTCTGATAAATCCTTTGTCCAATAATTCCTGTAACTGAATCTTTAACTCACTCAACTCTTTTGGTGTCATTCGATAAGGTGCCATTGCAATAGGCGTTGTTCTAAGCATTAATTCTATTTGAAATTCCACCTCTCTATCTGGAGGTAATCCAGGGAACTCTCTGACTATGGGAATCTCTTCTAACTCTTTCTCTTAAGCTCTACTATCTATCATATTAGCAATGAAACCCTAACATCCTTGTAACAATAGCTTCTTTACCGACATCACTGATATTACGTTTGCTAACAGATCTAATCATTCACCAATTACAATTACTTCTACTACATCAAAACTAATTAAAGTTACTCTTTTCAATCTACAATCAACATTTGCATGGTAATGGTATAGCCAATTCATTCCCAAAATTACCTCAAATTCCATCAGATTAGCAGGGAATTTAATTCCCTGAATCCTTATGGGACACCCTCGACACAATCGATTTATCTGAGCATTATGCCCTAATTGGTTGGTCATTATCACATTACTACGTGTTGCTTCTAGTTGAATAATTAACTCTTTCACCAACTTACTACTAATGTATGAATAAGTTGAACCCGAATCAATCAATACTAAAACAAATTTATCATACAATTGGAAAGTACCTGCAATAATATCCAAATCATCACGTTCTTCGCTCGTCTTTATGTTATATACTCAGGCAGTTGAACGTACTTCTTGTTGAGTAGAGGACTCAGGTTGATTTCTTCCTCTACCTCTTCCCCTTCCTCTCTGAGATACCAAAGCAGATCGCTCTGACTGTGCAGGTTCTTCGGCCGTCATTGGACAATCCCGAATAAAATGTTTGATGTCCCCTCATCAAAAACAAGCTCAAAAGATTATTCGACATATTCTGGTATGACTTCTTCCAAAAAGTTGGCACTGTCTGGCTTGACCCTAATTAAATCTCCCAGTCCAGACCCTATAAATTGAATATGTCTAGCTCTCATCTGATTTCATCCTCTAGCAGAGGATGTAGCTGATTCAGACCTTGCCTGGGATCAAAAATCAGAATCTCTACCTCTCGTAGTTGGTGTTGAACTCAATGAATCACAGTTCTTTTAGACTTCTGGGCTTTATGTTCTCCAAACCTTTTATTCTAAGCTCTCTCTAGAGCTTTAGCATGATTAACCACTTCCTGGAACGATGATAGATTTAATACAATCAATATTTCTTTTAATCTTGGACGTAATCCTTCAATAAACCATTCACGTGCATCCTTCTCGGTCAGAACAAGCTCAGTAGCAAAACGACTTAACTTATTGAACTCGCACTCGAATTCATACACAGTGTGATTCAACTGCTTCAGGCTCATAAACTCTTTCTTCATCTTCCTTATAAACTTATCTTCAATATACTTGTGCTTGAATTCTTCCAAAAATAAGGACATGTCACTTGATCACTTGTCATTCTCATGGTGACATTCGTCCACCATATTCTAGCTTGCCCACGAAGCAATGAGACCACTCCATCTAGTTTCTCCACCTCAGAACAGTGGAGTCCATCTAGCATTATCTTTACAACATTCAACCAGAGGTATGCCGCAACAGGACCTTCCTCGGCTTCACCCTTAAATTCAGGAGCTCTAATTCTTTCAACTCTTTCGCAACATTCTTTCTATGAGTTGAGGGAGATGGAGGTTGGAAACGCGTAAGGATAGTGCCCAACGTCCTGAAGAATACATCTTGATCTTTTACAGGCACTCCCGAAGGTGTATGTTATTCACCTTGCCTGGCCAGGGCAGGTGAATTACTACTCTCTTCTGGTCTATCATCTCCTGCTTCACTTCGGGAGCTCTCGTGATCAGACATCTAATAAGACATAACCATATAACTCTATTAGCAAAACAACATACATGTTACTCTATCAGATCAGAAGTTCTCATTATTTTGTTGGCATGTATACTTTTAAAGACACTCTGGACTTCGGTTTATGCCTAGAATCGGCTAAACCATAGCTCTAATACCATTAAATGTAACACCCCCAACCCGTACCTGACCCGAATATGAATCTGATGTGCCACATTGACTTTTCAAAACATTATTCTTACTAAATCATTGAAAAGTTAAACTTTCATTAAAATAAAAGTGAAATAATTTACATAAGTATAATCAAAATATTTACAAAATATATCAGAGTATATGTGATTTAAACTTTGATTACATGCCAACATAATTAATATAAAAAAATGACATATTGTTCGAATCACTTTTAATCTGATATTCTGTAAAAGATATGATGCCTTAATAGATCCTAACTCTGATCTTCCTACTTCTTGGTACCTACGTGTGAAACACTCACATGATAAGTCACAGACTTAGTGAGGCATGTAATACAATAATACAATACTTAAGTCATGAACATACAATCCAATAATTTCAGCATGTAATCACAATCATCGTATATCTACTCAACTATAATATATATGATCATGCATTAAACAAATAATAACATGTCATCTTATAAGAAAGTTAATTCTTTTTATATTTTTATGTGCCCATGTACATTACTGAGAACTTAAGGTATGTGAGTGCATTGAGGTTATGCACAAATGATGTCACCACAACTCGTATAAATTTACACTGAGTGTCATATAAAATTATCTCGAAGAACCTCGTAGAATTGTCCTGAATGACCACATATATGCCTCGAAGGACCTCGTAGAACCCTCGACTCTTGGCATGCCAATTATACCCACAGCTCTCATATCACATAACATGGGCTTTATCACTTATATGTTTCACATGTTCACACAGTCAATCAAATCATCACATATACATGTACTTATATAACTCATATCATTTCTCATGTAATCACATATGTCCTGTCTCATAACATATATCATATGTGCATATAATCATTTATATCATATCATATAGCTTATGTTTTATTCCCTTATGTTCACATAGATCACATAACATATAAACATATGTCACTTAGCATGTACTCATAATAATCATAACATCTACATGTTCATAACTATGAAACCATGAAATCAAGCATAGGAAATAGACTTATCACAAGTCTTGTTTCCATAAAACAACATTTATACTATAGTATGCACTCACCTTAGTCTCACTTAGTTCATTCAACTTCTATAACTCTTTATCTCTCTTTTGATCGTTCCTAACTCTTCGACCGTTCAAGAAATTATTTACGTTCGATATCTACACAAATGTACATTTGATACGAATATTAGAATTCTAAACATTATGAATCGATCATCAATAACCTAAGCTAAAAGAAGTACTTAATTCACATTTTTACTTTGAATAATATAGGTACCCAACGTATGGTACCGATACTCCCTTACTGTGGTATCGATACTATACTGCAGTATCGATACCCTTTTCCAGTTCTGGAATTCTCTTTTAAAATGGTATTGGTACTTGCCTAATGGTATCGGTACCCTTGGTATCGATACTACCCCTTTGGTACCGATACTCCGTGAATAATTTATCAACTTTTAGCTTATGGTATTGATAATATTCATACAGTATCGATACCCTTACCCCAAATATCATCCATTTCTCGTTGAAGTATCGGTATTGGATGAACAGTACCGATACCCCTTGCCCAGAATTCACCCCTTTAACTCGAATATTTATCAATACCTACTTAAACCTTCCATTTTGAACTCTTTTCATGCCATTAAACTTAAATACACTTGCTCAAATCATCTTATATCCATATAACACATCATCATCTTCAAATTCTCATCATATATCTTGAGACCAAGAATCTTACTAAATTTTCAACATGTTCCAATTTCATTTCTAACACTTTATACTTCTTATTCTAACTGATGACAAGTCAAATTTAATCTTAAACTTCACTTACTAACTCTTTTTCACAATTTCACTTAGAAACCTCTTATATTCAATCCTCCATAACTTACAATTCTTTTAGTTTCTACATCCCTTTAAGTTTCCATAATCTTTCTTAATGCTCCATCAATCAAAATTGTTCTTGAATTTCAAGAAATAACCAGCTGAAAACCAAACTCACCTTAGCTATGGAGCTCACGTTGAGAGGAGGAAGAAGAATGGAGATATTTCTGGAGATCTTTCTTTTCCCCTTTCCTAGCTCCACGTGGTATATAACATAACCATAACCATTTTTTTAATTCATTTACTTTTCAAATAACCATTTTTCCATTTCATTCATCATTCTTTTGTAACATTCATCTCATGTGTACCTTTCCGTACACAAGAAATAGATGTCACATCACTTTTAAAATAGTTTTTCATTTGGAAACCCTTAAAATTTCTTCTTGAAATTTAAAACCAAAAACATTTTATACAAAAGAAAACATTCGTTGAAACCTATTACCAAATTATCACTTTAAATACATTCTAGAACAATTTTTCTTAATTTCAATTACATGCCAGTAATTTTTCAAAATAACATGATTGTCCTACTGTTACTGATGAGAGTTAACCTAAGATTGATAATAGTTGCTCCTGCTCCTAGTACCCAACTTGTCTTTGTTGTTACCTATGCGTGAAATCAACACCCGTTAAGTATTTTCTTAGTGAGACATAATATTGTAAAGAAACATTAATATATACATAAGTATATCATGATTACTTGGTTTAGAACTAATTATTATCATCCATAAGGATTATATAAGTCCCTATTATTTAAATCAATTTATTTCATATTATCATCATATACATTCTTAGTATGTCTGTCATACATTTCTTTATGTACATTTTTCCCATTATTCTTTAGTAATTATTCATTATTTCCATTTACGGCATCTTTTCAAGCCATTAATGCACCATACATATATTAAGCAACATGTATCTATAACAGTCATAACATATAAGTACATAATAAATGCACTTACTCGGCTTGCCTCGCTATTATATCCAAAACGTAAATCTGACTACTCAGCTACTTTATCTTTGCCTTTCGTTTTGCTTGGCTCGGGAGTTTGATTATAATCTACATAAGCATCCATTAAAGACATATACCATACTAAATGTTAGTATATTCCCTAACATTTATACTGTAATAATATTCATAAGTATTATTATTTAAATTTCTATAACAATATCATATAATTTCTGTCTCAATAATATCGGTACCCCTACCATGGTATCGATACTTCTATATTGTGGTACTGATACTCCCTTACAGTATCGATACCATTTCTGTATTTTGTAATCAATGGTATCGATACCTTCTCCATAGTATCGATACCCCCTCTTAGTATCGATACCAATTGCATCAGTATCGATATTGTTCAGCTGATTCTTCCAATTTTAAGCCTATAGTATTGGTATTGTTCTATCAGTACCGATACCCTTACGCCGATCTTTCATTTTTCAGCCTGATTCTTACCTAAATTTGGTCAATTTTCCTTATGTTTACTACCAACAATACTATTAAACTCTTCTTTACTTATCCTTACTAACTTTCCTTCATTTAGTATATTAAAACATCTAAAATCTTTCAAGAACATTTCCATCTAAGAATCATACCATTTTTTCTAACATGTTCTTAATCCCAACCAATGTTTCTAATCTCTTATTTACTTCTTTGACAAGTCAAGTATACTAGTAAACATCAATAAAAACTCATATTCTAACCTATCATTCAAAAACTCATTTTCTTAATTCTCAATTATTTCCTCCATCTCCTAGTTTTACACTCATTCAACCCTTCCTTAAGCTTACATATCACATAAGGTTACAAAAACAACCCATAATCGGAAAGAAGAACTAGTTAAATGAAATTTACCTTTTTCTATGAACACAACCCAAGGGAAGAAAAAAATGAGTAAATAACTTAACTTTTCCTCTTTTCCCCTATTAAAATCCCTAATAAGGAAATATATTTTAAATTTATTTCCCCCTTAAAGGACCAAAATGCCCTCTTAATTCATTTGTTGTTACACATTAGTCTAAAACATTATTCCAAATCATTTTCTCATATTTAGGACCAAAATGCCCTCTTAATTCATCTGTTGTTACACATTAGTCTAAAACACTATTCCAAATCATTTTCTCATATTTTACCATTTATTCAAATAAATCCTCAAATTTTTAAATCTTTTCAATAAAGTCATTGACATGATATTTGGGGTATTACATCTTTGCTATTCAATCCTACATAAAAAATATTCCACTTAAATCCCTGTAATTTTCAATTTATCTAATTTATTCACTAAATTCTAAAATTTTACAATTTGATCACTAACCCATTATTTGGGATGTTACATATAATCATCATTTTTACCTTAGCCCGACGTTTATCTCCAATCAGCATCCGTCAATAGCTCTCCAGTAGCTTCCAACAACACCAGTTGTCTCTCCACATTCCAACACCTTACCAGTTGTCCCTCCATGTTTCAACAGCTATCCAATAGCTTTTAGTGACAACAGCTGCTTCCCCTCTCCATACAGTAACTGCCAGCAGTCAAGCTCCACCCGTGGCCTTCCTTGCTCCACGTCCCGGTTTAACCTCTCCACCAACAAGCAAACAACACTAGCAACTTCAACACCAACAAGCTCTTCAATTGTCCCTCCACGTTCCAGTAGCTTCCGACAGTTCCCCCAGTGGCCTCCCGAGATCGTCCACATCCCAGCATCCTCATCAGCAAATCAGAAAACAACAACAACAAATATATTATTTTTATTTTTTTTACACATGTAATATGGGTTATAAAAACCCAACAAAAAAAGAGAATGAACTCTCCTCCTCTCTCTTCCCTTTTCTAATGGAAATCATAATTTGTAATAGAGGGTTTCTCCTATATTTTTTCAAACCAAGCAATATACCAAAAAAAGAAAGAGCAAGGAGCATTCTTCTTTCATTTCTACGTTTTTTTTTGTGCTTTCTTTCTTCCTTTGATTTCAAACTAAACAAAACAAAACACAGAAAATTGGATATGGGGAGGGATTTCAAGATTACCTTTGTCGTTTTAGAGTGAAATAAGGGGTTCTCGTTGCTTCAAGGTCACCGGAGATCGAAAGCTGAGGGGTCGAGCTCCTCTGGCAGGCCGATGGTGGTTTTGACCTTTTTGGGGATTCAGGTTGGAATAGAGTGAAAGGGGAAATTTAGGCCTTTAACCCTTCGATCGACCCTCCTTTGGTCGGGGTCGGGGTTTAAGGGGTGGCCTTGCGCCCTTTGGATGGGGGATGACGTTGGGTTTTGTAGATTTCTAGGTGAGCTTTGCACACGTTGAGAAGAAAGGGGGAGAGGGAGTGTTTTATTTTTTTAGTTTAGTTTAGGGGTTTTTTTAGTTAAAATAAAATTAATACATATTAGGGTATAACAAAAGGGCTTATTTTCATCCAAGTCCCTATTTCTTTCCGTGTTTTGCTTTCTAGTCACTAATTTTATTTTAATCACCGCACAGGTCCTCTATGTTACATGTGTTTTTTTTATTTTAGTCACTAGGGTTTTTTTTGTTCATTTATTTTGATTTTAACATCATATTGCACTTTATTTCAGTTTAGTCACTATTTTGTTATGTCATTCCTTTGAAATTGGTCACTAATTTCTATTTTATTTCATTTTAATAATTAATTAATTGTGTTTTTATTTTATTTATGAATATGATGTTATAGTTTCATATTTTTTTTTTGCATTTGGTCATTCTTTCACTTTATTTTATTTTAATTTTAGACATGCGGATTTATTTTTTTACATTCCAGTCATATTTGCATTTTTCTATATTTTAATTTTGCATGTTGTTTTTTGTTGATTATATTTTGGTCATTCATGTTTCTGTTATTTATTTTTAATACAATTTGGTGCTATTTTTTATTTATTTCTTTCATTTTTTTCCTTTTACTTTATGTTTTAATTTCATCTTTACATTTTTAATTTATTTTAATTTAGCCTTTTTATATTTAGTAATTGTTTTTAATTTTTGTCTTTAATTTTAATTTATTTAAATTTAGTCCTTTGATTATTGCACTTTATTTTCTATTCATTTCATTTTAGTCCCATGAATATATATGAAAGCCTCATAAGCATAACTCGACCGATTTCATAATTGGATTAAAGGTAGTATTTATTTATTTTAAAATATTAAAAAAAGACCGTCTTAAAATAACTATATGTCTTATTATGATATTTTAAAATAAAATAAATACCCTACTAGAAATACCTAAAAAAAACTCGAGTATGCCTAAAATTAATTAAGATTAAAGGGAAAATGAAATATTCCTTTATTTAAAATTTGTCAAGACAATTCGTCTAATTTTTATTAGGGATTGGGTCTCGTTCTTTTTAAATAATTGAGCATTCATTATCTTTTCTAATTAAATATATGTATTTGGCTTATTATTTATTATTTATTAGTCTAATCAAATTATTTTAATATTGAGTTGTTGCAGAAATTATTATATTATTTTCATTTCAGTTGGAAAGTAAAATATTCGTCCTAAAGTATTTTAGGGATTATTTTCTCTTCAATTGGAAATATTGGAATATTTTCTATTTCTTCTTAGAATTTTCCATTAAATAAAAATTGTGCAATTGAATTTGGAATAATAGGATTATAACTTAAATTTATATTTGAATTCTTAGATTTCTACTACTAGAGACAATTTATAATCGATGTGGTACCAATTTTGGGCGTTGTGGGGGTGCTAATCTTTTCCCATGCATAGTCGACCCTGAATCCCTTTTTTATTACTAAGAAAGAATGAATTTTTTGTTACACGTAGACCAATTTATCTTTTAAAATGATGTTTTCTTAAAAACTCTTTTAAAATGTGGTTTTTAGGTATTCGACCTACCTAACCCAAAAGATCAATGACGACTCCAAAACATTTCATTGAAAATCATTTATTTACTTGTTTTTCCCAAGAAACGTCGTCGTATCGGGCGAAAATCGGTTAGACAATCATCAACAAGCTATTGTTTTATCCATTCTGTTTCAGTTATGATAATAGTTTTTCAACTAAATCAAATAAAATTAGAATTAAACTTAAAAAGGTATGCAAATTAAGTTTATATTTTGTAAGTGTTATTCGTGTTTTCTAATTAATGCAGTAAGTTGCATGCTTTCTAGTTGCTCGTATCCATTTCGATTAACACAAACTATGGAAATGTTTCTTCTTTCTTCATCACTTTTGTTTTCGCCACTGTTTGCAATTACCCAAAGCTCAGTAGCCATGGTTCGTGGGGTGAGGTTCCTTTTGTTCACATTCAGTCTGCTAATTGCATTTGGTACATCACAGTATTGAACGTGCCACATCAACTTTTCATCACCTACAATAATGGTAGTTAATGTTGAGTGACCATTTTGTTATAAATCGATAATATTAGTGATCAATTTGTAACTTTTGAAAGTTCAATGGGAAAACAAAATTTACTCAAATCTTAGGGATCATTCGTGTAGTTTACCCTTTAAATATTATCAAACAAAAATATAACCTTTCAACTAGATAAATACACTACCGTTTTCAAATACTAAAAAATTATTGACCAAAACATTAGATCATTATTATTATTATTATTATTAGTATTATTATTATTATTATTATTATTATTATATTATTATTATTATTATTATTATTATTATTATTATTATCATCATCATTATTATTATTATTTGAAAATATTAGACTTTTATGATAACCCTAACCATTTAAAATTAATACTTAATTACGAAATTCAGTGACCTTAGTGATAAATGAATTATTGTTATTCTTTGATGTTCTGGGTTCAAGCAATAGGAATGCCAATGGTACAAGCAATAGGAATGTTAATGGTACAAGCGTTCAAAGTCAAAAAGATTAAGAATTATCTTTAAAAAGATACTTCCTTATACTTACTCAAATTAATAAAAAATAATTATTAATTAGTAGTAGTTTTAGGGTTTACTTTTTTATGTGTGTTATTTTATTAGAATTAGTAAAATACATGCCAAAGCAGAGCTCCAATTCCAGAGAATAACCAAATTTAAGCCCACAACTACTATATAATATATATAGTACAAATACTAGTACTATAGGTACAGTACTATATATTTCTCTTTATTTATTTAATTCAACCAAAACAATTATTAAAAACAGCAAAAACAAAATACTTATTTTTTAACCACCTATATTTGATTCATTAATTTGGTTAATTCTGATTGGATCTTACAAAGGTTCATTTCGAGACGAACCTCTCAACTCAATTTTCTTCATTTATAATGTCTGAAATAAAAAATCTAATAACTTTTATTTAAGGGACTTAACATTACATCTCACTAGTTCAACGAATAATTGGTAAAAATTTTGTTTTTTTTCCTATTAGATAAAAGCTTTGGTTGGACCAAAATCCTTGGAGGTTTGTGCTTTTCTAATTCAATACGATTTAAATTATTATTTAAAGTAATTTGTGTTATGTAAAATTTATTATTATTGTCGGGTTTTGTGACTCGAATTTAGTTTTGATTTGGTCTGAAAATTTGATGTTCAACCTATTTAGTAAAGAAATAAATTAAGATTTTTTTTGAAGATTTGTTTCCAAATAACTATATATGTATAGGGTTTTAGGGTTTGATGTACTTTTGTATAATTATCTTATAATGTACTTTTGTATAGTGAAAACTTTCTTCTCTATTTACGATTTTATTTTAAATTTTTTTTACATAAATTTATTTTTTCTTGTTATTTTATATATATATATATATATATATGGAATATGATTATGTTATATAATGTAAAACCCTTTTAGTTTTACACAGATTTAGAATCGTTTGATGAGTGAAAGTAGATAGTTGAGATTATCAGTAGGAAATGAGAAGATATTTACTGGAAAGAAAAACAAAGAGTCAATCTCAGTCATCTATTTACACTCATCCAACAGTTCTAAATCTGTGAAAACTAAACAACGTTACATTGAATAAGTGGATCCTAACGTATGTGTATATATATATATAATTGGTGAAACATGTGAGAAGCAATGCAAGGTGAAAGAAGCAATCTTTTGCTGTACCCTACTTATCTTTAATGTAATGCCTCCAAACATTTCCATCACATGGGTCCTCGCATTTATATAAAAAGTAAAATTAAAACAAAAAAAATCCCATGATTTGGTGCAAGCCCCACCAATTGTGAAAAAGTGAGACGAGAATTCATGGTTTGCCCTATCTAATTAATTAAATACCTATATCATTTGAACTCATTTCTACACTTTGAATTGTTGTTTAAACTAAATCAAAAGGTCCAAAAAATTCACAAGCAATCCCAATTTCTTCTCTTTTTATTACTAAAATAATTATAATTAGGCAGTCTAGTAAGACAAGATATTAGATTTTTTAAATACACAATAAATATATTTTTCTATAATAAATAACACAAAAAAATAGCTTGTTAAGATCACACTACAATGAAAATGTTAAAAAATATAATAAAAAACTCGAACAAAATGTAGATACGAACAGATCTGATTATATCGGTAAATGAACCATAAAATGAGATTAAGCTATTGAAAGACCATAAATAAACCGCAAATCAAAGTTGAGCGACATAAAAATATTATCCACGAACGCAAATTGTGTATTCAAATCCAATCCGAGTGTTTAAAGTAGGGAATATCAACATGATAATAAATCAATATCGTCTTCATCAGTCGTGACGATATCAAATCCAACCCTAAGAAAAACGATAAACAAAAAATATAACGACCGAACAATCGAAAATGTACCATAAAAATAGAGTTATTAAAAATTAAAAATAAGAAGAAGAAAAAAAGCAAAAATATGATATAATAAATAAAATAAAATAAAATAAATGAATATTGACACTCGACGATCAATATCAAGACTGGTATTGTCACTGATCACAAAAGTAAAGGGAAAAAATAGGATATAATATATAATCACCATATTTTTTTACCCGGCCTTATTAGTATTATTTAAATAACATTATTGCCTGTTATTAGAACTATTATTAATATAATATAAGTATTGTTTTACTATTATATTATTATTAGTACTATATTTTATTATTATTGTGTTGAACTATATTTTGATATAACAATTAAGGCAAAATGTTTTTGGACTTGAATTGAATTTATTTAAAGTTTTCAAAAATAATTTAAAGTCCATTTAACTTGGAATTGAGCTCAAAATGTTTTTCTGGACATGCAGTACAGATATTGTTCTTACAGTATCGATACCTCGTGAACAATATCGATATTGTTCATATGGTATCGATACCAAATGTAAGGGAAGTATCGATACTACCAGCATTACACAAATTTCAAATGCAAAATTGGTATCGACACCCAAAGGGTTACCGATACTACTTTACATAGTAGTATCGATACCATCAGGCCCAACGGCTAGTTTCATTTAAAAATATAAAGGAAGTACCGATACTTTCTATAGGAGTATCGATACTCTCTGTTCTGGACAGTTTTATTTTGCAGAGAAAATATCCCCAAATGCTTTAAAAGACTCTCAACGGCTAGAAACGACCACAACTTCATTCCAACATATAAATACAAGTTCAAGACACTTGAAGAATGGTTAAAACACCTATCCAAACAATCAAACACAAGAAAAGAATTTTCATTCTTATTTTTCTATTCTCTTGTAAATATTGTGTTTTAGTAAGCTTCAATTAGTAAACACCTACCTTGTAAGGGTTTTCTTGTTTACACTATCTTTCCTTTTGTAAAAGGGGTTTGGTTCTAGTTTAGCCAAGTGAAAAACTAGGGAGTGTAAAGGTTACTCTTGATCCTTGAAAAAGAAAGAACAAATTATTGGATTTGTTAGAAAGTCCTTAGTGAGGAGCTAAGATAGTGGAGGCACTACAACAAATTTGTCAATTTATGACAAAATTTCTATATGACGTTATGTATATCGTCACAAAACATATTATAATGTGACATTTTTTTGTCATATTTATTGATTAATGGTATATCTTTTATGACAATTTTAAAAATGGTCATTGATTTTTGTCACTATATGTTTGGCGCCAAAATCTTCCCACCAAATTCTTTGGTGAGAAACCTTTTTAATGACATTTAGATAAAATAATGACGCTGTAAAATCGTCTCCAATGAAAAACAGGTATTAGTGACGATTTATTATAATGACGATTGAATTAGTGGCGTTGCACATTTGTCACTAATAAGTTTTATTCGTGGCAATTTAATTTGTCATATTTTATAAGACACTAAAAGTGACATTTTATTATTGTCACAAAAAATAGTTTAAACACGACGAAATCAATTATTGTCACTTGTTTTTATCTCTCTTTTTTATATGACAGTTTTAAAGACATCATGAAATTATGTTAGTTAATGTTAAAAAATAAAATAATCTAACAACCTTATTAAACAATGCAATTTATAGATTTTTTTTTTGTGTTTTTTTATTTTATTGACATTATTCTATATTAGATTATTTCACATTCAAAGTTTTTTTAGAGTAAAATATAAAATAATAAATCGTTAAAAAAATGAGTAGATGATTTTTTATATATTATTATACTTCTATGATTTTCATGATGTTACATCAAAGTGTTTAGGAAAAAATAGATACTTATACTTGATCATATAAATACCCATAAAGTTTTAGTATATTTAGACATACACTACAAGAAATTTCTACTATTATGATAAATTTAATTTTGTCAAAATTAATTTTGCCACTATTAATAGTTTTTTTGTGACAAAATAAATAATCGTCACATTAAATTAAAAAATGATACACAATTATGACAAAAACTAAAATCGTCACAATAATTTGTCACAATTAACAAACATATGTAACATTAAAGTTTAGCCATAACTTATTTTTACTACGATTATTTTTATTAACTATAACACATCAAAGTTTAACCATAACTTATTTGTCACAATAATTTGTCACATTAAATAAATAACCGTCACAATAATTTACTACGATTATTTTTATTAACTATAACACATCAAAGTTTAATCATAACTTATTTTTAATACGCGATTTTTATCATTTTTATTAATAATTAATATTATTATAATTATTGATTTGCTTTATATTTTAATACTATATGAATCTCATCATGTTCTAATTATTATACTATATTATTATTATTATTATTATTATTATTATTATTATTATTTTAAGAAGATATCAAAAGATCCTCTAATTAATAATAATAATAATAATCATCGTAATATACGCTTAATAGGAGTCTAATTTTGTTTAATATTTAATCTATTGCAATATTTTTTATTTTATTATTTTAATATTATATGAATCAAACAAATAATTGTATTATGCTCTTAATAATATAAATAATATTTTTAAAATAATTAATTAATTTAGGAGGGAAATTTTCCTATATTTCATTTTAAAGGAATTGATTTTTAAAAGGAAATTTGTTTTTAGAGAAATTTATTTGTATTTATTTTATAAATACTTTTTAAAACCCTCAGTTTAACCATTTCATGCCATTATTCCAACTTTATAGTTCTTCTTTCATCGTGAAGGTAAAAAATTAGTTTTTTTCTTTGATATTAGGTCTAATTACTCTAGTAGGGATTAATTTAAAAGAAAACTAAACTTAAGGATTTGATATAAAATTAAGATTCTATGACAACCTTGAAAGGAATATAAATTACCCAAAAAAAATTAAATGTAATTAAAAAGAACCAAGGGATTAAAATGTAATAAAATAAAAAGACAATAGTTAATTAAAAATAAAACATAATAGCATAAAATGATGACTAAATTGTACTAAAACAAAAAGGTGAGCCATGATCAGAAATAATTAAGAAATACTCAATAACTAAATTGGAATAAATGAAAATATATGACCATATATGAAAATATGTAAAAATATAAGGACCCGTTTTATAATTAGACTAAATATTTTAGGAGAACATAAAAGCCCTAGCCTTTCACGCGTGTTGTTTTCACTTGGCCATTTATCTTCTTTCATCTTTGTTTTTCCGATTGATTTTTCCGATTTGTTCTTTCATCTTTGTTTTTCTCTGATCAAATAAGTTGTAAGTAATCTTTTCTCCTCATTTTTTATTGTGTTTTCTTTTATCGGCATTTATTTTGTGAATGCTAAGTCCAGTTTATGAACAATCAATTGAGTTTTGTATGAGATGAGAAAGATCCAATGCTTGCAAGATTTCGAAATTCGGAGTCTCTCAGATCAAGGTTTCAAGGATATGCCTTCCTTCATCTGCCCATCGTTCTTTCACCGTTAAAGCTATGGCTAAGAACAATAATCAAGATAATTCATCTTCCCCTTCCTCATCTCTGTGTGCCTTACTTCCCTTTTTTTCTCTCATGCAAATTTAGGAAGAATCAAAGCTTTTGGCTCTTTTTTAATTTATTTTTTCCGTAATTAATTGTGTGGATAATTTTTTGTTTATATCGTTGGGTTTTTAAAGCTACATCTTGTTGAATACTTGGAAGTTTTTAACGATGATTAATTCAAATAATGGATTAGTTTTGAACATTGAAGGACGGTGACTGACCATTTGATTAAAACAGTAAAGTGTTAGTTTTGAAATGAATGAACTCACAAAAGTTAGTGATCTGATGTACTAATCTTAACTGTAGAATTGTTAGTGTTTATTGGAATTTCTATTTGGTTTAAATGTTGGAGTTTTTCTTATTCGATCTAGGAGCCTAGGATTGTGGCTTTGGTAGTCTTGGTCTATAGTGTCTATTTCAAATGTATCTTGAAAATCCTTTTTTTCCGCGGAACAGAGGATAATTGACGTCGTAAATCATTTTTGTCAAAGGAAACCCTAGCTAGCTTATCTTCACGCAGTACTCTCACAACTTCAATAACTTAGCTTGTGAGGATTTTGGGTTTATCAAGAACTTAAACCGCCACGATCTCAACACCTTCTAGTATTTGTGGGTTCTTTTTCAGGCATCGTCCATAAAACTACTACGACTCGGTCATTTTGGGCTTCTCAGTGGATGATTGACCTGTCCCTTCAACTAATACATTTTCGGGATCCGACCCATTAACATTTTGCGAACTTTCTAGTCCACGGTTTGTCTCTACTTCTAGTTTGCAAATGGCCGATTTAAACATCATTTTTGCAGACCCAAAAAGAATCACAAATTGTTGGTTAATTTATTCATCAAATATCTCTGGAAATAAACTCAACAATATGCACTGTTGAACCCAGAAAAAAGTTTCCCAACTGAAACAATGGCATCCCCCAACCATCAAGGAGAGCCCCTATCATCCTCGTCATCAGCCTCCGAGGACTGGCAGCGTCGAATATTGATCCCTACGATCCTTGCAGGTAATTTGCCCTCATCCTCTGTATTTATTTTTAATTTACTGAAACATCCAGGAATCATGAATATTTGTGCGGTTCTCTTTGTTTGAAACAGGGGTTGCTGGTGGAGGATTTGGGTTGGTTTCAAAACATCGAAAAGTCCATGGTCTGGCTAATATTCCAGCCACTTATGCCACTAATTTTGCTATTGTCACCGGCTACTATTGTGTGTTTGATATGAAGGACATAAGTATAGGTAATGGTATCATGTGAGTCTCTTGCTGCTAGGACAAGAGGTCATTGGCAATATTCATTTAGATTTGGTGATCTATAAATCATTTAGTCCTACGTTCCTCATTGTTTCCTTGATTTCATCTTGTCATTATTATTTGGTGTATGATTCAATACATAATCAGCATTTCAGAGTTGCCACAACTTGAATTTAACATTGATTTTTGTATGAGATTAGAACATCTCTTTTTTCAGGCTCTGATTGCGCTGTTTTATTGAATGAATTTGTCTGTATTATATACAAATTGCCACATGCTTGTATATTTTGTATGACGTTGGCATTATATTTTCATGTTATATGCTCTGTTTTGATTTTTCGTTTTCAAGATTGGGTGTTTATATTCTGCAGATATTATATTTCATGTTTGAGTTTTGATTCGTTGATTTGAATACAACTCAAGTATATAGTATGGACTTTCAAATTTTCCTCTATTCTATTTTCCCTAGGCGATTAATAATTTTCAAAGGTATGGACCAACATCCAAGTGAGGCTTTTGTCATAGTTATTGTGATAGGGAAATGTTTTTAATGTTCCTCCTTTTCTGATGAATGCATTTCTAGTTACTAGTTTCCTTTGTAATTTATATTGTTTACAACATGTATCCATACTTCAATTGATATTATCTGTTGTACTTAATCTTTTGTTATGGTTTTAATGGCAGAATAAAGATGTAATGGATGCAACTCAGAAGGTAGCTGCAGCTTGTTACTGCAAAATTTTTTGAAGGCGTTCTTAGCCATCAACTGAAGCAGTTCGTGATAGAAATGAAATTATTATGTTTTTAGTGAAATATTTGTTTAAATCTTATTATTTTGCAATAGTGAGCTATTTTTTTATTTAGATTTGTATAAATAATTTCATTTTAATATATATTGTCATTAAAAATGTGACAATTTAGTTTTGCCACTATATTGGTGACATTATATATGGTGACGTTATGCATAATCATCATTCATAATATTATTAGGTAACGATATATTTTGTCACTAAAAATGTGACTATCTTTTTCATCACATATAAGTTGATTTTAATGCATTGTTTGTGACAATATAAACGATCAATAACGAAATTTATTTAATTTATTGACGTAACCAACTGTCATAGAATATAAATTATAAAGTGACGTTATGCATAAACGTCATTCATAATATTATTAGGTAACATTTATATTATGTCACTAAAAATTTGACGATATTTGTTTCGTCACATATAGGTTGATTTTAATGTATTATCCATGGCGATATAAATCATCAATAACGAAATTTTACGTAATTTAGTGACATAATTAGTTGTCATTGAATATTAATTATATAGTGACGTTATAGATAAATATCATCCATGTTAATATTAGGTGACGATATACTACGTTACTAAAAATGTGACAATTTTCTTTTCGTCACGTATACAATGAAATTATTGTGTTATTGGTGACAATGTGATTTATTAATAACGAAAATGTAATCATTTGATGACAAAAGTAATTGTCACTGAATGCAAATTAAACTGTGACGTTATCTATTAGCGTCACTATATATTTAACAATACATGACGATAACACATACATCGTCACTTTTGATATTTAGTGACACACCTAGGGTGACGATCGTCGTGACATTGACTTTTACGTCACAAAATACATCTAGTGACATAAATTGAAGTTTTAGTGACAATAACCTAGATGCCACTAATAAGAAAATTTGTTGTAGTGAGGTAGACTTAGTTGAGAAGTCTAATCACTATAAATCACTATACAAAAGTTTTTATCATTTCTTTCTCCTTACTCCCTAAACTGTTTTTGCCATTTCACCCCCTTTGTACAATTTTCAGTTGTTCAATTGAGCTTCTTCGATCCTAACAATTGGTATCAGAGCTTGACTCATTAGAAGGTTTCACATTCTTGAGACGATCGTCAAAGAAGCTCTACCGATTCTCGACACAACCGACAAAGAGATGGATTCAACCTCCGGTGCTTATTACATGGAAGATTCACAACCGACTAACAAGTCACCCTACTTCAACGAAGCAAACTATGCCTATTGGAAGAATATGATGATACTCTTCATTCAAGCAAATCATCTAGGAGATTGGAACTCAATTATGAAGGGTAACTTCAATCCACCCGGTGAGATGGATGATTGGAGTGATGGAAAGAATAAGAAGTTCTAACTCATGCTAAGGTTATGCACATCCTCTTTTGTGCATTAGGCCTGGATGAATATAGAAGAGTCTCCTCTTGTTCTAAAGCCAATGAGATATGGGACAGCTCCAATTCACTCATGAAGGAACGAATGAGGTCAGGGAAATCAAGATAAGTCTTCTCAATCAAAGCTATGACGGATAGATTTTCCGTGATTATCAATGGTCTCAAGGGATTTGGAGAAGTAATCCTTAATGAGAAGCTTGTGAGGAAGATGATTTACTCTCTTCCAAAGTCTTGGCAATCGAAGAAGACGACGATTATCGAAGCTAAAAACCTAAAGTATCTCACTCTCGACAGTTGATTAGTTCTCTTCTCACTCATGAGTTGATAGTGAAGGAAGAGTAAGAAGATGAATAGAAGCAAAACAAGAAAAATAATGAGATAGGCATTGCCTTCAAGTCTACTAATGAGAGCTATTAAGATTCAAATCATGTGGTGGATGAATATAATGATGAAGAAGAAAATATGGCAAAGCTCTTCAAAAGATTTAAGAGATTCATGACTTCCAAGGAGGTGAAGCATGAACCAATCAAAAAACAGTGTCTCCTGGTGTGCTTTGAATGTCAAAGAATGGGGCATGTCAACTATGATTATCCCCTCCTAAGAAAGAAGGGATCATCTAAGAAGAATGTGTTTGTGGCAGCTTGGAGTGATGAAGATGACTCCAATGATGAATATGAAGTAGTCAACCTATGCCTCATGGCCATCGAGAAGATTCAATGGTAACTTCTAACTCAAATGAATTAGATTCTTATTCTTTTAATGAGTTACAAATTTCTTATGATGAGTTGTATTTGGAATTTGAGACCATGATTCCAAATATAAGAAATTAATTTCAAAACTTAAAGTTGAAAAATATTAGGTTTTGAAAGCAAAAACTGGTTTTGAAAAACAAAATGAAGTTTTGAAAAATGATTTAAAGCTTTCAAAAGTCAAAATCAATGATTTAGAAAAAGAAAATTTTGATTTGAAAGTTAAGCTTGAAAACTTAACAAAAGAAAAAGAATTAATTTCTAAAAACAACTCATTATGTATAAAAATGGTAAAATGCTCACATTGTCATTTTTATGGTCATTTGTTACATACTTGTCCCATAAAGAAAAGAAAATCTTTTAAAATTAGACAAGTATGGGTTCCTGAGGGAACAAGGGCATTGAAACTAAGTCCAAGGATCCAAATCAATTTGGATACCAAAATCCAAATAAATGTCTATTGTAGGTGTGTGGGAGCAATGGTAATGAAAGTGATGATATTCAAACTCTAGCCACACTTGAAAAAAGAATGGGTAACCTCTAAGCTTAATGTTTTTATTTTGGTTATTTGGTTGCTCATTTAGTTTATGCATGCATGAGTTTTGATTTTAAAAGATTATGCATTGTTTTTAATCTCATGTGTGTTGAAAAGTACTTTATGATGAACAATTTAAAGTTTTAATGATTTTTCATAATTTTTAGTTCATCATAATGAATTTTGGTCAAAATTCATTTTCAATGTAAATGATATCTATCTAACAATTGATATTAACTTTTCAAATGCTTTGATTTTACAAATTTTAAAATTTTGACCTTAATTTTAAATGTTTATGCAAGTGATTTATTGTAAATGATATCTCTCTAACAATTGATATCTACTTTTCAAATGCATAACATTTTTAGAAAGCTTTATGCATATGCACTTAATTTCAACAATTGGTATTGCATAAAGTATTTTAGACTTGGATATAATGAATTTCATGTGCTACTAACATCTTTGTTATTCCTTGTTGAAATTCAATTTTTTTAAGTGTCAAGCTCTTAAATTAAATTTTTGTTTGGAATTCACTTTTTGAGGGGAGCTTTAGATTTTTCAAATGATTTTATGATAAAGTTTAACACTTACCCTCCAAAGTTCTTTTAGAACTTTAAAGTTGAATTATTTTTTATATAACAACAATGGAGAAGTATGGGTTTGAAAAACTTAATTTCTTAATGAAAAATGGGGAGTTGAACATTTTTCAACAATTGTCATCTTTTTCATTAAATATTTTATTAAGAGGGAGTTTTGCCAAAAACAATTTTTCAAATATTTATTATATCAAAAAGGGGGAGATTGTTGAATTATATTTTGATATAACAATTAAGGCAAAATGTTTTTGGACTTGAATTGAATTTATTCAAAGTTTTCAAAAATAATAAAATTTATTTAACTTGGAATTGAGCTCAAAATGTTTTTCTGGACAAGAAGTACCAATATTGTTCTTACAGTATCGATACCTCATGAACAATACCGATAATGTTCATATGGTACTAATACCAAATGTAAAGGAAGTATCGATACTCACTAGGTAGTATCGATACTACCAGCATTGCTCAAATTCCAGAATGCAAAAATGGTATCGATACCCAAAGGGGTACCGATACTACTTTAATAATAGTATCGATACCATAGGCTTAGTATCAATATCATCAGGCCCAATGGCTAGTTTCATTTAAAAATATAAAAGAAGCACCCATACTCCCTATAGGAGTACCCATACTCTCTGTTTTGAGCAGTTTTGTTTTGCAGAGAAAAACATCCCCAACGGCTCTAAAAGACTCTCAACGACTAAAAACGGCCACAACTTCATTCCAATATATAAATACAAGTTCAAGACACTTGAAGAAGGGTTAGAACACTTATCCAAGCAACCAAACACAAGAGAAGAATTTTTCATTCTTATTTTTCTATTCTCTTGTAAATATTGTGTTTTAGTGAGCTTCAATTAGTAAACACCTACCTTGTAAGGGTTTTATTATTTAAACTATCTTTCCTTTTGTAAAAGGGGTTTGGTTCTAGTTTAGCCAAGTGAAAAACTAGGGAGTGTAAAGGTTACTCTTGATCCTTGAAAAAGAAAGAACAAATTATTGGATTTGTTAGAAAATCCTTAGTAGGAGCTAAGGTAGTGGAGGTAGACTTAGTTGAGAAATCTAGCCACTATAAATCACTATGCAAAAGTTTCTATCTTTTCTTTCTCCTTACTCCCTAAACTGTTTTTACCATTTCACCCCCTTTGTACAATTTTCGATTGTTCAATTAAGCCTCTTCGATCTTAACATATTGCTATTAACATTATTATTATCTTATATTACTATTATTAATATTATATTATTATTACTTACTATTAGTATTATTATTGTCAATTATATATTACATATTGTTACTATATTGTTATTAGTTATCATTTATTATTATTAATTATTATTACTATTATTATTAACATTATAATATTATTACCATTACTGTCACATCCCACTTTAGGGGCTAAATTTTATTAGTTTTAAAATATCGATTTAAAGTTGTAATAAGGGAAAATTTAGGACCAAATTGTAAGTTTCTGAAATTTTTGGGCTAGTTTCAAAAATATAGGAGTTCAGGGACTTAGCCCTGAATTTTTCCATTTTTTTGGATAATTAATATTTCCCCCCGATCGGAAACAAATCCTTAAACCCCTAATTTATCAAACCCCCAACTCACCTTTCTCGTTACCATTCCCGATTCACCCTGCTTTGGTTAGAGGTGTATGTCACCGCCTATCCCGATCGAACCGACGACCCACCCCGACCAAAATCCATCAACCCTCATTCCCAGATCGGCCACTAAACGTCATGTAAAGCCTGGAAAAGTTTCGACAAAAACACACTGATCTTTGCTCGGTTATCCGTAAATTCCAGTCGCCTCGGTCATCGGTTCACCTCATTGCTACCACAATCAGACTCCTCATCATCGTGCGCCCAAAACCTGACTGGGTTAGTCACCTATCATCGTCGTTTTCATTGGCCATCGGTGTTTGTAAGTCTCGATCGATTTCTGATTGTTTGACATGGTTTTGGTTGATGTTTTGGATATGATTGTCGATTTGGTGTGTTGGGAGTAATCGGCCGATAAAAATGGCCCTTGTCACCAGCAGTGCGTGTGGTGGTCTCCAATCAATCCAGGAAATTTCGGAAATGACCCAGGAAGAACCGAACCCAACCCGAACCGAGTTGACCTGACTTGAACCCTTAACCCATCTGACTATTGACATTGACCGGTATAACCGTTGACTTTGACTTTCACCAAAAAAGTTAAATTTTTTGAAAAGTCCTATTTTACGTTTCCTACATCTTGAGTCTGAAGCCGAAGACCGTTTTGCCAAATTCGCACCCGGTAAGTCGTTTTTCAATGTTTTACATTCGGATTCAAATTTGTTTCTTAATTAAGTTCAGTTTCTAACGTAAATTCGGTTGCATTGTATCCGATGAATTATTGGACGATGAATTCAAGTTCAAGAGTGATCAAATGGAGATTAAATTATCGATCGTTCGAGCATAGAAATCTAGTTAATACTCTACTACATTTTCCATGTTTTCCGAAACACACTGATAATTGGTAAATGTGTGGATGGAAATAATTGGTCCATGAGATGTAGTTAATTATCATTTGACTCAAATTAAATTTGGAATAAAGACGGAACACTGTATAAGACTCAGACATCTCGTAAGAGAAATTGGTAGACCGATCAAAAACAAATCTAAGCTCAGTAATTTAATTAGTAAATTAATCAATCTCGAGACTCGTAAATTCTGATTAATCTCGTTAAAGGTTAAATGTCAGAAATGCTTGGATAAGAAACAACGAAAATACTGGTAGGATATAAAAGATAAGGATTTTCCCATAAAGTGATAATAATCATGTTAGTCGCTCATGATCTTGAGATGGTAAATGACTTAAAATTTCTAATTCCTGAGTGAACACTCGGAGGCTAAATTATCGAAGGTACATTACACGTTTGAATTACTCGAAATGACAAAGTTGAAATGAATAGAAGTATTGTACATATTCGGATTGTAAAAACGATAGAATTACTCAGGAAACTCCTAAGTGACCGGGATAAACTTGAAAACTAATTGAATTAAGTACCCTAATGACCATGAATTAAGTGAATAACATGGATAAATCTAGAAACACAAATGATCTTATATATTGTACAATCCATAAGGGTTTTGAACCACGAATCTAGCACGTCGACAATTCCTGATATCGTTGAAATATAGAAATGAAATAAAGACCATTGGAAAATTTGTTAGTCTCCCTAAGATCCATTCAGCGATGATTCTTAAGATGATCATTTGACAAGAATTGTTTGTATTAAAGAGTAAATACCCTTGAAGTGCAAAGATTTGATCGGTTGACTGATATCATTGATGGGACTTGTACAGTTCCATTTAACTCGATATTTGATAGATCTACACAAATTGTAAATGCCCTGAATCTTCGTTTCTCCCTTATTAGCTCAAATCACTAAGAATTTTCCAAGAACCTAATGCCCAAAATGCCTCTAATTTTCTGCATAAGGGAAATCACTCTTGTCATACATGAAAACACAAGTAACTCTGTTGTATAGGATTTTGAATACCTTTCTGATTATATAGTGCCTCCGAAAAATATTCGAATACTTTATGATTCTGATAAATCATGTTTTGAATAACTGATGAATCTATCATTTATCAAACCCTATTATGGGGATCTCATTTTTAAATTTAATCAGTTTACAGAAGTTTTATAACTCCCTTTCTAATAAATACCAATCACCTCTGAATAATATCATGAACCTCTAGTGTATTCCCTTATCACAAGGATGTTTTCTCTGATTTCTATTATGATCTCTTATTTCTAATATCTCTGTTTACTGACTAAAATTATTTTTATAAGGGGTACTCTAGGACTCTAGCATGACTGAAGACTTTGGCATGTTCAGTCGTTGCTGGTAATTCCTTGTACAAGTTCAACACTAACTGGTAATCCCTTATGGACCTAAGGTGACCCTTGGGTTGGCTCTGAGGCCCCGAGAACTTTCTTAGGTAGGCTCTCAAGCCCCCAAGGTGCTCCCTTAGGTTATGCGGTTCTAGGGAACAATATATTGGCGTTCGGTTGGAAAGTTTTACTATGGTTTTTGAAAAATACGTTTTAAATTGCTATTATTTTAAAAAGATATGTACATCTAAACTGGTTTTGTGGGAACACACTAGACACCATGTTCTAATCTCTTGAACCTAGTCCTTCGAATGTTTACTCTGAACTAGAAGCTTCCTATCTTTTACTACCTGAGATATCAGTGGGACCTCAGCTCAGCTTAAAAATCTATAGGTGTATGAAAAATAAGGAAAAATATGCTTACTTATTATCTGCATGTCCTTCAGCATTACTTGGTAGTTTTGTATTATTGATATTTTCAAAGCTTACTTTGTTACTCACTATTTCAGGTCAAAAAGATTGAACCATTACAACTATTGACATTGGTAAAGGAGTTCCACCGGTGTTGGTTGCGTAGTATGGTGCATGTGATTAGGGGGCATGTAGGTTGTATTTTGTTTTATATACAAGTCTGAAATTTGTTTTATTTCTTAATACTAGTAAATTTTACTTTTGTATTTATAAATTGTTTTTTACATGTTTTAACAAAAAAATTAATTTTTTGGGATTTTTACGGTGGGTCGCTCCGGTGGCCCTAATGTGACACCCCAGATCGGATCGAGCCACCTACATCGGTCTGTGGGTGTTACATTTAGTGGTATCAGAGCTTAGGTTGAGTCATGTTTTCAAGGTAGACCGATCAGTCGAATGTCATAGGATGTCTGGTTAGTACATGCCCTTAGACTACAACCGTACTTCTCTAAGTCAAAACTCCAAAGTCGAACTCTTCTCTGTAATAAGCTAACCTAATCCGTTAGGGCTCGACATATACATAAAGGAATACTAGTAACGTTTATCTAAATTCTGTAAAGTGTCTCACGAGTAATGTGAGAGTTACTTATCCAAGAAATTCTGATCCGGGTACAGAAATAAAATTAGGATATGTTACCGCTCTATAGACTTAACCTCGTAACCAAGGTCGAATTGATTCCAAAAGGATAATTCTGTTCATAATCTATTATTGGGAATAAGGGAGAGTTTTGACGAGAATGTACATCCATATGGTTAAGGATTAGTAAAGGACTAGTACTTCTATAAAAGCTACCTGAAGATAATGAAGAATTTCTGAAAGCTTTGCTTATGCATTTCTATGACTTGAGTGAATTTCGAGGACGAAATTCTTTTAATGAGAGGAGAATTGTCACACCACACTTTAGGGGATAAATTTTATTAGTTTTAAACTATCGATTTAAAGTTGTAATAAGGGAAAATATAGGACCAAAATGTAAGTTTCTAAATTTTTGGGCTAGTTTTGAAAATCTATGAAGTTCAGGGACTTAAATTTTCCCAATTTTCTAGAAAATTAATATTCCCCCCGATTGGAAGCAAACCCCTAAATCCTTAATTTATCAAACCCCCTAACTCACATCTCCCATCGCCGCTCCCGAACCACTTTATTCCGGTCGACAGTGTACGTCATTGCCTGTCCCAATCGAACAAACGACCCACCCCGACCAAAACCCACAACCCTCATGATACAAGGCATTTCTCTGATTACCACTTGATGTAACCGAGTTCGTACCTTATCGATTGATTGTGAATCTAGGAAGAAAGCAAAACAACCTGCATAAGATAATGATAACAAATGGATAGTTTAAGGTGGTAAAACGTAATGGTAAATGGTTTGTTTAGGGAATGGTAGCGGAAGACGTTTAGATGTGGATATGAACTGGATAACAAAATAATGGGATGTTGAATATGATAGTATCTTAAGGAATACTCAAAGAAGAACCAATGTTAAAGAACAAAGACCTAGACTTTATATTGCTTCAATAAGGGATGGTAAAAAGGAATGGATAGTATCTTAGAATAACCAAGGAAGAACCAGTGCTATAAAGAGAAAAGACCCAGCCTTACAAATCATTCTAAGGGATGGTAAATAGGACTTTGACCCACTATCTATAAAGAGATAGGAACCACAAGTATCAAGGTGAGATAGAATGACACCACAAGCAACAAGTTACTTGATAAGTCGATAAAAGTCACAAAAGACTCAATAAGAGAAAACTCTCAAGTTTAATTTCAATTCAAAGTTAAAGTTTTACAATGCAATATGAAGTCCATTTATAGGACTTGAAACATGCAAGAACGTATTACACTTATGCATGGCCAAAGGTTCCACCATGATTGGTCGTATTGGTGCTTTGTTGATGTGGCACTCTTTGGCATAAAATCTAAACTTATTTTGAGCACAAATTCATGCATAAATCATGCATATATTCGGTCAAAGGAAAGGAGAATGTGTCTTGGCCGAAAATCCTCAAGTTGTGGAACAAACACCTTGTTTTGTCTTGCACATGGGCTGTCTAGTGCCTTGTTTCCTCACTCACATGAGTTGTTCCCTTAAGTGCATTGGCATGTATGATTTGCAATGGAAAGCACACGTGGGTTGTCTTCATCTTTTTCCAAGTAAGTGGAAATATAATAAGGACAATGCCTGATGCATTTTCCAGTCGATTCCACTATGCCCATATTCTGCCATGAATTGTTGCACGATTTGGTGAGCTGATCATGCCTTTACTTTTCTTAGTGCTAGCTAAATTTGTGGGTGAGTTGTTTATGCTTCCAATCATATATTATTCCCCCACTTATCCTTATTGCCGTGAGTGAGCTGGAATTATTTTGAAAGTGCTCCACTAAACCGTCCATTATGGGGCATGTCCTTTGTGTTCCTACAAGTGAAAATAAACAAGTAATTTAATGATATTGGAGCCTTGTAATATGTTTATTTGTTGTCGTATATGTCCCTTTGCCTTGTGGACCATGTTGCATGTTTATTAACAATATTAACCACACGTGAAAATGCAAAAGACAAATACGAATGCAATAATCTACACAATGATATGTTTGTCATGTGAATGTAAAACAACACGTGGATTTCATAGGTGTAAAATGGATGCAATGAGTTACATTATGATATGTTGTTATGTGAAAGCTTAACATGAATAACACGTGAAAAGAACATAAGTATTAAAATGAATGCATGGATTTACACGAAATGCATGTATGTTGTTATGATATATGCTAATGCATAACACATGATCATCTTAAATGCTAAGATGAATGCAAAACTAATATAGTAGTAAGCGTGACATGATATGTAAATGAGAAGTGCGTTGAATGAAATATTAATAAGTAATGCATGATCATGGTATTCATAAATTATAAATAGAAACATGTAGAAATAATATCCTAAGAAAAGATATGTAACGATATCATATATTTCAATGATATGAATAGCATGATCAACTAAGTGTAGGATGGAATGAACGACATGATAACTTACACTAATATGTGAATGCATGATTATGATTAAACACAATGTAAAAACGACATAACAAAAGGTAAGGTAAGAAGGAACTCCCTTAGAAACAGCTTTCAACAACATCCATGATGTGATTACGTCATGGAGAAAATTAGAGCTAAACATGATTACATCATCATCCCCTTCTTTAGAGCGATTTGTCCTCAAATCGAAGTGGTTTGCATTGAAGACCTTCTTGATGTTGGAAGGATTGATTCCTTATGCTTTCCTCCAATAGATGATTCGCATGACATGTTTAACCTTTTAGCGTCAAATCTAGTAAGTTCATGTATCCTTGAATCATCATGATGGTTGATGAAGAAATCTGACTTTTGATCCCTATTGAAGTGGTTGAATTTTATGCACCAATCAAACTCGAAATGACCAATGATCTTCTCATCATAAATTGCTTGGACAACAACACTTATACGAATCAAATTGCTGCCAAAGAAATCAAAGTTAGTAAATGAAAAACTAATAACAAAATGAATAGAATTAGAAAACCAAGGTGGAGGTTTAATGGGAGTTGGTTGTTGTATTCTTTTCATGATTGGCAATGCACTTGGAATGTCAGTGAACAAAACTTTTGGCACTTAAAGTGACGTTTCTTTTGGAACATCAAATGGCATTTTCTTTGAATCTTTATCTTGAAGTGATATGTATCTTAAAATGTCCTGTAAAACAAAAGAATTAATTGGAATAAAAGAGTTATTAGGTAAATCATGCTCTCCATTATCCCTTTTTTTCCAATGTTTTTCATATCAATAAGATTTTCCACTTGTTCTACTTGTTGTTCTTGCAAGACTTCTCTAATAGTTTCATTTACAATGGTTCTTGTCTCCTCAAAACGTTTTTCTTCAAGGGTTCTTTTCATGACCTTCTTTTCTTTTTCCCATTCTTCTATGCGTGATTTAAGGGTTACTTAGCATTCATGGACTTGACTTGGTAGCATAGGCGCCAATATGATCTTCCTCCCTTGGTGTTGGAATGAATACTTGTTGGAAAATCCATCATAGGTAGCCTTCTTGTCAAACTGCCAAGGACGTCCCAGTATCATATGGCTTGCACTCATGGGTACCACGTCACAAAGAACTTCATCCCTGTATCTTCCAATGGAGAAAGGAATAATGACTTGTTTGGTTATCTTTGCTTTCCCCACGTCATTGAACCACTGAAGTTTGTAAGGTTGAGGATGCTTGGAAGTCTTTAGGCCCAACTTTTCTACCATGTAAGTGCTTGCTACATTTGTACAACTACCTCCATCAATGATTACTATACAAAATCTATCTCCCACATGACATTTTGTATGGAATATATTATCTCTTTGTTCATCTTCTTGACTTTGAATGTTCAAAGTCCTTTTGACTACAAAGATGTTTGATGGAAAAGTCATGTTAGAAAAATAAGAAAAAAATGAAATGTGTAAAGGACCTTACCAAATAATGCTCTCACAAAGCCTCACGAGTTCACTCCAAGGAAACTTGAATTTCACTCAATCTGCTCGTGTTTGCACTTGGGAATATAAATTAGCTTTTGTGATTCCCCTTCTGATCTTACACACTCGATTAGCCTTTTACCGCTCAATTCTCTTTGTAAAGTTCTAAGTGACTTTACTCAAAACCGTATCAAGTATATTTACTCGTTGTGCGTCGACTGGAAAAAATAGTTAGTAGGAATAGAAAACAAACAATAATGAAAGGTAGGCTTAGAAATAGAAAGAAGATAAAAAAAATTACTTACACAAAGTCACTTTACAACCTTTCTATCACCACAATCAATCAAAGGCTTGCTTGAATGGATCGGTGATAAAATTTGTTGATGAGTGCTTCAACTCTCTTTCTTTTCGCTTTTGAGTACTGGAATTTCTTTGTTGAATCTGGATTTCTTCACTAGCACTTCACGTCGCTTTTTTTTGTATTTTCGTTTTTGTTGTTGTTGCACGTTGCTTCTTCCACCAAAGCTCTGATTACCATATGATACAAGGCATTTATCTGATTACCGCTTGATGTAACTGAGTTCGTACCTTATCGATTGATTGTGGATCTAGGAAGGAAGTAAAACAACCTGCATAAGATAATGATAACAAATGGATAGTTTAAGGTGGTAAAATGTGATGGTAAATGGTTTGTTTAGGGAATGGTAGTGGAAGCGTTTGGATGTGGATATGAAATGAATAACGAAATAATGGGATAGTGAATATGATAGTATCTTAAGGAAGACTCAAAGAAGAACCAATGTTAAAGAACAAAGACCCAAACTTTATATTGCTTCGATAAGGGATGGTAAAAAATAATGGATAGTATCTTAGAATAACCAAGGAAGAACCAGTGCTATAAAGAGCAAAGACCCAACCTGACAAATCGTTCTAAGGGATGGTAAATAGGACTTTGACCCACTACCTATAAAGAGATAGGAACCACAAGTATCAAGGTGAGATAGAATGACGCCACAAGTAACAAGTTACTTGATAAGTCGATAAAAGTCACAAAGGACTCAATAAGAGAAAACTCTCAAGTTTAATTTCAATTCAAAGTTAAAGTTTTACAATGCAATATGAAGTCCATTTTTAGGACTTGAAACATGCAAGAACGTATTACACTTATGCATGGTCGAAGGTTCTACCATGATTGGTCGTATTGGTGCTTTGTTAATGTGGCACTCTTTGGCATATAATCTAAACTTATTTTAAGCACAAATTCATGCATAAATCATGCATATATTCGGTCAAATGAAAGGAGAATGTGTCTTGGACGAAAATCCTCAAGTTGTGGAACAAACACCTTGTTTTGTCTTGCACATGGGCTGTCTAGTGCCTTGTTTCCTCACTCACATGAGTTGTTCCCTTAAGTGCATTAGTATGTATGATTTGCAGTGGAAAGCACACGTGGGTTGTCTTCATCTTTCTCCAAGTAAGTGGAAATATAATAAGGACAAGGCCTGATGCATTTTCCAGCCGATTCCACTATGCCCATATTCTGCCATGAATTGTTACACGATTTGGTGAGCTGATCATGCCTTTACTTTTCTTAGTGCTAGCTAAATTTGTGGGTGAGTTGTTTATGCTGCCAATCATATATTATTCCCCCACTTATCCTTATTGTCGTGAGTGAGCTGGAATTATTGTGAAAGTGCTCCACTAAACCGTCCATTATGGGGCATGTCCTTTGTGTTCCTACAAGTGCAAATAAACAAGTAATTTAATGATATTGGAGCCTTGTAATATGTTTATTTGTTGTCGTATATGTCCCTTTGCCTTGTAGACCATGTTGCATGTTTATTAACAATATTAACCACACGTGAAAATGCAAAAGACAAATACGAATGCAATAATCTACACAATGATATGTTTGTCATGTGAATGTAAAACAACACGTGGATTTCATAGGTGTAAAATGGATGCAATGAGTTACATTATGATATGTTGTTATGTGAAAGCTTAACATGAATAACACGTGAAAAGAACATAAGTATTAAAATGAATGCATGGATTTACACGAAATGCATGTATGTTGTTATGATATATGCTAATGCATAACACATGATCATCTTAAATGCTAAGATGAATGCAAAACTAATATAGTAGTAAGCGTGACATGATATGTAAATGAGAAGTGCATTGAATGAAATATTAATAAGTAATGCATGATCATGGTATTCATAAATGATAAATGGAAACATGTAGAAATAATATCCTAAGAAATAATATATAACAATAGCATATATTTCAATGATATGAATAACATGATCAACTAAGTGTAGGATGGAATGAACGACATGATAACTTACACTAATATGTGAATGCATGATTATGATTAAACACAACGTAAAAACGACATAACAAAAGGTAAGGTAAGAAGGAACTCCCTTAGAAACAGCTTTCAACAACATCCATGATGTGATTACGTCATGGAGAAAATTAGAGCTATACATGATCACATCACCTCATCCACAGATCGGTCGCCAAACACCGTGTAAAACCCGACAAAGCTAACGAAAACACCCCAATCGTCGCTCAATTAACTGTAAATTCTGGTCACCTCGGTCATCGGTTCACCTCACCGCTACCACAGTCGGACTCCTCGTCGTCAGGCGCCCAAAACCCGACCGGGTTCATTGCCTATCATCTTCGTTTTCGTCGACCACCAGTGTTGGTAAGTCTCAATTGATTTCCGGTTGTTTGACATGGTTTTGGTTGATGTTTTGGGTTGATTTTTGGATAGGATTGTTGATTTGGTGTGTTGGGAGTAATCGACTGGTAAAAATGGCCCATGTCGCCACTGCACGCGCCGCCACCCGCGTGGCGTTCTTCAGTCGATCCAGGAAATTTCTGGAGCAGAACCGAAACGAACTGAGTTGACCCAACCTGAACCTAGTTGACCTGACCCGAACCGTTGACCAGTTTTACCGTTAACTTTGACTGAAAAAGTTAAAAATTTTAAAAAATTATATTTTATATTTTCCGACGTCTTAAGTCCGAATCTGAAGTTTGATTTGCCAAATTCGTATCCGGTAAGTCGTTTTTCAATGTTTTTCCTTCGGATTCAAATTGGTTTCTAAATTATGTTCAATTTCTAACGTAAATTCAGTTGCTTTGTATCCGATGAATTATTGGATGTTGAATTCAAGTTCGAGAGTGATCGAATATAGATTAAATGTTCAATTGGTCGAGCTCAAAATTGAGGTAATAATCTACTACATTTTGCATGCTTTCCGGAACACATTGATAATTGATAAATGCGTGGATGGAAATAATTGGTCCATGAGATGTAGTTAATTATCATTGGACTCAAATTAAATTTGGAATAAAGAAGAAACATTGTATAAGACTCAGATGGCTCGTAAGAGAAATTGGTAGACCGATCGAAAACAAATCTAAGTTCAATAATTTAATCAGTAAATCAATCAATCTCGTGACTCGTAAATTCTGATTAATCTCGTTAAAGGTTAAATGTCAGAAACAATGAAAATACTGGTATGATATAAAATATAAGGGTTTTCTCGGAAAGTTAATAATAATAATGTTAGTCGCTCATGATCTTGAGATGGTAAAGGACTTAAAATTTCTAATTCCTGAGCGAACACTCAGAGGCTAAATTATCGAAGGTACCTTACACGTTTGAATTACTCGAAATGACAAAGTTGAAATGAATGGAAGTATTGTACGTATTCGGATTGTAAAAACGATAGAATTACTCAGGAAACTCCTAAGTGACCGGGATAAACTTGAATACTAATTGAATTAAGTACCCTAATGACCTTGAATTAAGTGAATAAATTGTATAAGTCTGGAAACACTGATGATCTTATATATTGTACAATCCATAAGGGTTTTGAACCACGAATCTAGCACGTCGACAATTCCTGATATCGTTGAAATATAGAAATGAAATAAAGACCATTGGAAAATATGTTAGTCACCCTAAGATCCATTCAGCGATGATTCTTAAGATGATCATTTGACAAGAGTTGTTTGTATTAAAGAGTGAATACCCTTGAAGTGCAACGATTTGACCGGTTGACAGATATCATTGCTAGGACTTGTACAGTTCCATTTAACTCGACATTCCGATAGATCGACACAAATCGTAAATGCCTTGAATCTTCGTTTCTCCCATATTAGCTCAAATCACTAAGAATTTTCCAAGAACCTAATGCCCAAAATGCCTTTGATTTTCTGTATAAGGGAAATCACTCTTGTCATACATGAAAACACAAGTAACTCTGTTGCATAGGATTCTGAATACCTTTCTGATTACATAGTGCCTCCGAAAAATATTCGAATACTTTATGATTTTGATAAATCACATTCTGAATAACTAATGAATCCGTCAGCTATCAAACCCTATTATGGGGATCTTATTTTTAAATTTAATCAGTTTACAGAAGTTTTATAACTCCCTTTCTAATAAATACCAATCACCTCCGAATAATATCTCGAACCTCTAATGTGTTCCCTGATTACACGGATGTTTTCTCTAATTTTTGTTCTAATCTCTGATTTCTTATATCTCTGTTTACTGACTAAAATTATTTTTATATGGGGTACTCTGGGACTCTGGCATGACTAAAGACTCTGGCAGGTTCAGTCGCTGTTGGTAATTCCTTGTATATGTTCAGCACCGACTGGTAATCCCTTATGGACCTAAGGCGACCCTTGGGTAGGCTCTGAGGCCCCGAGAACTTTTTTGGGTAGGCTCTCAAGCCCTAAGGTGCTCACTTAGGTTATATGGTTATGGGGAACCGCATATTGACGTTCGATTGGAGGCTTTTACTATAGTTTTTAAAAATACGTTTTAAACTGCTAATATTTTAAAACGATATGTACATCTTCACAGGTTTTGTGGGAACACACTACACACCCTGTTTTAATCTTTTGAACCTAGTCCTCTGAAAGTTTACTCTGAACTGGAAATTTCTTGTCTTTTACTACCTGAGATATCAGTGAGACCTCAACTCAGCATAAAAATCTATAAATGGCTGAATCAATAAGGAAAATTATGTTTATCTATTATATGCATGTCCTTCAGCAACACTTGGTTGTTCTGTATTATTGAGCTTTCCAAAGCTTACTCTGTTACTCACTATTTCAGGTCAAAAGGATTGAACCAATGCAACTATTAACATCAGTAAATGAGATCCACCGACGTTGCTTGCGAAATACGGTACATGTGATTAAGGAACATATAGGTTGTATTTTGTTTAATATACGAGTCGAAATATGTTTTATTTCTGAATACTGATAAATTTTACTTTTTTATTTATAAATTGTTTTTTATTTTATATGTTTTAGCAAAAAATTTAATTTTCTAGAAATTTTACGATAAATCTCTCCGATGACCCTAATGTGACACCCCAAATCGAATCGTATGACATATATCGGTTCATGGTGTTACAATTACTACTACTAACGTGTACTACTATTGTTAATATTATTAATATCTTACCATTATTATATTATCATTACTTCACTACTTATTGTTATTATATTATTATTACTAACGTAGTATTAGTATTATTGGCGAGTATTATTATTAGTAGTTGTGGTAATATCACTTATTATTTTTATACTACTATTACATTAATACTATTTAAATAAAACAAGTTTATATTATGTCCAGCTAATTTTTTTAATATATATATATATATATATTACAATTAATTTTTTGGAGCAACCCAGCAAGGAAGAGGCCCATTGGCAGGAGCCCAGAAGCTGCTAGGTTTTTTGTCGCGTATCACCAACGTCAGATCTGAAGACAATCTACGGTTTGGATGCGTCACCAATTAGGGTTTCACCCTAAAACACCTGCATTAGCCATGGCTCAAGCCGCCACCGCCGTCGCTGACTCTGACCAAGCCGAGACAAAAATCCCAAACAATCTGAGGCATTTAATGCCTCAATTTTCCAAACGAGCAGCCCTCCACACTGATGTCGCCGCTACCCCTATCGGACTTTGTCCCCAGTGGTGGCCACCTCATCACCGACCGTTCAAATACAAATCAGAGGAAATCAGAAAAAACAAAAAAAATATATAGAAAAAGATGCTAACTTTATTTTGTGTTAATTATCCATGTTGTAATGGGTATATAACCCAAAAACAAAAACAATTGTAAGGACATTCTTTTTTTTTTTGAATAAATAAAAAAAAACAACATTCAAGCATCACAAAATAGCAGATTTGAAATTCCAATAAAAACATAAAATCATCAAGGTATTTTGGTGACTTTTGGTTCTTCCTTTTCGTTTCAATGCATGAATATGGGAGTGAGGACAATGCGATTTTGGACTATCGCATTGTGAATCTGGGAACTGATTTGCAATACCAGAGATCGCGTTGCGAATTATCGATCGCATTGCGATTTAGTTGGTCATTTTGGTAAATCCAAAAAAAAATAGTTAAAATCGTATATTATAAGGTATTTTTGGTCACTGAAGTTATTTTCTCTTATATTAATTGCATAGGATTATAGGTTATTTCCTTATGTTGACGTGTATATGTATATATATTTAAATTTTCTATTATTATATATCATTAAATGTGGTGATTAAGAATATATGTTTCTACTATATTTACGTTATATTTTATATTTATTAAATATATCCTATATCATTTCTTATAATATGTATATATTATATGTCTTTATATATATATATATATCGAACACATTTTATTATATTATAATAATACTTTACATTGAGAATATATTATAATATAATTATTTATTTGTAGCCTTTACCTTAGTATTTTTTTAATGTAATCCCTAATTTCTTAATTATTTGATTCATACCTAGTCTTTAGATTTAGGAGAATTTTAATTTGGTCATCGTTTTTGCTCGATGTTCTATTTTAATTATTCGAATCAAATTGGTTAAAATTAATTAGGTTTTAGAGCCTCCATTTTTGGTTTAATTTCATAATTAGTCTTTCAATTTAGGAGAACTTTCGATTTGGTCATCGCTTACACTCGAGGTTTCATTTTTACTATTCAACTCAATAATTCATTAAAAATGATTTGGATTAATATTTAGAGTCTCTATTTTTTAGGTTTAATCCCCTAGATTTTTTAAATTCCATAATTTGATACTTTAAGTTAAAGGGAAGCTCTTAATTAACCCATTTAATATAATTAGGTTCAATTACCGATTGTGTTTTGATTCCAGAATAAGGCAATTTTCATTTATTAGGGGTTAGTAGTGTATCTCATGCTTTTGTCGGGGGTGACAGCTATTGATTCCCGAAATAAATCAACATACTTTTCAAAATCTCACATCATGATTTCTAAATTATTAAGATAGTGTTTGTTTTTTTTTTTGTTTATTGTGATTGATAACGAAACTTCCGCTTTTACTTGGGGTGGTAGTTGTTAGTCTTGGTAAATCGACATCATTTTTCAAAATATGCATACATAGTGAATTTTAAATTAAATAAAATTTCGAACTCAAAATTTTTAATTTTAAAATATAGGGTAATCGACTTTGTATCAATTTTGGGCGTTGTGGGAGTGCTAGTCATTCCCCACACATAACTGACTCCTGAACCTAATTTCTGATTACGTATACCAAAACTTGATGTTTTCAGTAAAATAAAATATTTTATTAAAATTATCTATTTTTATGTGTTTTAATATCACCTTAAAAATGATTAGTGACGACTCTCATCTTTTCATATAAAATATTTTTATTTTTTAAAACGTCGGATCAGTATTCCCACCGAAAATCGGTTACGACACAATAGTATCATTAAAGGAAACATTTTATTTTTAATTATTTCTTACGAGTTGAAATTTTTGTTCGAAACTTTATCACTTGTAAATTTTAGTATTTTTATATTTTTTTAATGAATCTTTAAATTAATTATTTTAAATTTAATTATTATATTTTATAAAATAAAAATTTATATGATTAAAATATTATTATTGTTTCCCCTTTTTTATCTTCTTTGATCAATCCAAAATTGATTTAGGATCCATTTACGTAATTTGTGGTGGGCTCCATCAAACTCTTTTTTCAGTCCACCGACAAGCTTTTTAAAGCCCTTTGTGGAACTAAATAAAAATAAGGGTAAATTACAAATTTCATCATTAAATTTTACTTTCTCTCCTATTTTGCTCACTGAACTTTAAAATTTTTTAATTTTCTCACTAAACTTAATACATTAGATTTTTTTCGGGTCACTCCGTCATTAATTAGGTTGAACGCAACCTAAAATATAATATTTTTCATAATATTTTTGGTTTTAACCCAAAATGTTACCTCCTCATAATATCTCCGATTAGCAACAGGAAATGTTATTTTCTTTATAATATTTTAGATCGCAATTGAAAAATATTATAAAGAAAATAATATTTTAAGCTACAATATTACTAAAAATATAACATTTTAAGTTGGGTTTGATTTTACTATTTTATAATCGTATCCTAATCCACCGTAGATTAGAATTTCCCACGTAAGGTGTAATATTGGAGTCAAAAGGTAAATGTTTTACAAATAAAATGAAATAAATTCACTTTTGTTAACTTCAAACCTTTTTAAATTTAATATTGACTTTGCAATCACATGATTTTTGACTTAAAAGTTTGTGTGTGAATTATATAATAAAATTTATTGTAGTTCTTAAATTAATTAATTTATATACTTTTAAAGGTTTTAATTATTGTTTTAATCAAGTTATTTTGTTAGTTTAATCATAATTTTAGACGTAAAATGTCAATTTAAATGTTACACAGAACATATTTATAATATGTGGTTCTAATTTTAAATATTACACATCTAATGTATTAATAAATTGAACATAACATGTGTAACTTGATATCGCTTAAGTAAGTCTAAAATTCGAGTCATTGTGTTGAACTATATTTTGACATAACAATTAAGACAAAATGTTTTTGGATTTGAATTGAATTTATTCAAAGTTTTTCAAAGTTTTCAAAAATAATTCAAAGTTCATTTTTAAGTGGAATTCAGCACAAAACGTTTTTCTGGACAAGTAGTACCGATACTGTTCTTACAGTATCGATACCTAATGAACAATATCGATATTGTTCTTATGGTACCGATATCAAGGTAAGGGAAGTATCGATACTCACTAGGGAGTACCGATACTACCAGCTTTGCTTAAATTCCAGAATGCAAAAATGGTACTGATACCCAAAGAGGTATCGATACTACTTTGTATAGTAGTATCCATACCATAGGCAGAGCATCGATACCATCAAGCCCCAACGGCTAGTAACAACTAGTTGATTTAAATATAACAAAGGTAGTACCGATACTTCCTTTAGGAGTATCGATACCCCTTAGTCTTGGCAACTTTATTTTGCACGAAAATTGATCTCCAACGGCTCCAAACCACCTCCAACGGCTAGAAACGGTCACAACAACATTCCAACATATAAATACAAGTTGATGACTGTAATACCCCAAAAATTTAAATAATGACCAAAATGCAAATTTTGAAAGTTTGATGGTTAAAGAAGAAATTTTGGCAAAAGTTTAAGGAATTAAGTGGTAATTTTCCCAAAAATAATTTTATTCCATAAATGGATTTATTTAGTGACCAAATTATAAATTTGGTAAAATACGGTGACCAAAGTATAAACTTTGAAAAGTTTAGGGTCCAAAATATAATTTTGGAAACGTTACATATGGGTCACGAAAATAAGTAAATAAAAATATTATTTTCACATTTTTAAATATTAGGAAATAATATTTAATGGTTTAATTTCATGTTCAATTTGGACTGTTTGAATAAAGTGACTGAATTATAAATTTTGGAAATTGCAAGGGCAAAACGATAAAGTGGAAAACTAATTTTTTTATCTTTGACTATTGAAAGATGATAAGGTTGATATTTATCTGATTTTGAAGATGATAAGGATAGGTATCTTGGTTTAATGGTGATTATGAAGTTTTATTAAGGGTAAATTGGTATTTTCCAAGTTAATGAATTAAATATTATTTTAAAAGATGATAAACATGATATCAATCTAAAATATCATGCTAAATGTTCATCTTCTCCAGCAGCAAGAACGTGAATTCTTCCAAGGTAAGGAAAAATATTTTATTTGCAATTTTTGAGTTAATTCTTTTGGATTTCGGGTTATATCATGAAATAGGAAAGTGATCTACGCGAAAAACGCTATCATTTGGTACCAATATTACTTTCTAATCTTGTTGGATTTCAAAGATCCCAAATCTAAGGGTTTATGTTCATGATAGGAATCATGAAATTGATGATAAATCTTGATGATTTAAAGGTTGTAGATTCGTTTTCAAGCTTGATTTGTGGTTAAAACATGTTCAATCTTTCTAGAGATTATTATATAAAATTCGGCCAAATTATAAGTTGGAGAACTTTGTGTTCTGATGAAAGTTGACTATAGATTTGATTGTAGAGATGTTAAATGGTTGATTGAAAGTTGATTTCATGCTTGAATCGAATCAAAATCATGAAAACGTAGTTTTAAAGGATAAAGTATTCGATCATGATAAATCTAAGTGATAAAATGGTGAAGAACCATTTTATGTAATTGGAAAAGTTGGTGTCAATGTTAAAAGGAATTATTAAGTGTTAAATACTTGGTAGAAAATGAGTTCCAAGTATATTATGGAGTTGTTATGGGATGTGTTTATGTTAGTACAATACTAACATATGTATCGTTATGAATTTGTGATTAATACAGATTGTGATTGATTTGTGATCGAAGCAAGTCAAATAGAAAAGGGTTTATTGTGGACAATTAGTGAGGAACATATTGTGGATTATATAAAGTGCCAAGGTGAGTGCAATACATGCATGAAATTATACATGGATATTTTATACATCATCAGGAAGACTTGCGATAAGTCGACCTTGTTTATATCAGCATGATATTATGTCATATTTTTTTACAAATTGACATGACATTGATATGTCATAGTGTGAAATTATAATGCATTGATCATGAATAATATGATATTTTACCATGAATGTTATTTCGGGTATGAACTGCCCAGTGTTAAATATTGATAATATATTTTACCATGGATGGATCAAATAAAACAGACTATATGCCCAAGTAAGTCATTGAGGGATAGGGTATAGTTGGCATGCCATAGAGTCCAGCAGCAGGCTGCATATTGGGATACACTAAAGGATACCTAGTGTATATGGTGGGCACGACCTTATGTGTCATATGGGACTATACTTAAGGATACCTAGTACAGATGGTGGACACGACCTTATGTGTCATACGGGTTAGCACTATGGTGCTTATATTTGACTCGTGTACCCAAGGTCCTCAGGGTTTTATATTGGGCTATGGGCTATGGATTATGATTTATTGGTTAATAAATGGTAAGCATGCAAATAATCTTACGAGCTTATGGAATAATGGCAAGTATATTGGTAAAATAAACTTATGAGCTTATGGGATAAATGGTAAGAAATTTTATATTATTTTGATCATGGTAAAATATTGGACATGTATGTAACATGATTTAATGGCATTTGTTTTTTACAATGAAATTCATGCATGAATTGTATTACACTGTTTATTGTTTTAATTACCTCACTAAGTATATACTTAGCGTGTGATGATTTTCACGCGTAGGTAAAAAGTCAGTAGTGGAATAAAGAGTTCAAAGCGACATCAAACATCGAGGTGTATATTTCAATATCAGTAAGACATCCTAAGATGTAATGTTGACTTTATTAGTGGCATGTAATTATTAATGTTTTATTTGCTTTGTTGAACAAATTTGGAAACAAAATGGTAATTTTATGAGTTTTATGTATTTTGCTAAAATTACTGTAGTAGTGCATCGATGCACTGTAACAGTGCATCGATACAAATTTTTTATTCGAAATTTTGATGCATCGGTACACTATTCACGTCTGTAGGAGTGCATCGATATACTGTTCACAGTACTGTTTATCACTGTTCATGGTATTGTTCATCACTATTCATAAAAAAAATCTTTTGCCTTAAATTTTTTATAATGAATCATAATTCATATAATATGATAATTTTGATAATATCATTTATCATTTCAAGAAAATAAATTTTAAATAAATTTTGAATTAGAAATGGTTTTCGAAATTCGGGTGACATCTATAATTTGTATAGGTATAATTATACAGGTTATGGGTGTTACAATGACACTTGAAGAAGTGTTAGAACACCTATCCAAGCAATCAAACACAAGAGAATAGTTTTTCAATCTTATTTTCATTTCTCTTGTAAATATTTTGTTATTGTGAGCTTAATTCTTGTAAACATCTTCATTTCTAGAGGTTTTTCTTGTTTACATTTCTTTTCCTTTTGTAAAAGGTTGTTGGTTTTATCTTAGCCAATTGAAAAGAGAGGGAGTTGTAAAGGTTATTTCTTGATCCTTTAAAAAGAAAGAACAAATTAGTGAATTTGTTAGAAAATCCTTGGTGAGGAGCTAAGGTAGTGAAGGTGGGCTTATTTGAGAAGTCGAACTATTTTAAATCATTGTGCCAAATTGTCTTATATTTTTCTCTCCTTTCTCCCTAAATTCAATTTTATCAATTAAACCCCTTTGCACTTTTTCGGTTGTCAATTGAGCCTCTTCAAATATCCTAACACATTGTATATGTAGAAAAATCTCACTAGGAGACTTACCCACCAAAGCCAGGTGTGCAACCCGGATTGGTCCGGATTAGTCAAGGTAAAGCCTTGGGAACCGGAATGACAACAAAAAATAAATAAAATTTGTACATGTGTTAAAAATCATGGCGTATCTATCTTTAGTTTAAGGTGGATACGTGTCTATTATAAAATTTAAATTTTCTTTGATTAATTATTTATTTTATTGATTGTACTTATCTTGAATTTTTATTTGTGACCACCTCATATAAAAAATTTGCGTTATTAATACATGTGTTCCTACCCTCAAACATATTTTTGGATCCGTCATTGGTTAAAAACTAATTTTATTAGATTTCAATGACACACATTATTTTTTATATGTAAAATTAAGGATGATTATGGATCGAGTTGGATCACACTTTTTACTTACCCCAATACGACATGAGTATAAATCCCTGGCGTTTTGACTTAACTGACCCTTTTTTTTAATTCTCCTGTTATAACACCCGTTGACCAATATCTCCCGAAGTAGCACCCTTTCGGCTAAGGTGGCACAAAGGCGCATCCCCGGGGATGCGCTTTTCCTGGGTTTTTGCTGAGTCGGATGCCACGTATGAAAGGCGCATCCCCGGGGATACGCTTTACCTAGGTTCTGCTGAGTCAGATGCCACGCTGGTATTTTTTAAATAATAAAGATTTTATATTTATTATTATTATAAATTAGTAATATATTATGTAAATTGTTTCGGTTATAATTTAAGAATTATCGAATATATTTTTTAAATGTGTGTTTTAGTGTTATATGTTTTAGGCACTTTGGCATTCACCCATTCCACGTAACATTAATCGGATGGAATAATAAATGAAAACCAGCTTTGATTTTATTGTAATTATAGGAAAAATGTATGAAATTATAATATTACACGTATGATTATATATCTATTATTTTTTATTTTGATTATCGATTTATTAATTTTATCATTTAATTATTTAAATGTTATCAATCTAGTCATCTTTATCAATATTTAATGAAAGTATTAATGCATAAGTTAATAAAATTAGTATAATTACACATTTAATCCTCAATACTTACATATTTGATCAATTTAGTCTTAATTTTAATTTAATTTAATAAATTTAATCCTCGAATCAGAACATGAAATGTGTGATCATATACATTATTTTTTTTAACTTTTAAATTGTTTAATATAATTTTTTCTCTACTTAGAAGGTGGAATTATTTTAATATTTTAAAATTAATAATTTTTTTATAATAAATAATATTAATTATTATATTAAATAAATATAATTAATCATTTTATAAAATTAAAATATAAATAATTTATATAATATTAATTAAATATCATAAAATAAATTTTAAATAATAAGTTTTTTTTTAAAATAAAATTTATTTAGGTGTACATACATTGGGAAATTATAGAAAATGCAATTACATTTAAATATTATAAACAAAAACATTCATTTAAATAGAATATTAATTACATAAAGGTTAACGGTTATGTGCTGATAACAGAGCTGGACATTTTTTTTCTATTGTGTCCAATGTTTCTACAATAGCCACATCGTTTTTGCTCTGTTGACTTCTCCCGAATATCCATATCACAATGTATTCTAGTAGATTTTGGACGACCTGAGTCCTTTAATAGCAACAGATCTAGTACAATTGTAAGCCAAATTTGAATCTCATTTGGGTCTCTTTCGTTGCCTATGGGCGGAAACTCAAATTCATATACCTTGAATACTTGTGAAAGTTGGTATATGGGATTAACATAATTTTTGTAGTCCAAATGTGAATGTAAGCAAGCTGTAATTACATGAGAGCATGGATATTTGAGTGCTTGAAAGAAATCACAATCGTACCATCTATCTTGCAGATTAACTCTTAAAGAGTTAGCTTCAATCCCTTGCAGTGGACGTGGTATTTCGGTTACACGAAACAATTCACAGGTGCGAGAAAAATTTGTAACAAACATCCCATTTGATGCAGCCATTTTTTTCTGTAAATCAGCTACTAGTCTTGGGTGGTAAATATGACCGTTTTGCATCCAAGTAAGAGCTTGTCCACCGAGCTTTACAAAGAGTTGACCCAAACGAAAATAAGTTGTTTTGACCAACGCCGTGACTGGTAAATGACGCGCCCCCTTTAAGGTTGAATTTATTGCTTCAGCCAAGTTGGTTGTCATATGACCATAGTGATACCCCCCATCATACGCATTTGTCCACATTTCTTTATTGATGTCCATAATGTACTCGCACCCCTTTTTATTTTGTGAAACATCTCTTGTAGCATAGACTCAAACCTTTGAGGTAAGAGTTCATAACCTAAGCCATTAGGAATATGTAATAGTTAATCGAAGTATAAATAAGTAATATGAAATTGATAGAAAAATTGGAAAAAAGTAACATACCCATCCGCACGACTAACTGACGTTCATCGTTCTTCTTGTATTTTCTGTAATAGTTTGTAGCAATATGACGGACACAATAACGATGTTGAACATGTGGAGGTCTATACATTGTACCAAAAGACTCCATTGCTGCTTTTATCCCGGCTCCTCGGTCTGAAATAATGCATACTCGTTCCCTGGTGACAACATGTAAACGTAAATTTTTAAGGAAACAAGCCCAATAATCAGTGTCTTCTCCTTGAACGAGGGAAAACGCAACAGGAAGAATATTGTGGTTTCCATCTTGGACCACAGCCAATAATAAAACTTTCTTGTATTTCCCATACAAGAAAGTACCGTCAATTTGGACAACTGGTTTACAGTACTTGACTGCATTAATACACGGAGGGTAAGTCCAAAAGAAACGGTAGAATTGGTTGTGATCGTGAACCACTCGATCATTCACGTAATGATGTTGAGTTTCGAACTCAACAATCGTCCTGGAATTGAGTCTTTGCACAACATGAAACCAACTGGGCAGCTCATTGTAAGAGGAATCTCATTCACCATAAAGTTTGTAAATGGCATTCTGTTTTGCCAACCAAGCTTTTTTGTAGGAGACGGTGTACCCATATTGTGACTGTATAGTAGAAATCAACACTACAACAGCTATATGAGAGCTTTGCTTCACAATGGGCATGATTGCTTGGCAAATAATGTTCGAGTCTAAGTTGGGATGATCCTGGTTTATACCTCTTGCACAACACGTATAAGGACTGTTGTATCTGGTTAGTTCCCATATGTTGTTCTTCCTCTTCCTCTTTGATACACGGACCATCCATTGATAACCGTTGTCATGTTGGATGCAGTAGCAGACATATTTCTTCGTGGTAGATCGATCAACTCGGGACTGAACTGAGTTACGAATATTGTAACTCTTTATTGCCATCATTGCTTCCTCCTTCGATGCGAACTCCATTCCAATACGTAAATCACCGTCATTGACTAATGACTGAAGTTCATAGTTGCCAACATCAGGGAGATCTGGAAATTCTGGCTGGTACATTGCATCATAATCAGCCCCATACATATAAGCAGGAAGTTCGGCTGGTGTTGTATTTATCGGAACGTCATCCTCATCATCATCAGAATGTACGTTAAACTGTGGTGAGTCAGGTTCAACGAATAATCTCGTTTCAGTACCATCTGCACCTGGCTCCCGAAGAGGTTCTTTTGGCGGAGATGATGGTTCATCCGATAATCCAATGTTGAGGTCAAATAAGTTCCTGCTTGAGTGTTCTCCCCTTGAACTTGAGGCCATTGTATCATGTGGGATATGAATAGACTGCCATCTCGATGGCATTTCCATATGTAAGTCAAAAACATTGGCAGATGAATGTCTGCCCCTTGAAGTAGAAGAGATGTTGCCATATGGATTATTGGTGAAGCCACGTGGGTTGAGATCATAAGCAGTTACTGATGAATGTCTTCCTATTGAACTTGATGGCATATCATATGGTGTTGGATCCGCCATTAATGATGTGAAATCATTACAGATCAGTTGCGTCGGGCTATCAACTTGATCAACATGATATGCAATGCCAAAGTAAAATAAATATGAGAGACCACGAGAAGCACGAACCTCAAAAAAAATGGATACATTTCAATAAGAGATTGTGAACTCCCCATATGAGCATCAACCATCATAGAAACATCATCATCGTTGGAAAGATGAAATGATGTATACGTGAGTGGAAAAAGTTCAGTATGAAATCTATACTGAAGTGAAGATAGTCTTCTCCAGCCAGCTACATGAATCTTTAACGAAATTTTTGTGATTAACTCCTCAAGAGTTATGTTTCTCTTCAAGGTTAAGGGGATATAATGATCTGACTCAAAAACAACCCCCTCTTCAGCTTCCTTAATTTCTCCATCATATAAAACAACAGCAGAAAGACGACTCATTTTTAGAGAATAGAGGATTGATATTTTTGAGAAATTTAGAGTTTGAGAATTTGAAAACTTGTGAACTGAAGTTTGTTTTGAATGTCCATAATACGTTACATATAATAGTGTCTATAACCGGGGTACTATTCACGTGAAGGTGCGTTCCCCGGGGGCGCCATCCATTATTTTGTCAGAGAATATGTTATCATTGCCCTATTATGTCACTCATGCCCCTCGGGGGCACTATTCATATCAGAACCCAAAGTGGCGAAGGCGCGTTCCCGGGGGGTACCTTCCATTATTTTGTCAGAGAATATGTTATCATTGCCCTATTACGTCACTCATGCCCCTTGGGGGCACTATTCATATCTTAACCCAAAGTGGTGAAGGCGCGTTCCCGGGGGGCGCCTTCCATTATTTTGTCAGAGAATATGTTATCATTGCCCTATTATGTAACTCATGTCCCTCGGGGGCACTATTCATGTCAGTGCCCAAAGTGGTGAAGGCACGTTCCCGGGAGGGCGCATTCCATTATTTTGTCAGAGAATATGTTATCATTGCCCTATTATGTCACTCATGTCCCTCAGGGGCACTATTCATATCAGTACCCAAAGTGGTGAAGGCGCGTTCCCGGGGGGCGCCTTCCATTATTTTGTCAGAGAATATGTTATCATTGCCCTATTATGTCCCTCATGTCCCTCAGGGGCACTATTCATGTCAGTACCCAAAGTGGTGAAAGGGCGTTCCCGGGGGGGGGTGCCTTCTATTATTTAATCAGAGAATATGTTATCATTGCCCTATTATGTCACTCATGTCCCTCGGGGGCACTATTCATGTTAGTACCCAAAGTGGTGAAGGAGCGTTCTCGGGGGGGGCCTTCCATTATTTTGTCAGAGAATATGTTATCATTGCCCTATTATGTCACTCATGTCCCTTGGGGCACTATTCATATCAGTACCCAAAGTGGTGAAAGCGCGGTCCCGGGGGGCGCCTTCCATTATTTTGTAAGAGAATATGTTATCATTGCCCTATTATGTCACTCATGTGAAATTGGATGTTCATAACTTAAACTAAAACGTTATGTGAAGTTTGAATAAATTGGATAAAATGTTATGAATAAATAAGATAAAATATTATGGATAAATTGAATAAATGTGAAGTGATCATTTGGTTGTTTGAATATATTGGATAAAATGATATGGACAAATTGAATAAATGTGAAGTGATAAGTTGGTTGTGTGCATGAAATTGTATGGAATGAGCATCGACATGTTTTTACGAATAAATATGAAGTGATAAGTTGGTTTTAATGTATATGTTTTAATGTATATGTTAAGGATAAAATCATACATATGGATAAATATAATTTGAATTTAAGTACTGTGAATTATAATTGGAATATAACTTTTAATTTTGAATACAATTGGAATATTAAGTTGAATTTAATATTAAATATCGAATATTATAATTTGTATATTAAAAACATTTAATGTTAAATTTGAATAAAAAATAACATTAAAAATATTGTTCTAACAACCATGAAACATTTAAATAACATAACCAAATTACATAAATTTATGAAAATAATTATTTAAATAACATTAAAATACAACTGGATCACCGATGTCGTATTCTCGAATGAGTTCCACATGGCGGTGGTTGTCTATTTTGCTGAGGATTTCTTCGTGGAACTTGTTCTTCAGTCTCCTCATCTTCACTATCATCATCATCATCGGTATTTTCTTTGGCTGGTGTTGTAGATGATGCTGAAGGGCCTGTATAAAATAACGACCCTGGAGGAGTGCTATAAACAAACCCACCGCTCATAGAAAATTGAGAAAAGTGTGAAAACATTAGCATCGATGTCTGTGATCCAGATGGAGATTGAGGTGTCTGTGGAGAAGGATCATCAGCCAAATAAGATGCATATGAACCATTGTTGGATCATTAAATATACTCGTATATGCACCTCCAAATGGTGTCATAAAACCCTGCGGGCTAGGCATGTAACATGACAGGCTAGGAATGTAACCCTGAGGGCTAGGAATGTAACACTGCGAAGATGGCATATAAACTGGTGGGCTTGGCATATACCCCTGAGGAGATGGCATATGAACTGGAGGGCTGGGTATCATCATCGGTGGATAAGGATGTTATGGTGGGACTGATGCAGAACCGGTAGCGCCCTCTCTCCATCCACGAGTCGGGGAATATGATATTGAGATGGTGGACGTCTCTCTCTGTGCCTAGGAATGTTAACCCTTGTACTTCAGCCGAAAGTAGAAACGACTTTCCATTTTCATTAAACCAGTCCATATAGTTATCCGTAACCATATGACCAGTTTCAGCGTAAAATTGTTGAGGGGCCAACTGTGCATACCGGTTCTCCCAAAGCGCAATCCAATCTCTGTGTCTCACCACCCAGTTAACATCTTTCTTCCCCCGTCTATCGATGTTATGCATATCGTCTAAATTCCTAGGTGCTCCAGGAATATATTGCGTACAACCAAACTGACGGAGCACGCGATTAATTGGATGCCACTCAATAATAACATAACATATAAGAGGTACAATAGACATCCAAACCTCTAATGACCCACTCAGGTGGTATGGAATGCAAACCTTTACTTCATCGCTCGTATAAGGTATCAACTAAAACTAAAATATAAATATACAATTCAAATAAATATAATATTCTAATTATATCTAACATTTTAAATTAAAATATTTATATTTAAAAAGATTTCAAAACAAACCTTAGACCCAACTTTTGTATCAATAAGTAAACGGATTTCCTCTAGTCCAGTATGTATATCTCTATGGTTCTTTCTTTTCATCGACCACCTATGAAATATAATATAAACTAAATATCACCATATTTAATTAAAAATATTTAAATCAAAATTTAGTTCGCAAATTACTTCAATAATAAGGGGAATACGTATGGTTCATTGACGATCGGGCATAAGAAAGGCATACGGAACCACGCCCATGATTGTAAAAGCAGGAGACATTCACCGATAGCAGTTTTCTTATAATTTATCGCACAACACATTTCTCTAAAGAGAAATGCCAAAACTGCAGCTCCCCAACTATATCTTCTAGCTTCATTAAAATCAATCAGATGCCGCAACCACATACAATGCACCTGATTGCGAGATTTGTCGGGCATCAATATTCCTCTAATAATTCGTAGAATATAAGCCCGAGCACATGCCTTTACTTCATCATCTGAAGCATTTTCATTCAGAACTTCAAAATTAGTTTTCAACCATGATAAAGTTATTCTACCTCCATTAAACTCTGGCGGAGCAACTCCAAGATACTCCATGCACATTGACTGCCAATCACCATCCCCATACCACACATAATATTCCCATCGACGGGAAGCCCCAGATGCATAGAGATATCCTCCAACGTAATTGTAGTCTCTCCACATGGAAGATGAAATGTGTGTGTCTCGGGCCTCCACCTCTCAATCAATGCAGAAATTAGGACATGTTCAAGTTTGCAACCTCCAATAATTGTTGCAATATACCCAAACCCAGCAGAAGACAAATATGGCAAAATACGTTGCGGTGTCGATATATGTGGGTTTTTAATAAAAGTCTCTAAAATACAATCAGTTTCCTAAACAATATGCATTACAAAAATTTATAATTAATATAAATTCATTATAAATCTAAATTAAAAATAATAATAAATATTAACATTAATTATAAAAGAAATATTACCATATCACTAAAATTTCTAGAGATATGGTTTGCATCCAATCGCAACAGCATTTCACTTTCCATTATAACTGCAGAAAAAAAAATATAATTAGTACAAAAAATAATTAATTAATTAATTTAAATAAATAATAATTATATAAATATTATTTTAATAAAAAATAATATTTATACAAATATAATAATAAAAAATATAACAACTATTTAAAAAAATACTAACTTAAAAAAATTTCTTACCAATAATAAGAAATTTAAAAATCAAATGAAAGGAGAATTTGAGTTATATAAGAGAGGAATAGATGTTTTAGCGTGAAGAATGAGGGAGGTTGGGGGTTTATATAGGGGAGGAGGAGGGGTAGTTGGGGAAAACGGATGGGGCATTAATGGTATTTAATGGAAGGCGCGTCCCCAGGGATGCGCCTTCCACACGTGGCAGTTGATCCATCAAAATCCCGTGAGAGCGCATCCCCAGGGATGCGCCTTTCACACGTGGCATCCGACTCAGCAAAAACCCAGGTAAAGCACGTCCCTGGGGATGCGCCTTTGTGCAACCTCAGTCGAAAGGGTGCTACTTCGGGAAATATTACTCAACGGATGTTATAACGGGAGAATTAAAAAAAAGGGTCAGTTAGGTCAAAACGCCTAAATCCCTTCCCTTGCCATCTAACTCAACTCACATTTAGATAATTTTCACTCGACCCGAAACTTTATCCAATTTTTAAAATAAAAAACTTACATCTTACTTTAAATATGATTATTACAATATCTTATTTGAATTAAGTTTATATTTTATCAAATAAAAATTATAATTATATATATTTATTTCTGAAAATCTTGACGTAGTTCGAAATATCTAGTGCAATTAACTTTTGAGAAAATAACTTCAGTGACCGAAAATGCCTTATAATATACGACTTTGACCAACTTTTTTTCGATTTGCCAAAATGACCAACAAAATCGCAATGCGATCTCTAAATCGCAACGCAATCTCCAATATCGCAAATCAGTTTCCAGATTCGCAACGCGATTTTTAACTATCGCATTACGATTTTCCAAATTCGCGTTGCGATTTTAGAAAATCGCAATGCGAATATATATAAATCGCAACGCGATTCTGACTATCGCAACGTGATAATACAAAATCGCAACGCGGTTTTCCAAATTTACGTTAGTCCAAATTCGTTGCGATAGTCCAAGTTCACGTTGCGATTTTCCAAATTCGTTGCGATAGTCGAAGTTCGCGTTGCGATTTTCCAAAATTGCAACGACTGGTGGTATTGCATTTGTTTCTTAAGAATTTTCTCTAAAAAGATAGTATCCGCGCGAACGTGTCGAAGACACGTATTACCACGACCACGAGACGTGACGTGACGGGACGGCGGCGACGGTGGTGCGCGAGAATCCCCCTTGTTCTCTTTCACTCAACAAGGAAGTGGGAAATCCAAGCCTTAAGGAGGTGTTTGGATGGGGGAATGTGGGATTCCCATGGGAATGAAATCCACATTCCCCAGTTTGGTTAGCCCGGGAATCCCATTCCCGGTAATGTAAGATTATCAATAGTAGATTTTTGGGATATATTATCGGGAATGTCATTACCCCCTTTTATTAGGTATTGTTGGATTATCGGCATTTTGGACTAAAATGTCCTTAAATTTTTTTTCTTTCAAAAATATCATTCTTCTGTCATTGAATAATAAAAATTCTACAAAGGTTAAATTACAAATTTATTCTTAAACTATTTTAGATTTACAAAAAAAGTCTATAATTAAAATTTTATATGAAGTTCAGGGGTTAAAATAAAATGTTACCATTTCATTAAACCTTTTTATATTTTCAATTTTGTAAAAATAATTATATGAATTTTATGAATTTAAATTTTTTAAATAAAATATATAAATATTTTCCAACTTGTTAAAAAAACAAATATATAGTAAGGACAATTTTGTCAAATATATATTCAAATAATCTTTTATTCTTTTAACTAAACATGGTAATCTTATATTCCTGCTAAGCCAACCAAACACAAAATACAACATTCCCAGTAATCTTATTCCCTGGTAATCTTACATTTCCACTGATAATTTTACATTCCGTGAACCAAACGCACCCTAAATACCCATTCCTAATAGTGTTTCCAATACTATGTGGGATTGAGCATTGCAAACACTTGGGAATCTTTTACACTTGAGAATCTTTTACACTATCGCAACACATTCTTTATTGTTTCAAACTAAGATCTTACAAATGGCTTGTGAATCTTTTACACTATCGCAACACATTCTTTATTGTTTCAAACTCCACGTGAATTTGGAATAATTAAAATGTAAACTTATTTTGGATTTTTCACTATCGCAACACTTTTTCACTATCGCAACAAATCGTTTTTCAAACCCTCGCAACACATTTTAAGTATCGCAACACATTTTAACTATCGCAACACATTTTTCAAAATCGCGTTGCGAATTTAGAAACTGAGTTGAAAAATTAGAGTTCGCGTTGTGATTTTGTTTGTCATTTTGATAAATCCAAAAAAAAGTTGATTAAAATCGTATATTATAATGCATTTTCGGTCACTGAAATTATTTTCTCTTAACTTTTTGTTATAAAAAATATTGAAATAAAACCGACAGTCGCTCTAACAAATGGGAGCATGACGCGTCACCACCAAATGGGTAAATTGGGTAAAGTTAAGGAAAACATTACAATCAATAGAATACGTGGCAGCTAGTCATTGACTGACTCAGTCAAACGTCTAGACGTCGGTGAGAAGTATTAAAAAATAAAGTATTAACTAATTCAATTAATTAATCACCGAAGAACATAATAACATATAATTATATTAAGGTTGATTTTTTTGAATGTTTATAATACAATTTTTAGTTTAATCATTATTACTAAATTTATTAATCAATTAATGTAAATCAGATATCATTAAAATATATTATATGTAAAAATAATTATTTTAATCTAGTTTATTTTATTTTTCACACAAGTAAATATTTTAAAATAAAAAAACTAAAAATTCACACATTTAAATATTTAGTAAAAGTTTATATAAAAATCATATAATACTTCATCTACAATAATTTACTAATTTTTGTATAAATATATGTTTTTATATATAATATTGGTTATTATTCATATAGAGATATAGTGGAAATGACAAATCTATTAAAATTAAAATGATTATTTTAGATATTTATCCTAAAGAGACAGTCTTCATCTTGGGTATTATGTTTATGATCAAATAAATATTGAATTAGGAGGTATAAAATTCTTTAATTTTTTAAATCAATTAAGTCTTTTTAATAAAAAAAATACTTAATTGGGTATTTAAACTTGAGAACTGTATTATTTTCTAAAAAATGATTATATTAATAGTTTGAGGATTGATATAGAGTATTTTAAAGTTATGGATCAATTTAAAATGATAGTTATAATTTAAGGATTGATAGAAAACATTTTAAAATTCAGGGATCAATTTAGAGTGTACATCATAGTTTAAAGGTATCACGTGCAATTATCTCTTTGAATTATTTATTTTTATTGATATGCCATAAAAAAAAGAAATATTATCACATCAATATGAATTATATGTGAGTTATCACATGAATTATTAATCAAAATCATTAAAATTTAACATTTAATTAATATTTTTATTAAAAAATAATTTGTCAATCTTATATATGATGGATAATTATAAATAAAAGTCTTTTGTTAAAATATTTTTTAAATAAAATTTAAAAGATATTTCATAAACTAATTCTAATGTTATTGTGTTTAGTTGTGAGAAAATTTTGACTTAAGTCTCTACTGATGTTAAAAGATTTGACTCGATTTGATTTTACTCGTAATTTTATAAATTTTATTCGATTTAATTTTTTTTGAATTTGGGTCGAGTTATAAAATAAAACAAGCATATCTAAAAAATTTAGTAATCAATGAATTTGTTTTCAAGTTAAAAGTCTATTATTTCTACTCTGCATAATATATGTATATTACATATGAAGAAATATATATATGTATATCCAAGAACGAATACAATAATTAATGTCAAGGCGTGTGAACTTAAGAAATTATATTAAAAATTTAGGTATAGCGAAATTATAAAATTTTAGGGATGTGTTTTTAGATAATCAACATAAAATACAAAGAAAATACCTAAAATATAAGAGAATTTGAAACTATTAGAAAAATTGGTTAATCTCAGATAAAATAATAATAATAATAAATATTATTATATAATCAAACGAAACAAAATAAATAAAACTTAAAGTAGAGGCAAGAAATTTGTTTACTCATATTTAGACACTGAATCGGATGAGTAGAGTAAGATAATTCGAAGAAGGATTTTTGTTGAGGTCTGAATGAACAGTTTCCTTAAGATAGATTCGTCCTCTCCTCGGTGCTTTGAGAAACGTTGGACGTCGGTCTCCCAGGATACAACAACAAACGATCACAACAGTAAGCACAACAATAGTGATCAGTCGAACACAATCCTGTATTTCTCTATCACCGGAAAGAAAGAATTTGAAAGGAATTTTTTAAGAGTTTTCTTATTCCAATGTTTGGGAATTGTTTCTAAGATTGAGCTTTAACTAACCTATTTATAAAGGAGAGGAAATTAATCAAAAGGTCAGATGAAGAGATTTGTTGAAAAGCTAATAGGTATAATTGAATTAATGCAATTTTATACCAAATAATAAGTCTGTTCACCAAGTGACATAACTTATTATTAAAAGCCATCAATTTCATTCAATTATTTATTAATTTTTTCCAGCAATCCCCCACATGAATGAAATTGATTATTTCAAACATTGACTCGATATGGTGATAGATTCTACGTTTGATATTTGCATAGAATAGGTAGGTGTCCTCCTTTGAACCTCCCCTTATGAAAATATGTGTTGAAAACATTTTGATATTTCGATATAAAAAATTAAGTTAAATGAATTTTAAGATTTTCCAAAATGATTTTCTAAGTATATTCGATATAATTATTCGAATATCAAAACATTACTCAAATATTTCAAATCATTTTTAATCCTTACTTAAGTGTAAAATTAAGTTTTAATCTTAAAACAATTTCAAAATAATCTTTCAAAGTATTTCGAACCATTTCAAAGCCAAAAATTCCAGATTGCTCAGAGGGAACCGATTCCCCCCTGAATGGTTTGGCTCCGAGATTTCCAGAATGCTCGGAGGGAACCGATTCCCCCATAGCGGGTACCGATTCCCCCCTGTTCAACGGTCATATTTGAATTTTACACTTAGGGAACCGATTCCCCATAGGGGGTACCGATTCCCCCACGCTCCAAACTGTTTTATTAATTGTTTTCACACTAAAACGGCTATATGATCTTCACTAATCATCCCCAACGTTCAGAAGAGATTCAAGGTGTATTTAAACAAGTTCTGAAGCCCTTGATCAACAAGAATCATAGAGAAACAAGAGAGAAAGCATCAAACACCAAGTTGTGCAAATCAAGCCAATTTCCTTTCAATATTCATTTTGCTTTCAAGAACACCATTTGTGCTCATTTGTAATTATCTTTGAGTGTTCTTTTCTTGTTCTAGAATTGTGCAAACATCTTACCTTGTGAGGTTTTCTTGTAAGTTTGCAAATTTGTAATCTTCTCTTTGGGAAAAAGAGTGTTCTCAAGAGTTGGGGTATACTCTTGAGGGATTTTGTAATGTTATCTCTTTGACCTCAAAAGAAAGAACAAATTAGTGAATTTTTTGGAAAATCCTTAGTGTGGATAGCTAAGGTAGTGGACGTAGACTTTGTTTGAGAAAGTCGAACCACTGTAAATCGTTGTGCAATTACTTTCAATTTTTCTGCAAAAGCTTCCACGAAATTTTTAATTGCCAATTCACCCCCCTCTTGGCCGATTTCGTCGATCGATTAACTCAACAATTGGCATCAGAGCCTAACTCATTTGAAGGTTTAATCGCCTCTTGATTCGATCCAGGAAGAGTTAAATCGATAAAGATGGCGTCCACTTCCGGTTATTCTCCATGGAAGAATCCAGACCAATTGACGTGCCTCCACACTTCAATGGAACAAATTATCGTAATTGGAAGAGGTGTATGATAATATTCATCAAAGCATTTGATATGGAAGCTTGGATGATAATCAAGAAAGGATATTCCTCTCCTACTAAGAAGACAAAGAAGTGGAGTATTCAAGAATGGAATGAAGCTCAACAAAACTCAAAGGCTATGCACATGTTGTGTTGTGCAATTGATCCTAATGTATATAAAGGAGTTTCTTCTTGTTCAAGTGCCAAGAAAATGTGGGATAAGCTTGAGGAGATCTATAGAGACAAGGAAGAAGAAGAACCAATAAAAGTGATGTCTCTATTAGCTCTCACAGAGCCAAAGGTATCTTCTAACTCAAATATATCAAATTCAAAATCTTTTAATGAGTTACAAGATGCTTATGATAAATTATTTTCGGAGTTTGAGACCATGAACTCCAAATACAATAAATTGATTTCTAAATTTATTGCTAAAAATGATCTTCTTTTGAAAGCTAAAACAGACTTGGAAAATCAAAATAAAATGTTGAGAAAGGAGTTAGAGCTTTCAAAAACAAAATCTGAAAACTTTGAAAAAGAAATTTTCAAATTAAACAAACTTCTTCTAGAAATGAAAATGGATTTTGAAAATCAAATGAAATCTTGAAGAAGGATTTAGAACTCTCAAAAATGAAATTTGAAAGTATTGAAAAAGAAAATTTCAATTTAAAAGATAAGCTTGAATGTTTAACTAAAGAAAAAGAGATCATTCTAAATAATTCATCTAGTTCAATAATGACAATATGCTCACATTGTCATTATCATGGTCATAAGGAACATACTTGTCCTTTAAAGAAAGGAAAACGATTTAAAATTAGACAAGTATGGATTCCAAAAGGAACAAGAGGCATTGAAACTAATGTTCAAGGATCCAAAGCAATTTGGATACCAAAATCTACTTAAATGTCTCTTGTAGGTGTGTGGGAGCAATGGTGATGAAGTTGATGATATTCAAGATGCTCTAGCCACACATGAAAAAGTAATGGGTAACCTCTAAACTTAATTTTTTTATTTTATTTGGTTGCTCATTATTCTATGCATGCATGAGGTTTTAAATGTTAAATAATTCTAAATGATTTGTTTTGTCTCATGTATATTGAAAAATATTGTACGATGAACATGGTAATTTTTGGTAAATTGTTTTTTAAACTCTAGTTCATCATATTAATTTTTGGTCAAAATTGATTTTAAAATGTAATTGATATCTCTTTAATAATTGATATTGATTTTTCAAGAACTTTGGTTTTGCAAAATTTGATCTGAAATTTTTAATGTTTATGCATAGATTTTGTTTAAATATTATAAAGTTTTAATGCATAACATTTTTAAAAACTTTATGCATGTGCTCTTACTCTCTATCAACATTGCATAATGTTTTATATGTGAATGGGTTAAAAGCATAATCTTTTTAAAAAAAAATGATAAAAGATACAATGTTTTATTTTAAATGATTACAAAATTGATTGACATTGCATCTACTTTCGATTATGCTTATTGGTCATAAAATAGGGATATCTACATGGTGCATTTAGATTCTATTGATATGACTAATTTGTGCCTAGTTACTAAGGATGAACATGATAGTTGGTTATGGCATAGGAGACTAGGACATGCTAGTATGAGTGTTTTGCAACGGCTAATTCAAGGTGATTTAGTTCGAGGCTTGCCTAAGCTTAAATTTGATAATGAAAATCTGTGATGCTTGTGCTAAAGGAAAACAAAAGCGAGTTTCTTTTAAATCCATTAATGATGTATCAACTAGTAGAGTTTTACAATTGATCCATTTAGATCTTTTTGGGCCAACTAGAACTACTAGCTTGGGTGGAAAACAATATGCATTTGTCTTGGTAGATGACTATTCTAGATATACTTGGGTTCTATTTTTAATACTAAATATGAAGCATTAGAACAATTCATCACGTTTTCAAAAGTAATCCAAAATGAAAAAAGGTTACTCTATAACTAGTGTTAGGAGTGATCATGGAACTGAATTTGAAATCTTGGATTTACTGAATTTTGTAACTCTAACGGTATTAGCCATAATTTTTCAGCACCTAGAACCCCTCAACAAAATGGAGTTGTTGAGAGGAAAAATCGAACTTTAGAAGAAATGGCTAGAACCATGCTTTGTGAAAATAATTGCCAAAATATTTTGGGCGGAAGCCACAAATACCGCTTGTTATGTTGTAAATCAAGTAATGATTAGGCCAATTTTAAAGAAACTCCATATGAAATTTTCAAAAATAAAAAGCCTAACATTAGTTATTTTTCATCCTTTTGGATGTAAATGTTTTGTTTTAAACAACGGTAAAGAAAACCTTGGCAAATTTGATGCTAAAAGTGATGAAGGGATTTTTTTGGGTTATTCCTTAATTCTAAAGCCTATCGTGTATTTAATAAAAGAACTTTAGTTGTAGAAGAGTCTATACATGTTGTTTTCGATGATAATCCCTTCCGAGAAGGATTCTTGTGTGAATGATGATGTAGGTGTTATAAATACAAATGACGTTAGACATGACGTTGGAGAACCATCATCAAAGGAAGAAACAAAAAATGAGGAAACTCATGATCCTCTTGAGAATCCAACCATTGAAGAAAGGGAAGTATCTTATCCAAGAGTACAACTATGTCAAGGATGGTGACATATAGGTGATCCATCAAAAGGGGTAACAACTCGATCTTCTCTTAGAAATATTTGTAATTATGTTGTATTATCTCATGCATAGAGCCTAAGAATATTAAAGAAGCATTAAATGATGAACATTGGATTATGGCTATGCAAGAAGAGTTAAATCAATTTGAGAGAAGTAAAGTATGGACATTAGTTGAAAGGCCTAGTATAAATCTACTGTAGGTACTAGATGGGTATTTAGGAATAAGCTTGATGAGTGGTAATATAGTGAGAAACAAGGCTAGACTTGTTGCTCAAGGGTAACTCAAGAAGAGGGCATAGACTATGATGAAACATACGCTCCGTAGCTAGGATGGAAGCAATTAGAATGTTATTAGCATTTGCATATTTCAATGAATTTAAATTATATCAAATGGATGTTAAAAGTGCATTTTTAAATGGTTTTATAAAAGAAGAAGTGTATGTGGAACAACCTCCAGGTTTTGAAGATTCAAATTTTCTGGATCATGTTTTAAAATTGACAAAAGCTCTTTATGGTTTAAAGCAAGCTCCTAGAGCTTGGTATGAAAGATTGTCAAATTTTTTAATTGAAAAAGGTTTTTCAAAAGGGAAGGTTGACACTACATTGTTTTTGAAGCATAAAGGTAAAGATTTATTAGTAGTTCAAATTTATGTTGATGATATAATATTTGGTTCTACTAATGATGTTCTTTGCCAAGAATTTTCTAAGCTAATGCAAAGTGAGTTTAAGATGAGCATGATGGGGGAGCTCTCATTTTCTTGGGACTCCAAATCAAGCAAAGAAAAGATGGCATCTTCATCAATCAAGCTAAGTACGTTAAAGATATGCTCAAAAAGTTTGGACTGGAAAATGGGAAACCTCATGACACTCCAATGAGCTCTTCAACAAAGCTTGACTTAGATGAAGGAGGGGAAATGTAGATGTTAAATATATAGGTCAATGATTGGATCTCTACTTTATCTAACTGCAAGTAGATCGGATATTATGTTTAGTGTTTACTTGTGTGCTAGATTTCAATCATGTCCTAAGGAATCACATTTACTAGCTGTTAAGAGAATCTTTAGATACCTTAAAGACACTCATAGTTTAGGACTTTGGTATCCTAGAGACTCTAGCTTTAGCTTGCATGCTTTTTCTAATGCGGATTATGGAGGATGCAAATTAGATAGGAAAAGCACCTCCGGTACTTGCCAATTCCTTGGAAATTTGCTAATTTCTTGGTTTTCAAAGAAACAAAATTGTGTTGCATTATCTACCACTGAAGCCGAATACATTTCAGCTGGTAGTTGATGTGCATAAGTTTTATGGATGAAACAAAAACTTTTTGATTATGGAATTGAAGTAGGTACCATTCCTATCAAGTGTGACAATACTAGTGCTATTTGTCTCACTAAAAATCCCATCAAACACTCTAGAACTAAGCACATTGAAATAAGACATCACTTCATTAGAGACCATGTTACTAAGGAAGATGTAGTTCTAGAATTTGTTGATACTTTGCACCAATTAGCAGATATCTTTACAAAACCTTTAGACAATGAATGATTTTGGACACTTAGGAGAGAATTAGGTTTGACCAATCTATCTTCACTAAGTGTTTAAAATAATTCTAGCACTTTTAATAATAAATGAAAAATGCTTTTAATAGTAATTTTTGATTGCATTCATTGCTATTAGTTAGGGGGAGTTTATGATTCTTGATAAAAAAAATTAATTTTATGTTCAAATATCGTTTAAAGATTAATTGAATTGTTTGAACATGATTAATTTTTAATATATGAGTTGCCAATACCACTAAAGAAAATTAATTTAGCATTTTGAGTGCTTAAAAGTTGGATTTTAGCATTTTTGGTGCAGAGGGAATCGATCCCCCCATGAGGGAACCGATTCCCCCTTTGAAGGGGAACCGATTCCCCCCATAGGAGAATCGATACCCCCCTGGGGTTCTGTTAAAATCGGGCAAGAACACCCAAAACCCCAAAACCCTAAAACCTATTCCACCGTTTCTCTCCCTCAAACACTCAAATCTCCATTCTTGCCTCAAATCATTGATTTTAATCGGAAATCACTTCAAATATCATCTCCTAAACTTGCAATCATCATTAAAATCGTACAAACAACATCTAAATCCCCTCAATCTTCATCTTTCAAGGTAAATTTTTCTAAACTCTCTATTTCATTGATTTTGAACATAGGATTAGTTTTAATTAGTTCTAGGTTGAAATAGTGATCGGGCATTGATTGTTTAGTGATTAGAAACTAGATGTTACAACTAATTTCATCAAAAACACAAAAATTTTCCAAAAATTTTAAATTTTCGAAATTAAAAAAAAAATATTGTTGTTTTTCAAATCATTGTGTTTTGATTAAATTATGTTATTGTTATGAAAACTATACATATATTGTTTCTCAAAACCATATTTTTTTTAAAAGTTTTTCAAAAACTTTGCCCATTAGGATTGATTTAGAGAACCTTGAAATATTGAGGACTCAATTGAGTTTTGGGATTAATTGAATTGCATACATTTGTTTTTAAAATTGCAGGTTATCCAATCTATTCCGATTTCCTTCACCATGTCTAATCCTAAACGTGCTAGGTCTTCATCTAGTCGTTCACACCGACAACCAAATCCACCTCCAAATCCTCCACCTATTCCAATTTCTAATCCTAATCTTATTGATCCTAATTTGACTATCCAAAATTCGTGTTTCAAATCATCCTGGTCCTAGAAATCATCGTTTTTGGTATTATCAATATTTTGACTCTTACAAAATCCGGGAAGAACGTATCCTTCTCATCAAGCTATGTTAGCTATCAATTTAAATATCTTCCTCTTTTACAAGAGTGGAAATTTGATAGACTCTTTGACCTTGAACCCATCGTTACCATCAACTTGTTCGTATTTTCTATTCTAATGCCGTTTGTGTTAAAGACCAAACTGAAACTGAAACCATAGGAATTCGTTCCTACCTTCTAGGACAATTCTTATATATTGACTCGGCATAGCCAATACATTCGGATTAGATAATGAAGGGATTTCAAATGAAAAACAGGTTTTAGGATCTCGTTATAAAAGAAGGGATAGTGCAAGTGTCCTAGACCTTCATGAACGTTTCCTTCATCTAATGATTTCTTGGTGGTTTCGACCATCTGGAGGTCGTTATTATACTCTTAGAGCCTTAGATCTTTGGTGGTTACATTGTTTCGAAAACAATATTAAAATCAACCTACCTCAGATTATTTTTGCTGAAATTGTTGAAACCGTAAATCTTGTTCCTAATAAAAAACTTTGTTCATCTCTTGTTTACGGTTGTATTTTGAGTAATCTGTTTTCCAAAGCTGGGCTTAGAGTCGGTCTAGATGTCGTTTTTCCTCTTAAGAAACAAATTAACCTTCTTTCCTTAACGAGAGCGGGATGGATTAAGGATAAGGAAACCGGTGAATGGGTTCGAACTTCTGCAACTACTCCGGGAGCTAGTTCTTCACAAGCTCCACCCGAAGCTGACGAAGATCTCGAGCTTGAGCAACTAATGCGAGACATCGATGAAGCTGAAGCTGAACCTGAGCAGGACGAGGAGCATCCCGAAGAGCAAGCACAACAATCGACTCAAATGCCTCCATATTTTCAATCTTTTATGGAGACATTTGATTATCGATATACGACCATGGATTCGCGTTTTATTTCTATAGAGTCCCATTTATCCACAATGGGAGCTCAACAATTAGAAATTCTTTGGGAAATGCGTGCAAATAATGAAGCAACCAACGCACGTATTAATGACCTCACTAACGAAATAGCCGCTATGCGAGCTCGTTTTCCTCCTCCTAATCCGGATATATGATTAAATGTTTTACTTTGTTTTCCAAACTTATTGTTTTAACATTTTGAATATTTTGGGATGTTTGAATTTGAGGATTGTGAATTTGTTTGGATTTATGGATGGTTTGAACTTATATGTTTGGTGTGATTTATTTATTATTGCATCATTTACATCATTATTAGCAATATGACCAATTTTGCCATATCACATTATTTATGAATATTGATTACGGAACTAATGGCTAACGTTTCTCTTAATTGTGATCTTAGCAGCTTATGCATACATATACCTAATCAATTGTCTTAATATTTTTCACGTTTATTTGAATCTTTTTGATTTAACAAAAAGGGGAGAAGTGTGTTTTAAGTGTGTTTTTAAAATGATAAATGGGGAGAAGTGTTAAAGTAAGGGGGAGTAATTTCAAAACTGATTTCAAATCTTAAAATTACTAAAATGTTTTGTTATATCAAAAAGGGGGAGATTGTTGAAAACATTTTGATATTTCGATATAACAAATTAAGTTAAATGAATTTTAAGATTTTCCAAAGATTTTCTAAGTATATTCGATATAATTATTCGAATATCAAAACATTACTCAAAATATTTCAAAAATCATTTTTAATCCTTACTTAAGTGTAAAATTAAGTTTTAATCTTAAAACAATTTCAAAATAATCTTTCAAAGTATTTTGAACCATTTCAAAGCCAAAAATTCTAGATTGCTCAGAGGGAACCGATTCCCCCCCAAGGGGGTACCGATTCCCCCCTGAATGGTTTGGCTCCGAGATTTCTAGAATGCTCGGAGGGAACCGATTCCCCCATAGCGGGTACCGATTCCCCCTATTCAACGGTCGAAATATTTGAATTTTACACTTAGGGAACCGATTCCCCATAGGGGGTACCGATTCCCCCCACGCTCCAAACTGTTTTATTAATTGTTTTCACACTAAAACAGCTATATGATCTTCACTAATCATCCCCAACGTTCAGAAGAGATTCAAGGTGTATTTTAAACAAGTTCTGAAGCCCTTGATCAACAAGAAATCATAGAGAAACAAGAGAGAAAGCATCAAACACCAAGTTTGTGCAAATCAAGCCAATTTTCCTTTCAATATTCATTTTGCTTTCAAGAACACCATTTGTGCTCATTTGTAATTATCTTTTAGTGTTCTTTTCTTGTTCTAGAATTGTGCAAACATCTTACCTTGTGAGGTTTTCTTGTAAGTTTGCAAATTTGTAATCTTCTCTTTGGGAAAAAGAGTGTTCTCAAGAGTTGGGGTATACTCTTGAGGGATTTTGTAAGGTTATCTCTTTGGCCTCAAAAGAAAGAACAAATTAGTGAATTTGTTGGAAAATCCTTAGTGTGGATAGCTAAGGTAGTGGACGTAGACTTTGTTTGAGAAAGTCGAACCACTATAAATCGCTGTGCAATTACTTTCAATTTTTCTGCAAAAGCTTCCACGAAATTTTTAATTACCAATTCACCCCCCTCTTGGCCGATTCCGTCGATCGATTAACTCAACAATATGTTTACCTTACTGGCTGTTTAGTAGACGTGTTGTCTTTGAACTGTCCTGTCGTTAGCGTATGCGATGACATACCTCACACAAATATCTCACTGACAAGAATTTGGGTTCCATGGTTATGTCCATATAGCCGTGGTCATCTCTTGGTTATGCAAGAGTTTAGAGAACTATGCCCCAATAGTCTCTTTGAAGCGACTCCACTTCACTCTCACATAGGTGACTTATGTTGTTCGGCTCACCGAAACACATAGTGGTCATTGAAAAGCATTGCTTAACCTTTTTCCAAATTTTAGTCTATGTTTTCATCATAGGAATGGACTTGGGGATAAGAACCCCTATAGTGACCTCACAAGGTCTATGCAAGTAGGTTGTCCTATTGAACTTAGATCTTGGGATCTCCAGTCAACTAAGTTGAGTTTTCCTTCACATAGCGCCTTAAATATTAATGGGCTTTAGTCATCTTCCTTTCGATGTTTATCAAGTTGATCTCGATTCAACTCATTGTTTAGCGGATCCACAATATTATCTTTTGATCTTACAAAATCAAAATAGGTAACTCTAGTTGAGATCAATTGTTAAATATTATATCATGATGTATGTGTCTTGACTTACCATTATACTTATACAAGGCACCCCCACACTTTGATATAGTTGTAGGAAAATTTCTATATTTCCATAACTCATATGGTATCTCACCTATTTTCTTGTAAGTTACCTTATTTGCTAATAAAATAGATTCCTCCACATGTTCTGTGACATCTCAGAACATGGCCAAATGTCATTCATAATTCTTTAGTAATCTTATAGATAATATACACTTCGTATGGTGTATCTGACAATCCATTCAAGATGTAATTCCGACGTAGAATCTTAGAACGCTTTCAAGCTTTAATGACAAGAATGTCTATCTCATCCTCTCTATGAATAGGATGATCATCTTATATTTGACCATATTCAGCATGATTAAATACAACATCTTATGTCTCTATGTCTTGAAATTTTATCCATGAATTTCACATGCTTCTCGTTGTGGCTCACAACCACTGACATCGTTGATTTTTATTCAAAGTCTGAGTAGGAATCAATATTTCAAATCATGAGTTAGGTGAATCAGCGGGGTTACCATTGTTTCCTTTAAAACACATAACCATAATTTATTTTACCATTTGTTTATGTTAAACAACAAAATTTAATTAGAAATTTAATTTCTAAAATAAAATTTGTAACAATGTTGTTACCTCCAAACGATTTCTGTTATAACAGTAAATCAAATAAATTTTGTTGAACAACATGATTAAAATCCTGAAACATAATTATAGGCTCGATTTTTATTTATAGACATATCATAATTTCGTTCGGTACCTTATTTATCACAACTAATTTTAGTCAAAACTAAAATCCAACAATTGAATAATTTCTGTTAAACGAAGGGAATTTAGTAAAACTAAAACCCAAAACATAAATTTCACAATCAACACTATTTTGTTGAATTCGTTAAATTTCAGGATTTGAAACAAAAATCCAAAACAAAACCAACTTCTATTGGACAACGGGATTAAAACCCAAAACAAAACCGATTTCTATTAAACAACGAGAAATTAATGAATCAATTCTCAAAACAAAACTAACTTCTGTTGAACGGTGAGAATTTAGTAAACTAAAACCCGAATCAGAAGTACAACACAATTACATGTACAGAAGGCTTTTCGCTTTCACGACACATCTATGGTGCCAAAACCATAACCATTAAATATTAAAAATAATAATAATCTAAAATCTTACGTGCGATGTCAATCTCAACTTGTCGGGATGCTGAATAAAATTAACAAAATCCTTTAGTAGATGAAAACATGAATCCCTTCATAAGGAAAAACAACAAACTGCATAACTTTGAACCATTTGAGGAAAGCTCTCAATGAAAGATTAGAGTCCCAATTTGAATCATCATGAAGGTTAATCAAGGTAGATAAGAGAATTAACATACTAATATAATAATATGGACAAAAGAAAGGGGTGTCAATAGACCGTTGTAAATTCACGCATAGAACGAGGCAAACTGCATTCTAACTCCCAAATTAATATTGAATTATTGATTGTCATCATTAAATCACGCCAACCAAAGGCTTGGTGCGCAAACAACAAAGGACGAGGCTTGGTGTGCAACCAAACTTGTTCGATCATTGATCCTTTGAAATTCAATATTTGAATGTTTCTTTATCAAATATGGTTTATGTTTGGTTTCACCTTAACGTGCACCATAAGTTCCAACTTGCTTTTATAGCTTCGATTATCCTTCGTATGTTGCTAGGATTGAACTTAAAAAAATGATTATGTCTCGGATCAAAAATAAAAGGAATATGTCTTAAGATTGTTAGAAAAATTGGTTAATCCGAAATAAAATAATAATAATAAATATTATTATATAATCAAACGAAACAAAATAAATAAAACTTAAAGTAGAGGCAATAAATTGGTTTACTCATATTTAGACATTGAATCAGATGAGTAGAGTAAGATAAACCGAAGAAGGATTTTTGTTGAGGCATGAATGAACAGTTTCCTTAAGACATATTCGTCATCTCCTTGGTGTTTTGAGAAACATTAGACGTCGGTCTCCCAAGATACAACAACAAACGATCACAAAAGTAAGTATAACTGTAGTGATCAGTCGAACACAATCTTACATTTCTTTATCACCGGAAAGAACAAATTTGAAAGAAATTTCTAAGAGTTTTCCTATTCTAATGTTTGGAATTGTTTCTAAGATTGAGCCTTAACTAACCTATTTATAGAGGAAAGGAAATTAATCAAAAGGTTATGACATTTTGATGAAGATATTTGTTGAAAAGTTAATAGACATAATTGAATTGATATAATTTTATACCAAATAATAAGTATATTCACCGAGTGACATAACTTATTATTAAAAACATTAATTTTATTCAATTATTTATTAATTTTTTCCCGCAGAAACTTTTTTGAGTGTAATTGCACCAAATACCCCTTGATTCATTCTTGCGTGTAGTATATATGATTATAGAAATTCATTTAAATTTAAATTAAATAGTACAATGACATTATAAATTTTTACTATTAAATTTAAACAAAAATTTAAATAATTCGACTAAAAAAATCAAATAAAACTTAAATTTTAAAATATAACTCATTAACTCAATTAGTTTGAATATTTTTATTCAACCCGACTCAATAAATTTTGACTTAATAAATTTGAATTTTTTATTCAATCCCACTCGATAAATTCTTAGCATTAATTGTGTCTACTAACTTGGTTATAAAAGGAAAATCTTTCCATTACAAAATACCGTGTGGGAAACAACTATCTTTCTGAATCTGAATAACCACTAACCAGTTTCCATCCACCATATTTCAGTAGCAAACCAATCCCCCCCCCCCCTCCCAATTAATGCTTCTTCCTGTCCCTTTATAAAAAAAATTCCAAACTCTTTCATTTTCTTTCTTACCAAGCTCACTTTCCAATGCAAAAAACTTTCATCCTTTTTTAATTTTTCCTTGTGTCAGAGCTTGCTTGTTGCTTCATTGCTTCATTGCAGAATTTATCTTTTTTTTTCTTTGAAAATTATTTCTTTTGCTGGTGGGATAACATGTGTGGCTCTATTCGTTGCTTCCCATTAAAGGGCAGTTCTTGATGGTTTTTTGGATCTATAACCCATGATTTTGGGTGATGGTTTATTGTTTTAAAACTGGGAAATAAATTTAAAAAGAACTCAGACTTTGTTTTTCTTTTTTACTATAATTTTTCTTCAAATGTGGGATTTCCAGTAGATGGTTGTTCTTGATTTCTGTTTTGAGAAAGATGGGATGGAAATGGGTTTTTGCAACTCAAGATTTGAGTATAGATTCTAAGTGGTTGATTGATCCTCAGCAGCTTCTTGTTGGTCCTAAGATTGGAGAAGGTGATCATGCTAAAGTATACGAGGGAAAGTAAGTCAAATTTCCCCCCTTTGAATTCTAATTAATTCAATTCAATACTAATTTTGGACTAAAATACAGAATTTGAAATGTTTTGGGTGTAAATTTCATTGATAATTTGAGTAAGTGTCTAATATTTTAATCCATTTTGAATGCATATAAAAAACAGACTGTTGCCGTTAAAGTTGTTAGAAGAGGGGAAACTCCTGAAGAGATTGCAAGGAGAGAAGGGAGGTTTGCAAGGGAAGTTGCTATGTTATCCAGAGTTAAACATAAAAATCTAGTGAAGGTTATTTGATCCATTAATACGATTCCATCGATTTATTGTCGTTGAATACTCGAATTTGTTATGTTCATTGTAGTGTGCCTGTGAATTATCATCTGCAAATCATGAAGGTTTTAGATTCTAGTTTTTATTTGTGTTGCAGTTTATTGGAGCTTGCAAGGAACCTATCATGGTGATTGTAACCGAGCTTCTACTCGGCGGGACATTGCGTAGATATCTTCTAAATATGCGTCCAAAGTGCTTGGACATGCGAGTGGCGATCGGGTTCGCACTTGATATAGCTCGTGCGATGGAATGCTTACACTCTCACGGGATCATTCATCGGGACCTGAAACCTGGTGACTATAACCGTTCTTGGTGTGCTTATAAATGAATTGAGTTGCAATTTCGAGAAATTGTTGTATTACTGTATCTGACTCGTGAAACGGTAAATGGAATTAATCGATACCGTGCTGCAAGATATTTACTCTCTTTGCTTTCGGATTGTTTGACGGGTAGGAAGCGTGTTATCCGACATAATGAATTTAGCACCAATGTGTCAATGTTCCATGTTTATTGAACCGCAGCTGAGGGTGTGATTCCGGGCAGGGCAAACATAAAATTATATAGTACCGGATAAAACAGAGTCAAATTATAAATTTCCGGGAGGTCGAATTGGACAATTCTTAGAAATTAAGAGAGCTTTAAGGAGCTAAGGGGGCCTAGGCCCCTGCCAACCCTCCATTGGACCGGGTCCTGCTTCCATTGATTAGCACACTGGTTATTTGAATATGATATTTCCTTTATTAGAATACGACTTAACCTTCGGGATACGGGATTTGACGCCTTACATAGTCCAGTTATAATTGCTTATTAATATCCTAGTTTTTATTCAAAAATGATTTTTATCGGATTGTTTCGCTTGGTTAAAACTATAGTGGCATAAATACGATCCTAGTTTTTTTGGGTCAAATTTTGTGCTCCTACTTGCCAGATACATGGTTTTATACTGTATTTCAAGTCTCGGTGTAACTAAGACCAACCCAGCCGTAATTATTTTATAATGATTTCTTATCCAAGGAATATTGCCTGGTTAAATTGACTTTGATCCTCATAAATTATCCCCTTTTGCAGAGAACTTAATCTTGACTGAAGACCATAAAACAGTTAAACTAGCGGATTTCGGGTTAGCCAGGGAAGAAAGAGTCATTAACAGAAATGATGACTGCTGAAACCGGGACTTACCGATGGATGGCTCCTGAGGTAATGTGCTGAATTATTCGGAACTCAACCGATATTTTTCCCTATAAATTTCAGTTTTCATTTTAGGGTTTGAGATGCTGACTCGTTTACGTATGCTAACAGCCTTATAGCACTGTCACGTTAAGGCAAGGAGAGAAAAAACATTACAATCATAAGGTGGATAGCTACAGCTTTGCTATTGTGTTGTGGGAACTTATCCATAACAAGTTGCCGTTCGAAGGCATGTCGAATTTACAAGCAGCATATGCAGCCGCTTTCAAGGTAATGAATTGGAGCCTTGTTTTATAGTACCACTTATCGTTGTGATGATTTCTCGAGTATGTGCTCGTTAGTCTGCCTTTGAAAAGCTCACCCGACGCTAAACTTGTCAAATAATCTGCAATATCACCCTCCTACCACTTTTGTAGGATTCTATGTACCACGAAAGACACCGAATTACTAGTATATCATGAATGAGAAATGACCTAAGAGCACTGTTGAATCTCGATTCGTCTACACGTTTGAAACGTGAGGCTATTGGTCCGACTGTGATTTCCTATGGTCACGATACAGTTGCTCGAAATCTCATGGCAGCATGCATCTTGAAACCTGTAAAAAAATGTATACAATTTTGTTTCTTCGAATGCAAGTGTGGAATTCTGAGTTTAACTATGTTGTTTCAGAACATTAGACCCAGTGCCGATGACCTTCCCGGAGATTTGGCATCGATCGTAACTTCATGTTGGCAAGAGGATCCGAATGCTCGCCCGAATTTCAGCCAAATCATAGAGATGCTATTACACTTCCTCTCAATCATTTCACCACCAGAGCCGGTGATCCCTCCTAAGAGAACAGCTTCGGAGAATGTCGTATTGCCACCAGAATCTCCCGGCACGAGTTCATTGATGGCTGCAAGAGATGACGTGGGAGAAACCCCGAAAGCCCCCGAAGAAAACGGGCCAAGAGGTTTCTTCTTCTTCTTAAACAGTGTTACTGATCCCGCGATGACACAAATCCGTTTCTTTCGATGGGACCGGAAATCGAATCAGATATGTATAGTTCAGTTATATTGACGGAATCTAATGTGACTTTGCATACTGCCTTTTACATTAACTTGGGGGATGCAAAGCGTTGCTGTGATGAAAAAATATCAATGTAAATAAGGTGCATCCAAATGCCTTTGCTCATGTTATTTTGTATGTTTTAATGTAAAATCATGCCATCCTTAAAGAAACAAGTTATTGATGTTCGGATTTATAAACCTCAAATTTCTCGGATGTCATCTTTAAAGATGGATGCATTAATCAATTAAGCTTAACTTTTAATATATTCTAATTCATTTGAATAATCGTTTTTACAAAATTTATAAATGTTCTCAATAATTAAAAATATTTCTAATTCATTTGAATAATCGTTTTTACAAAATTTATAAATGTTCTCAATAATTAAAAATATTGTGATAAATATTATCGGATAATAACTTACTAATCATCGACATTAATCACTCGGAGGTCTTTTCACAAAATTAATAGGAGCGTATATTTTAACATACTCATTGCAATAGTTAATTACGTGATGTCACTTATTGTTTTCCAAATATTAAAATAACATTATTCATTAGATTTAGTCACATTTATTATATGCATGATATGATAAAATATATTAACATATATATATATATATATATATATATATATATATAATTATTTAATAATAATTGTAAATGGAGTGGTAAACTGATTGTGTTTGATAAAATATTATTTTTTTAAAGATTCTCAATCATTTAATAGTAAACACTCAAATATTATTACAAATATTATGCTCGGACCTCTAAAAATAATAATAATTCTATTACCAATTAAGGTAGTTTAGTTCATAAAAAAAGTTAAATAATAAAAATAATATAAAAAGTTTACAACAAATCAAAATTACTTTAACATCCCCATAAAACAAATTTATATTTTTTAAAAATAATAGCAGTACCCATTTATAGGCCCCTTGTTCACATGGTCTAACAAGCAACATGACAGCTTCCTGTCCCGCAAACTTGATCGAGTCCTTACCAACTCTGGCTGGTTTGGATCTTTGTATATTCAGAGGTTGAATTCCTGCTGCTAGGCCAAAGCCCTTCAAAATTTTCAATTTTGGGCCTTACACCCTTGGTTTTTGTCAATCGTGGAAGAGCCTTAGCATGCCCCAACGGAAGGTAATCCAGCCCAGTCTTTTTCTTAAAGCTTAAGACTGAAATGTTGTCTTAAAGAACTTAATAAACACATTTCATGACATTCGGGACGGGTTAACAAAACGAGAGGAGTTGTTAAAAATCCAGTTGGCAAACTTGGATTCTGATACTGTTGGTATTTGCGCTAGTGGAATGTGAAGATGAAAAGAGCTGAGAACCTTGAGGAAGCTAAATGCTTTTCTATAAGTAGAAGGCTATGGTCAATTGGATTAAGGAGGGGGATCAGGGTACTTTCTTTTACTCCATGGTTGCCAACAAGAGAAAGAGTAACACCATCAGAGTGTTTTTGATCAGAATGGTGGTAGGTTGGACACTTTTGAAGACATGTCTAAGAGTGATCAACTTCTTTTAAAAATTAGTTAGGGACGATTGATCACAGTCAAGGGTTGCAATGATATACCATGAGGGATTTACTTGGTTATTCCTTACCTATGGGGGGCTGCTGACACCCTTGTGTAAAGCAGTTTCTGATGAGGATTAAGGATGCTATGGGGTCAAGGGAATGATAAATCCCTTGTCCAGATGGATACAACCCTTATTTTTTCAAGAAGCCTGACCAATTTTTGGTGAGGACTATTTCAAGCTGCCATCAGATACTGCTTTGAAGCTTCCTTTATTCTGTCATCTTTTAATGCAACTGCTATTGTTCTTGTTCCTAAGATACCTAATCCAAGCACAGTCAAGGACTTCAGGCCTATCTCATGATGCTCTGTGATTTATAAGACAGTGACCACTTCAGGCCTATCTCATGATGCTCTGTGATTTATAAGACAGTGACCAGAATTTTAGTTAGTCGATTGTCTGCTGTTTTTCCTGGAATGATTACTAATAATCAGACTGTATTTTTCAAAGGGAGAAGCATAGTAGATAATACCCTCCTTGCTCAGGAGATAGCTAGGGGGTATGCTAGGAAAAATAATTCCCCTAGGTGTGCACTGAAAATCGATCTACAAAAGGCCTTCGATTCACTTAACTAGGAGTTTATTATTGTCATTCTTTATGCCCTGGGTTGCCTGAAAAATTTATAGGCTGGATTTGTGCTTGTTTCACTAATCCTTGCTTTTCTATTGTGTTTAATGAGAGTCTTGTAGGCTATTTTAAGGGTGCTAGAGGAGTTAGACAAGGGGACCCTCTCTCACCCTACCTCTTTGTCCTAGCAATGAATGTTTTATCTAATTTGTTGAATACAGTTACTCTGAAGGGTATTTTCAAATTCCATCCTAAGTGCAGGAAGATAAGTCTAACCCATCTTTGTTTTGCTGACGATCTTCTCATATTCTGCAAGGGTACTATAGATTCTATAATTGGTGTGCAGTCTGTCTTAGATGTCTTTTACTCGCTTTCGGGATTGAAGCTTAATGCTAGCAAATGTGAAATGTATACTGCTGGTGTCCCTGCTAATCAGTGTGCTTTCATTCAAGAGGTTACTGGATTTAAATTAGAAGTTCTCCCAATGAGATACCTTGGAGTCCCTTTGGTGACAAGGAAGATTTCAGTCAAGGACTGCCAATGCCTGATCGATAAGATTAGGGCCAAATTGAATTCGTGGGCTAATAGGCACTTAAGCTTTGCTGGTAGGCTACAACTCATTCGACCTGTCCTTTTTAGTATAACCAACTTTTGGTGCAGGCAAATGATCCTCCCTCAAACTATAATTAAGAGAATTAAGAAGCTTTGCTCTCGTTTCTTCTGGAAAGGGGCTGACTTGTCTGCCAAAGGTGCTCGGGTTAGTTGGAGTAAAATTTGTTTGATCAAGTCTGAAGGGGGACTGGACATTATTGACATAGGGGGCTGGAATAAAGCTTGTATGGGGCTTCTAATTAAAAAGTTGCTGGCTAATGAAGGCTCCCTGTGGATGGTATGGATCCGCACGTATGTGATTAAAAATTTGGACTTCTGGCAGATGAGTATTCCCCCCAAATGTCAAGTGGTGCTTCAGAAGAATTCTCAAATTGAGGCCTGATGTTTCACATTTATTTGCCGCCCTGATCGCGACCTTAGCATTAGGCGTATATGGGAGGATTTACGCATACAGGGGCCTAAGGTTGCTTGGTATAAGTTGGTTTGGTTCCCAAGTCGTATTCCTAAACATAATACCATTCTGTGGATGGCCATTCTAGATAGGCTTCCTACTCGGACGAGACTTATGCGAATGGGGTTGAATATTGACAATGATAAATGCTTATTCTGTGACACAGAGCCTGAGTCTCGAAATCATTTATTTTTTGGATATGGTTTTGCAAGGGATTTATAGGGCAATGTTATGTCTTTGTGTGGGATTAAACGCTGTGTGAGTGCATGGGATAGAGAGCTGGCATGGGCTTCTTAACTCCTCAATGGTAAGACTTTCATTGTGCAATTGCTGAAGTTGGCACTTACTGGCCATGTGTACAACATCTGGAGGGAGAGAAATAGAAGGCTATTTGGGGGTAGAGCCAGACTGGTGGGCGATGTGCTGAATGACATCGGTGATACCATTCAAATTCGTTTTAGCGACTGGTCCTTTAGCAGGCCTGACCAGAGGAACGCTGCCCTCTGTGCTAGCTGGGGTATTTCGAGCTAGTGTGCTGTTTTATCCTTGCTTTTTGTTGATTTTAGCTGTGTTATTTGTTGTTTATGTAATGTACTGTTTCCTTGTAGCATGTTCTCCTGCTTTCTTGAGTAAAGAAATGGAATTATCTAAAAAACAATCAACCAACGATGATTTAAGATTTAAAAAAATTGTCAAAATATTTACAAATGAGAAATAGTATAAATTCCTTAAACTTAACAAACGTAGTATATTTTAAAGAAATAAAATATGATATATTTATATATATATATTATTAATCACTAGTGTGCAATTTATTGACAGATTAATTGAGATCGGCTACTGCAAAGTCAAGAACAACCCTTTTAATTAAATTTATTCTATTCGTAAAAATCAAAGTTCGAAACTGACCGAGTTTGCTCCAACTAAGATTCCTCTTTTAACACTAACCACGTAAGCAACAGTGGAGTTTCAATAAAAAAAGATTTAATTCTATCATTGTCCCTAAACTTTAAAAATATTTTAATTTACTTTTTAAAATATCGTTATCATATTAGGGGGTCCTTTACCATTATGTATAAATAGGCTTCCTTAGTTTAATCGTCAACTTAAATACCAAAAATAATATATATATATAACACATGAATTAAATTTGTTACTACATGCGAGCCTCAATTATGCGAACCTACAGGTATGGTCGTAAACGAACCTTCAGACATGCGGAATATATCCCCTGAATGACTATCAGCGACCACGTTTCGATCACGTACGATCCCCGTGAACATGATCGTGATCATGTGTCAATCACTTGCAACTCCCACGAACACATCCTGCGTATGATCACTAGCAATCACGTGTTAGCATACATGATCTCATTTTATGACAAATCAGTCTAAGTCATCACTTATTAGGACGTCCAATCAATATAAATATCACGACAATTCTCAATCAACATCTGTCTGAAATACTATAAATATCCATATAACAAAGAATAAAGGCATATAGACACTTCTCCACCGAAAAAACTAATCAATATCATGAAAATCACCATCTATAATTGATGTTTACTTTACCAGTCAACAAAATTACAAATACGAAAACTAAGCTAATAAAAGGATCTAATTTAATTTCCCCCTAACTTGACAATTTGACAAGTTTTCATTATTATTTTTTTCAAATTAGCCTTAAATTTGATAATTTTTCAAAATGATATTCTAATTTGAAATTCTAATTATTTTAATATCGCGATACTTTGAGATTATACCGTCATAGCTAAAAATAAATAAATAAAAGTTTCATGTGTTGACTTTCCATGATATCAGGATGTAATGCCATAAAAAATATTAAAATGATAAATTGAAGTACTAAATTGAAAAACATTGCCAAGTTCCAAAATTAATGTAGACAGAAAAAAAATAAAGTATCAAAATGAAAAATTATAAAGTTTAGGGGTAAAAATATATTTACCCTTTCAACCTTAACGCTCGTATTAGCAAGCTTGGGTAGCAAGCTAATAAAAGGATCTAATTTAATTTCCCCCTAACTTGACAATTTGACAAGTTTTCATTATTTTTTTTTTCAAATTAGCCTTAAAATTTGATAATATTTTGGGTAGCAAGCTAATAAAAGGATCTAATTTAATTTCCCCCTAACTTGACAATTTGACAAGTTTTCATTATTATTTTTTTCAAATTAGCCTTAAAATTTGATAATATTTTCAAAATGATATTCTAATTTGAAATTCTAATTATTTAATATCGCGATACTTTGAGATTATACCGTCATAGCCAAAAATAAATAAATAAAAGTTTCATGTGTTGACTTTCCATGATATCAGGATGTAATGCCATAAAAAATATTAAAATGATAAATTGAAGTACTAAATTGAAAAACATTGCCAAGTTCCAAAATTAATGTAGACAGAAAAAACATAAAGTATCAAAATGAATAAATTATAAAGTTTAGGGGTAAAAATTATATTTACCCTTTCAACCTTAACGTTCGTATTAGCAAGCTTGGGTAGCAAGTAGGAATTGAAGATAATTACAAAAATGCCATGAAGCTCTATTTCCGAAGCTGCCAAGTGGTTTAACATTATTCAGACAGGAGACTAAATTTCGTGTCCGAACCAAGTGGTACAGGTCCTGGTTTAGTCAACTATGGGACCCACAAAATAAAGACAAAACTTCACTCTTATTGCATATTACGTGTGAAAATACTTGTCAAGTTGTTCCATTATAAGTAAAATAATTTATTAAAAAAAATAAATATTTATTTATATATATATTTATGATAATAATAATAATAAAAATATTAGACAAGAAAATTAAAATAATAAATACAATTAGAACTATGTATTTAAAAGCAATAAAATAAATAAAACTACTTAAAATTATTGACTAAATTATAGTAAAATTAAAAATTAAAAACCTAATCAATATTAATCAAAATATAGTGATTAAACATGATATTTTCTATTTTATTAATTTAGTGACTAAAATAAAACTATATAAAATTCGGATATTAGATTAAATAAATTAAAAATATAAACTCAGGATTAAAATATTATTATTAAATTAAGGGATTAAATATGTTATTTACCTAAATAGATTATTTTAATATAAAGGACTAAAATAATAAAACTAAAATTTAAAGATTAAATTAAAAGGATTTAAACTCGATTTAGTGACTAAAATGTAAGTTTACAAATTAAAGGGATAGCGGACAGGATTTAACTATTAATAATTACCCAAATAGCCCTCCCAAAACGACGTCGTTTGGGAAGGGCTATTTAATGCCCAAAACGGCCGGCCCTTCGGGCCATCTCTTTCATTTTCCAATTTCATTCTCTCTAACTGAGAGAGAATGAACAAAAGCTCTCCCTTCTCTCTAGCTTCCCTCACCGGAGGGAAGCCGGTCACCGGACGGCAACCGTCTGCCGCCGTGACCTCACCGCCGGCCACCGCATCCGGTGGCCGAAAAATTTTATTTTTACACCATTAGATAGATCGGCCGTCCTAAAGGACGGTTCGGTGCTTTCTCCTAAATGCTCCTGATCGGAGCGAATCTAAAGAAGTACCTTCGGTTTCCGAAGGTTTTGGTGACGTTTGAAGGGTCCGGTGGCTTCCTCGGTAAGCTCCTTTCTTTCTTTTCCTTTCTGTTTTGGTTTTTGCTGGTTATGGGATGTTGCTCTCTGTTTTCTATCTCTCTCTGTCTTGTTTTTTTTCTCCTCTTTGCAGGTTGGGTGATGGCTTTATAGCCATTACCGGCACTCGTCTCAGATCGGTCGAAGAGCGGATTTCGGTGAGTCACCGAGCTATGTGGTGACTCATCCCATGTAGCTTGTGACGTGGACGGCGGTTGTTGAAGCAGCAAAGCTTCTGGATTCTTCAGCGAGGCGGCGTCGTGGCTGAAGTGGATTCGAGCATCTGGCAGCTGACCGTCGGCGTGGGGCGGCTGGAGGCAGAGGCGACTGCGGCGCTAGGGTTAGAAACCCTAGCTGAAAACCCTAAAGTTTAAGGTTTCAGTTTGGTTTGCGCCGGAAAATTGGGCTTGTATTTTTTTTATTATTATTATATATATATTTAATATATTAATAATAATAATAATAATAATATAATAATTATAATAATAATAATATATAATAATATAATAAATAAATCAATATGGGTAAAAAATAGTATCTTCAGATTTGCTACACTCATCCAGAAAATCTTCCAGGTAAATTGTTTATGGATTCAATATGTTTGTATTTTACATTGCTGTCATGTGTAGGATGAGCGGTTCGATATTTTGTTTCTACATTGCAGTCGACGGTAGGATGAATTTGGATCACCAGATTAGATGATCATGTTGAATATGGAATTGTCAGTGTATGCATTTGATGTTACTCAAAGCAAGTAGGCTACATACCCTCAATTACATTATTCCTAAGGTGTGTTCTTGGTTTATCTTGCGAGATTCGGAGTTTACGATAATGGCCAGCTTGTTTTTGATGCGATATTTTGTTTTTTCTCATTGCTGTCGAATTAGATGATTATGTTGAAAATAGAATCGTTAGTGTTATGCGTTCGGTGTCGTGTTATTCAAGGTGTAAGTGACATACTCCTTGATTACATTGAGTTCTCGAGGTGCTATTCATGGTTAATCTGGGAAATTCGGAGTTTATGATAATAGAAAGTTGATAATGCAAGCTTGACTTGGATTCAACCAGATGAAAGATAGTGCTTGAATTTGATTCTCTCACTTCAACTCGGTTTTGTGCAGGTGCAAAGAAGGATGGTAGTATCCACTTCTTTCGTCGAACGATAATGCATATGCAACTGGTCAGCGAAAGCGCTGGAAAATCCACAATCTAGATAACACGAATGAGGAGCATGTTCGTTGGCATAAGACTGGAAAGACAAAACCTGTAATAGAAAAAGGAGTTCATAAGGGGTGAAAGATCATGGTTCTCTATAAAAGTTCGAAGAAAGGGTGCAAACCCAAAAAGTCGAATTGGGTAATGCATCAGTATCATCTTGGGATGAAGAAGCGGAGCATGACGGGAATATGTGGTTTCAAAGATTTCCTATCAACAGCAAAAACAAACTGAGAAGAACGATGACCTCCCGATAACTGAAGAACCGGATAACTTGATGATTCACACTAGTCCAAGGACCCCAAAACAGTCGCTCCTAATCCACCTCGGCCATGTAAGTCGATGCTATATGATGACATTGAAGAAAATATGCACCAGGTATTATCTGTCTTTATCAAACTATTGATGATATACAGCTTTGATTTCGTCACACAGCACACACATATATCAGTGTGCATTGAATGAACCTCTTATTCTCCGCTCGGATGAAACAGATAATCGACATTGAAATGAACCGAATAACAAAGCATGATGAATGCCAAACTCTTGCATCATAATAGACTTGAAGTGAATCATGTTTGCTATAAATTGTATACTATGAATTTCGTTTGATCTTCATCGAAGTTCGTTTTGATGAATTAGGAAGCAAAATTTGCTGTAGAAGGATCTCATCTACCTAAAGATTCTGTTCAATGTGAGGATAATTCGGACTATCCGGCATGGCTGGCTGCGGAATCTCAGACTGCCGAAAATTCTGATATTAATGGCTTGGATGATTTTCTGCTTTGCAATGAGCTTTTGGATTCGTCTTCTCTGCTAACAAGTTCAGTAAAGAACCGAGTCTCTAATGCTGATGGTACAAATGAGACGAAATGAAATAACAATGTAGCTTGCAGACTTTCTGAGCTCGAGAACTTGGAGTTCGATACACCGCCTGAGTACAACTAGGTGTAAGCTTCTTTTCCTACGTCAATTTGTTTGCCTCTCGAGATTTCATCATGCAATTATCTCGCATCGAATTTTCCTGCAGGATCTACTATTTGGCTCTCAGGAAAGCATTCTTTCGTGGCTAGACCGATTGTGATGAACTAATATGATGCAGAATCTGCATCCCCGTTGGCAAAAGTCCAAGTTTTGAGCCCGTCTACCGTCACCGAAGTTGTTTCCACGTCGAGCACTTCATAGGGCTAGACAACATTTGTTTTGCTTTCGTGGACATAGCAATTTTGTTCGTTCTCGGTTTCTTCATTCAAAGCTGTTTGACGCTTGTTTCATCCCGCGGCTTCCAGTTCGAAGCTTTTATTATAGGTTTAAATGCACAAAAGGTGAAGCGGAAGGTGCCCGGTTTCCAAATGAAGGGCCGGCTGGTTGAGGCAGAGCACTCAAGGTCATGTTATGAGGAAAGATTGAAATGTGGTTTCTATGGAACCAACATACAGTGTTTCGCAAATAACATGGAATTCTAATATGTTTCGCTGCTACAAGTAAGAAACAGAAACATTTGGTGTTGTATTGCATTATTACAATCTCTGCTACATGTAAGAAACCTTGTTTTTGGATAAATCCCTTGTAATATATACAATGAAAGCAGCGAGCTGCTACAAGAAACAAGAACCCACAAACGAAAACACGACGCTCAATCAAGAAGACCCCAATCTATACAAAGTTTAGAATTCACAAAGCCAACTCTATTTATGTTTTTCCTATACAACTTAAATCTAACAATCTCCTTAGTCGAATAAAAAATGTCTTCCCCCCTCGCTAAGTTACCATAAATCCTCCTATTCCTTTCCTCCCATACAAGATAAAGAAATACACTCAAAGCTAATTTAAGAGTAATAACAAGGAGAGACACTCGAAGCTAGTTTAAGAGTAATAACAACGAGATACTTACCCCTAAAGAGTATTAACCGCCATGCCAACTCATGTGCAGACGATCCAACAGTTCTAACCGGACCACACAAGCCAAGAATTCTATTCCAAATTCCAACTGAGAATGGACATTCGAAAAAGAGATGGTCTCAAGATTCGACAGCCCCATCGCAAAGCACGCAACGCTCGCTCACTGTCAACCCCATTTCCCGCCCAAACTTTTTTAATGTTTCAATTTCTTTGAACTTTTAAATGATTTTGGGGATATTATTCATTCAAAATTTTGAAGACCAATTCAAAATGAGAGTCATAGTTTATGGATGAATTTAGAATGCTTATATTTAAGGATAAATTTAGAATGAGTTGTAATTTAAGAATGAAATTAGAATATTTAAAAGTTTAATGATCAACCTAAAATGAGGATCATAGCTGAAGTACGTATTGTGAAATTAACTTAATAAATCTATGCTTTATTCAAAAAAGAAAGATGCCATGGGACCTTGATATTGGTTGGTTTATGGTTGCAGTTTAAGCATAAGAGGCTGACTCAATCCACAGCCACAAATCCACCTGCCCATTCATCACTCATTATCAACAAATCCAATCTCTCTCTCTAATATATATATATATATATCAATCGTAGAAAAACTTAAAGATACGGGTAGTTTTACGCTGTGCAAGTGGATACTTCAGAATTAAGATCAATGGAAGAACCAAAAGTAGTGCAGTAAAATGATACAAATTCAACCAAGTTGATGTCAGTACCATTCTGTAATATATGAAGAAATGAAACAATAAGAACAAAAGTTCCCACCAAGGAAAAATCTGGGAAATTCTCATTCTCTATTCATTTATGCAATCCGGGGATATGTCATACCATTAGGATGTTGTTAAAGCTTTCGAAAAACCGATAATCTACCTCTTTCGGATTCAAAAACCAGATATGCTACTTCAATAAGGACATGGATTTTTCCCCTTACAATCACAGATCCATTTGTTGGATAAATAGTATGATTCTACCAATGCTACACCAATAGCCATTGAATTGTCGAAAGCAGCCCCTTTTCCGGTACCGGTAAAACTTGTAATCAAAAACTTTTATAGCATGTTGTCTTTCTGGACTCAGCCATGTTTCTCACGCAGTTACCGGGTAAAAGATACTTGTATTTCTCCGCATTGTTCAACAAATACGCAGGAAGATGGACCGCTGAATACGAGTGAGGGATAGGTCCCATCTTCCCGATTATCTCCTTGAATGTGTATTCTTCGGGAATCATGTCAAACAGGTTAGCCCCTCTGCATATGTCCTGAATCCTCTTGGGGTTCAAGAAGTGAGCGAATCTCACTCGATCGGTGTGGCTGTAAGCTTTCATCTTGAATATGAAGTCGCTAATATACCGAAAGCAAAAGCTACAATGCCACCCTGCATCTGCTAAGAGGAGATCAGATTGACGGAAATGAGCATATCTGGTTTTCCCCTTCTTGTACCTGTGAACCGAGGCTCTCCAGCTTTTGTGGTCGATGAGATATTCAAAAGAATACAAATAGTTCGCATCTGAAGATGAAGTATAGATGGTATATCATCACACCATCTCAATAGATTAATCGTATGCGCACTGGGGATCTCGTCTACATCGGACATTATCAATAAATCATCTTCTATACCTGCAAGTCTGAGAAGCTGGTCCAATGCAACTCTTTGATATGCCTCCTCTACAAAGGATTTTCACCCTTCCTGAATCTCCCACCAATGGTCCCATATGTCAAGCGAGGCTCGATAAATCTATATGCTCACTGCTGCGAGCAAACCTCAACGGTTTCGGTAAGCCAGTAAAAGTCGAGTTGGACTCGAGAAGCACGAATTGTGTAATATACGGATACAATTCGTTCCAACGAATTGTGAGCATGTCTATCTCATTGCTAAACAACACCGCATCGAAGACTCGTCGAGGGTACTCGCGGACTTTCCAACCGTGGAGATGGCAGAGCGTATCCATAGTGACATTCTCATGATAATAGTGAGGGAGTTCGGTAAAAGGTTTAGGAGGTGATTCCCATAGTGGTCTCAGGAAATAAGTGATCTTCTGTCCGTGCAAATATAGGCCGAAAATCGACGGCGGGACTACGATGAACAGGAAAATGTAAGTCCTGATATCGGACCCCCGCAACATACACCGCAATCTCGATACGGTCACCGCAACACGGGACGCCTGCGGCCGATTAGAAAATGAAAAAACCATTAGAGATATACAGGTTTAAACACAAGCCCCTGAAAATTTCAAATTCTATTCTCTATTTCGCCTCCTAAAATTTTATAAATTTGCTTCCTAATATAAAATTTTGCCATCGCACAAAAATTACATCATTTTCTTTCCAATCCTTGCAAATACATTGCCAATCAATCGCTTCAAGGAAATGAAAGGGGGGAAACATTAGTCCCCTAAAAGAGATTTTCATTTTTCAATGAATCTCAAACAAACCATCAGATAAGGATCAACAAAAACCCAGAAATCAAAACCAAACAGGAAACATTTTTCTCGAGAAAATATGATGGAAAAAACAGAGCAAACAAATTGAAATAAAAAACAATTACCTGCCCACAAACGTTGTCGCAAAGATCATCAGTCTTCTTGAAATTATTGTACCCATCAGACATGACTAGAAACCCCACGAAAATTATCACTTTCTAATCACTAAATTGTTTCCCAGAATTCAGATTCAAAGTCGTCCACATCAAAAGATCAAACTTTTGAAGAAAATAAAATCTAGAAAAACGAAAACCCAGAAAATCAAAGGTGTCTCATTTCTCTCTTCCTCTTCTTCTTCTTCTTCTTCTTCGTAACGTCAATTATAATAGCCGTTTGGTGGTTCTTCGCTCTTTCACCAACATAGAGATGAATTTATTTATAACCCCCAAATACCAAAAATAAATGAATAAATAAACTATGATTAAAACAACTATATAATATTAGTAAACTTTCGATAATTTTAATTTATAGTGTCATTTTAATTAGAAAAAATACTGTTTAATATAGGGGTATTTTTTAGTTTTTCATTTTTAAGAATAGTGGGTGAAAATTTAAATTCTTTATTAAATTAAATTTTAATGGGTGGAAATTTTAGTTTTTTTTAATAAAAAAATTAACTAATTAAAATTTGTTTTTATAATGTAATTAAAATTTAGAAAATACATTGACACTTTCCTAAGTAAAAGAATAAAATGATTTATTATTATAATTCTTATTTATTATTATTATACATCATAAAGGGTAAACTACATTAGATACCACCAAACTTTAGGTATTGTATCATTTATACCACTGAACTTTCAATTTTTCCAATTATAGCATTGAACTTTAATTTTTGTTTCAATTATACTAATGAACCCTTAAATCATTAACGACACCAAAATGACGTCGTTATGTGACTGTTAACTATTTAATGTCTCAGTTGTATAATTGAAACGAAAATTAAAGTTTAATATTATAATTGACAAAATTAAAAGTTCAATAGTATAAACGATATAATGCCTAAAGTTCGATGATATTTGATGTAGTTTACTCTTCATAAAATAGTGTTGCTGAAAATTTCAAAAGATAGGGGTGGAAGTGTAATTTAAGTATGTAATTTATTTCGTGGAAGACAAATGCTGATCTGTCAACGTATGCAGTTGCCAATTAAAACTGGTTAAAAATTGAAATCCTCTACGAGATTTCTTTGCCAAAATGTCCTTAGAAAAATGGGAAAATCACTTTTGTTTGTTGAGAATATTTTATATTTGGCTTAAGGGTATTTATTTAATCGATCTAAATTAGTTCTCAATATTTATATAAATGATTATTTTTTTCTATTTTTTAGAACATTTTAACTTTTAACATTTTAATTTTTGATTAAATTAGTTTATTGGATGAAAATTATAAATTGATTAAATGCCAATATTTGTTTTTGATGTGTCATTGTTACATGTATTTATTTGATGATATAGTATGTATCACGTCAATCAAAATGATGATATAATATCTATCACATCATTTAAATTAATGATGTGATGTGTGACAAGTTATATAAAATTACGAATTGATATATGTCAAGTCACCCAAAATTAATGTATAATATATTTCACATCACTAATTAAACATATGTTAAAATATTATGTTAGTAACATATGTTGATCATTAGTCAACTAATGATTTTCATTCAATAAGGATTATTTTGATCAAAAAATGAAATGTTGGAACTAAAATATTTCAAAAATAAAAGGGACAAAGTGATCATTTGTGCAAACGTCTAGGAGACTAATTTGTCATTATGACCATACAAAAATTTCGACGTTTTCTCAAATTCTATAATTGCATTAATATTGTCATATAACAAATAAAAAATCATCGATCGTTATAACGTTGATGTGGTGTTCCATGATGATGGTATGATAATTTATTTTACTAACATGATGATTGATATGTAAATGATGATGTGACATATAAATTTAATTATTTTTTTAGAAAGTATTTAAATGAAAAATATTAAAATATAAAATTTATAGGCTTTAAGGGTGAGAAAAGCCCATGTGCTTTAAAATTTTTGACTTAAGCTGTCGCGACCGTCTTTTAGGTGGGCCCGAAATTGAGCTTCGACTTGAGTGAAATGGTTTAGAGTCGCCATCGATCATTTTAAAAACATTTAGGTATATCAGACACCATCTTACCTGATATGCATTTTACTAGAAATGTGTCAGGTTCGGGAGTCGGTTACAGTCAAGGAAGGATTAGCACCCTTATACTGCCCTTTCGGTACCAATTAATTTGTCGGTTGTCTTAATCGCGAAAATTAAAAATTTAAATTAGAATTTAAAAAACTTGATTCGAATTGCTTACCTTCGATTGATAAAAAAATTACCCTAAAAGGTCAAGAATATTGTTAATTGTAAAATAAAAACAAATATGAAAAAGGGAAAATATAATAATAATAATAAATAAAAATAAATAGAGATAAATAAAATTTAGTAACAAAAAGAATAAAGTAAAATAAAAAAGGAATAAAAAATAAAAAGGTTAAATTTTGAAATAAAAAAATAAAAAAGGAAAAATGTTAAGAAAATAAATATTAACAAAAAAACCGAAAATAAATAAATAAAAAAAAGATCAAAATGCAAAAAATTAAAATAACAATGGCTAAATCAAAAAAATAATAATGGCTAAATTAAAACATGCATAAATTCCTAGGTCATTTTCGAATAAAACATAAATTAGTGACTAAACTGTAAACATAATAAATTTGAAATCCAAATTAAAATATTGAAAATTAAATTCAATGGCTAAAATGTAAAATTACAAATTATAGGGACCGTATACGAGGTTTGCCCATTCTCAAAATTACACAGAGGCCCTCCCAAAACGACGTCGTTCGGGAGGGGTACTATACCCGAAATTCGGCCCAAATGCCCCCAATGCCTATCATTTTCCATTTCCCCTTCTCTCTCTAGAGAGTCCCCACCTGAGGGATAGTTGGTCACCGCTGGCCGCCGTCGGTAACCACCGCCATCACCGGTGGCCGAAAAAATAAAAACCACCCAAATGAATCCTCTCACCCTCGTAAACTCAGATCTGAGGCCAAAAAACCCAAAATCTACTTCTACCGACGTAGATCTAAGAAAAACCTTTCGATTTTTCTACCTTGGTTCGGCGACTCTTTACTTTCCGACGATCGACGCTTCTCCTTCCTCTTTTGCGAGTGGTTGCGCTTGTTATTGCTGTTTTCCCCCTGTATTTTTGGGTGTGTTGTCGCTTGGTTTTGCTTCGGTGTTTGGCTATTGTGGTTGTTTTTGGTTTTGCTTCGATTGAGATCATTGTTTGTTTGGCATCGCTGTTGATCGATGTTCTATGGTTTGTGTTCGATTGTGTTTTGTCCCGTTGCTTGGCCTCACGTTTTGAGCCCCGAAATAAGAGGATTCGTGGCCGTTGTGAAACCGGTCAT